>NC_137456.1:155271991-156471991 GCF_964235325.1 Thermobia domestica | reverse complement strand
AGCTGAAATATACTGATTTCAGTTTTAATAGCAAGAATTGTAGACTTGTGAATCTTATATGATATAATACACACAAACATTTAACAGTGAATCTAACCTTTTATTCTATTCATAGAAAAAAAAGGAAGCATCTTCTTGACGTACATAATTTCCCGGGCTACTTATTTCCCATCTCGATTTTCTTTAATTCAAACATTTATCTTTCTTTATAACTAAACAATGTAAATATTCCTTTGCAATAACAATAAAAGTCCAATTATGTTGATATCCGTGCAAGTTGGTACGGAACATTAGTTTCGCTTATCAGCTTCTCTTAGTTTTGGTGTTACTGAGGAAGGCCGACTCAAATCACAACCAACAACGGTGGAAACTATGACAGGAGAAACGAAAGAAAGTAACAACCAAGAAAAAGAAACAGAAGAATAAAATAGACGAAAGAAAGAAAGAACTCAGTTCTTACATGGAATAAAATTTGACAAATACAGTATTAGGTCTATTTGTGAACATAGAGCATAAGAAAATGGAAAGTTAATGAAATTCTTAGAAATTATGAGAAGGATTATTGTTGTAGCGCTACGTGGAATGCGAAAAACCATCAAATTTATTTTGGGAGGGGCTTGAGCCCGATAGCCCAACCCCTAAATACGCCACTGACTCATTCTCTCAATCAGTTATCTATTTCTTTTTGTCTCAATTTCTTATAATAAAAATAAACTAATGAAATACACAAAATTACTTCTTTCAGAGCCGTACGGATGAGGATGGGAGTTTTATAACTCTTCCCTAGAGATTCTTAAATTAAAGCAGGATAAAATTACATTTCAACTTATTTTGAAGTTTTTTATTTACTACGAATCTCCCATTTTTCTTTCGGATATGGTTTTCCTGCCTAAATAAACTGAATATTATTAAGAAAGGCGAATAGCTTATGAAATCACACTCTGCTTTGTAACATTGTTACAACGGTAAGATCTTACCTGCCATAGTGTGAGAGTTAAAGGAAATTTTGGAATTGATTTTCCTATTTCAACATTATTTGTTAATGTATATGAAATAGAAATAGATTAGTATTGTTATTTGCAATAACATAACACACCTAAACACTTTTTTTTTTTTTTTTTTTTTTTGCGTAACTTACTCCAGTTTGCAGGGTGCGCTAAGACATGATTCTCTAAATGTATTTCAAAATGAATACATGTACGTGGTGGTACACTAAGTGACTTATAAATGTGTTAGGTAGTATTTATTATTTCTTTTCTATAGGTTACAGTCATGTATTGCTAGAATTTTTGGTAGATATAGCTCGATCGTTTTGAAAAGTATAGCTTATACCCACTCTTATAACTCAATTAAATCCCTGAATTAAAGTAAATATATGCTGAACTATAAGAATATTAGGTGAGTCCACGCCGTATATTTATGTATACCCTCTATCTTTCAGCAGCAGGGGTATATGAGACGTGGACTTACAGTTTAACGTAGGATCCGAACCACATGAGCTCCGACCAGGAATCGAACCCTTCTCTTCCACACTAACCGATTAGCCATTAATGTATTTTCGTGAAATTGATGGTGAATCCGTAGAAAGACATAGAATCTTCCAGCACACAAAACAACTCGTGAAAATCATAGTGAATATTCATACGTCCATTTTAGAAACTTGCTGCACTTTTACTGCAGCTTCGTCTGTGGCAAAAAGAAGGACCTTATCGCATTTTACACATTCTGTCCACAGAATACTCAGCAATTTTGTAAAAGCCTGTGCAATTGCCGTGCCATTTACTTTTTCCAGAACTTCTGATGCAATCAAAAATGTTGTGTGCCTTCTTCCCCTCCCAAAGTTTCAATTACAATGTTGGGAATGGAACGCCCTAGAATATTGCAAGTTTTATCAATTGAAATCCATATATTTTTGTCAGTAATACTTTTACGGATATCGACAATAGTTCTGCTGTACGCGCTATCAACGTAAGTCTTTCTCAAAGATGATTCACTTGGCACTTTTTGTTTTGTGTATTTCTCGAGAAAATTTCTAAAGGAAATATTTTCTAACTACCATAAAGGAATGTCCGCGTTAATTAGAGCTTCAGACAGATCATTCGCAAAACTGTTAGTACAGGAAGCGGGATTCGTGACTGTTCCAAGAAGATTTTGAACCTTTTCACTAGCTGATTTGCGTGTCCGTGCAGAATTGTGTTTTGCAGTGCTTATATGGTGTGTTACAAAATAACGCTTTTCAGCGGAAACCACTGTTTCACATAACATACAAAACAGTACAGAATCGTCTGTTAAAAACACAGTACGCCCGAACTCACTGACAATTTTTTCCAACTTCTCTTGCCTAGAAGGACCAACTTTCGGCATCTTGAAATATTGAAACGCACATAAATACCAATTCTGTATCACGCACGCCTAAGATTCACAATAACTGTCCACCTGGCTACTTCTTGAAAGTAAGCATCTTCGTTTATCATTCCAAGAACCGAACACTGCTTCAAAATTCCAAGAACTGAATATGCACTAGCATCCCCGCTCCTCCACTTGTCACATTTCAATGGGAATAGACCAGTTATTATCAGACACCGAGATCGCTTAGCTAGATAAGAGCGACTCAGATCTGTGGTATCCTGTCATTCATGAGTAAATAAAGAGCAGTGGAAGAGACAACCTGTGACAATGGCAAGAAATTTGCTTCTAAATTGTGAAATTGCACTTTTCCTGAAAATATCATGAAAATTGCAATAATGGCACTTAATGGCATTTTGCCATTAATTCCGGGCTTTAGTGATAATAAGCAAAATGGTGTAATGAAGAAAGTGGTAGGAAACACGCAAAGAGCACAAAGTCCACTTGTCGAGAGCTGGGATCTAACAAAAAAAAAAAAAAAAAACGCAAGGGCTCTACGACTGTATGGCTGCAATGAGATTGCGCACACTTTTCCAGTTTTATCAGTTTTATCTGATAAGTCATTGACAAGCTGTCATTATGTACAGGATTGCGCACAGAATAATTAAGCAATGTTGTCAGATGGAAAATATTTTCCCTTGTGTTATGTAAATCTGTAAGAAAAGAGCAGCGGAATACCCGAACCAAGGGCCGAATAAAATTACTAGGATTGAGCTAATTTAGAAAATACGGAGGAATTAACACATAAGGATAGAGAAGCTATATACTGTATTCGAAAAGAAAGATCTCACACCAGTTCTTCCGAGAAATATTACAGAGGCTGCTTCAGTAAGTGATTGAAAGAGAAGTTGAGTTCAGTTATGATGGAGAAAACTTACTATTTATAAATGAAGAAGCTAAGATTATCGTCCTAACTTGTGCGAGTAACATTAGGTACGGACACTGATAGCATTTACTGTGCATAGTCGTCGAGTATGTAATAAAACTAGCAGGTAGCTACATCATACTGTTTCTAATTATATATTCTAACTAGATTTAGGAAAGTTATTTAAGATATATATTAACAGGTTCCATATTATTAATAAGTAAATCGTGTAGTTTTGCAAGGATTATATTAGAATGCAGTGTGATTAGTGTAAGGAAGTAGTTTACTCACATCGTTGTATTATATTAATAATATTGTAATTTAAGTTTATTGTATCGCACATATTCTTGTAACAAGTATCCTATTATATGACCAGACGTTAACGACAAACCTCAATAAATTTACCAAAGCAAAACTTTACGACAATGGAGAAAATTATTCACATTTTCAATTTTCAATTTTTCCCTAAAACTTGGCTAGTAGTGGGAAGTATGTATACTATATTACTATTATTAGTATTATTAACATTAAGAATGTCATCACAAATGTTAGCTTTGTTTTATTTAGGTTCCCACCTAGAATATGGGCTTCAGAACCCTCAATAGCTCCTCGAACGAAAATAGGGCGGAAACATTTCACAAACATTACAATTAATAATTCTATTCACTTGGTCCAGATATTTATCAGGTGCTCTCTTTTCGTTCAAGATACAATCAGAAACAAAATTAAAATTAAGATCAATTGCGAAAGGATATACCAATACACAAAAAAAAGGAAGATTTAAAGAAACATAACATTATATTGAAGCAGTATGAAATGCTTAACCCTTATGGATTCCGGTTTTTAAGGTAAATTAGAGACTTTCAGTCAAGCGGCTACAGCGTCATCCCTATTTACCATAGGATCATGGTTCATACCTCGTTTTCTTTTAACAATAGACCAACCTTTCAAACGGTACCATTCATATCTCCTTATCATGTCCCTGAGGAGGGAAATTTTGAGAGAAATCAGGATTTTTTTTTGAAAATATTTCTTTTTATTAAAAAAATTAGCCCCTCTGGACCCCACTGTGTTAATGCAGAGACCTAAAACTCAACTAGAAAACACTAAGGGGTGTACTAAATGTCCGTACAAAATTTCAAGCTTTTATCTTGAACATCAGAGCGGGGAAAATATCAATAATCCCCACAATGCCCCAGCTTACTGTAAAATACCTAGATCTCAGGCAGAACATTTCCTGAGACATCCCTATTTATCCTAGAATCATAGTTCGCCCCTTATTATCTTCAGAATAAAACTGCCTTCAAACGGACCTTTCACATGTCTCCATCATGTATCTCAGGCGGGAAAATCGCGAAAACAGTTTTTTTAAACCACAAAATCCCTGTTATTTACCTTTTTGCCCCTCTGGATCCACCGTGTGCTAACGCAGAGATCCGAAAAAATCTAATAAATAGTACTCGGTGGACTGAATGTTTGTACAAAATTTCAATCTTCTGGGTGCGAAAGTAAGCCCGCCAAAAAATAATGAAAATAGGTCTAACAAAAATATTTTTTTAAAGTTATGATGTCATCACCTCCTATGTCTCGACGCAGGAAGGAGTGAAACCATATGTAACGTGTTCTACAGTGCCTCTAGACTTGAACAAAAGTATAAAGCTTTATTGGTTCTTTTTTAATCGAATAATGAAGACGCTACTTTAGTACCTAAAAATAGGTTCTAGAAGTCCAAAGGGATTCAGATTATGAGACAAGAAAATTTTAACGTTTGGATTGTAAATTTGGAGGTATCATGACTTCTTGTATCTACTGACCAAATTATACTTAGTTAACCCACAATATAATATAAATTTTATTTCTAAATTCTGTTACTATCCTAGTCTGAAGGAAAACCTTCTTTGCGCACAGATTTTAATTCTAGCATTGTGGCAACGTTGGACAAAAATCTGTGTTCAGAAAGACCAACAGAGATTTGTGCGCAATTCGGGATCTACAGTGTGCGCAATCCTGTTGCTCCCGACTGTATAACCGCAACAGCCAGAAGTGCAAATACCCGAAGTGACATTAGTTGTCACATGTATTTAATATACATTTGTTGTCGTTCAGTAGTTGTCAGAGGAATTCGTGTCAATTGAAAGTAGTTGCCGGATGGGTAGATTCTACTAGTATGGCAATAGTTGTTGAATAGTTCTAATATTTGGACCTTGTATTAATGTTAGATGAGGAACAAATCATATGTGTGAACATTATAACGGAATTGTATTACGTTCTTGGTCAGATTAGCAAGCACATATATATGGATATCTTATGTTTGGATTTTCATTATCATACATTGATACCTTCTACGTATAGCCCAATTAAAATCCCACTGGAAACAAATTATTCTGGGTGCACTGGTGTAGTAAATCATGCTTGACCAGTCCACTTGAGAAAATGCTCACACCTGTAATAAAGCCTGATACATATTTAGAATTTGATTTTATTTTTCGTGAGGGCCGCGGTCACTCAGTGGCCACTCTGATGCATGAGGTCCTTGGTTCAATCTCAGCTCACGCCAAGTGAATTTTGCTGTGGACAAACACCGTGCGTGGGTTCTCGCGGGGTTCTCACATTTTCTCTCACTTTCTTCATTCCATCATTTCACTCATTATTTCATCATTACCGTCTCATTTAGCTTACCCGGCATAACCGTGAGACATAAAACTAATTTATTTTTCGTTGTTCGGCGTTGTTAAGTCTCTCTTAAGCAGCGCAGTGATATGAGACAAGATACAAGATATTCTTCTTATAAAGGGAAATTAGAAAGCTAACTATAATTTAATTCGATGCTCTGTGTTCCTATTCTGAATGGAACACTGGTTCACGTATACAAAAAACACGCAAATAATATATTTGGTAAATGATAAAGCAAAAAAACACTGTATTATGTTTAAAGGCCTTGTACGGTTTTTGTCCATTACGAAGTCTACATACTTCGATCGACTTTGTATTGAACTCGTATATAGATAGAAGTCTCTACCAACACGGCAGAAAATGTACTATGAAATGAAGATTTTACGCATCATTATGCGTCAAGTGACAAAATATCACTGCTCATATAGATTTTTACGCATGTAATAATCTGTCATTGAAGTCACAAATGTTTGATGTGTGAATTTTAAGTCACGTCTCCATTACTTGCATACATTCAAAGTATGCAACATAATACCATCATTGCACTCAATTTTAACATCCAAAAATCACAACACTTTTGTATACCTTATGCTATTTTGCCAGTGTGCCCAGAAAGAAACGAAATATGATTCTTTTAATTTTCCTCTTTGTTATTCGGGAGGTATCCTTAAAAATGGAATCATAGGATTAGTCAATTTTGGGATACATTATATTTATTATATGGATATCATAATAATATTTCAAGCTTATTTTTTGGGTGTCACTGTGTGTACTATTTTAATTTATCTGCTGATTGCTTACGAGGCACCATCTACAGTCGGTGTCTTGAACTGAAGCTCATAGTTGGATTATTATACCATCATTTTGTGAGGCCGGTTACTAGAAGTTACTGTTTCCTCTTAGCTATATTTATAAAAGAAATAAAATTGCTTTGTATCCTTCTGCTTTTCAAATACTTGAGTGGCGAGTGATACTTTAGAACCGTACTTACAAAGAGCAACTCGCTTCCCCCTCCGCCCAGAAAACATTTTATTGGCTTTTGCATAAAACATTGCAATACTTTATTTTGATTTGATGTAAAACTTTGTATTACAAGCTTATACAGTATTAATCCTCCAGGAGGCGATCTGCTCCCTCCAAACAATCGTTTTGGATCAGCTAGTGACAGAGAAAGGGACAAATCATACCCATACTTCATGATGAACCTGGACCAAGTAAAAATACACAGCTGAAAACTAACAATACTCTTAAAACAACGATTTTCTTCATCAAACACGTCTTGAGCAATCCCCGGCTCATAGTTTAATATGGTTGCTTTGCAGTGAAATTTACACTTCTAGTGAGCTTTAGAGTATAATTTTCATTAACAAAGCAGCAAATCAGCATGATTTAGTTTACATGTTTATGGATGTTTAGTAGTAAGGTGGAACAGACGATAAGTATTTGCATGTACCATGATATTCTGCTACTTTCTTCGTTTTGCACATAAGAATTTCCTTATTAATTTTACCTTAACAGTGTTACATACTTCCATCACCTTTGCCTTTCTGTCCATTGATTTATATAGGAAAGTATTTTCCCTTCCCTTAGAATTTAATGATGTGCTATTACTGATTTCATGTTCAGACTTATTTAAATATCTCTTACCTTGTGAAAATTAAATTTTATGTTATATATTTTTAGTATTTTATGTTAAACATAATTTAAGTAATATTACATTTAAATCATTTTGACAAAGCAAGGGCATTTTTAAAAAAACCTAAAAAAGAAAACAATAAAATTACATTATTAAAATTCTTTTAAACGGTGGCGGATCTAGAAGGTAAAACTGGGGGGGGGGGGCTGCGAGAACCCATACTATGATAGGTATATCATGAATTACTATAAACTTTCAAAAATATATAAATAATAGCTCAAATTATGTTTGTCACTCATAAACTGGGGGGCTAGGCCTCCCCAGATTCGGGTTAGATACGCTACTGCTTTAAAAGAAGTAGAAAGAAAAAAAAACTTCCTCATATAAATCAATATGTTGGAAAGAGATGGCAGAAATATTCAAATGTTGTTAATATTATTTATCAATTGTACTTTTCCCTTCCTTCTCTTACCCTCCTCGACACTTTCTTTTCCACTCATTATAACATAACTTATTCTCAAATAACCTACTAAATAAGTTTATTTTCATATAATAACTGCTTCCAACATTTCTGTTTTCTCATCTAATTACTTTCTCTAACACTACACTATATTACACTCCCTATTCCACCCAACTTAATTTTGGTAAGTTCTTCTCTAAAATCTCATTTTGGACACTTTTTTTTATGATGCTCATGTGTTGCCCCAATACTGCAGATGAAACATCTGGTACTCAATGAACAACACACATTTAATACATTTTTTTCTTCTTCTTAAAAGTCATTCCCACTTTTTTGCTTTTATTCCTTGTTAACGTTTCAGATATTTATTAAATTCTACCTTGGTCCATAAAACTAGTAACCTCTTTTATTATTGTTTATTTCTTATAAGTTCCACACTTGATACATTTTCTTTGTATAATCACAATTCCTTCTGTCTTCTTATCATGTACGTAGTTTCGTTTCACATTTTTTCACATTTTCTCACAATTTGAGATTCTCATTTAGACCTTATTTGGAAAAGATGGATTAAAACAAAATGTAAGAAATTTGCACACGACTGTTATTTGAAACTGAGAAAGTTGATGAGAAGTTTGCCGAACGAAATATTGCAAGTATAAATTAAATTTCGAATAGGAAAATAAAAAGAGGAACGTGGAACTTCCAGTCAAATAGTTTTATTTTATACTAATACGTATTTATTGCGTGAAATAAACTGAAATATTTAAGGTTGTGTAACTTTCTAGGGATTTCAAAAATAGTGAATTGAAGTCACTTTCTCTAAAGATAGCTAAAAAGCTCTTCATTTCATGTTTGTACAATCAATTTGTTCACATCCTTCTAGTTAAGTCCTAGTGACAAATGGTTCAAGCATTCTTAGCGACAGAAGAATTCGAGTTGGTGAACGGTTACATCCCACATATATCTTCTTTTATGTATCTCTCTAACTATTTTACTTGTTTCTTCATACAGACTATATATATATATATATATATATATATATATATATATATATATATATATATATATATATATATATATATATATATATATATATATATATATATATATATATATATATATATATATATATACAGTCATAGTACACACAAGTGTATATAGTAAGCAATACAGCTCTACGATTAAAACACTAATATACAGAATATGTTGTTTATATTAAGCTGAAATCTATAGCTACAAGTGTGATTTTCTTTTAACACAAAATATTCCAAAAGTACTTTAAAATAATCTAAGAGAGAGGCATACAAATAGAACAAAATATCCAAAGTTAATTTGTAATTGACTTCAGGTCGAACAACTACTTATCGCTTATAAAATACGTGGAAGTTTCGGAAGCACTTACTATAATGTACTTGCGTACTAACATGTATTTTACAGTAAAAAAATACAATTAGCGCTCATTTCACATTTATTGAGAATTTAGTCTGCTTCTTACCCGTAAAGAATTTGCTTGGCGTTGATGGAGTAAATCTATAGAAAATCCCAGATATGCTACCAATTTCTGCGAAGACTCCTTTTGTCCCTTTTCGAGAAATTATCAAAAAATAATCCATTAAATGGGATTTTATTCATGGGTTGGCATCGCTGATTTACACCAAGCAAATGCCGGAATGGTACCTAACATACAGTAGAGGTCTGCAGGAGCTTGGGCCGAAAACATATATCACTTCGGGCTTGGGCCTTAAATTTTTAAATATACAACCGACATTTCTCGGGCCTACCCTTGTAACGATACTGTACAACGATATGTATCGAGCCGTTCTTTCTGCAGAACTTTTAAAGCACATGTTCAAAATTAAACTTTTAATTGCTGTATATAAAAATATAATTTTGCGTTAATTATTAAGTTTCTGTAATTCGGGCATAATTCGGCTCATTTTATCGTAATACAGGCTCTGCTATAAAGATTAAAACATATTTCGGGACTACTTAAAGTGTAATGTAAATAAATTCACTTCCTTAAAGAAGATGGGATATACGGAAGAAAACTAAAAAGTGAAATCCAAAGAACTAGAACAGGATCTTGAGTTGAGTTGATTTTGAGTTTAACGTCCCGTTCAACAGCGAGGCTATATGAGACGTGGACCTACTGATTAATGTGGAATCCGAACCATATGAGCTCCCGCCGGGAATCGATCCCGGGTCTCCCACGACAAAGGCGCGTACGCTAACCGCTTAGCCACGAAGAAGCTCTAGAACAGGATCTTGTTTTAGTATGAGTGAGTAACTTTTGTACTAGAATCATCCACAGAACATTACGGAATCCAGTCGTACACACACCAGTAACATTTTACCGTAGATAGAACTCACGAAGTGCGTGCAGCCTAGTGATTTACTTGGTAATGAAACACACAACTAGCGTTATCAGTGCACGCACATAATAAGCACAATGCTTAAACATAGGGTATACAGTAAGGTTCCGGTAGTAAACACTTTATTATAAGATAGTCTATATAGTATGTATTTTCACTTTGTGCGTGTGTATAGCCTAATAGCATAGACCGAGTGGAAGGGCGTGACCTGGGCCGGTGGTGTCACGTGACAGTGACATACCAGAGATGACACTGAAACAACACGTGGAGGACATTTATTAACCGAATTGGGTCATTCTAACGTAGGAGCTGGGTTTAAAGGTGAATCAATATTTTCACACAAAACATAACATCGCTCGAAGAGAATATCTTCGGGAGAACTACGCGTGAAATATTTTGAATAACATTGAATGCATAAAGTAATTTTACATAGAAGTTAAAATAGAGTACCACTCATACAGAAAGAGACGAAATAGTCACCTAAATTGCAAATTTTGAGTCATTTACATAATTTCGGATAACATTCCATACATAACTAACTAACTAACTAACTCTATGGCCTATGGAACCCGGAGGTTCAGTGCCGCGTTCACAAAAGCTCTCCACTGACTTCTATCCTTAGCTAACTGCATCCAGTTTCTACTTTGTATTCCTATCTCTGCGAGATCCATCTTAATATTGTCCTCCCATCTGCGCCTAGGTCTTCCTAATGGCCGTTTTCCTATGGGTCTACCAGTCAAGACTTTGAAAGCATTTCTACTTTCTTTCATTCTAGCTACATGACCTGCCCACCTAAGCCTCCTAGACTTGACGACCCTAACAATGTTGGGTAAACCGTATAAACTATGTAGTTCCTGGTTATGAAGCTTCCGCCATTCCCCATTCTTGTTCCATACATAAAAACGTAAAGTAAAATTATGCTTAAAATATAATTCCAATACAATCATCGTAGCATTAATATTTATTTTTTTTCGAAGTACGACACTTATTGTACAAAAAACGAATACTTTCCTTGGAGGGAATTACTACGCTGAACGAAAAAACCAGAAAAGAAGTTCCCAAATCCTTTAACTGTTTTGTATCTATTATCATACAATTAAGACTATATATATATATATATATATATATATATATATATATATATATATATATATATATATATATATATATAAAATTAATTTTAATTATATCTCAGGCTTGTTAAAACAACGGTTTCTTAGCTGATTGTCTTCTGTTATGCTGAATGAAGCATTTCAGGCTATTAGCAACGCTGTACGTCATGGTTTAAAGAACATTGTCGAAGAGAGTCTTTTAGTAGCATGTGGTTTCCAAAATTGGGTTGCAGGGCCATCACGTGGGTTGTAAACGCCCGGGGCGAGAATTCCAAGGCATCTCTCCCAGTGTGTTATGAGAACCAAAGTTTATTCTGTACTCCTAAATTTAAATATGGAATGTAAGATCATAATGTAAGATAAAAGAAGGTAATATTATGTCAATTTTTGAAAGTGAATGGCTTTTGTAGTTAAAACATAAAAGTTAATGAAAACAGGTTTTGAATTATTGAAATCGAGCGTTATTCTTGTTTATTTTGAACTTGATACACTTCAACAAAGTAATAGCATAGAATATATATATCACAGCATGTGTTATTTTGAACATGAAGAAAAGTACAGCCAGTGGTTCATTTCCGACTATCGACTTCTTGCCGTCGCATTCCGTGTTCACTGCTGCCAAGTCTCGCATTTTGTCTACTTTGGAGTTCAAACATGTTTGGAAATTTCTTATACTTTGTAGGGAACCCCTTACGAATCTGCTACACATTATTGAAATATGACTTTTGGATATCGGATGTGTGATTTTCGTTCCGCTGTCGTGGTGCATCGGCTCCACAGTTCATCGCGTTCAAAATAACACGTTTCCACGTGTTTCTACTTCCTTTTGGGAGGCTCTACATTCGAAACTATGAGCTTTTCTTTTTCTAATTTTGATGTGAGAAATCACCTCTTTTAGTTTGTCAGTGTAGTTCATTAACACCCTGTATATATACACAGATTTTACATTTTACATGCAATCTATCACTTGTACTGTATGCATTGTGTTTTCATAAATTCTTAGGTTACAAAGAAAGTTACGATTTTCTGCTATGGCAGTCTATATATATCGTAGAAATAGATATATATAGATGTCGAAAATCATAGATATAGATATGTAGATAGACAAAAGAGAAGCCAACCTAACAGGGCCGTCGCGTAGGCGGGGCGACCGGGGCAACCGCCCCGGGCACCGCGACCATGGGGGCGCCAGGACGACAAATCAACAGAACTCAAGGAATTCAAATTATGATGGTAAATATTTTTTTTAAAAAAAAATAATGATAATTCAGAAATTTAAATAATGATCAGGCTATGGCTAAGTAAAATTACCGCTAATGTAAAACATCATCTAGGATTATTGAATGGGAAATTTCTCCAGCCCTCTGTGAGAAGAGATTTTATCGTGGAAAACTGACCGAGATCTATTACTTCTTATCCGTATGACAGTTTGGTACAAACTGAAGAAACTTAATTAGAATTTAATAACATTTCTTTATTCCTATTCCGTCCAAGAAATGCTCAAATAATACCAGAATAACTGCAGCACTACAATAACTGCAATACTACAATTATCTGCTTAGTTTGACACTACTTGATAATAACCGGTTAGCATCACAAATACAACTTTGCACGTACTTTTCAATCAATAACAGAATAAATATCTTTTCAGTCCTTCAATTCTGTACTATACAACAACTGTGTTTATTGACTATCAGGCATGTAGCCATGGAGGGGGCTGAAGGGTCCCCCCGACTAGAATGGAAAAAGAAATCTTAATAACATTCAAATTTAAGCTTTCCTATATTGGTTTAAACTGAAAACAGTTTCTTTTACAAAAGCATTACAACGCAATTTTAAGGCTTAGTTTTTCAAAAAGTTTCGAATGGTACTGCCGAGGACGGGGAACGGGGCGATGCCTCAGTGGTAGAGCGTTCACCTCCGGTGCTCGGGGTCCCTGGTTCGATCCCACCTCGCGCCATGTGGACTTTGTGGTGGGCAAACACCGTGCTCGTGGGTTTTCTTGGGTTGCTCCCGTTTCTTCCCACTTTCTTCATTCCACCATTTCATTCATTTCTCATAATCACCGTCTCCTTTAGCCTAACCGGCATAAGCGTGGGACGTAAAACTAAAGATTTCACTTCATTTCATTTCGGAAGGGGGGGGGTATTCCCAGACACTCTTTTCCTGTGTTCCCGACTCGAAATACTGTCTGCGTCCCTGCCAACTATTACAATGTTAGCAACACAAATCATTTTCATGTCCAAGAAACATCTAAGTTTAAAAAAAACATTCTATTATTTTTTTAATATTTATGTAAGAATGCCTGTCTCATTGACAATTTTGTAAGCTAAAGCTGATAAAGACGTATTTGTGATCAACTATGGCCCAGGAAAGACCTAATTCACTCGCCATACTAGCTATTGAAAATGATGAAGCCAGAAAGGTACATTTCAAGGAGATATTGTACATATTGCTCACAGAAAAAACAAGAGAATGTCATTTAAAGTTTGAATCAAGTAAGTATGTGTCATTATGCAGTTAATTTTGCATACTTCTATTTTAATTTATTAGTATTTTTATGTTATCATTAATAATATTTTTATGTTACCATTAAGAATTATTATAGTTCTTATGATCTTTACACTACATGTTTTGAAACAACGTGTCGTTAACTTTATCTTGCAGAACAAACATTAACAAATCGTACATTCTGATTTTGAACATTAAATTATAATTGCAGAATTGAATTGAAGCAAATACTCAAAAATAATTACAAATGTCACCTGAAAAAGTTAGTACTTCAGTATTCTAACGCTATGATAAATTTACTAAAAAATTTAAGTTAATCGCAAGGAAAGGAAATTTTATTTTATTGTTTTCTTTTAACAGAAGTCAGAAAATAGTTCTGGTTATCACTTACATATTAGGATTTAATATTTATATTGTTATTTGTATATTCTATGCTATTACTTTGTTGAAGTGTATCAAGTTCAAAATAAACAAGAATAACGCTCGATTTCAATAATTCAGAACCTGTTTTCATTAACTTTTATGTTTTAACTACAAAAGCCATTCACTTTCAAAAATTGACATAATATTACCTTCTTTTATCTCACATTATGATCTTACATTCATATTTAAATCTAGGAGTACAGAATAAACTTTGGTTCTCATAACACACTGGGGGAGATGCCTTGGAATTCTCGCCCCGGGCGTTTACAACCCACGTGATGGCCCTGCAACCCAATTTTGGAAACCACATGCTACTAAAAGACTCTCTTCGACAGATGTTCTTTAAACCATGACGTACAGCGTTGCTAATAGCCTGAAATGCTTCATTCAGCATAACAGAAGACAAGCAGCTAGGAAACCGTTGTTTTAATGAGCCTGAGATATAATTAAAATTATATATATATATATATATATATATATATATATATATATATATATATATATATATAGTCTTAATTGTATGATAATAGATACAAAACAGTTAACGGATTTGGGAACTTCTTTTCTGGTTTCGTTCAGCGTAGTAATTCCCTTCAAGGAAAGTATTCGTTTTTTGTACAATAAGTGTCGTGCTTTGAAAAAAATAAATATTAATGCTACGATGATTGTATTGGAATTATATTTTAAGCATAATTTTACTTTACTTTTTTATGTATGAAATGTTATCCGAAATTATGTAAATGGCTCAAAATTTGCAATTTAGGTGATTATTTCGTCTCTTTCAGAACAAGAAAATAGGAATAACAAACTATCCAAATTTAGAATATATAATAACGAAAATAATATAGTAAACCAGTGCCGGATTTACGTATAAGCTAAACAATAGCTTAAACTATAGCTTAGGGCCCCACTCGCTTGGGGGCTCCAAAAATTTAAAGAAAAACTGATTGTAATGTTATTTCCAAATTACAAGAAAAACCAAATAAGATAAAACGCACACACAACAATGGTGTTTTGTACTGTTATGTACTAAGCTTTTATGAAGCAAGCAATAGGGTTCTGTTTCTCAGCCCCACTTCTAATGATGCCCCTGTTATTCAGCTCCGCTTATAATAGAACCCCTGTTTCCCAGCCCTGCTTGTAATGGACCCTTGTTTCCTTTTAGATATAAATATTCATTAGGTCCATAAAGTAGAATATGGCATATATTTAAACCTAAAAAACGGGGACACTTTTTTTCGCTGAAAAAGAAAGCTTGACGTATAAAAGGCCCCTTTCATTCGCTTAGGGCCCCATCAACCCTAAATCCGGCACTGTAGTAAACGAATGAACTCATAACAAGAAACGATAAATGAAAAGAACTGACGAAATTGGAGTATAAACTAAGGTACAAATTAGAAATGATAAGCACTGATGGAGATGAGAGATGAAGTGAGGTGCACTTGATACCACAACACATCATGAGGACTGTTAGAAGGCCTATTAGGGTTATCTTCTGCCTAGGGGCTACTCTAGGCTAATGAGGACGGGCGAGCCTTGTTAGTAAACGTATGGAATTACTGTGCAGAAAATGGATTTGACTCGAATTGTGTGTGTTTAAAACAATTATTCTAAATCAAGAAATTCAGATATTTTGATCATAATTGATTTCCAAATATGTGATGTAGGTAAGTCAAAAGAAACAAATTTCTCTGAAAAATTGCGAATTTTTCTGTAATTCAATAGATTTAATCGGATTATTTTCATATATATATGTAAATAATGTTTAGCTGGGTGGTTCCATGAAATTATTTGCAGAACTCTCGCTGGAAAGGTAATGAAGATATTTTCCAGGGAATCAATGAGAAGTTAGTTGGGTACGAGATTAAAAATAGCTATCAGGGAGTCTGTAGAAAGTATTGAGCCTTTTTACACATGATATAGCATTAGTGTCCCAGACCTATAGGGTATATGAGTTGTAGCCGATCATGTATTGCTTCATTTGACAGCTAATAATTGAAGCTACAGTAGTAGCAGTGCAAAAAAAGGGCTGGAATTCTCGTAATCAGACGTAAGGTATTGCGTCGTAAAGATGAATGAATTTTCCGCAAAATTGTGGTACTTTTCACAACATTATTTCGATAAAGGAGCAAATGCTGCGCAAGCTCGTGAAGAAATTTGTGCTGTTTATGGGGAACATAAATTATCACAAACAATACTAAGAAGGAATCTGTCGCTTCCATTCTGTAAATTTCGGTGTTCCATATTCTCCTCGTAGTGCATAAACAATCATAGAAAAGTAATGATATTCTGGCGAGTGTCGACTTTGATTTGATTTCGAGATTGAGTTTAGTGTTCCTTTCAGCAACGAGGCTATACGAGACTTTGACCTACAGCTTAATATGGAATCAGGCCGGTAGCCAGCCAATGTAAGGGGGGCCGGCTGAAGTTTGGGCGGCTCGATCCAACCATATTATAGTTCATCGCCATATTATAGTTCACTTGCAAGCCTGTCGTGAAAATTTTAAGGGGGGGGAGCGACCATCTACACCTCCCCTGGATACGGGCCTGCGTGGAATTCGAACCACATCAGTTCCTGTCAAAAATCGAACCCGGGTCTTCTGATGTTTGGGTGCTACATGATCTAACTCAAAAACATTTATTCGATCGAATTTCCATCTGTACTGAAATGTTACGAACTCGAGCCATTTCTGAAGCGGTTAATCACAAGTGATGAAAAATGAATAACCTACAATAACAATGTGAGAAAAAAATAGTGATCGAAGCATGAAGAAGTTCCACAAGAGAAGACGGCCAGGAAGATTATGCTGTGCGTTTTGTGGAATTTGGAAGGGCTCTGTGGGCTCTGTACATCACGAGCTACTGCCCCCGAACAGAAAGATAGATTCGGATCTCTAATATCGACAATTGGCGTGAGTGCATCCAGCAAGTCAAAAGATGGCGAAAGTAGTCGACAGAAAAGGTTTTATTATGTTGACAACGTCCGACCGCATACATCTTTGATGACCCGTCAGAAATTGTGAGAACTTAGCTGGAAGTTTTAATTCGTCCACCTTATAGCCCGGACCTGGTACCGTCAGATTATAATTTCTTTCGGTCTCTGCAGAACGTCCTGATTGATGTTGAGTTAGTTTCGAAAGAGGCCGGTGAAAACCACGTGTCAAAAAGCACAGAAGTTTAATAAAGACGGATTATGGTCTTGCAGGAAAAATGGCGGAAGGACATCGTGCAAAATAGTACTTATTGAGTGTTTCACAATATTATTTTCAAATCAAAATAAGTTTATTCTCAATTTTGACTTTAACACTTTTTCAAGGAACCTATAAAAGGAGTCGGAGAAGAAATAATCGAGCTATGAATTTTAGATTTTTAATCCATAGAGCTTGAGTTTCGGCCAGAACACTAAATTGTTAGAAATTAAAGTATCTATTCCCGGGGTACGACATTTTAATGAAAAAGCAAGGATTTTAATTATTTGCAATATAAAGATATTTCATCATGGAATCACAGACTTTGATTGTAGTTATTTTGCTTGTTGAATTATTGGAATTTGGAAACAGGTAATAATTTTAGAAATAAATCTTGGATAAAAGGTTATTGGACTAAATACCGACTGATTCTTGGTAAAGTGAAATAAGTTTTATTTTTGGCAGTAAAGTTGGGTTGTGGTCGACCAGAAGTTGGTTCCTACGAGTTGTTTTCTGATTATCTGAAGTACAGGATTTTCCTTTAGTCTGCAATATTACTTATTTGCACAAGTGTTAAAATGAATACAAATATGAAATTACATTCCTTTCAAAAAGAAATAGCTGTTACTTGAATTTGTTATAGAATGTTTTTGCATAATGTGTTTAATATGCTTTCAGAAACACAACAACAACAACAGAAGAAAATTTGTTTCCCCATTTCTAGATGTTTGAGATAAAATCTATAATTAGTTTCACTGAGTTTTACCACAAACTGTAAGTGTGGAATTAATATTATAATAATATTATATGCATGTCATAATATTATATACAACAGTGAATCATTTTCAGTTGTGATAAACTAGAACTGTTGAGTAAGAAACTGTTTTTAATACCTAGTTAGAAACTGGGAAAGATTTGGTAGAGATAAAAGAATAAAGACAGAAACCTGAATTTGAGAAACGTTAAATTTATTAATGAATGAAAGATGCTGAATGAAACTTTTGGAAAGGTTGATAACAGTGACATCATACGTGTATGCATGCAGCTTTTATGACGTATAAATCTCGAGTTTTTAATTTCACCCCCAAAAGTTCGCAATCAAAATGTCAGTGCTGTTTCGCCGAACATTATGGCTCCGGATACTAGCAGAGTTTAACCAAATATGAAACATACAATATAGAAAAAGATTTGATTTGATTTAGTTTTAGCGACTGTTTCAGCAGCAATTCTATATGAGACGTGAATCTACATTACAGGGGCGGATACAGGACCAACTTCTGGGGGGACGGTGGGTTGTCATACTGTTACTTTTAAGGGCTCCAAACTTTGGAATGGGTTTTATTTATATATATAAAATAAGAAAGTTTCCTCTTCTGGGGGGGGGGGGGGCGATTGCCCCGATCGCCCCCTCTGGATCCGCCCCTGCTACATTATAATGTGGGATCCGAATGACAAGAGCTCCCTCTAGTAATCAATAAAGAAAAGGAAAGTGTCAAACAATTCTACACGAGGAGAATATAATTCCACATTAGATCCAGATCAATAATTAAGGCTGTGATAACATTCTTCTACGAAAATTAGTAATTTTCACTTTGTCGTCGAACTTGTAGATACTTTAGTCTAGTAAAGATAGGATTGAGAAAGGAACTAATTAGTAACAAGCTGAAAATTGGTATGGAAGTACAGGGATATGTCAGATTCTCGTGGATTTGATACTACATAACGTCTTACGTACACTGAGAAAAAAAATGTAGGTGGCGTACTTAAAAAGATAGGTTACATGCGTAATTCCTTTAGTTTTTTTTACTTAAAGTACAGCAGACGTATAACTGAAAACGCATGTTTTATAATACTTTCTGTTCCATATATACGTACTTTCTGTAGGTGGTCAGGATCTCACATACAAATGGATTTATATAACATCCAGCCGACGAAGGTAACATAAGTATAGGTATGTGATATACGGAAAACTGTTAGATGTCAGACATTCTGCAACGGCATGATGTAACATCTAAGGGCAGTGCCTATGTAGGATACGGATAACGTATGTTCTGTACTGATTTCTATAGTAAGCAAGAAGATACCGTATATTTGTACAATATACCGTTGTCCGGAGAACAGATTTTTCTCTGTGTAGCTATAATCTTTAGGCTTTGTTACCTATCAAGAATGTAGACTAGCGAACTTTATAACTGCGAGTGCAGATTGACATTAGAATTTGAGGACATCAAACAGAGATGTATAAAAGCCTAGTGAGATTGGATGATTGAATTGGAGTTTCACTGAAGAGGCATGACTGAAAAGATAATATCTAGGTGTGTGTCAAGTATGCCAGCAGCGTGCTACTTACGAGAATGTCTTGAAAAATTATTAAACAAAGATAGGCAAGAACTTCACACTGGTCGGCATGTGGACCCGTACCAAAGCAGTCAATCGCGTGATATATTACATCTAAAAAAATTCTTGCGTTGGTTTTGCCAGCATTCTCCATTCCCTTCATATCCGGAGCTCGCGTCCTTAAGCACTGGCATGGTAGGTAATGAAATGGTCAACAGATAAATCTAAGGAAATCGGATTGGCCGCTATGGAAGGAATGTTTGGACGGATTTTTGGAAATGTGAAACTTAAACAAAAAGATAGTCATCCCACTATCCGTAATTCACAGTGTAGTGCGTATCCGTGATGGGATACTTCAACTGAATCATATGAGTAGAAGTACGAAAAAGAACTCCAGCAGTGTTTTGCTTACGAGCTTGCACCCTATTCACTTCCTCTCTTCACAGAAATGCCCATGAGAAAAACGAAAAAGTCCGCTTTGTACGACATGTTTGAATATCGAACAAATTTTAAAACTCTAATTGAAAACACTGTGTACGTTATAGATGGAGGATGGCTTCTACATCATATTGTTTGGCCACAACATGGAACATACCTTGACGTGCACAACTCGTATGTGTCCTATGTACTCACAAACTCAGGAACGAAAGCAACAATTATTTTTTAATGGGTGTTGCACTGAAAACTGTACAAAAGCCGCTGAGCGGGAGCAACGTGAGTCAAAGGTTCAATCAGCTTTGGTGTTATTCACGAATATCAGTTAAAACCACATTATTAACAAAAAAGATAAATTCTTAGGTAATTTCAAAAATAAGGATTGTTTCGCGCGTGAGTTGATGGTTCATTTGACACAAGCTGGAATTCAAACCCAGCAATCAAGAAGTGGTGCTGACGCACTTATAGCTAAAACTGCTGTAGCCAAGTCTTTAAATGCTTGTAGGAACGTCGTGATAATAGGCGAGGATGTTGACATTTTAATCATTTTGCTTGAACAAGGTAATAATCAGTACGACATCACATTTCGAAAGCTTGGACGTGTACAAGACGTGAGTAAAGAATTTAGTACTATGAAGTTGTAAGATACACAGACAAATATACTAACTGTTTTGCTCAGCTACCATGCTTTAACTAGATGCGACACATCATGTGGTTTGTATCGACAGGGAAAGAAAAACCCATTGTGATTACTTCAAAACCGGGAAGATTTATGCCGATCACTTGAAGTTTTGAACCATGATAATACTAGTGTACAATCTATGAAGCTGGCACATCATTTCTACTAACACACTACGATTCTCCAGCAATAGCAACCTTACTGGATGAATTCCAGTATCATTCATACATCCTTGCAGTAAGTCGCTTCCCATTCAGAACGAAATACAATTGGCAAAATTGCCACCCACCAGTGATGCTGCGAAACACCACATCATCAGGTTCAATTGTACTGTGGAAATGATTTGCGTGCGACTGAATATGAATGGACAACATTACGAGGTATCCTCGCACCAGCAAGAATTACCAAGGAACCGCTCCGTGTAATATCCTGTAACTGTAAAAAGGGCTGTGAAAGTATGTACGGCTGTAGAAAAGCAGGAATTGTGTGCTCTAATTTATGTCAGTGTCGAGGAATTGGATGTGTGAATGCAAAATCAAATGATGAAAACCATAAAGATGAACGAAATAATGATAACCTCATTGATTTCTAATAAAATAAGTCCAAATGGACTAGTTACAAAAATGTTCTCAAAGTGCATATTAACGTGTAATGTAAATATTAAGTTGATTTGAAGAATACTAGGAGGAAAATTGCATTCTAGTTATAAACAAGACATTTTTAAAAAATTACATTCAAATGACTATTGTAGTTGAGAGTGATTTTAAGTGTGTGAATTACGATTTTCCTATGAATAGGAGACTATCAATTTCTGCTACTTTCTAATGCTGTCAATAAATGATTTTTGTGTTATATTTAAGTGATGTAAAACTATGTATCATAAAAGCTTACTCGATTGGGAAAAACGTTGGCCATTTTAAGAGTAAATTAATAATGATGATAGTGAAAACGGTGGCTGAGTTTTGTTAACATACGATAATTGTCAGTGTTGCAGTTTTAAAGAATTTATTACGAAAATCACGTTTTATCCCGACATTTTGGGTTTAGCGCTTCTTCCACAAATTGGGCTTCATTAGTATGTTACCTCGTTCAAATTTACGTTTCTTAAGATTTCCAATGATATATAACTCTTGGTCCTAGGTGATAAAAGAAGGTGACTAGAACCGCGAAAGTGTATGTCACCTTATGCACTTTTGTACAAAGAGGTCAGAAAGTAACATAAGTTATATTTTTTTCTCGGTTTGTATTGCACCGATTTGTGTCATTGTTGGCTATGATTGAGATAAATATCAAGGACATCTGCTATTGGTGTTTCGTTGGTGTGCAATAACTGTCAGTGTTGCAAACTTCTTATGATTTCTGAAAATATATCTTTTTTAAATAAAAAAAGTTGTTTTCTTCTTCCTCTTCTTCTAGAAATTTAGCACGATGGGCATATATGTTATTTACTTAGATTTTCTGTCTTTCAAGGTTTCCAACCATATATGATTCATGGCTTTGTGATAATTAGAATGGTGGCTAGAGGAATAAACATAAAGGGTAACGATTTCCATAAATTCCTTGTCGTCGTCTAAAGATGGCGGACATTTTTCAAAATTGCGGGAAAAGCTACAGTGGGATTTTAGGGGACTTTTAGTATGTTATTCCTGACGCATCCCTGTACTTCCATACCAATTTTCAGCTTGTTACTAATTTGTTCCTTTCTTGGCAGAAAAATGGGCTATCTTTACTGGACTACTTCACGAATGAGGTTAACTATATTTTAATGTCAGAAATAGGATGTGTGTGGCTTTCATGGTGAGTTGGAGCATATTTGATAAACATGATTTATTTTCTGCACAGATCTTATAACTCATTCTAATAGTAATAAAGCAAAAACAGTGTTTGCATCGTTGTAAGATCTACATTTGAGCTTAGTCCTTTCTCAACATTCCACTACGGAGTTTCTTCCTGGCTATGTGCTTACCATACACATCTTTGACTTCGGAGCGCCGGGTTAAATTCCAGTTGGATTCTATGTTAAGCTACAACTCGATACTTGATCTAGCATTGGTTCTAGAAACGGACGTGAAACTCCAATTCAATCATCCAATCTCACTAGGCTTTTATACATCTCTGTTTGATGTCCTCAAATTCTAATGTCCATCTGCACTCGCAGTTATAAAGTTCGCTAGTCTACATTCTTGATAGGTAACAAAGCCTAAAGATTATAGCTACACAGAGAAAAATCTGTTCTCCGGACAACGGTATATTGTTCAAATATACGGTATCTTCTTGCTTACTATAAAAATCAGTACAGAGCATACGTTATCCGTATCCTACATAGGCACTGCCCTTAAATGTTACATCATGCCGTTGCAGAATGTCTGACATCTAACAGTTTTCCGTATATCACATACCTATACTTATGTTACCTTCGTCGGCTGGATGTTATATAAATCCATTTGTATGTGAGATCCTGACCGCCTACAGAAAGTACGTATAGATGGAACACTTATACAGAAAGTATTATAAAACATGCGTTTTCAGTTATACGTCTGCTGTACGTTAAGTCCAAAAACTACAGGAATTACGCATGTAACCTATCTTTTTAAGTACGCCACCTACATTTTTTTTTCTCAGTGTACGTAAGACGTTATGTAGTATCAAATCCACGAGAATCTGACCAGAACTAAAAGTGATAATAGATTGCAAGTATTTGTTTACTTTTCTAGGAATACTATTGTGGAACCATGAGTCTCTCTATAGCTGAGATTAAATCCTTTCGTTTCGGAAAAATGATCTAGTAATATGTATTATTTAATAAAACATTTTAAAAAATATAATAATAAAAATGTAAAAGAAAGTACTCAAAATTAGTAATAATTGACATTGACATAAGCATAATTTTCAATAAAATAAATTTAAGGACGGCTAATGATATGTGCTAAATTCGAAAGAAGAGTTACTTCATTTAACACTAATTTAACCTGGGTTTCAGGTGGAATACATTTAAAAAAAAACGAGAATGGCGATGTTCAAATATTCTAAATTAAAATGTAGTTTGTCATTCAGTTATGGTTATAATTTGAGCAATTTCTAAAATAGTAGATACTTAAAAATAATACACATAAGAATAAACGTACCGTATATGATTTTCAGATATAGTACTTACCTCCGAAGTTGGGTCGCAACCGGATGTCGTAGCCAGCTAAGAGCTGAGAAATCGTTTGCGTAACATTCTCTAGTCTGTCCGATGACGTAGAACGTACATAACTGAAAATAAAAAAATATATATATATATATATTACTCAACCATATTTGTGATTCCTAGTACAAGAAAGACACAATTTAAAGTTATTATGTTACATTTCATAACTAAATGTTTTTTTTTTTCAAATAAATACAATCGCATTACGATTGGTGTGTTTCGATTTCTGAGTAGGACAACATGTAAGCGTAGTTAATGAACTGTTTATTATATGACACATGCATTACCATGACAATAACCAAGATGTGAGTTTACATGGTGGTCTAAAAACACAAATACGCAAATAAAATCTAAAAGATGTAGAAAATATAAAATCAAAGCATTGTTTGTAATATGAGAAAAAGAAAAGACATGACAGAACATGTGGATCTCGATAGCTACGAGGTGCTTCCAGAAAGTAAATTTCCTCGAGGCGGTATACTACACAAAGAATACAAAATAATCTTGAAATATTTATTGTCGAACATTACAGCATAGGTGACAGTACTTTTAACCCTAGTAGCAAGGTTGGTAGGCCCAACGTTGGGGATTAGGTGGGATTTGGTCAAAACGGTGGGTGATGATTGGTGCGAGCCTATAGCGAAAAAACTTACGTTTGCCTAATATAGGTTAAATGTATGATTGGACAACCAAGTATTCTCCCAACCTTTACGTAACGATATTGAAATTGACTGTTTTCCCAACCAAGACGTAAGTTTAGCGTTGGCTAAATGTCGGGGAACCGCTCTGTTGTTTGGGAAATGGTTGCCAAAGTGGACAAACTTGACGTTAAACCACCGTTGGTATGTCGCGTTACCATTTTCCCAATTTGGGCCAACTGTTGCTACTAGGAAACATATTCGAAATCAGAATTTAGGCACTTGCCGTATCATGGGATCAACATTTGTAACCCGATGTCGTAAAAGTCAGTCGCCTGGGAGGGAAACCAATATTTGTTGTTTTAGCACACACCTGGGATATAATTTCTTGAAACCCAGATGTGTAGTAACAATTTCGTGCAACAGGAATCTTAGGTTATTAGGGCTACAGTATATATTATGATAGCACAGTTATTTATTTTTCATTCCATTTTGATATATCTTAATTCATATTTCTCGTCAGACATGCTGTTATTTTTTATTTTTACATCACTCATGCATTTTCTGTTAATTTAAAAATATAGCTATATTTCTATATTTTTGCTCATCTATATTTAACGTGATACATAGATTTTGTTTACTACTAATATCTTCTATTCATCTTGCAGTTAGGAGCAGCACACTCATCTTCATTTATGTATTTTTAAATCTATTTGTTAATTTCCGCTAAGTGCTTCTCCGCGTGTAACTCTATTTTCATAATCCTACAGAAATGTTTGTTTATCTATACATTAGCGGCTGTTCGCATTAGTATAAGTTCTTATGGAAAAAATCAAGGAAAACTTTTTTTTTTTTTTTAATTCTAAAAGTTGATGCTGTACATAACCACATTAGCTATTAAGATGAAAACAAAATTGATGTATACCCTCATCTAGTCTTTCACTACGTCACTACCCATATGACACTACGAGACTCTTACCCAGTATGGTTAATGATATGTAGCCCAAAATTATGAATTTAATTTTTTGTTCAGTTATAATATTCTCCAAAGATAGATGCATGCCAAAATGGCATGCTTCAGGGTAAATTCTCATAGTGTTGGATAAACCCAAGAAAGATGGAATTTTATGGCGCTGAAAGTATGTTATTTGTTGTTGTTGTTAACAATTTTATTATGCTGTTTATTTATGTTCACTGTGTGTCAAAAATACATTTACTCCTAATAGCGGGGCATATATTTCTAACACCAGCGCGTATACTACAAACAGTAAGACACATAGTCCTAACAGTGAAACACATTCTTATCACTGAGACACATATTCATGTAGTGAAACGCGTACGACTATCATTGGAACACATATTCAGGGCAATGATTCATATACTCCTAATACTAACAAACATATTCCTAACAGTGAAACACATACTCTTATCACTGGAACACATATTCAGGGCAGTGATTCATATACTCCTCATAGTGACAAATATATTCCTAACAGTGAAACATATACTTCTATCACTGGAACACACACATGTTCCTAGTAGTGATTCAGATACTCCTAATAGTGACTAACATCTTAACAGTGAAACACATACTCCTATCACTAAGATAATATTCCTGGCAATGATTCATATATTCCTAACCTAACAATGAAACACACACTCCTATCAGTGAGACATATGTTCCTGGCAATGACTCATATACTCCAATAATGATGAACATATTCTTAACAGTAAAACAGATATTCCTATCACTGAGATACATATTCATGACAATGATTCATATATTCCTAACAGTAACAAACATATTCCTAATAATGGAACACGTACTCCTATACTGAGACATATATTCCTGGCAATGACTTATATACTCCTAATAGTAACAAACTTATTCTTAAAAGTGAAACATATATTCATATCACTGAGACATATATTCCTGGCAGTGATTCATAATTGCTAATAGTGGCAAATATATTCCCAACAGTGAAACACATACTTCTGTCAATGAGACATTTATTCCTGGTAGTGATTCATATACTCCCAACAGTGCCCGCAAGTCCCCTGGGACCCTATGATGGGGGACTTGAGGGCACTTGCGTCTCACAGAAGTTTGTCGCCCGCTGGCATGGGTACAATCCTGCACAACTGGATGTGTCACATTTTTTTCGCTTTGAAACCATTTCAGTCGCAGAGTTAGGTGGGATACTCTGGATATATCATATAGGCGGTGATAGTACTGCAGACAGCAACACAGATCAAGCCTTTGATTATGTTTGCTTTCTACAGGTGTGGATATGTGATAGAAAGACCACCAAAGGTTCCGACACCTCTAGAGTACTGTTTCGAGACATTCACGGGCGATCATTGTACCATGTGTGACGGATTGGCAGTATTCCGTTGTGCTTACTGCAAATGTATCTTCTGTTTGGACCATTGTCTCATCGAACAATTGCACGTACAATGTGGACGAGCATGTACAAATGATGCGAAGACTAATGCCTGTTGTTGGAATTTTCTTTTTGTGAAGCGAGTGGCCTAACTATATTAGAATTGTCTGGATGTTCATGTCCAGTGTTGCCAACTTTGGAACTCGTTTTTCTTTTTGACTCTAGGTACGGGGGTTTCCTGCATAGTCGGTGCTTCTTGTTTTTTTCATCCTAATATGCACAGCTCGTGATAAAATGTGGCGCATTATGGCCAACTCCGTCTTTTTCGTATTTTTCGTACTTCTGTTTTTTCTATTCTCTTTTGTTAGATTGCACCACTGATTATACACGTCATATCTTATGTTCTACATGACAGGGTGACACTGAATATTGCACTCACTTCTTATAGTGCTCTTTGCAAAATATGTACTTTTCATTGTAGTTGGCAACACTGTTAACCCCACTGGTGGCCTTCATTTGTTCCCTATTGTGGCAAGTCTCTTTCTATACATCACTTGTCAGCATTGTATTTTGCCGTGTCCCCCTTTTTTGCGGAATTTGCACCTTTCCCCCCTTGTCCAACCTTGCTGTTTCCCGAACTTCCACCCCTTATATTTCTTGAACCTATTGCTATGGGCAGCTAATTTTTTGGGTATGAACATTTCTGTTACAGCTCTTTCAATTGGCATAGGCCACATCTTTCACTGCAACTATCATTTTCGGAAGGTTCCCTTGTGAGCTCCCATTCGTACGAGAAGAAGAAGAAGAAATTCGAAACATTTGTAAAAAAAAAGTCATTTTTTGAATTTCCGGCCACGCTGGTAACACTGTTAGTTATTCTACGTTGGTAAAAAAAAATAATACGAGTTCCTTACATAGTTATACCAACCATATAGAAAAATGAAAGCCGTAGGTACAATAGGAAGCGAGGAAAAAAATCAAAGTGCAACCATCGTTCATAAAATTTTGTTTTTTGTAAACATTCACGTTGTTACCCCTGGCGTCTCCTAATTGTCACAGAGATATGATCGACACCTTGTTGGAAAGGTAATAGAACAGGAAATCCAACGAGATATATTTGGTAACCCTGGCTCCCGTTCGTAGAAGAAAAGGAAGAAGAAAGTCGAAAAAGTTGTAAAATATGGTAATTCTTTTGAATTTCCAGCCATGCTGGCAGCCCTGTTATTAATACTACGCTGGTAAACAAAATCATATGAGTGCCTCACATAGTCATACCAACCATATAAAAAATGATGTGATCGACTTGTTGGAAAGTTTAAATGGAATTAATGTGTGAAGAGAAACAAATATCAGAGTGCCCTTGCCCCTTACTCAGCATGAACTTAATGATTTGTTTCGTGACCTTAATTTAACTAAAGATGCAGCAGAATTTTTAGGACCGCGATTTCATGAAAACAATTTATTGGGTCTGAATACGAGATTATCCTGGTACAGACACAGAGGGCAGAATTAGTTCCACTTTTTGCAGAGGAAAATAGTTTGGTATATTGTCGAGACATTCCGGCAGTCATGAAATTCTACAACTTCAATTGCAATTCAGGAGAATGGAGGCTGTTCATAGATTCCAGCAAATCCAGCTTAAAAGGTGTTTTATCACAGCACTAACGTCCATACGTCCATTCCAATAGCACGTTCAGTGACTATGAAAGAGACATACGAAAGCCTTCAATTTCTGCTGGAAAAGGTGCAATACAAGTCTTATGAGTAGTATGTGTGGGGGGATTTCAAAGTCATTGGAATATTGCTAGGCCAACAAGCAGGCTACACAAAACATCCTTGCTTTTTGTGCGAGTGGGACTGCAGAGCAAGAACAGAACATTGGGTTCGAAAGTAGTGACCACTCAGAAGTACTTTCATACCTGGCAAAAAGAGCATTGTTTCCCTTCCATTGGTTGATCCCTCTAAAATACTGTTGCCACCGTTACATATAAAACTAGGTTTAATGAAACAATTCGTGACAACTTTAAGCAGAGATAGTAAATGCTTTCAGTATCTTGCCAGTAAATTTCCATCTATCACGTCAGAAAAAAATCAAAGCTGGAATTTTCACAAGCCCACAAATCTTAAAATTGATGGCGAACAAAACATTTGAGGAAAGTATGAGTGAGATAGAATTACAAGCATGAGCTGCGTTCAGAAATGTATAAAACTTTTTTTTGGGAACAAGAAGGCTGCAAATTACAGCGTTTTAATCGACGAGATGCTGGAATCTTTTAAAATGCTTGGCTGCAACATGAGCGTAAAAGTTCACTTTCTTCATGCTCATCTCAATTACTTTCCTGACAATCTTGGAGATATTACGGAAAAACATGGCGAGCGTTTCCATCAGGACATTAAAGTGATGGAAATGAGATACCAAGGAAGGTGGACTGTCCATATGATAGCCGACTATTGCTGGATGTTAAAAAGAGATTGTACGGAAGAACACCAACGCAAATCCAAAAAGAGGAAGTTTCAAGGGAAGCCCGGTGACGAATGTTAGGTACGTATGTTTTAAACTATGCATTTATGTTTATCTTCTTTATTCTCTTTCTTCTTACCGTTCTTCTATGACTATTAGACTATGGGTGCGAAGCATACCTCATTGCATTCCCTGTTTCATGAACTTTCCAACCAAGATGTCATTCACATCTCTGTGACAATTAGGAGTGGGGGAGACGCCAGGGTTGCCAATGTGAATGCTTACAAACCAAATTATAAATTTTATACAGGTGATTGCACTTCGTTTTGTTTCTCCCTTCCTATTGTAGCTACGGCTTTCATTTTCTACCAAAATTCATTTTTTTTTAACAAATATTTCGAATTTCTTCTTTTTCTACAAATGGGAGCTCAGGGGTACCAAACATACCTCGCTGGATTTCCTGTTCTATTACCTTTCCAACAAGGTGTCGATCATATCTCTGTGACAAGTAGGAGACGCCAGGGGCAACAACGTGAATGTTTACAAAAAACAAAATTTTATAAACGGTGGTTGCACTTTGATTTTTTTCCTCGCTTCCTATTATAGCTACGGCTTTCGTTTTTCTATACGGTTGGTATGACTATGTAAGGAACTCGTATTAATTTTTTTTAGCAACGTAGAATAACTGACAGTGTTGCCAGCGTGGCCTGAAATTAAAAAAAAAATGACATTTTTTTTACAAATATTTCGAATTTCTTCTTCTTCTTCTACGAATGGGAGCTCAGATGCACCAAACATAGCATGTTGCATTACTTGTTTTATTAGCTTTCCAACAAGGGGTAGTTCCAAGCTTTCCAACATGTGTTTGCAAAGATTAGGTGAGGCACCAGGGGTAACAACGTCAAGATATGAATTCCCTGGCAGGCGTCTACAGGTTAAAAAATTCGTTTTTTTTCAATTTTGACATTTTCGTGATTTGTGAGAAAACCTGACGTGATACACAATTTTGAAGGTCATTTTCGTAATCTGCAGAAAATTCGATTCCGATACACCTCTTCACTTGAAAACAACAAAACCTTGCATATCAGTGGTAAGTTATTAGGCATGTAGGTTTACTATACGGATCCACAGTATAGGTAGTAGTAGTAGGAGTCGGAGTAGTAGTAGGAGTAGAAATAGAAGTAGTAGTAGTAGTAGTAGTAGTAGGAACGGGTTAGAGGCCCCGCAGGGGTTCGTTGGGTTCTGTTCTCGACATGAAATTGACAAATTAAAGACTTGCTCAAATTTTTCTGTGCATTTTACAGTCTATGAATCCGTATAGTAAAACAAGTGTACCTCTCCGCGAAATAGTTCATCCGCCTCCACATACAGTGCCGCTTACAATATAAAAACAATCAGCAAGTATAAACACTTTCTTAACTTTTACTATTCACCTTACCTGACTTTCACTCATTCTTCCTCACAAACTTAAATAAATTCTCCAATTGACCTGGTAAATTTTACTAAAATTCATTCGGCGATACAGCAGTTAACCCAGGAATTTTAGTAGTAAAGGAGAAAATTACGTGCTGTTGACAACAAGACAATAACGTATTAATACTAATATAGAATTCGTTCTTGCTGGGGCGACATCATAAGAAGACATAAATACGAGACGACAATTAATTCTTCTTGAATCATAACGAGACAAGACTTCTAAATATATGTGACGAGAATATTTATATAAAATATACGAGAAGAGACAAGGCTTTACAAAATATACGTGACGATGTAAGACTTTTGTAAAATATATGCGACGTGACAAGACTTTTACAAAATATACGAGACTAGGCAAGTCTTCTACAAAATATACGAGACGAGACAAGACTTCTACAAAATATGCGAAACGAGAAGAGACTTCTACAAAATATACAAGACGAGACAAACCTTCTACAAATTATACGAGACAAAGCAAGACTTCTAGAAAATACTCATATACAAGACTTCTACAAAATATATGGGACGAGACAAGATTTCTACATAATGTACAAGAGGAGATAAGACTTCTACAAAATATACGAGACTAGAGAAGACTTCTACAAAATATACAAAGCGAGACAAGACTTGTAAAAGTATACGAGACGAGACAAGACTTGTAAAATTATACGAGACGAGACAAGACTTGTAAAATTATATGAGACGAGACAAGACTTCTACAAAATATACGAGACGAGAGAGGAAAAAAACAATTTCTCGATTCGTAATGAACACTATGAAGGATTCAATTTCTCATTTGAAGCAAAAGTCTGCATCATACCTAAATTTAAACTAAGCAATATTCTTGCTTGAACAATATCCCCATATGTTAGAAATTGTTTTAGGTTCCCTTCCAGAATATTCAACAATCGCAAATAATTTCATTGTAAAATGTTATTGGGGTTTTCAGTCGTGCTGATTTTATAGATATTATCCTTTGTTGACATGAGTTGTTACGAGTCTCCCACACGACGATTTTCAAGCAAAACGCAACTGTTCCTCAAATTTTTGTTTTACTAATATGTATGTATCAAATGGTTATATAGAAGAAACTTTGAAGGAATATAACAAATATAATTGAAAGGGAACATCAGGAACCCATGAAACATAACTGTAATTAGTTATCTTATACCACTTTGATTGTCGGTGCAACTGACCATCAGTGTAGTAAAATTATGATAATTATTTCATCTAGGTTAATTAGAATCATGTTAATATTGTTATATTAGGTTAGTAAGTTCTTACGTCTATTAAACCACACGATAACTCTTGAACGAAAGTGAATTCTTATTTTACATTGTTTATTCTTTGCAACAAATAGCTAGGGCGGTTAACTCGTCAGAGTTTGATCATGGAATCAATCCGTTATCATCTTCAAGGGTAACGGCGAATTTAGTGGTAGTTATCCATATCCATTATCTACTATGCATACGAAGGTGGTGGCAGCAATAAATCTCGCCGTTACGTGACATCTATCGGACAAAATTGAAACTTCTAGTGCGTGATTCTTTTGATACTGTCTAGTGCGTGATAGTGTCTAGCAGAGTTTTGTTAACTAGTGTAAGCAGAGAAGAGATCAGTAGATAGGAATTTCTCCAAGTATTTTAGAAAGCATAAATATTGTAAAGAGTGTTCTACTTCCTACTTGGAGGGAATGTTCTTTTTCCCTAGTGTTCGATATGGAAAAATCAAAAGAAAAATCAAAGACAGATGTGTGCTTCATTTAATCCCATATTTGTTGAGGTATACTTTGATCTGTAGTATCGACAGTGGCGTATTTACGATTTTTTTCGGAGGGGGGGATTTGCCAACTTTAGTCATGTAAATGTGAAAATTCTGTAAGATATTTAATTTACTTTAATATAGTAAATAAAATTTCGCGGGGCTTAAGCCTGGAAGTCCTCCTAAATACGCCACTGAATATCGGTATAAAATTTTCAGATGATCTAACGTTCTAGCCTATCAAAAACAGAACTGTAGTGTCGTGGCAACTTATACTGTCTCAAATAACGTTTCAGGGGGCACAGTGGCTCAGTGGTAGAGCGTTCACCTCCGGTGCTTGGGTTCCCTGGTTCGATCCCAGCTCGCGCCGTGTAAACTTTGTGGTAGACAAACACCGTGCTCGTGGATTTTCTCGGGGTTCTCCCACTTTCTTCATTCCACCATTTCATTCATTTCTCATAATCACCATCTCCTTTAGCCTAACGGGCATATGCGTGTGACGTAAAACTCAAAGATTTCATTTCATTTTTTGACTTTGTTTTTCTTAATTGTGGAATAAGTATTTTATATCTTATGTTCTTCTACAACTAAAGCTAAAGCTAATAATTTAATTCATACTTTCTGTTTACTCATATATATGGACTAGCAATTATTCCAACGTGTTAGTGCGGTAACTATTCTGCACTCCTTCTTCTGCCTCTTTCATGTAAAAATTCCGCTCAAGTTGAAAGCTCGCAGAGCCATAGCTATATGATTTGGATTCCACGTTAAGCAATAGGTCCAAGTCTTATATAACATCGCTGCTGAAAGGGACGTTAAAATCAACTCGTTGCGGAATAGGTTAATAATTGCAAAAATTACGAACTTTGAAAAATTTTAACTTCCGTCATTTTGAAACTTATACGATCTTGCTGGCTAACAAACACATGTGCTAGGGGTGACGTACAGAAAAATTACATAGAATTTTTCACAAAATTTCTGATATGAATGTTTCTGCAGTCAGTAATGTTGCAAAGAAATGTTCCCTATATAGTGCACTTAGTCGATTTCTTTTATTGTTGGACGCCACATTTAAGAAACGGTGGTAATATATGCATGATATTTTTCACAGAAGTTATTTTCTGAGGTATTCTTTAAGAAATGAACCTAAAATTTAACTTTTCTAATTAACGGTAGAGGTTTTATGCAATTTTCAATGTACTCAGGCGAAATTCACGGGCGAACTCTGAATTCTGTTTCAAATTTTGTTTTATTTTTTTAAAAAATTGCAGAAGTCTTTGATCAGATCCTCAATCGTTACTATTATGAATCAGTACGTCATTCATTACTATTATCACTTCCGCAAGAAGGCTATGGGGTTGACGAAGTATGTGTGTGTGTGTCTTCCACTTAGGTTGTACAGAAAATATACATGTTTTTCAGACAGCTTTAAACGTTTCCGGTTTTTATTTAGATTATGTAGGAGATTTTCTCCGCGTCGATTTCATGACTGTTGGCTAAGTTCTCCACTCCCTGAGTGCTGGTTTTATTATTATACTATATATATCTGCATGTAATTGTTTTCATTTAATATGGAAAACCCTTTTGAGAATCCTGGTTGAGCTCCGCCATTTGCAGTGCTGCACCATATGGTCCATGGACCGTAGAAAATTTGGCAATGGAAAATTTCTGCGGTTCCCCCTATCCTTGATTCTTTACACACATGCTTATTTGCTTAATAGTTAATTCACTCCAGCTGATCTTGCAAGATGGTCTGTGTACACATCAACTGCACCGGTAATGATTCGGAGCTAACGTTAATAGAATATGCTCTATCTGTCACAACTTAACCCTTTTAGAATTTTCGGTAACTTTTGTTACCATGATGTAGTATCATCTTTGACCGCTTATTTAGATTCTATAACAGGTATTTAAGCTGAACTTTTTTATTGGTCAAGTCAATGATGGATCAAAGAATACCCCAGATGCGTTTTGGAACCGGATGACCAAATTGGTGACGTCAAGTGCGGTGGAGGGGTGTGACTTTATTTTTTTCTGCAAATTTCAAAACTTTTTCACGCCTTTAGTTTTCAAGATATCAGATTGAAACTTTGCATACGGATTGTATGTATCTTTGAGTATTTCTCAACTTTTTAAAGATCCCTACTCGAAACCAGAGCCGGGCCCGAGAGGGTAAGTGTTCTAAGAGGGTGATTTTTTCAGAAAAATTTACGGTTTTCCCCGATTTTTCAGTTCAGGTGTATGATACGGACATGTGAATGATACTGTTGAAAGGAGCTTGTTATACTAAAGAAAATGATGCTTGAACCATGACTCTAGATCAAATAGTAATGAGGCAGTAAATTTTTATATTAAATGTATATAGTATATATATATATATATATATACAGGGTGTTTCAAAACAACACCGACGTTTGGGAGGTGATTCCTGACACCAAAATAAGACGAAAAGTATAGATCAACCTGGGTGCACAAATGCTTCCTTTCGGAGTTACAGCCTGCTGAAAACATGAAAAAATGAACTTCAAAGATCCATAGCTCCAAAACTATGGGACCTACCGTAGTCGGGTCAAGACTTTACTTAGGAACTAATATGTGCTCTATCCAAAAATGCATGTTTCAAGATCCTAAGGTACTCACGCAACATTTTTTACAGGCAGTTTGGTTACTGGCATATAATCTGAAGTACTCACTAACTACCTCTATAAAAATTGTTGTGGAAGTACTGCGAGATTCTGAAGCAAGTATTTTTGGATAGCTCCTTTAGAGTTCATTTTTTCACGTTTTCGACAACCTATAACTCCGAAAGGAAGCATTTGTGCACCCAGGTTGGTCTATAGTGTTTGTCTTATCTTGGTGTCAGGAATCACCTCCCAAACGTTGTCGGTATTGTTTTGAAACACCCTATATATATATATATATATATATATATATATATATATATATCTTGTTTTGCCCTATATATCCGTCCGTTGTTTTCAAGATACAAGATTGAAATTTTGCACATTTATTATGTACATAACAACGTATTTTTTTAAAAAGAAAGTCAGATCCGTACATGAAACCAAACCCGGATCAGAGGGGCGCAAAAATTTCGATTTTGTTTCGAAAAATCTCCCACTGTTACCCGATTTTCCCATTTCTGGTGTATAATACGGACAAGCAAGTGGTACTGTTGGAACGTGTGCACTATCGTGAAAGAAACGAGGTATGAATCATGATCCGTACGATAAATAGTAAGAAAACAGTAGCTGTTTCAGTGAAAGTCTAAAATTTACTTCAAAAAGTGGAAATCCTAAAAGGGTTAAGAGTTGCATAAGGACGGAAGACACAGAAATTCAAACAGTGAAATTAAAATCAAAGCTAAAGCTGCCGTTAGTAATTCCAGTTATATAGGTAATAAACAACAGTCTGCCTGCTCTGTTTAGAGATATTGAGATTCTGGCTCTACCTGTGACTGTGACCAATCTTAAAATATCATCTTAATACTTCGCCATCCTAAGATTTTCGTTTATTTATTTATTGAATTATTAGGAAACGGTTAATATGCCAACAGTTTTATAACCACCACATGCGCTCATCTCCTTTAAGATGATTTTGGCTACGGGCCTGATTCTGGTTTCAATTTCCTATGTGTGTCAGACGCAACCTATTACGAAATGGGATACCAGTGTATACTCACAAGTTTCACTGCACTTGCTTAATAAGAAGAGTTTTATGACAATGTTTAGATGCTATAACTCAATGAATACTAAATATTCCTTTGCCAATATTCTTGTCTTCTAATTATGTGAAACGTAAAATCTTGTTGATAAATATATCTGCACACAGAACACATTAAAAGTGGTAATAAAAACATTTATCTCTTATTCTTGTATGGTAAAACTGTAGCCGTTACAATTATTAGGATCACGCTAATGGAACTTCAACGTTGTAATGGTAGTATGTCCGTCCAGCCGTTACAATGGACACTAGAGCAGTTATCTCGGAAGAGTTCGTTAATGGAGTCGTTCCATTAACACCTTCATGGGTAACAGCGACTTTAACCGTGGGCTATCCATATCTCACATATAGAATATAAAATGAAATGAAATATTTCCGTTTAACGGGTTCCCCGATTATATCCTTTAGGTTAAGGGAGACGATGATTAAGGCAAGTGAATGATGAGGGATGAATTGGTGGAATGAGAAAGTGGGAGGAAACGGAAGTACTACGAGAAACCCATAGACATGATATTGTTTACCACAAATTTACTTGGACGGGGATCGAACCAGAGACCCGACACACCATAGCGTGGGAGACGCGGGTTCCATTCCCCGCGGGAGCTCATGTGATTCGGATTCCACGTTAATCTGTAGGTCCCGTCTCATATAGCCTCGCTGTTGAAAGGGACGTTAAACTCAAAATCAACTCAATCAACTGAACCCACGCACCAGAGGTAAGCACTTTACCAGTGAGCCAACATGCCATCCTCTGTACATAGGATACTAAACGCTTGAACTATCAGCATAGATGCTTCATTGATAAATGTAAGTTTTGCGTGATTTATGTTGACTTTAATAGAGTTCATTAACCCAATGAAACTATTTACGAACCCAATGTTTCTTAAGAAGAACAAAATATTTTGTACAGAATTACACATATTTTCATGTTTGGTATAATGAGGACCAAATAGTTATACCAAGATTGGCCGTTGTAGCAAGATAAGTATTTAGGATGACTAATAACGGAACAAATGGTATCGGAGTGTAACACGTGTTAGTTGAGTTTAGCGTCCCTTTCAGCAGCGAAGCAATACGAGACGTGGCAAAACTGATTAAATTGGAATCCGAACTATATGAGCTCCCGTTTGGAATCAAACCCGGGTCTTCCACACCAAAGACGCGGACGTTTACTGCTTAGTCACGAAGGAGACCCTCAATACCTGTTAGATATAAATACAAATATCGTCCGTTTTTAACCCGCGTAGGTTGAAACAAAATAGATACTGATTCCTTGTATTACTTCTGTACTTCACAGATATTCAGAAGGTGGGTCAGTAAATCCATGGAGCTTCGTTCCTAATAACAGTAGGTAGAATTTGAGCTTGTTGGTCCTATTAATGATAAATCTACGTCCTTTTTACTTCAGAATATCACTGCAGGAGGGAATAAAAACCAAAGAGAGAGAATGTTGCTAGGGTCACAAGGGATCCCCATGACGATGAGAACATTTTTAACGCCTTGAATAAGGAGGAGTTTGACCAATGATAATAATCAAAAGCAGGAAAACTAGTACCCTATCGATTCATATGAGCTTCACAATACTCGTATTTATTACGTCACATCCACATAGTCACATCATACTCTGACATTCTACTCTCATTTCACAATCATCATCCTCATAAATCACAATTTCCATAACTTCCTGAATTCATCACTATCTTTAAATTAAAATATCAATCTAAGTCGGCAATCTCTTATTCTTTCTCTTGAGCCAATAACCCTATATGGCCTCATCTCTTCAGTAATTATTTACCAATCTTATTGAAACAACTTTTCCATTTCGTACCGTGCACATTACTATGAGGTATAAATCCACGTCTTATAAGCTATGGTACTGAAAAAGAAATGTACAAAAACAACCAGCCAACACTGTCAGACATGGGCGGCGATTAGGGGGGGCAAAGGGGGGCAGTTGCCCCCCCACTTTTTTGAAATTACCCATTAATGTATATAGATTCATTTGGAAATATAAAGTTTTGTATGTATTATTGGTTCATAGAATAAAAATGGTGCCATAAAATATTTGTTGTTCCATGAGTACGTATTGGTTGTCTTCCCGTGGAATTAAGAAAGCTACAAGAATTGTGTTTGAATTGCACTAAAAATGGCCCAAAAATTAACCTATTGGAGCACCATAATTCGAGCGTACTTTTAATTTCTTCTTGCAAGGGCTCGATATATTAGCCGCTCTGGAACTAATTGAGATAACATTTCGCAAGAAAAGAAGTCTTTTACAAGTTATTCTTTAATTGCACAAAAATCGACAGTTCCTAAAATGTATTTTCTTCTTTCTAATAATAAGGAATATTTTGATTTGATTTTTTCCAGTTTAACATCTTGTTCAGCAGCGACCTTATATGAGACGCGGACTTAATGATCAACGTGGAGTCCGAACCACGTGTGCTCCCCCGGGAATCGAGCCCGGGTGTCCCACGTCAAAGGCGTGTACGCTAACCGCTTAGCCACAAAGGAGCTCAGTAAGGAATATTAATTTTGCAGTGTAATATAGGAGTTTAGGGGTGTACATATACAGTTTTGTATATACAATTAAATTTAGTAAATTTAGCATAATTCTAGGTTCTGGATTATTTTGTATAACTGAAATGTGGAGTGACTAAGTATTGCTGAGTTTTGATATATTCCAAGAAAGTGAAAACTGTACTTAATGGCAGCGAACATGTTTCGGGAAGCTGCAAAAGTATTTCTTTAAATGTTGTAGCATATGCTTGTAGTATTCACTGTCATCTTAAGAGTAATAACACACATAATAGCATGCGTGGAGTTAAAAATATGTTGTTCATTAATTCCCAGTTTCAAAATAACTTTTGCAAAACAAGCGTCATTATTCATTACTATGATTATTTGATTAATATTATCCTTTCTGTTTATTTGTTTTGCAAATTTGTTATTAAATAGACCCCTAATCTGATCACACAATTTTTCAAACAGATATTCATGATCAAGGAATCAAATCTCTTCTTACACTTTCGTTGTTTAAGAGTTCAAAGGGCTAGTATCTAGGGGAACGTGGGGCATAACGGGGTAGGGGGGCATAACGGGGTATCGGTATTTTTTGAACTGTAATTAACTGCAATCTAGCGATAAGTACCTAAACAAGATTCTCAAGGACGAAGGGCTGTTGCGCTTGAGCAGCGTTCTTATCAGTTGAAAAGGAACAGTGCTGTGTGTCAGTTCTTTGTTTTCGCGCTATGGCATATAACGATTGGGATTTTACTTCGGTCAAGGTAAGGCAAGTTATTTATTACACACTTTTAAACTATTGATATGTTGAAAGAATATTTCTTCTGTGTTTGTTGTGTGTTTTTGAGGTTTACGGATTGTAAGTTATAACAGAGATACTCGTTGATTTAACACTACAACTCATCTGGGGCAAAACGGGGTGGGGCAAAACGGTATTGCAATCACCCCATATTGCCCCATTACCCCATTATGCCCCGTAAGAGTATCGATTGTGTAGTTTACTATCCAGCTCGAAACATTTCTTGTTAATGCTGGGATTGCATTTGCGCAGTTTTGTTTAAGTTCTTCATGCTGAATTTTCAAAATTTGGTTATGTTGATTTGATGTCAGGAAATATTAAGATTTAACTGACAATAATTCGATGTAATCTGCATAAACTTTGTAGTACAATTCCCAATGATCACATTTTTTTCTTTTTCTTAATAATGCCTAATTTAGAATGTACCTTTTGAAGTAATTATCAACATTTTTTTTTTTTAAAAAAAAAAGAGTACTCATCTTTTGTTATATTTGATTATTGAGTCTAATAAATATTTCATAAAATTCAAGTTGTGTTGTATAATAGTAATCATATATTGTTGTTTTATGATAAGTCTATATTAGATCTGGATATTATAGATGTAATAGTGTACGGGGCAGTATGGGGTAGGGGCATAATGGGGTTGACTGAATCCAATGTTCCATTATGCCCCACGTAGGGGGCATAATGGGGAAAAGAGCCATTTTTGGAATAAGCTAAGCAAAAAGGTGCAAAACAATATTTTTGAAAGAATTTGCTGGTTGAAATATCACAATAAATGTCCAACGTGTCTACCGCAGAAAAATTACTGCAATTGAGATATTGGTTACCAATTTAGAAAGGCAAATATCTTAGCTTCCCCATTATGCCCCACGTTCCCCTACTTGAGTTGCTCTTGTCAATTTACTTAATAAAACATGAAACAAGATATACGGTATATTAACTGAAAAAGACAGTATCCTAATAGTTATACAACCTTTCGTCAAACAAAGTGTTACAAGCAATCAGGAAAACTACCATTGATATCAAATATTCAGATCATGTCTTGCCCCCCCACTTTTAACGTCCAACCGCCGCCACTGCTGTCAGATATATACACATATTCATTAACACGGTGAACAATACAAACTGAGCAATTAAGTGCAGTGAGCTCTATCAAATGCTACTGACAAGGAAACCGATTCAAGTGTGACACGAAATTCTGGGCGAGTTTATTCGCAAACGAAGTGTTTTTGTGTACAATTAAACCCACTAGAGGGAAAAAAACCCTCGATCTCAACCGTTCCGAGATATAGAGGAATAAGGGGAAGGCTGGTCTCCGATATTTTGCGAATTTTTGAATATGTAACGATAGTACAAGTAAAAGAGACTTTTAAAAATTAAGAATTCCTTCATCCATGAAACTGTAGTAATATGTGGCCGTAGACATGAGGGTTACAAAACCGAAGAGTCCATAAAAATTCTAGAGGAAGAATGTTTTGGAGGGGAAAGGCGAAAATACCGGAGTTCTATTGTTGCCTGAAATAAGCGTGTAAGGTGTATGTGTATAGGTTTCTTCGTAAAAGCATTATCAGGTCAAATAGGGTACAAATGTAAAAAATGGTGGCCGTCCGAACTTTCCAAACGTTTATAATTTCTACAATTATTAACCGATCGGAACTGTATGTGATTTACAGTATATCAGATTACAAATTTTCGTTTTTTAAGTGGAAGATACTATTTTTGTTTGTTGATTCATATTTTGGGCTTTAATGTATGTCACACAACTACACACTGTCGTACTTACGTTTGCAACAATGTGTGTTTATGTCTCATATTATTTGATTTGCTTTTCTATAACGCTTTTGCACAGAATATGACCTTGCATTTTTGTTCACATAATAAAGTCTCTTTATTTCGCAATATAATTAATACATTTTCATATAACCCTTTCTCATTTTCTACGAACTAAAAACATGATATGTTAGCAAGTAATATCACGCAATTTTGTTCTTCGTCTCAATGGCGTCTGTTATTCCTCATATCCCCTTCTTTTTTCGGCCCCGGGTAAAAGCCACGCCATTTACATCAACAATCAACACCACTTTTATTCGCTCTGATGCATCTTTCTTAACGTTTCAATGCAACTTTCAAACATATTCACTTTCAATATAGCCGAAAATCCACAAAATATCAGAGCATCAGCTTATTCCTCTATATCTTCGGAACGGTTGAGATCGAGGGTTTTTCTCTCTAAATGGGTTTAATTGTACACAAAAACACTTCGCTTGCTCATAAACTCGTCCACAACTTCATGTCACACTTGAATCGGTTTCCTTGTGATATAAAAGGTGAGTTCAGTGCACAAGGGAACGAAACCTTTTTCACGTTAGTTTGGACTTATTTCGTCTTAAACATCTCTATCTAAAACCCTTTTCACAGCTTAAAAGATTCATGTCTAGATATTGCAAATAACTGTTATAATGTAAAAAAAAAATAGTGTTAACTATTCCATGTACTTAAGAATACTGTACAAACTTTATGCCTCATTTTATCATTGTTTTAGTAATTTGACTTGATTCCCTTGTGCTCTGAACGACCTAAATGCAGTGCAATGTGTGTACATGTGTGCCAGAGTTGGCAATTCGAAAAATTGATAATAAACATACAAACCACTAACGTAAGAGTTGATCACAACAGGCTTATTAATAAGTTAAAGCTTACTAAATTGAATTATTAAGTGACAATACTGTATTTTTTAAGGGACACTTTCCATCGTGAAAATGATAAAAGAAAAGTCAATTAAGAGTTCTAAAGTATATTGAAAGCTACATTTTGTGAGTATGAGATAAATCACTACGCACATATAGTGCATGAATACCGATAATATTACAATATGCTAACGAGTATTTATTTTATTTCTTTTGTTACATTTCCCCCTTCAAATTTGTTCACATATTAAGCTGAAAGTAAGCAAGATATTGCATTTTTCTTGACATTTTAACCGTGTTTTATGTAGTGGATAATCCCAGTAAAAATTCAATTGAATATGAAAGAAATGATAATTACGTACGCGCGATTGGTATATAATTGTTTATAGGCGAAACGTACTCCTATTATACTAATTGGCATAATACTATCTGAATTTAAACTGTTGACTCTTCCTGTATCTTTCACAGGAAGAAATACGCGTTCACACATAATCGTATACATGTATAGTTAGTAGGAGTCTTTTTGGTTTGCTAGTGCCGGTGAAGGAGCGGAATTTTCAGCCAATGTTGACCTAATGTAGTAAGGCAAATTGAATTGCGGAATAGCAAACTTTCGTCTAGAACGCCAGGAAACCACACAGTATCCATCGAGTCTTAGTTATTTTTCTGGTTAATAAACTTCTATTGTATTTCACTTTAGTTCAAGTGAAACGAATCTAATTTCCTGAAGTAAAACAAGTGAGGGCAATGAAGAATATTGAAGCAGTCATAAACAGAGTAACGGAATATTTCAGTTATTAATATATTTGTTTTACAAAAAAAAAAAAAAAAAAAAAAAAAACGGAAATATATATATATATATATATATATATATATATATATATATATATAGATAGATAGATAGATAGATAGATAGATAGATAGATAGATAGATATATTACGAAAACACGACTACTGAATGCAGTTGCATGTTGCTAAATAAGCAGTGTAAGAATATGCGCTGAACCGAATACGAGCTCCTTACAAAGTGTGACAAGGTTACAAATACCAATCAGCCTCTGGCATTTTTTCTGCCGAGTCGGCAAGAAACTGTTGTGTGTTCTGGATTTTATAGTTGATGGAACACTTGACAATTTCAGTTCTAGATACTGTTCACAATGGGAACACTGTTGAAGAATGGCTACTTCTAACCAGGCCGGTAGAGAGCCAAAAAATGTAGGGGCGGGGAGGGGGCAATCCAACCATATTATATTTCATCACCATATTATAGTTCATTTGTAAGCCTACTTTGAAAATTTTAGAGGGTGCCAGTAAATATTTAGGGGTGCCGGCCCCTAGACTCCCTGGATATGGGCCTGCTTCTAACGCTAAGTTTGCTCAGCGAGTAGCGGTGTGACTGTGTGACTTGTATGTAAGTTCTAATAATGTTACTCGGAAAGCGGATCTTCGACTTACTTGTCCACAGTTAATTCATATTTCTGGTTTATCTAAACTCACAACTAAACGTGATGGAACTCAAATATGAGTTACTTAGTTACAAGCTACACGGGTATATGTGACTCCATCGTAATGGTTTTCCAAGTGCCCGATCAATGCACGACGGTCTTAAGAGTGCTCTCTTTAACCTAAAATGACGAACACTGAGATACCGTTTTACTCAAAATGGGCTAACTAGGTTTTGTCGCTCTTTAACCTAAAATGGTGAATACTGAGGAACTATTTTACTCAAAATGTGCTAATTAGGATTTGATGCATACGAATGTGGCTAGAACATGCTTACACTGCACGAGCTAGATATCTTTGAATTGCATTAATAACAGTGGTTTAGTTAAACCTGCACCTAAACGTCGATCCTGAAAATATTTATCGTAGATAATCTGAAGTTCAGTAGCCAATTAGCTGATTAGCTGATAAGCCATGTGTATTATAGCCGTTCCGGTAAATAGTTTTTTTCTTTTTTAATTTAATCACTGATTAACAAGAAAGTTGTCTCTTGATGACGTCATAAATGTCCAATCTAGGATATCAATATGTGCTGAAGAAACTGCCATCGGGACAGCAACTGACTTTCTGTTGTCGCTCTAGACATGAGTCCTTGTAAACTGGCAACACAAATCATCAGCGAGCAGAAGTTGTTTCAATGTTGCTAGAAAAACTGAAGGATAACTTATAGTCCCCGGATAAGAATCCCATTGAATCCCCTTCATTTTTGGGCTGGCTACCGGCCTGTGTCAGACTAGAATAGGGCTGTAATCAATATGATGAGAGACAATAGTAACTGTGTGCTGATTAGGTATTTTGTGAACGATGGAGTAGAAGACATGATTATCTAAATCAGTGGTTCTCAACATTTTATACCGGCGTACAACCAAAGCATATTCATTGTTAATATTACCATAAGTTGTAAACACCACCAACACTGCGACTAGCATACCACAGATTGAGAAACCTTGCTCTAAAGCATACTTCCCGCAGAACATGATGATGAGATGCTAAACCACAGTAAGACACTTTAATGGTCGACTCAAAGAAGGTCGTTCGTTCGCAGTGACGATTCCGGAAGTGATGATTCCTAACAGACATTCCTGTGAACATTCAACACGGTGAAAAGCCTGATCCTATAGATAATATACGCATAATTCTTCTTCAAATTGCATAAGACTGGACTCAAACACAGCTTTTCGCGCTTTTGATCGACGAAGAAAAGTTTAAGTCTGGACTTCGTCCGAGTTATTTCCATTTTTTTGAACACCTAAAAGAATTCCTCTAAGGTCAACATTTCAGAAATGAAACATGCTATTTTAAGGTGATTCAGCCGTAATAATGCCGTAGTTTTTTATTCAATAGTTAAATGATGGATAAATGTATAGATGAAGCTAGGGAGTTTGTCGAGGTGAACCCTCCTCGCATTATTATTATTATTTCTGATTGTAAATTCAATTATTTTCTATGGTCAGCTATATTGATGTATGTAATTTAACATGTAGCCTATTTGTCAGTAATCCGTTGCAAAATAACCGAAAAATTTTGCTGTGCACCAACAAGCAAGCAAAGCGGATCCAATGTATTTGGTTCCTTTAGCAGTGAAACATTAAGCCTCAAAAATAAGAGTAAATTTATTTGTCTTAAGAATTCGAACTCAAACGAAATATCTCGGTGCAATAAACGCTCAGTCTGATTTTGTTTCTTTTTAACTTACCCATCGACACACCCACAGAGAGCATGAAACAAACATTATTTTACATGAAATCCTAAATACAAAAACATGAGTAAATAGAGTAAGTTATTCTTTAAAACCACTTAAATGCATGTTTAAGGCTGCAAAACATTTTCTAATAAACACAATTAAATAATATGAAACTACAATAATAACATGTTGATTGTCAATGACTGTTTTAACATATTTTCTTTTATCATCATAAAATTACAACAATAATCATATTACTAAAGTCGATGAGATGATGATACATCATGCCTCAGTGTTTGTCATGTAAGAGATCTGCTTCCAAAGAAACCACTGATGCTAGCGTAACTATGAGCATTTATCATCGAAATAAAATCCATGAGGTGTAAAAATCTTACGTTATTTCCGATATATATATATATATATATATATATAGGAAAGCATATATAGATTGAATTACCACATTTCTGCCACTCCAAATGCAACATTTTGGTGGAAGCTTTACTTTCACTCCTTTCATCGGGAGAAATTATCTAACCAGCGAAAGAGCAAATTTAACTTTATTTCTGTTCTATGAGATAGTTATAATAGTTACGAAAGTTATATACATATTACGTCCATAGATTGTATGTAAACTGTATGCTCTGCGAGATGTGGTATCCTCGAGATAAGAGGTATGGATAGCTATCGTTAGTCACTGCAATCCCTTAAGATGTTAACAGATTGACTTCATTAACGAACGCAAGACCAAGATAATCGTTCCAGCTATATGTTACAACAAAAAAACAGAATTGAAAAATTAACTTACATGAATGGAATATAAGATATACATAGATAGCCACCGTTAAAATCATCATGATCCGTTGATCCGTTAACGAATTAACTTCATTAACAAACTTGTCCGAGATAATCACTCTGCCTTTATATATTACAATAAACAAATAAAAATTCCTTATATAGGCTATAGATAGTCAACGTCAACGTCACCATTATCCGATAATCTTTTATCAGATTGACTCAATTAATGGACTTGGGTGAGATAAGTGTTTCAGCTAATTCTTGCCAGAAACATAATTTAAAATGCACCTTACATATATTGAATATAGATAGAGACCGTTAACTGTTAATATGTTAATAGATTGACTGTATTATTGAACTCGTTTGAGATAATTGCTCTAGCTATCTATTACAGAAAACATAATTAGAATTTAAAAATTCGGTTACATGTATGAGATATAAGATAAGGATAGCCAACGTTATCCGTTAATCCATCAACATTGTCTCCATTAACGAACTCGGCCAAGAAAATCGCTCTGGCCATCTCTTCTCGCTTACATACATGGGATATGAGCTATAGATAGCCACGGTTAAAGTCGCTGTTATCTGTTAATTCGTTAACGGAATGTCTTCGTTAACAAACTCGGCCGAGATAATCTCTCTAGCCATCTGTTCTCGCTAATACATGGGATATGAGATATAGATAGCCACCGCCAAAATCACCGTTATCCGTTAATGAGTTAACGAATCGACTCCATTAATGAATTATCCGTTAATGTGTTTACGAATTGACTCCATTAATCAATTCGACCGACATAATTACTCTACTTATCTATTGAAGAAAACCAGAACGCAAAACTTTGCTTCAATATGAGATACAGATTGCCACCATAAAAAATCTTATCCGATCATACGTTAACAAATTTATTCGATTAATGAGCTTGGCCGAGATAATCGTTTTAACTGTTTGTAACAGAAACAGAATTCAAAAAATCGCTTAGGTGTATATAGGATATGAGCTATAGGTATTCACTGTTGAAGTCGCCTTTATCCGCTAATCCTTTAATGGACTGACTCCATTAACAAGCTCGGCCGAGATAATCATTTCAGCTATCTGCTGCAGAAACAGAATGTTAAAAAATTGCTTGCACATATGGAATATGAGCTATCAATAGCTTCAATTATAGTTGTCGTTACCGTTACCATGCTAACGGATTGTCTCCATTAACGAACGCGGCCGAGATAATCATTCAAGTTATCTGTTCCAAACATAGAATTAAATAATTATCTCTCCTATAATATGTGCTATAGATAGCCCCATTAAAGTTGCCGATATGGGTTAATCCGTTAACAAATTTACTCCATTAGCAAATTCGGCCAAGTTAATCGTTTAGCTGTCTATTGCATAAATCACAATTCAAAAATCTGCTTACATATACGGGATGGGGACTATTGCGTTACCTCTTTTCAATTCCTATGGGTGCTAGAAGTATCTTGACCTGACTGTAGGTAATCGTAGTGTCACTATTCATCTGAGTGAACCCGAAAACTATAGATCTGACACTACTGACAGACATTTTGAACGTTTAATTTTTCACTCCTTCTCTCTACCATGCCAATGGAATGAGCTTGAACTTAATAGCATCGAGAGTGTCGCCATTCATCACAATGGCTCCGAAAACTATTGATTCTATGCTAATATCGCTCGTTCTAGACAATTTCTACGTCACTCGCTTGCATCCCCTAAGGGTACTAGGGGTGTCTTACCCGAATGTATTTGTTTACAGATTGCAAGTCATATGTGTATCAAGTTTGGGTAATTGTTCCAGGGGTTCTACAGTTTTGGTGGAACATATGTACATTTATATATATAATATAGTTACATAAAATATAGCTTTTTTTGCTAATTAGTAACCACCCTCTTAACGTATATTCAGTTGCGTCCTTTCAAACTAGGCACTTCTTAGTCTCCAGTTGTGTACTATATTTCAGCTTGAGTGGCTGAGTATCTTGGCTGCAGCGAAATACACTGTATAGTGTTAATCATTTCCTGTTAAGATTCTCTTTGCAGTCGACTCAATAATAATCACCCCTATTCCTTCCCCTTTCAGCCCGAATTTGCTAGTATTCTTCCTTACTGGTAACTTTCGTCAAAAATCCTATATGTACTGTCGAAATTTCAAGTCTCTTAAGCGGTTTGGCTTGACCGTTGATAAGTCGGTCGGTTACTTACTCACCCACTCAGAACTTCTTTCATATATAGAAAATTCATTCTAGTTTTCAGCATTTATCTTTATATTTACTAAACGGTGTGTCTACATTAAAATGTGTTCTTGGAAAGAATTTACAAAAAAAAAAAAAAAAAAAAAAAATGCTATACTGTTATATTTTTATATTTTGTAAAGTATATATTTTAAAAAATTTGAGGTCTTAAGACTTTCAGAATAAATACATATTTTTAATCTATGTTCTACATTGATATCTGCTATTGCTACAATTTTACATTATAATCTTTACTATCGTTTTATATAGTGTTTGAAATCAGAGTGCACCTGCATATTTATAATATCCATTGGTATTATTATATTTCCACGGTGATGGTGGGGACCCTGGCAGGTTAAACAACAAGAAAATTAAAAAATAAAGTTTTGTTTCACATTTGCAAAATATGGCACACCTCTAAAGTATAAGTCCAGCATTCTAATCAAATGTGATAAATTTACTTTTCCTCGATTGTTTTCATATAATAATGTTGTTGTTTTTGTTTGTTGCCATTCATCATCCGTTTCTAGCAAGGCTTTCTACAAGGCTATTTTGAAATGTGAATTTACAACTCGAGGTGGAATCTGAACCACTGTAATACGTTTAAATTTCAATGTTGTTCCACTGGGAATCGAATCGACCTGGTGCGCCAAAGGTATTCATGTTAACTACTACACCAGCGGGAAGGAATTTCAAACTTATAAAAGTAAGATGGATTCTAATTTTGAGACGCAGAACCTACATAAAAATAATAATGTCTTGCTCTCTTATTCCTTTTTTTGCTGTAGGGGCCGCGGTGGCTCAGTGGTAGAGCGTTCACCTCTGGTGCTTGGGGTCCCGGGTTCTATCCTAGACTTCGCCAAGTGAACTTTGTGGTGGACAAACACCGTATGCGTGGGTTTTCTCGGGGTTCTCCTATTTCCTCCCACTTTCTTCATTCCACCATTTCATTCATTATTCATCATCACCGTCTCCTTTAGCCTAACCGGCATAAAAGTGGGACGTAAAACTCAAAGACTTCCTTTTTTGCTGTATGACGATTTAATGTTAAAACCGGAAACGATAGATTACTACCACTATTGGTGTCAATACAGGTATAAGGCAAGGTAAGAAGTAATAGTCGAAGGGTGTGTGGGATAGAGGCGACGGGACCGTAAGAAAAAAGCTTCGCACTGGAATGTTTCACATATTTGAACATACAGTACAAAATTATTAAACTACATATTACGGATTCCGCTTACCTAAGGTGACCAGATGTCAGTAGTACTAGCATGACTTGGCGGAAGTTTTAGGCCCCTGTGTCCCAGGCTCAAGGGCCACGTTTCACGGGTGCATAAGACCAGCCCAAGGCAATGGCTACCTTGACCCGCTTCAGGAGACGTGTATAGGACCTCTAGATGGACCTCAAAAATATCAAAATATGGAGGTTTTTGACCTAAAATAACCCTTGATGATGCCTTATTACCTTTTGAATCAGTATAGGATCCATTGTCTTTCATAGAACAAGGATACATTAACGCACTTCCTCTAAAATTTCGAGAGGTAGATATATAGGTGCACCATTAGATTTTGAAAATTGCCCGATTTTCAAATTTGGTATGGCAGTGTACGACTATAGTATATATTTCTGTAAATTTCAGTGTTCCATTTCTTTCCTTTTCATGGATAAAAATTTCCAAACATATAAATATGGAAGATTTTTTCACCTCAAGGATCCACTTTGAGGATGACTTACTATGCATGGTTGAGTATATGGGTTTACTGTCCATCATAAGAAAGGGGAACATTAACATCATATCCCCTTAAAAATTCTGGATGGGATATATACTCATCCATAAAATTTGAAAATTTCCAAATATTAAAATTTGTTTTGGTAACGTATGACCATAATATATTCCTTTGCGTAATTTATATCATTCCCTTTCATGAGTAAAATAAAAAATTGACAAAAATATAATTTTAGAAGGTTATTGATCTCATAGGTCCACTTTAATGAATATTACGTTATGTATATAAGTATATTGTCTTTCATGGGATAGGTGTACATTATCCATCTCTCTAAAATTTTGGAAGAAGTGTACCGGTCCCTTTTTAAATTTCGGAAATTCCCAAATTTTAAATTTGTCGTAGTAACATGTGCGTCTTACTAAAAACACTTCATACAGAACACGTAAGTTTGGCCCTCCACTGTACAACACGTGTTGCGGCTGCCGATCGTTTTTTGTTTTCAATGTGTCATGTGGACCTTCTTCTTCCGTCAGCAGTACCAGTTCACCTGTGAGTGTCGTGGTGTGAAAGTGGTAAATGGGCGACCTGACAGACTTTCAAAGAGGCATGATCGTTGGTGTCGTCTGGTTGGAGCTTCAGTGGCAACAGTGGCGAACATTTTGGGGGTATCGAAAGGCACTGTATCCAATGTCATAAGGGCATACACAATTCATGGGCAAACGACGTCTGCAAAGCACAACAGTGGTCGAAAGACAATACTGTCAGATAGGGACCGGAGGGCATTAAACGGATTGTAGCAGTAAAATAGAAGACTACTGCAATGAAAATTACGTCTGAACTCAATTCTGGCCTACAGAACCCAGTTTCATCGAAAACAGTGCGACGGGAACTTCATAAAATGAAAACTCATGGCAGGGCCGCTATCGCCAAATCCCTGGTCACAGCAGTAAATGCGAAGAGGCGTATCCAGTGGTGCAAGGACCACAAGGCGTGGACTCATGAACAGTGGAAACACGTAATGTGGTCCGATGAATCGACCTTCACCTTATTTCCAACAACCGGTCGTGTTTACGTATGAGGAGCGCCGTCGCAGGCCTATGTTACAGACTGTCTGCTCCCAACTGTAAAGCATGGGGGTGGTTTTGTTATAGTATGGGCAGTGATATCGTGGTTTTCTGCAGGTCCCATCATAGCCCTGCATGGAATAATGAATGCTAAGGCGTTCTATCCATGGCCTAAATATTGTTCCCTGATGGTGATGGCATTTACCAAGATGATTTGGCACCCTGTCACACTGCAAAAACGGTGAAATCATGGTTTGAGGAGCATGACCAGGAGCTATCATGCCTCTCCTGCGTCCCACAATCACCAGATCTGAACATCATTGAGCCATTATGGTCTGAGTTAGAAAGGCGTGTTCGGTGTCATTACCCTCCACCAGAATCCTTAAGGAACTGGAGCATGTTTTGTAGGAACAATGGTACAAAATTCCACACACCACGATTCAGGAGCTGTATACGTCCATTCCACGTCGAATCCAAGCTGTTTTGGACGCAAAAGGAGGCCTCACACCATACTAGGTATGATTTTCACACTTTTGCAAAAGTTTTAGATTTTTTGTCGAATCCCTATATATATATATATATATATATATATATATATATATATATATATATATATATATATATATATATATATATATATATATATGTATTCAGGCGCTAAATTCGTTGTACAAGAGCAAAGGAGTGATTCCTGAGAATAAAACAAACAAAAATATTCCAATAAACACAGGGCAAAAACCTCATAGTTTACGTGTTATAGGCTGCCGAAAACATGAAAAAATGAATTTCAAAGGTTCATAGCTCGAAAACTATGGGACCTACTATAGTCGGGTTAAGACTTCACTTAGGAACTAGTATGTGCTCTATCCAAAAATACATGTTTTAGAATCCTAAGGTACTCTCGCAATAATTTTTATGGAGGTAGTAGGAGAGTACTTTATATCATAGGCCCGTAGTCAAATTCCCTCTATAAAAATTGTTGTGGAAGCACCTCAGGATTCTGAAACACACATTTTTGGATAGGGCACATAATTTATTTATTTATTTATTTCGAAAAAACAACAGGCAAATGCCTAATTATAGTTTTCCCTTATTGTAAAGTGTATTTAATACACTTTAAAATACTCTTTCACATATAATAAAATAATAATATGAAAGCAAACTATACGTTAAAATACAAATAGCACTATATTCAGAATACAACAAATTTATGTAGAATGAAAATTTTGTTTGTAACTAAAAATATCTATATCTGGGTGTTCTTGTGATATCTTATTATACAATATACACATTTTTCTGACAGGCGATACATCTAATGCATTAGTCCTTTGTGCTGAGAGATGGAATATGTCATTATGGGGTCTCGTTGCTCTATGTGGGACGCGAATTTTGATTTCTGATAATAAATATTCTGAATCTATTGCACCATGAATTATTTTATGTAAGAAAGATAATATGAAATGACTTCTTCTGCTTTCAAGAGATTGTAATGAATATTTGTTTCGAAGACCTTCGTAGTTCTCAAATTTTGGATATATACCTGTTTCTTTATATGTCAAAAAACGCACAAATTTATTTTGAATGTTTTCGATTTTATTTATATATTTCTTACTATTAGAACCCCATATTATCGCTGCATATTCCACTTTAGACCGTACATAGGCAGTGTATAATGTTTTGAGAGCATTAGTATTAGAAAAATCACCTCCTAATCTCATCACAAAGCCAAGATTCCTAAAGGCCTCACCAATTAATCTGTTGACATGAATATCGAATGATAGGTTTGACTACAGAGTGACTCCAAGATCAGTAACATAATCCACTCTCTCAATTGGCGTTTGATTAATAGTATACACATTGCGTACATAGTTTATTTTCCTGGTGTATGATACTACTTTACATTTTCTAATATTTAGTAGCAACTTGTTTGATTCACACCATTGGGAAATAGCATTAATGTCATTTTGCAAAGAAATTGCGTCTAATTCCGTGGAGATACTGCGATAGATTTTTAGATCATCAGCAAACAAAAGTTTGTGGGAAGATGTTATTACAGGTGGTAAATCGTTAACAAATAGTATAAATAACAGAGGTCCTAAGTTCGATCCCTGAGGCACACCAGAGTCTACGACATATTCCTTAGTTAAAATATTCTTGTATCGAACGCGATGTTTCTGCTAGTAAAGATAGGATGCTATAAGTTGTTGAAGATTTTGTGAAAAATTGAATATCACAAGTTTGCTTAGAAGTATATCGTTATTAATTACGTCGAACGCCTTGGAGAAATCTGTATAAATTACATCTACTTGTTCCTTTTTATCAACTTGATTAGCTATAAAATGTGTAAGTTCTGAGAGATTAGTTACAGTTGACCTCTTTGGCATGAAACCATGTTGAAAGGGAGATATTACTTTTGTTGAAAGGGAGATATTGTGAGTAAATTTTTTCGTATATAATAATTTCAAATATCTTAGATGGGGCAGATAGTAGGGTTACCGGTCGATAATTTTTTATTTGGTCTGTAGGACAGCCTGTTTTGGGAATGGGACAGACGTCACCAATCTTCCATTTCGTAGGAAATGTAGAAGAAGCTATTGACTTGTTAAAAATAACTTGTAGGGGATGTTTCAGTATTTCTGAGCAGCCTTTAATGATATATGGTGGTATTTTGTCGGGTCCACAAGATGACCGTGGTTTAAGTTTTTTAATAATATTCTCCACATCTTCGATTTCTATAAAGTTAATATTTAATTTGTCCAGGATTTTGGAATTATTGTGTTACTCCATAGGAATAAGATTGTAGCTCGATTTATTGTGTGTCACTTGAAAATTTGCCATAAAAGCGTTTGCGATATCAGCATCGTCACTCAAAGTTTGACCATCATAATGAAAGATATTACTTCCCGAATTACTCTTTTTATTCTTAACATACGCCCAGAAAGTCTTATGATTATTTATAATATTGGCCTCACAGTTGTTTAAATATATATTGTATGCATTATAAATTTCTTTTTTAGAAAGAGCTCTCAATTCTTTAAATTTATTGTAGTGATAAAGTGAGTCCCGAAAACCTTGCTTCCATTTCTTATGGTGATATGATTTGCTCTTAATTAATCTAATTATGTCACTTGAAAACCAAATAGGATAATTGAATTTAGCTCTTTTTCCCGGGATGCATCGGTCAAATATAGAATAGAGTATATTATAGAAAAAATCCACAGAGCCATCTACAGTCAAACTATCTGTGATAGGTTCCCAATTTGTTAGTGATATTTCGCGGTACAGTTTATCAAAGACAGCTTTAAAAAAAAATTATAGTCTCTTGCTTCGTTTTTGTTTGTACACTTAGCATTTCTAGAATTAATACATTTATATTCAGCTAGGAGGGCTGGGTGATGAGCATCCTCCGGTAAAAGGGGAGGGTGTTCGTGTGTGACCTCTACGCTGTTAAGATTCGAGAGTATTAGGTCAAGCGTTTTCCCATACGAGTTTTTAATATTATTGAAGGTTTGTAAATTATAGAAATTCATTAAGTGAAATAACTCTTGACAGGTTCCAGTAGATGTTAAAAAATTGAAAACAGTTCCCGTGACCTGTGAGAGATTGTAGTCGCCTGTCAGAAGAATGTTACTCTTTGGTTGTAGTACACTAAATATGTATTCAAAGTATTCTCTATATGTTGATTGATTTGACCCAGGTGTAATATATACAAGACCAATATATATACAATTAACCGTATCTACAAAAACTTTTACTGTAATACAATCAACACCAGGAATGTTTGGGGAAGGAATTTTCTGCACACGATATTTTTTATTTACAGCTAATACAACACCACCACCCAATTTCTACCAGAAGTAACAATATTTCTGTCAGCTCTTACCACGACATACCGCGAATCAAAGAGTTCAGAGTCATTATGACTGTTAGTAAGCCAAGATTCAGTTAATGCAATTGCCTGATAATTGTTACTTAATACATTTTCGGTCAGCGTTCTTAATTTGGTACGAGTTCCCCTTACGTTTTGAATATATATATTAAAATAGCCATCTTTCCCCTTAACTATATTGTCACTTTCACCTCTCACTTCGAATGTTTTTGTACTTACGGAAGTGTCCTTGGTGCACCTCTCATGCTGATATCTTTCTGCCTGCCTTGGAATGTCCAAATAGAGGTTGGGGGAGGGAGCGGATGTTTGGTTTTCTTGTCGCAGATGCTGTCGAGATTTTCCTTGTTCTTGATTGACAGGTGCTTTACGCGATTCAGGTGGCTGATTGTAAACTCCCTCGGCCTGGTCAGTTTCTTGGAAATACCTGTCTTCCCTGTTCTGCAGTTCGGTAAGCGTGAATCTTTTCCCTTCAATATACAAATATCGGAAATTGATATTTGCATATTTTCCTTCTTTGCGCGCTTTCATTAAATAATATTGTAACTGTTTACGTTCCTGTCTTACAGAATTAGAGTAATCTTGGTCCACGCAAATGTTTGTACCCCGAAGTTTATTTTTATTTTTTAATATGTGTTCCTTTTTATTATTACTTAAAAATTTACATACTATGGGTATTCTTCTGCCCTGACACTTTCTTCCAACGCGGTGAGCCCTCTGTATAAGTTGATCATAAGGTTCCATTTGCAGTCGGTCGTTTAGCAAATCACACACTTTTTTCTCTGTAGTTGCCCAGTCTTCATTCCCTTCTTCCTTCACCCCATAAAACACTAAATTTTGTCTTCGTGACCTGTTCTCGAGATCGTCAATTTTTTGTTCTAAGAACGTAGTATAGCGATGTAGTTCACTTACTTCACTTGTCACTTCCAATAATTTCGTTTCGATGGTATCTACTCTGTCAACCAGTTTTGTTACCGTTTCCCTTAATGTTTTGATTTCGGTTGTTAAGCGTTCATTAGCTGCACAAAGGGATGCCACTTCAACCACTACTTTTTCATTGGACGCGCGAAGAGAAGATAATATATCTTTACTTCCAGCAATGTCATTGCGTTGAGTGCTAGGAGGCCCAGGATGCTGCTCTACACCCCCGAAGATTAACAAAGTAAATATTATTAATCCGTAGGCAAAAAACACTTCCGTATAGTCTGGTGTATTCACTAACACAGAACATGATGATTTTTTACAGCAATTCTGAATAAGCCTATTCTGGCCCTATAAATTCCAAGCTCAACACCCATCACGGTTCACTGCACTCACAAGTAAACATTACGTTTGGGTGAATCGAGTTGCTGGCTGAGACACATATGAGAAAGTAGTACTAAATGTGGTCAGTATTTCAGTGAAGTTGTAGGTGCGAAGCTCCAGGGGTGTAGGAGATACAGCTACCAGAACATCACATGGAAGTACAGAATAGTCTTCACACAGTTGGAGGTAAAAGCTCTGTAAGACCTCTTGTAACGACAAAGGGTGAATAACAAATATATCGGTACATATTAGGACTAGGGGGAAGTCATATAGTAAGGGTATATCTGACGGCGGCCATCTTAAAATCCGCCATTTTGAATTAAGGTTAACTTTTTAAAATAGGAATAAGGTCATGTAATACATGATTTAAGGCGCAACTTTAATCAGAAGAACAATGGTGACGTTAATTTTGATTTACGCGCAATTGGTAAAAAGTTACAGGGAAATTAAATATTGTTGCAGCATATGTATTAGTCCTTTACCCCACCTTGCAAATTTTGTGTTAATGATAATAATTAAATAAAAAGTAGGTAAATAAATATTAGATCTATGGTAAGAGTTGCCTTGATGGCGGCAATGTTCAAATCCGCCATTTTGAATCAGACAAAAGTTTTAAACAAAACGCATAACAGTGACACCTTATTAATAGCACATTTTACCATAAATCCAACGGTATAACCATTTTTGCTTTATCATTAACCAGCACAAAATTAAATGGAAATAGAGTAATGCAATAGATGACTTCGGGCTAGAAGTTAATCAGAAATACAATGGGGGCGTTACAATGTTAGTTGTTTGATGCTGTACTTGCACGCCATTTCGTTGTTTTTCTTGTATCCTGTTCACATCTATTTCTCGCTCGCTATTTAAAACTTCTGTCTGATTCAAAATGGCGGATTTGAACATGGCCGCCATCAAGGCAACTCTTACCATAGACCTAATACTTATCCACCTGCTTTTATTTAATTATTATCATTAACACAAAATTTGCAAGGTGGGGTAAAGGACTAATACATATGCTGCAACAATATTCAATTTCCCTGTAACTTTTTACCAATTGTGCGTAAATCAAAATTAACGTCACCATTGTTCTTCTGATTAAATTTGCGCCTTAAATCATGTATCACATGACCTTGTTCCTATTTTAAAAACTTAACCTTAATTCAAAATGGCGGATTTCAAGATGGCCGCCGTCAGATATACCCTTACTACATGACTTCTCCCTAGTCCTAATATGTACTCATATATTTGTTATTCACCTTTTGTCGTTACAAGAGGTCTTACAGAGCTTTTACCTTCAACTGTATGAAGACTATTCAGTACTTCCATGTAATGTTCTGGTAGCTGTATCTCTTAAACCTCTGGAGCTTCGCACCTACAACTTCACTGAAATACTGACCACATTTAGTACTACTTTCTCATATGTGTCTCAGTCAGCAACTCGATTCACCCAAAGCTACACTCGATTCCCTCGATTCACTCAATTCATATAAGGTTTACTTGTCAGGAGCAAGAGAAAAACACGTCCACAGTCTTTCATATTATTTCCTAAGTGAAGTCTTGACCGGATTACGGTATGTCCAATAGTTTTGGAGCTATGGACCTTTAGAATTCATTTTTTTTCATGTTTTCGGCAGCCTATAACACGTAAACGATGGTGTTTACGCCCTATGTTTATTGGAACTTTTTTGTTTGTTTTACTCTCAGGAATCACTCCTCTGCGTTTGTACAACGAATTTAGCGCCATACTGTATATATATATATATATATATATATATATATATATATATATATATATATATATATATATATATATATATATATATATATGCTATAGATATTTAGTTGTTTTAAATCTATGCCCTTGATATTTCTTAACCCAATTCATATTTTGATATTAACAATTTTCGTTTATGTACGATACACAATATGATTCGTTTGAATCCGTCTGACAATAAAGAGTGTTAACATTAATTTTATTGGTTAAAATATTAAATTTAATGAATAGCATCAGTCGTGAATCCAGTTCTTTACACTCAACAACATTCTTTTTTTATTATTATTTTTTCCTCCGTTCGTATTCTAAACGCTAACGATTAAGGGAAGATTTTTAAAGCCCTCTCCTATTAGTCTCCATTAATTTGTGGTTTGTTGTCTCAGTTGTAGGCAATCATCTCAATTCACAATTCTCATTATATATTTTTTTTATTTCTTCCAAGCTCGTGTATTTTTTAATCTTTTCAAACACACAAACTCAAGAACCTTCGATACCATTTTTCCATCATTAATGCCTAATGATGATTTGTAGCTTTTCTGTTTACCGTATATACATATATATAAAACTGAAAATTCTTTTCCATTCTTTATTGAGAATACGAAACACGCTCTGATTTGTTACGGAGATTATTTTGGATATGTATATATTTTTTGTAACATGACTTATTCTTTGCTTTGTGACTCAATAATCATTAACCAGAGTTTTGAGAATCATTAACTGGAATGATGTTAATTACGGAATGTGTCATACCTTACATAAATTTCTTTTTATATATATATTTCTCTGTCCGTGTCTTCGTCTGGGAGACAACATCTCAAGAACTGTTTAATGAATCACCATCAATTTTGAGTCAAGATGTAGAGGGTCGAAAATTAGGAATCGAGTTCGTTTGATGGAGGTGATCTATCCAGTTGATCCCAAGATATGAACACTCAAAAATTTGTTACCCATATATCTCTACGGAAGTAATCATGGACATCATCATTGCTTGATAGACTATTAAGATTAGTGGGTTAATATAATGCTCAAAACACCAAACACCAATATGTCCATGGAAAACAACGTTAAAATGAAACTAAATGATTGTTTACTCGACATATCTAAAGACTTTGTATATCTAAAGACTGTTGTATTGTTGCTTCAAGTTCATCCTTGTATATTGATGATTTTTTTCCATTTCTCTAATATATGAGTCTATAGCAACAACATATGTAAAATTCAGCCATTTTCCAAAGTGGATAAAATTACGGCGAAAAATGGATTAACGCTTTGTATACTGATAAACCGAGGTTCTTCATGTAGTGTATACTATCACAAAGCTACTTGTTTTAAACAAGATCTAACACAATCAATTCTTTAATATCCCCATTAGTTCTACAAAATATATGAGAACATATAAAAATAAAAAAGAGTCTCTAGAACTAACAACTATCACAAACGTTATTTTTAATTTTTCAACAACTTTGTTTAAATTTTTTCAAGTTTGAAATTTTTAGCACTCATTGGAAAGGTTTTTTTAAATGGTACTGTTTTAGTTTGAAAATTGTTTGCATTTTTAAAAAAAGTTTTTAGATTTTTTGGTTTAAAATTTAAGTTTGAAATTTTTTTTAAAAATTCTTCACCACATGAAATTTTCTAGCTCAGAGAAAAACCTTACAAGAGTAAGAAAAGAATCGAAATAGTTTAAAAGGAAACGGTCTGGCAACACTTTACACAAAAATTGCATCATTATAATGTGATCATGCATGTCAAAACAAGTTTATGCAATGTCCGTAGAATTACATAACATTCGTGTATGACATGTCCACCATTGGTATAAATATCATTTGAAATAGTATCCATCATAGCGTCATCACTTTACTTATTTAAAGTTTCTAAATGTGATGTGATGAAAATCATTTATCAAGATTCCTACTTTAAATCAGAATACATCTTATAAAATTGCATCTAGCCGAGTTATTTCTACAAATTTTGGAGTCAGAATAGAGATGGAGTCTAAGTTTCTCCATCAATGTCAGACTATGAGTCCTAACTATAATTCTGGAGTTCAACAAATTTTCAAATTAAATTTTAAAACTCATCGAAATGTTGAAGAAAAGTTTTCCAAACAGTTGAAATTTTTTAAAATTAAAATTTCCAAGTAATTTGAAGCAAATCAGATTGCACCAAGGATAGTTTCCTACTAACGACTTTAAGACTATGAGATGTGACTTAAGTTTAATGTGTAAATATGTTATTGTTACATATTAGTCGATTGTAATAATGACGAATCTGGTGTTTCAAGTTCTAAATTATTGCACCAATTATTTTCACTATGATCTGTAACTACAATTCTAAGATTTCAAAATTTTCAAAATAAAATTTTAAAGCAGTGGTCGATATAAGGTTAATAAAAAATTGAAACTTTTTAAAAAGATTTTAACAAAGATTTGAAACTAAATAGCCAATCAGATAGCATCAAGAATAACTTTTTATTAACAATCTTAGACTATAAGTCACAACTTCAATATTAGAGTTCAAAAATTTTCAAAAAATAAAAAATAAAAAATCAAGCAGTGGTTGAAAAACAATAAAAAATAAAAAAAATAAACCAAACTTTTCAAAACGCTTTAAAAAGAAATAAACAAAGACTCGAAAGAGATCAGCCAATAAGATTACTTCAAGGATAACTTCCCTTCAATGACCTGAGGCTATGAGTTGCAACTAAAGTTCAAAGTATGAAACTGATATCGTTTCCTATCAGTCGGTTCCAATAATTACTTACTAGGTTCGAGGTTCTAAATTTTTACACTATGACCTTATTTATTTATTTTTCTATTTATTTATTTCTTATTTAAAATGGCGGAGTTAAGGCATAACCTTTTCTTCCACTCAACCATTTACATTTTTCTTTTACAGTCGGATCTCATATTTGTTTTTCTTTTTTACGACGAGAATAAAAATGATATACAGTTAGGCACGTTAAAGAGTTACCGACACACAGAACAATACAGAAAATAAAACATGAAAAATGAAAATGAAACTTATTAAATATAAAATAAACACTAAACAAACAAACGACAATGCTAAAGACATGTTAAGCTATACAAGGAGAAACAAAGACATCAATCTTGATTATATATAACATAAAATACATTCCTATGATTCACTATCTATAGATAAAATGATGCACCTACTTAAATGAACTTAGAGGGGCCGCGGTGGCTCAGCGTTCAACTCTGGTACATGGGATCCTAGGTTCGATCCCATCTCGCGCCAAGTGAACTTTGTAGTGGACAAACACCGTGTGTATGAGTTTTCTCGAGGTTCTTCCTTTTCCTCCGACTTTCTTTATTCTACAATTTCCCTCATTTCTCATCATAACCGTCTCCTTTAGTCTAGCCGGCATAATCGTGGGACGTAAAACTTAAAGATTTCATTCCATTTTCACTATGACCTTAGACGATTAGTTATGACTACAATCTTAAGATTCAAAGTGAAAGTATTAATGAATATTAATAGGATACAATAATTACATATCAGGTTTCAAGCCCAAAATTAGGAGTTAGAAGCAGGGATCAACCGATCACATTTCATCAAACATACTTTCCACCAGTGATCTTAGATTATGTCTTGTACACATGCACATAGTCATATGATATAATAAAGTCTATCAACTTAGGTGCTGTCAAAATTCCCAAAAATTTAAATTTTGCAAATGTTTTACCTATGCAAAAGGAACAACGTGAACTATCCTATTTTACCAGGTCCTAGAGAACAATTATTACTTTCTATTTTTGGCAATTCCAAAATTTAAGGAGATAGTTCAACGTACATCTTCCCTAATTAGAGAAGAGTGCCTCAAAGTTATGTGAACAAATATGTGACCCTGTTTTTTGCCCTGAAATAATCATATATTCTAATGAAGCCACAGATTAAATGTTAAAATTGGGCACTAACCTTCAAAATTTCTATTTATGGTAATTTTTACTCGTAGAAGAAACAACATGGACCATTCAAATTTACAGAATTATATACCTACATATCTTTACCAAACTTTAGCTCTGACAATATCTAACACCTCCCAAAATTTCAAAGGGATGTGTCATGGTTCCCGTGTCTTCTTCAAAAGAAAAAAACAAGGTATTCATCCATATGATCATATGTTACAAAAATGTATCACCTTAGTGAACATTAAGGACAACATTCAAAATTCTCACCTCATGCAAATTCAATTTTCCCGCTAATATTTAAAATTCCCAGCAAACATTAAATATTAGTTTTGACAATTTTGTACTCATAGAAGGGAACAAGAAGAACCAATGAAATTTAAGAAGTATATATTCAAGTTCTAGAGAAAATATACCAACATCTATATCTTTTACAATTGAAAAGAAGTGGAGCAATGTACAGTATATCCTCCCAAATATTTGGTCTAGGAATTAATTCGTGCGGGTGGACAAGAGATGGCGCAACGAACGGAGCGTCCCACAGTTCCGTGTATCCACACATGTGTTGCAAACCTTTGTCATCGCCTATCGTTCGTAGTATAGGGCAGTGGATTAAAGCGTCAACAACACCAGTTTGTAGTTAAGTGAACATGGCGCAATTTGTGCCTGATAAAGTGTTTTTGCGGGGTGTCCTGCTGCATTACTTTAACATGCAGAAAAGTGCGACTGAAAGTCATCGTATTTTGGTGGAAGTGTATGGTGACCATGCTCTAGCTGAGCGAACGTGTCAGAAGTGGTTTACACGGTTTAGAAGTGGTGATTTCGGCTTGGCAGACCAAGAGCGAGCTGGACAGCCAAAAAAATTTCAAGACGAAGAATTGACAGCATTGCTCGAGCAGGATTCGTGTCAAACGAAGGAACAACTTGCAGCAGCATTAGGCGTTGATCAAACAACAGTCTCCAAACGCTTGAAAGCCATGGGAATGATTCAAAAGATGTCACATTGGGTTCCACATGAATTGAAAGACAGAGACGTTGAAAGACGAAAAACCATTTGCGAATTGCTGCTTCAACGACAGAGCAGAAAGGAGTTTCTGCATCGAATTATTACGGGTGATGAGAAGTGGATCCATTACGAGAACCCTAAACGAAAAAAGGCCTGGGTGAAACCAGGTGAACCAGGTCCATCACAACCAAAACGAGATATTCACTGTGCAAAGGTTATGCTGTGCATATGGTGGGATATGAAAGGTGTGGTGTACTATGAGCTGCTGCAACCGGGTGAAACTATGAATGGAGAACGTTATCGACGACAATTAATGCGTTTGAAGCAAGCTCTGGCCAGAACACGACCAGAATGGGAGAACAGACATGATAAATTTATTGTTCAACATGATAACGCTCGCCCACATGTCGCAAAACCGATCAAAACCTATTTAGAAAATGTCGGATGGGAAGTTTTACCCCACCCGCCGTATTCACCAGACGTTGCTCCTTCGGACTACTACTTGTTCGATTGCATGAACAACGATTTGATTGGACAGCGGTTTACTTCTTCAGAAGATATCGAAACATGGGTCTCTGACTGGATCGCTTCCAAGGATGAGGACTTCTTTCGCCAGGGAATCCGTACATTGCCTAACAGATGGGCGAAAGTGGTGGCTAGCGATGGACAATATTTTTCTTAAGGTATTTATGTATTTTGTGTTTGTACTACAGCTTCAATGTGTGCGTACCAACCGCACAAATTAATTCCTAGACCAAATATTAAAAGGGAAGCATCGAAGTATCCATCTTCTATGAAAGAGAACTGACCATATATTGAACTATAGGTGATAAACTTTCATGAAAGAGAAATGAAATGAGAACTGTAAGTTTTACGTCCCACAGTCATGCCGGTTAGGCTAAATTAGACGGCGGTGATGAGAAATGAATGAAATAGTGGAATAAGGGAAGTGGGAGGAAACGGGGGAACTCCGAGAAAACCCACGAGCACGGTGTTTGTCCGCCACAAAGTCCACACGGTGCGAGCTGGGATCGAATCAGGGACCTCAAGCACCAGAGATGAACGCTCTATCACTAAGTCACCGAGCCCCCTTTCATGAAAGAGAACATCACCTCAATACGAGATGGTAAATCTTCAAATCTTGTATTTTGATATTTTTACTATTAAAAGAGAACAACGGTGGGGGCACTCGATCAAAAAGTGTACAAAGCTTTTTCAGGCCAGACGATATAAGTACATTAAAAGTAAATCCAATTGCAACGTAATTTTGAATTACATCAGTAAAACATTTCAATAGGGTGGGATTCTCAAAAGCAATAGGCAATTAGAAATACAAAGCATACAACAGTAGGGGAAGTCAGTGTAATATGAGCAGTCCGAAAATATGAGTAACACGAAGCTTAAACTCACACAGCACACACATACCTTGCGCGAGAGGAAAATAATGAAGTTCGTAGCATTGTTTGGAGTTTCATGATATTGCAGAAAGAAGCCCAAGTGCATTCGCTGCAGTTATTGTGAAATAAAAGACAAGTTTACAAGTACGTAGAATAAAAAATGTAGCTTTTTGGAGCTATAGTTAAATCAGGGTGATGGATTATAAGCTAAAACTTGGTATATATGCGTTGTATATAATTTGTCACTGGATTTATAGTCAGTTCTGTCTAGGGACGCAACGCCAGTCTTTCATTCACTTCTTTTCTGTACACAAGAGTTGCCAACTACAACACGTTAAAATATCACTAGCAGTCGGTGAAATATGAGCTTTTAAATTCAGTTAATTGTGGGCACACATTTTTTTTTAAAGTGATGAGAGAAATGGACATGACGAGCTTTTGCAAATGTTAAATAAGGTAGACATTCCATAATAACATAATTTGTAATAACATTGGTGATATAAATTCTACAATCTTCAAGTTCATAATCAACTTGAATACATTTCGTCCATTTCCAGTCTATCACCCCAGCTCTGTGTAGGAGGAGTGTTGTCACAGTCTATATGTGCGGAGAAGGTGAACAAGCAGAAATCCATAAATAAATCTAAAGGACAAGTGGATAATAATAATTTCATTGAAGAAAACGCCAGAAATGCTACGACAAGAAAGAGGACAGGCTCATCCACACAGTGTGAGGAGAATTATAATATTTACCATATTTGTGAATCAAAGTTTAGTGAAGACTCCAAAGAGGAAAAATGGAACAAGTGTGATATGTGCCAAGACTGGTATCATGTCCTTTGTGTGAACATTCAGTGCCCTGAGTTCTTTGTTTGTGATTATTGTAATTATTGTGATTGTGTTTTTAATGCCTAGTTATTTACGTCACGCCAATAGCCAGGACTCTTCAAATGAACTGTGTTTTACGTATATGTGCAACTGTGCAACTTCCTCTTGCTCGTTATTGTAATCACTTACATTTTATTTCTTCTTTTGTACATTTTTTGTATCTGCTTTGTATTTTATGCGAAAATGTTAAAAAAAAATAATGCTGCTCATATTTGCCCTATGAAGTGCTCATATTATCCTTGTACTACGGAAAATATGAGCACTGCGCACTTACCTTACTAACCTGTTTATTACTCACGAACAAAAGTGTGTATAACTTTGTACTTTTTAACGTTTGTAGACGAAAGATCAGGCTTTCTTTTCCTAAGACGTTTTACTTTCTGTAATACATCGTGTTTGAGATATACTAGTATTTTCATTTACTATGCTCATATTCAACTGACTTCCCCTATATAATGCCACCGTTCGATAGGGCGAGAAAATATGGTTTATCCGTTCACTACTCGCACATGCAAATATGGGCTCAGCAAGCCTCGAAACTTGTCGCACTTCACAAATTCAAATTAACTCATCAACAAGCTTGAGGCTGAATACGAGATTGCTGCCCGATACATTACCATGTTTGTCAGACTTACGAATATTATTGATGATCACATTACTCGTAAGATTGCACGAAGAAGTAAGTAGATATATTACACAGGAGGCTGTGGTGTGAGGGAATGTGTGAAACAGTAATCGAAGTCAGTATTGTGAAGCATTGCCATTTCCCACCCACACTATCTCACAGAGGAGAAGAAAACATACTTGGCGTGTTGCAATCTGAGCATAGTTCCATTCTCAATATAATAAAAAGTACAATTAATCCGACTATCTCAATGAGTGGTACATTAATCAAGAAGCTATACATAAGATTGTGCTTTGAAGAGAAACAAGGCACATTCTTCCCAGATGCTATCAAGAAAATTGATGAAATATGTCCGAATAACATTTACATGGAGGCAAATAAAAGTGACAAAAGTACATATGAAAATATTTCTAACGAATGTGTGATGAAAAGTGCGTTACTGTGTGATTCCTAGTCCGGAGACAAAGATTGGACCTGTTACAAGAGTGTTTTCCGATAAAGATGTTACATTGAAAATAAAACCACCTAAGACAACGAAATATTGACAATCTCTTGATGTCAGGCTCTTTCGGTAATAGAAGCCCTAGAAAATTATTGTCGCATGTCTATAAATATGCTTTGTAGGAATATAATTTGATAACGAATTTGCTCGGTATTTCTTATAAGGTTAGTATGTGAATATCCGGCAAAAACATGTAGGTAGACAATTTCATGTCAAAAGAGCAGTAAATAAGAACAATAAAACGAAAATAAAACTTTCATGTCCATTTATCAACATTTCGTTTTATTGATTCTAATTTTCGTATTTCTAATTCTTTTCCTATGAAATTTACCACAAATATACATTTTCCGATTATACATATAGTATCAGTATTAAAAGTACCTACAAAATCATTATCAAATTGTATTCTTACAAGAAGACAGTTATAGAAATGCGATAATCATTTTGGACATGAGTGTACATGATTCCTGTTTCGTTGCCAAGCAGCACTCCGTAATCTACAAACAAATTTCAGCACCGACCAATAAGCCTATATTGCAGTATGCTTTGCTAAAAGGCCAGGTACGACATCAGTTCAGTCATATCGACATTTGATAATATCATTAGTGTAATATTTGAGACAAGACTATTCCATGCAGAGGCGATGTTGACTGTAAGTCTGTACACTTTACACATTTATTGTGGTTTAACCATTTCTTTATATTCTACATTTGTACTTTGAAGATTAACTGGTTCTAGCAAATTCTCAGGTCAGCGTAGAAACCTAATGTTGCATTTTTAAGTACATCCATATTGTATCACCTTCAATCCATATTGTATCACATCCATGCTGTATCACCTCAACAGCTGCATATATATTTAGGATCTTAATATAATGATTTCTTGCCTCGGTACCCATCTGTTACGCTTGAAGTCTGTACACGAAGATAGTGGCCGCCGCTATGCATAACGTTTTATATTGAAATGACTATTCAATGTGCTGTTTCTATGTCCGTCGATTTCTGTTATTCACATGTTTTCATTTGAAACCTTGCATTCGAGTCCGGGTACATCCCTTACCAGTAGATTGGAAATCTACGATACTTCAACAATGTAAGGTGAAACTTATTTGTTTAAACACATTTTCGCGAACTAGATCCTGAACCACTAACGGATTCATGCGAGTCTTTTGCTGGGGGCGAATCGCCTAATGGACTATTAATGTACGCTTCATATAGAAAGTGTTACATCTAATCTGAATAAAGTAGTGTAATATTTCATATGTATACCTATAAAAGTTAGTCTTTAGGAGGGACAGTTGTCCTCGCCGATATCCCCGTGGATCATGCAGTGCCCTGAACAGTGGAAAGTTCAGAAAATTTTCTCCAGGAATGAGGAAGACTTATAACACACAGGACGAAAAATGATTACTGGTAATCCACAAAGGACACGATAGAAGACATGGCTCCGGGCAACACTACCCAGACCACTCACTGGAATGATCATTGGTGCTATATGTACAATGAGCAAAATCCGTTATCCGGACAACGGTATATTGTACAAATATACGGAATCCGTATGATTACTACAGAAACCAGTACGGAGCATATGCTATAGGCTACATATCCTACATATGTACAGCCCTTAGATGTTACATCATGCTGTTGCAAGATGTCTGACATCTAACAGTCTTCTGGATATTACATAGTATACATAGTTACATATATCAGCTATATATTACATACGTCCATCTGTATATAAGATTCTGACCACCTATATACAGTATCTTCGTTCATACGGAAAGCATGCTAATTCGGAAGTACGTATCAAATATACTTTTTCAGTTATACGTTTGCTGTACGTTAAGTTCAAAAAGTACAGAATTTACATATGTAACCTACTGTTTTACGTACGCCAATTACGATTTTTTCAGTGTGTATATACTTTTATATACTTTGGATTGTTTTGGAATTGTTAGACAACGTACATAAGTAATTAAACAATGAATATTTTATTTACTTAGTAACGGCAGTATCCTCTCGAATTATTGCTGACGCTCTTACTATATTCAATATTACATATGGTACTTCCTAACAGCATCTATGTTAACTTACGAAACGCTGTTATGTAATTCATGGAACACTGTTACTTATGGAATCAAAGAAATAATAAACAAATCATATAGCTGACTTTAAGATGAAATTCTATAAACTGATTATGGCATAGAACCGCCGTACGCTAGAGATGGAAATGGCCCTCCAACAACACTTAGTTAGCTTCTGAAGCCACTTCAAGGAAACCAGAGATTATGATTGAAGTTTCCAGGTAAGAATAAATACAGAAGTATTCTGTGCCATCTGTTATGCCTTGGTCTCCTTGATGTTTAAATTTTGCATTTACTATGTTACAAATATGTAAAATTACAAAAACCATTTTTTAGTACCAATTAAGAACTACAGCAATGTTTATTGGGATGCCAAAGGTGACCAACAATACCATGTAAGTAAGCACTAGATGACGTGGACATAACTTTAATATCGATGAAGGGAGATCAACTTTGCAGTTAGTAAAACAAGAACTTAAGTGGACGAAGTACATTTTAAAGTATATATGCAGTGTCGGACTAGCCAAATTGAGGGCCTTTGGCGCAGTAGCGTAGCCAGGATGTGTGTATGAAGGGGGCCCAAGTGCTGTTATAGGTACACCTTGTCTCAAAAAGGTTGAGCGCATTCTTTATTGGTGTTTTGAGGCAAAAATTTTCTAAGTCCAGCTTCGGGTATCTTCGGGAAAAAGTAAGCCAGGTTCGAACCTCCAAGCCAGCCTTTGCAATCGGGAAAAAGTTTGCAGATGTGTTTTTCTTCTTTTAAATATAATAAGACTTGTTACCAAGTGTTTAAAAAAGCAACATTGATTGAAATACTTAATGATACAATATTTCGAAACCTTTTTTTTCAATGTCAGCACATGCTTGTTTGTCATTTAGCTCTCCATACGTAATGGAACATTTAAATACGTTAAAGAATCTTTCCATATGTAAAAGAATGCTCAAAGTTAAGAAATAGAACATAATTATCGCCTGAGTACTAAAATAAAAGTCAAAGTAGAACAGAAACGGCGTTTGTAATGGATATGAATGTCATAATTATCTTGAGATCCGTTATACATCGCTAGAAGGTTGTGTTAGCTCATTGGTAAGCTGTCGGATTTCAAATCGTAAGGTTGAGGGTTCGAATCCCGTCTAGGCTAATCCTTTTTTAAAATTATATTTTCCGCAATGCATGAAAAATTATATAAAATAATTACATTAGAATACATAAGTTGTGTATATATAACATAATCATTGCAGAACATAGTAATTATTATGTTTAAAATATAACATCTGAGATAATTTTCACAGTAGGTCGGTATTATATATGAGGATGTAAATACAAGTTAAGAAACTCGTTCAACAGCAATAAATAAATCATGTAGTGTATTTATTTGCAGCTATTTGTCATATAGAGGGTAATTCTCAACATTCATAATACAGAATGTCATTTATGTTCTTGAAAAGTTATTCGATGCATAAACAGAAGGTATAAACAGAGAATCCAAAGTCGGAACGCTCGCAAAAAAAAATTATGAACCCCAAAGGTCACGTGAGCAGACTGGAATTGTCCTTACGAAGCATGCCACAGCAGAAAGTCTTTACATAGATTTTCAATTCAATTCCTGATATATGCTTTTGCAATGTGGAGGTGGTGATGCCTTGAGTCGCCCTCTCTCGCTCGCTCGCTCGCTCTCTATTTATACAGAATATAAAAGTGGATTTATGTGTGTATTTCAACATAATTCTGATATATCTAGAGCAATTTTAACTATATTTCTTACAGTCTGGAAAAAGAGTACTGTCGGGATAATATCAAAAATGCTAGAAACGGGTCGATATTAGTATCGAATCTATAGTTTCGTGGTCGCTTAGGTGAATAGTTCTACTTTCAATTCAAGTCCAATTAAGCTTTCATTAGCACCCAGGGTGGTTACGTAGCGACATAAAGATATCGAAATCATTTGATATTAGAATCGAATCGTAAGTTTTCAGCGCCGCTAACAGTGCAGCATTTCCCATTAGTCCACATTAGTCCACATTTCACATTAGTCCCATTGCCTAGAGGGCAACATATTTGCAGAGTGCAAAGTTTAAAACTTGAATAATATTTTAATTTTTTCCGTATGAAAAAGTTATAAATCAAGAGCAAATATACTATTTCACGAACAATCCTCTTTTACTATTCTAATATGTTTAATAATAGCGTAAGAAATCTAATAGTAATTCAGAACATGTTTCACAGTTGTTATTTTTTGTTACATAGTTGTAGCTGTAGCATGTAGTGAGTGGAATTTAACTGTAATAAATTCACTAATTAATCATATTCGAATTAAGTTTTATTTTTAAGTTCGGGATGAAGGGGTGGAGAAATATGTAGTTATTGGGGGCACCGTGTTTTTCTACATTTTACTTTCAAGATCTCCATTTTTCTTTTGTCATTTGTTCCTAATAAAAAAAAGTTCAGTCACTTTTGGATTGTCATAGGATAGTAGGAGTTGGATTTTGGGATGCAGCCTGTGAGATTCTAGAGGAGCTAACTGCTTGAAAAAATATTTTTGAATCATCTGTAACATATGAAATAAGGATATGTATCATAAAAAATTGAAAGTAACTATGTCTGCGTAATCATCACGGTCAAATTGCAAAGTCAAATGAATTGACGTTTGGTATATAATCAGGCTCCATTCCCAACTGGGAAGTTACCATACGCGTGTCACTTTCATTATAATACATATCCTTAGGGGGAGTAGAAGTCCGAATTTTTGCGAAAAATTTAGTATCTTACAAGCCGTTCAACTGAGAGCTGAAATTCAACATATAACTCTTTATTAAAAATAAAGAAAATATGTCCTGGCATTTTTAAAAATTATCTTTTATGAGCGGGGGGACGGGGGTGCATTTTCTATATATTGGAAATTGGTAGTGGGTTGATTTGTAAAAATAATCGAAAACGATTGATATTAGTTGAAAAACAAATTGAGTAATGCAAACTAAAGTTCTTTTTGAATTTTATACCCACTGCTTTCTATTTATAATTACTGAAGCTGGTGTTTAATGTATGGAGCGTTCCGAGCATAAGGCAATCAAGCCATAAAGTTAGAGAAAAATGGCCATAAAATTTGTATTCTAAACTTAATTACATGGGCATTTTCAATTAGTACGGCATGCTTAATTATATAGAAAATTAGTTTCTCTCTCTCTCTCTCTCTTTTTTTTTTTTTTTTTTTTTTTTTTTTTTTTTTTACGTTGGTCTACTTTTCCTTGATTTGAAACTTTCAAATTTCACCCTATTTTCTACTGAAATGTGTCTGTAAGGCAACAAAGAAATAATTATATATGATAAATTTAAATTCATTTTAATTTGGAAGATGAGAAACACTTTGCCATTATATATCGTAAAGGTCAGACCCACCAGTATTGTAACAGAGAGGTGCTTGAGCCATTGACGGTAGAAATTCAAACTCCGATAAGTGATAATTTCACAGTCTTGTTTTATTACAAGTGTAACCTCTTTAGTCAATGGAGAGGAGGACGTGGGCCATCGGTCAGAGTTGATGTCGATGGGTTTTGGTGAGTCGGAGTTGGTCGCAATGGTTCAGAGTGGTTCATAGTTGGTGGTGGGTCAGAGTGGATCACGATGGTTGATGGGTCAGAGTGGACCAATGGGGCATTTGGGTGGTGGGTGATAGTGGGTCATGGTGGGTCGTGGATCAAATTTTCATTGACCCACACCATCTCTGGTTAAAATTGTACTAAAGATAAGAGGCACCGAAGATGCATGTCGGCTATTATGCTCAAATTTTGTTCATGGATAGTACTCCACCAGGAAGCAATAAATCTGAAACGGTTCACGGTATCACCTTCTAGAACTCGAGATGTAGGGGTTTGTCTGATTGGCTAAATTAAGAAGTCAATGATTTATCCTTCAACAACCAAGCTTTTTATGATCGTTTCCGTGGGGAAGTCAGGAGAACACGTGCCTAGTACTCGTAATATTGATAGTTTGCGTCCACCCCGGGTATTTGTTTTGTGTTTTTTTGATTCACCTAAATATAAACAAATCACACATATAGGCATTTTGACATATTTTGGGAGAGTAATTTTGTGGTTCGTTGGCGTTTCATCGCGTCTCTGCTGCTGGTGGTAAAGTTTTCAAAATGGAACTTGGGCCACCACGGATCGTCGCTGCGGGGCCACCAATTTCTGGCGAGAGGTCAATAGTTGACCATCTGTAGTCCACCGACGCTTACAGCTTAGAGTAATGAACGATGTCTTTGCCTTGTAGAGTTCATGACTACCGACGTCGGCAGTCAACTAGCTTTTAGTATTCCTTTACTAACCATCTATTGTTCATGTTTGTACACGGTGTTGTCATAATAATAATAATAATAATAATAATAATAATAATAATAATAATAATAATAATAATAATAATAATAATAATAATAATAATAATAATAATAATAATAATTATTATTATTATTATTATTATTATTATTTGTAGTAATAGTAGTATAATTGATGATAGAATAATTATTGTCTATGTATTGTCTAGGTAGGACTACACACAGGATTTGGCTCGTTTTGGTTCGACTTGACTCTAATCCGAGTCGAGTTGGAAGATATTTTTCGCGCCGAGTCCAAGAGTAGACCTCAAAGATGTCTGTTTCGAGTCGAGTCAAGTTTCAAAGAAAAGTCGTTCGTGCCCATCCCTACTAATGAGAGCTTAATCGGAGTTAAGCGAAATTGAAAGTCTCACTATTTATCTAAGCGACCCCGAAAACTATGAATCTAATATCGATCATTTTCTAGCAATCTTTTATATGTATCCCCCTCCCATTCACCATAGGTAACCCGACAGCAATCTTTTTGAAACTATAAGAAATGTGGTTAAAATTACTCTAGACCAGTGGTTCTCAATCTAATTCCTATCACGATCCCCTTTTATCACACGCTCTTGCCAGCGACCCTTTTATAATTTGTTTTATAATAAGCTTGTGTGAGATTTTTAACATACCTATTTCTATAATAGTAGAATCCATTTTTTTGTTTATAGTGAATAGTGCCATGGAAAATCAGTGCCCGGGTCGAGAGTATAGTACGATGTCACCGTATATATGAGTGACGTCGACAGACTAGCTACGAAGCGCCACCATGGTTGGCACGAAGCTCAATAACATTTTCAAAATAAACCCTACCTTTCCTTAATTTTGAGCACATTTTATTACGTTTTTCCTTCTATTTTACACATGAACACATGTACTTTCCTAACATGAGTAACACACTTCCTCCGAAATGTGTGGCCCCTTTTTTCGGCGCCCGGCACGGACAGTGGATACAGTAACTGTAATATCTATATTCCCAATGACGAAGGTGCTGGTTCAAGATGGATGTTAAACTCCTTCATTGAAGAGGCCATTAACGTATCCGATCTAAGCCCACAACTTCTTGACCAAATAATAGAATGATCATGCGACAAGTCTTTGCAACTGGTTTTTTGTAACGAAGACTTGGACAAGTTCTGCCTGATGAGGAGAGAAGAATATCCTGGTCTGGGGATTGCTGCTTTAAAAGTAATAATTCCATTTGCTATATCGTACTTGTGCGAAAGTGTGTTTTTTTTATGGTAAACATTAAAACAAAGATAAGAAATCGCTTATCAGTTGAAAATGGTTTGATAATGTTCGTCATGAAGATTGAACCGGACATTGCTGCACTAGTGAAATTACATCATGCTTAGGTATCTCATTAGGTTTTAATTTTAATTGTATTTCAATGTGCAGGTTTTGTTGCATGTGTATTTTTCTAGTATTTCTATATACAGTTCTCATTAGTTTTATATCATACCTCTTTGATTTAAATTCATTTTTAAACAACTCTACTAACTAACTAACTCTATGGCCTATGGAACCCGGAGGTTCAATGCCGCGTTCACAAAAGCTCTACACTGACTTCTATCCTTAGCCAATTGGATCCAGTTTCTACTTTGTATTCTTATCTCAGCGAGATCCATCTTAATATTGTCCTCCCATCTGCGCCTAGGTCTTCCTAATGGTCGTTTTCCGATTGGTCTTCCAGTCAAGATTTTGAAAGCGTTTCTACTTTCTTCCATTCTAGCTACATGACCTGCCCACCTAAGCCTTCTAGACTTGACGACCCTAACAATGTTGGGTAAACCGTATAAATTATGTAGTTCCTCGTTATGAAGTTTCCGCCATTCCCCATTCCCGTTCCTCTTGGGTCCGAATATTCGTCTAAGAATCTTGTTCTCAAATACTTTCAGTCTATGTTCTTCCCTCAGAGTAAGCGACCATGTTTCGCAACCATACAGAACAACAGGCATGATTATCGTTTTGTATATTTTAAGCTTCAAATTTCTCGACAGAATTCGCGACGACGAGAGACTTTGAACCGAATAGTAACACGAATTCTACACCCTTTGAAAATGTTCAGTAGACTTATTTTTTATTGTTCTTTACAGTGTGTATAAAAAATAAAAGTATGCTTATCAGAACAAAATTAAAAATAATATTTAAAAATAATTTCTGGTATTAGATTCTAACTATATTTATCTCTTCCGCCTATCTTCGCGATCCCCTAGGGGCCGCGACTCCCAGGTTGAGAAACCCTGCTCTAGGCATACATGAGTTATGTTGGAACATACATACATACACTTTTATGTGTATAAATGCAGATAAGAGAGAGTTGAGAGAGAGCGATTAAGGAATTGCCGCTCTCAATCTCTTCACTTTACTTTTGCGATTCGCGAATTTCTTGCGTGACAGTTTGGGGCTAGCTAGTTTTTTGTCTTGGACCACGATCCGATTTTCGATATGCTCTACCTAAATGCTGTAATGCGAATATTGAGAAGTTATCTGCGATGAAAGTAGCTGCAAATAAATACATTACATAACTTATTTATTGCTATTACACAATTTTTTAAATTTGTATTCAATATTCACACATAACACACCGACGTTCTGTCAATACCTCAGATGTTATATTTTAAAGATAAGAATTACTTATGTCGTGAAATGATATGAATATATATATTCAACTGATATATACAACTGATGATATGAATATATATATTCAACTGATATATACAACTGATGAATTGTAATGTAACTATTTTACATAATTTTCATGCATTGAGGAAAGTAGAATATCATAAAAGAATTTCACCTGAACGGGTATCGAACTCACGATTTAAGCGCTCGGTGGTGTACCACTGAGCTAATATGACCGCTTTTCGGAAGCTGCTTCTGAAATATAACTGAGCTCATACGTAAATGCTCTTTTCCGTATGGAAATCACAATGACGAAACGAGAGTGTGAATACATAGCCTCGAAATATTGTATCATTAAGTATTTCAATGTTACTTTTTTCTACACTTAATACCATTTCAACATGTCTTATTATATTTAACAGAAGGAAAAACATATCTGTACATCGTTTCCCGATTACTAAGGTTGGCTTTGGAGGTTCGAACCAGCAGCTTTAGTTTACTGTTTTCCGAAGATACCCGAAGTTGGACTTCGAAAGTGTTTGTCTCAAAACAGCTATCATCATATCGCTCAATCTGTTTGGTATATGGTATATGTTTTTATACGTGTAAAGTCAGTATAACAATTCATTCTTTAAACAGCTTTTCGTATGTATTAATATTCCTTTATAAAAACTGTTTTTAATATTATTATTACGGCGCACCATTTTCAGATTTCTTTCGCGAGTCGTTGACCAAGTCGTTCCCCACCAGCGTTCCCAGACTCACAGCTCGGAATTATTCCAAAACCTGATCGAACTTATGCTAGATTCGGTCAAATTATGCTACATCCTCATAATTACTAATTCAGGAGTTTAAAAAAACGAAGTTGAGATACGATAACGTAACTTAAAATACACAGAGAGCAAGAATGCATGGATAGAACTCAATACTTCACGCACCAAAATTTTAACTCAACTAAATTAATGCAGTCGTTGCCAGATTCAATGGCGTATATGTCGTATAAATGAATGCAAAGTTTTTGTTTACATATTTTGAAAGAAAACTACTTCGCAGCATAAGCGGAGTTGGGAATCGTCTGCTGGGGGGGGGGGGCAGATTTTTGGTCGGTCTCGGAGCTGTCATTTCAGGAATAAATATGATCATGAAGTCAGAAATAAAGATGGTGAAGTTGTCAAAAAGTTGGGGGGAGAATGGCCCCCATAGCTGCGCCCATGCGTCGGAGTTAAAGGATTAGAAAACTCTGGGTGGAGCCACAAAAAAGCCCAAACACGTTTCGAACTTACTTCGAAAAATAAGACTGCCTGTATGGTTTACCGACTGTATGAATCAATGGAAGAGGATACATTTCTGCCGTTCTTTTTCTTCCCACGACCAACTTCTTTCTCATCTCCAGGTTTTACGGCTTTTTGATAAACTTGCTGAAATTGTGCTAGATTTGGGCAGGATGCTAAAAGCAAGATGCTAGATGCTAGAGACATGCAAATTATGCTAGATCTGGCAACGCTGTTCCCCACAATAGGCGTGTCGTGCAAGTAACCAATCACACGTCAGGTACTAGCTTTTACCTATTGCTTCCTTCTCACAGCTCAGAACATTGGTAACTATGGATAGACGTACAGCAGTAATTACTTTATGGGAGTTGGAAGGTTATTCTGCAACTGCATCTAGCAGGCGAGTAGGTGTCCCGGCCTCTACAGGAAGGCGATGGATTCGGAAATATGGTGCTACAGGTCAGACTGATAATTTACGATCTCCTGGTCGTCCGCATGTGTCAACCGAAGCCCAAGATGCGAGATTAGTAAACGAAGCCCGGTTAGACCCACTAAGGACGTCTAGACAGCTAAGGGAAGTTTCTCTCTTTCCTGGTAGTAAGCATACAGCTCTGCGAAGGCTTCGTCATGCTGGGTTACGTGGCCGTGTTGCTGCCGTGAAGGAAAAACTCTCAGGCGACCACAAAATTTACCGTCTCGCGTTTGCACAGGCGAATGTGGGTCTCAATTGGGAAAACGTAGTTTTCTCAGATGAATCCATATTCACAACATCAAAGGAGGGACGCCGTTTTGTGTATCGTCCGAGAGGCACCCGATATGACCATGGATATGTGGCTGCTTGCAATCGCAGTGGCCATGTATCTGTTTTATGTTGGGGTTGGATTTCCAGTCGCGGAGCAGGACAGCTTCATAGAATTGAAGGACATCTGGACAATGCTCAGTACTTAGATATTATCAGTAATATCAAGGTGCTATCTGTACGAGTATTTCAGCCTGATGGTGTAATTCAGTTCCAGCAATACCAGTCGCCAATACATACTTCCCGTGTGATTCAGGAATGGTTCGCAGGGCACCCTGAGATTGATTTAATCGACTGGCCGCTCGTGGAGCAGACCTCAATCTCATGGAAAATATGTGGGCAGAAGTGAAGCGTACTCTAAGGGAAAGTTGGCCTGAGGCAGATCCACCAAGAACTCAGGATGACCTGTGGCATCTTGTTTCCGAAGCATGGCTGGAGGTAGGGGAAGGAGATAGATTTGTCACCCATGTAATAGATTCCATGCCCAGAAGAATGGAGCGTGTAATAAATTCAGAAGGGTCTTGGACACAATATTAATGTCCCCGCCTTAACTCCCGAAAACAGCCCTTTTCAGGGCTACCTAAACGATTCTGAAAATATTTCTAGAAGTAAACCACTCCTTGTATCCGATTTCTGTGCAATCCTACCAACAAAAGAATGATAATTAGCTGTAGGCTTTGAACTCAAGACCTCTTTATTGGCAAGTCCGTACTCTACCAGTGAGCTAACATGAACACGCAAACCCAATCTGAAGAAACACGATTTTCAATTTCTGGTATTCGATGACAATGATGCTCATATACTTGGCAAATGTTGTATTCAACTTGGGATATTCCGCAACACACACACACCCACACACACACACACATACATAAACAAAGCGAAAGAGAGAGAGAGAGAGAGAGAGAGAGAGAGAGAGAGAGAGAGATGAATATACAAAAGCATATTCAACGTATTCGAATGAGACTCTAAGTAACGACATTCCGTTCTAAAGAGAATTTGTGTTTCTTCCCGTGACGTTAAGGGGATCGGGAAAAGTTATGTGTCTTGAAGCAGGATACGACTTTGGATACTCTGTTTATACACTTTCTATATCCGTAGGAATATATTGTATTTCACGAATGTAAATGACATGCTGTAATGAGAATATTGAGAAGTTACATCTGTATGACAAATAGATGCAAATAAATACACTACATAACTTATTTATTGCTATTAAATGATTTTCCTAACTTGTATTTAGGCTACATCCTCATATATAATACCGACCTACTGTGAAAATTATCTCAGATGTTATATTTTAAACATAATAATTACTATGTTCTGCAATGATTATGTTATATATACACAACTTATGTATTCTAATGTAATTATTTTATATAATTTTTCATGCATTGCGGAAAATATAATTTTAAAAAAAGGATTAGCCTAGACGGGATTCGAACCCTCAACCTTATGATTTGAAATCGGACAACTTACCAATAAGCTAACACAACCTTCTAGCGATGTATAACGGATCTCAAGATAAATATGACATTCATATCCATTACAAACGCCGTTTCTGTTCTACTTTGACTTTTATTTTAGTACTCAGGCGATAATTATGTTCTATTTCTTAACTTTGAGCATTCTTTTACATATGGAAAGATTCTTTAACGTATTTAAATGTTCCATTACGTATGGAGAGCTAAATGACAAACAAGCATGTGCTGACATTGAAAAAAAAGGTTTCGAAATATTGTATCATTAAGTATTTCAATCAATGTTGCTTTTTTAAACACTTGGTAACAAGTCTTATTATATTTAAAAGAAGAAAAACACATCTGCAAACTTTTTCCCGATTGCAAAGGCTGGCTTGGAGGTTCGAACCTGGCTTACTTTTTCCCGAAGATACCCGAAGCTGGACTTAGAAAATTTTTGCCTCAAAACACCAATAAAGAATGCGCTCAACCTTTTTGAGACAAGGTGTACATATAGAAAAATTACAAACAGAAAAATATATAAACATAAAAATATATAAAAAAATTACAAACATCAAAGTCCCAAAGTACATTGTCGGACCTCTTTGGGCCCCTCCGGCCCCTCCGGCCCCCCCCCCTTCCCTAGGCCACTGGCTCCCTATATATATATATATATATATATATATATATATATATATATATATATATATGCAAAACATGATAAGTAACCTAATAATATTTTCTGTATTGAATAACTATGTAGTACAAAACAGATCGCAAAAGAGGTTACAATAATACTGAGCCAATCATTACTAGACCTATAATTTTCCAGGGAGAGCCTGCACTGTAAAAAAATCGTTGTGTTATTTCAACGACATGCCTATGTGTTAACACGATTGTGTTAAAATATAACACAAACAAGTAGAACAACTCACTCTCCATTTGGAGTTGTGTGTCAAATGCCGGTAGTTGAAATGACACACAGCCTGTGTGTTAAATTAACATAAGTGTATAGAATCTTCGGTGTTGTTTTCTGCGTGATTGCCAAATATGTTGGGCATCTAATTATAAAGGCTTATGAATTGAAGCTACAGACACACAGTAGAAAAAAATACTTAAACAAATGCAGGTATACGCAAAATTTCAAAATGCAAACTGCGCGATGTGTTTTCAATTGCTTTTTATAATGTTTCTGAAGAAACCCTAACAGCACAAGATGTACTAGGCATGTGCGATTAATTCATCTCCCACATTTGATGCATTTATTGTTGTTTTTTTTAAAAAAAGCGATTGTGTACTAGAAGCAACAAACACATCAACTTTATTAGATGGCAACTGTCACCGATCATTTGAAAGTGAATGTGAAAGAATTATAAAATAAAGAAAATAGACAGTCGTCATTTTGTTATAAAATTAGGTCTACATGGCGAGCACATTTTATCTTACTCCGAACGGTTATCGTCGAACATACGCGGCTTAAAGAAGCACTCTGATTAACCAAGTTCAAAAGACCTCAACATTTTATCCCACTACAAGCGACGTTTTCTGCATCGCCTCCATGGCCAAGTCGGAAGAGCACGCGGCTAGTAATTGAAAGGTTGGCGGTTCGTGCCCCCTCGCCACTGGAGCACTTTTTTTTTTTTTTTTTACTTGTTTAAAGTGTTTTTGTAGACTCAGCATAATGTAAACACATTATGCATATAATCGATTTAACATATTTTGGGGGAGTAATTTTGTGGTTAATTAACGCTTAAGGCACGATTCAACACCGGTTGTGTGTTAAAGACGTAACACACCCCCTGCGTTAAACGCCAACACCGCGGGGTATGTGTTGAACTAACACTGCATAGTGGTAGTCACGCTGGAACCACTGCTCTGTGTTAAAATTGAGTTGAATTAACACAACCATTTTTTACTGTGTGGGTTTTTAGGGTTTAGATTTCTGAGCTTTCGGCATCTAAGGCCATTTAGCCCTTTATGTTTTGAGGGATGACATCCCTCGGCGAGCGCACAATCCGGGGAAAGGGAAGGAAGAAATGATTGGGAACGGAAGGAAGCAGCCTGGGACCTATAAGTTAGGTACCACCTTTGGATTTGCCTGGTGTGAATGAGGAAAACCCAGGAAAACCTCAGTCAGGTTGGCTGGCCTGAAAAAGTGTTTTAACTTTTTCGACCGAGTGCCCTCTCCGGGAATCGAGCCCGGAACCGCTCGCACCGAAGGCCAGAGCGTTAGCGACTAGGCTACGCGGGGCCACCAGGGGAAAGCCTGGAGAGGAGAGTTGGTAGTATATATGAACGGTGTACCCATGAGACAACAGGTGAGAGCGAATAAGGGCAAGGGGCCGTTACGGACTAGAGGAGTGCCTTTGCTAAGTACGAAGTTTTACTGGCTCACGGGGCCGTACTGATAGAGCAAGGGGGTTCGAGAAGGCTTCTTTCGGAAAGACGAACTTAGACGTCCTCAACCTTTCTGGTAGGAAAGAAGGCATTTGCAATCGCGTAAATTCGGCCGAGGGCTACAGGTTCTGCGCCTCGTGATCCCTGCGGGGCCGCTCGGACCTTGGGTTCTTGGCGATCGTCAAATAGCCAACGTGGCCAGTCTGGTACTGTGTATATGTGTATACAGTTATACATAAGACATTTCGGAAGTTGATTTATGCAATGGAAGATGGTCAAGTGTGGCCAAACTATGTGTGAATTAATGTTTATTTCCAAGTTCTTGTCAATAAATTACCATAATAACAATAATGGAAAGCCAAACCATATGTTTTGTACGCTTTCGTTTGATCTTTACACTCTTTGTATTTGTTGGATTTTTAAGACGTACAGAGTATTGTGAATAGTGTGTTTTCTTTCCAAACAAGTATTTGGAGAGAGCAAAACTTTTTGACAGTTACGATACTTATTACGAAATTTCTCCAGCATATATGCTAAAGTAAATATGTATAGAAGAAATAACACTTCTTCTAAGTATTGTTGTTATGTATGTTAGTGATCATAAGTCTGAAAACTTTTTATTACCGTTTTTATGCTGTATTCAAAATGTTCATTTTGAAATCTGTTACTCGATCTGGCACTAGGTCAGGCTCATTATCCTTAAAGAAGCTCGCACTAAATCTGACCATCATTCCGTCATTCAGTACAGTTATTGACAATGAGATTCGTGCATGCTCAATTGTGCGCTCATTAACCTAATTGCGTTGACCCTCAGTAAGGGTTTGGACTCACTATTCTCTAGGTTCGCATATGCTCATGTTTGCACTATCTGCCTTGGGACTCGCTTTAGCTTGGTCCCAGATTTTGTAACGCAGTCCACTTACATTACTCATGTTCATGTAGGATTGTGCTCAGGTATTGAGATCGAGTCTGATTGAGCCGAGATCGCTCGTTTGGTCATCTTTGTCTCTATTTCTTAGTTGAATTGAAGAATTTGGGGCAAAAACAGGTTAAGTCCAAAAACTGAAAATGTAAAGGGAGTAGCTTCACAACGGCTTCCACTCATCCGATTTTCTTCAAACTTGGCATAAAATCCTGAAAAAAATTCTTAACGGATATAACCATCAATCACTGACCGTTTGGTCACTACAGATCCACTTTTTTGAAAGCAGCCGAAGATAGTGATATTCTGGGTTTTGTAAAAATGACTGAAACTGTGATATGTTGTAGATATTTTGCTCCTAAATATCGTAACGGACATAACCACCAATCACTGACCGTTTGGTCACTACAGGGCCACTTTTTGAAATCAGCCGAAGATAGTGATTCTGGATTTCGATGAAAATGACTGAGACTGTGATGTGTTGTAGATATTATGATCCTGAGAAAACGTCTTAATGGACAAAACCACCAATTACTGACCGTTTGGCCAATACGAGGCCGCTTTTTTGAAAGCAGCCGAGCCAAAGATAGTGATATGCTGGATTTCGGTCGAAATGACAGAAACAGTGATATATTGTAGATATTGACATCCTGAGAAAAATGGACACAACCAGAAGTCATTAATCGTTTGGTCACCAAAAGGTTACTTTCTTGAAAACAGCCAAGTATAACCATGTTCTGGATTTCTGTAAGAATGAGGAAATTTGTGATATGTTGTAGATCTTCTTATCGTGAGAGAAAGTCTTAATGGACACAACCATCAATTGTTGACAGTATTGCCACTACAGATGCAGATTTTTGAAAACAGCCGGGTATAACGATATTTTTGAGTATGATGTACATGAATGAAACTGTGATACGTTGTAGATGTCGTGGTCCTGAGAAAAATTGCCTAATGCTTTCCAGTATTTTCCTTTGTCTCTCAAGATGAACATCGGAGTGTTATCTATGCTTAAATGATGTTACACGCTACTCTCCCCATCCCTTTTCCGGGTTGTTAGATAGGACATTTCGTGGCTTCATACAATTCCACCAAAATTCCAGAATATCCTTACCTTCTACTGTTTTAAGAAATATGGTCCTGTAGTTGCCAAATGGTCAGTGATTTGTGGTTGTGTCCATTGAGACGTTTTCTCAGGATCACAATATCTACAATATATCACGGTTTCAACCAATTCCACCGAAATCCAGAATTCTGCTGTTGTCAAAACACGTGGTCCTTAAGTGGTTAAACGGTCAGTGATGGGTGGTTGTGCCCATTGAAACTTTTCTCAGGATCCTATATTAAGAACATATTATGGCTTGAAGCAATTCCACCGAAATTCAGAATACAGTTACCTTCTACTGTTCCCAAAAAAGTGGCCTCGTAGTGGTCAAACGGTCAGCAACATATAACAGTTTCAAGCAATTACACCGAAATGCAGAATACCGTCACCTTCTGCTCATTTAACCTTTACAGGACGAACGACTAAAGAGTTGAGCCAGCATTTTAAACCTAATTCACTTCGCTCCTAATTAACCTAAAGAGATGATTTATGTGTCTATCTCTTTAGGAAGGATCAACCTTTCCAACGGTGTGCATTTCGACTACATCGGGAGTCCAGCAGCGGAAGGGTAGGGGGAGAAGTTGGATGTACAAGTTAACCCTCCCCCTCAGCATTTGGGGGAGGAAGACTCTCCCTCCAAAGGAGCTACAAGCATAAAGTTGGTATCAATAAAGGTAAATAAACATCCTAACTAATGATACCCTGTGTATGGCCATTCTTGCGAACTACAAAACAGTGTTGCCAACTTCGGGAAAATGTACTTTTTATTTCATTTTTTAAAATTTATTTTTCAACTTCTTTTACGGGTTGGGCACGAGGAGCACAGAAGTCGTTGAAATCTATGTCTCACAAGCTTTCAAATGAGGTATGGCTTATATCTCTGTGCCAATTAGGGACGTCAGGGTAAACCAATGTACAGGGTGATTCTCGTAGAAAACATATGCGGAATTTTTTCTCACTTGGTATTGAACTTTCGACCTTCGCTGTTTGCATGATTTACCCAATGACTAGCGTACACGTGAAAATATTTTTTGTGCGTACGACAAGTAACAGTGTTGCCAGCTTTTGACAAATTTCCTAAAACAAAATCTCATTTTTTTTCAAAATTTTCGTCTTCTTCTTCTTCTGCAAGTTTGGCATGAAGGCACAAAAGTTAGCACGTTGGAATCCGCGTTCCATAACCTTTAAAACGAGGTATATTTCATGTCCCTGTGATAATTAGAAGGGGTACTAGGGCCGTCAACGTAAAGGTCTACGATTTTCTTGAAATCCCTATCCGTCCTGTAAAAGCTTGGCCTGTAATGGGCAAACGGTCAGTGATGGATGGTTGTACAAATTGAGACGTTTTTTCAGGATCACAATATCTACAACACATCACGGTTTCATTAATTTTTACAGAAATCCAAAATACCGTTACCTTCAGCTGTTTACAAAAATGTGGGCCTGTAGTGGCCAAACGGTCAGTGATTGGTGGTTATGTCCGTTAAGATTTTTTTCAGGATCAAAATATTTACAATATATCACAGTTTCAGTCATTTTCACAAAATCCCGAATATCGTTATCCTCGGCTGTTTTCAAAAAAGTGGCCCTGTAGTGGCCAAACGGTCAGTGATTTTCGGTGGTGCCCACTGAGACTTTTCCTCAGGTACACAATATCTACAACATATCACGATTTTAAGCAATTCAACCGTAAAGATTGTGCGGGTCCTTTGTCATTTCGAATGGAGCCATTGCCCCCTTAAACTCTTTTCTCGCAAAAACGACAAAACCCGTATTTCCTACTTTGAAGTCATCTTTGCATCGGCAGAGTTTCGTTTCTTTAATGTGGTCCTTTTAATCAAGAGGGAACATTTTTAAAAAGGGGGCCTTTGCCCCCTTAACTTATTTTCCGAAATAAACAAAAAAAATACGTATTTATTTTCGGTTTACTATATATATGTCAAGTTTGAAGACAATCGGATGAAGGGAAACCGTTGTGAAGCTACCTCCCTTACATTTTCATTTTTTGGACTTAACCTGTTTTTGCTCCAAAGTCTTCAATTACCCAGGCATAGAGCAAAGTATGTGAGTAATGTCATTTGTAATCTATATGGCATATATGACTTTTTTGCTTTTGACCATGGAACTTCTGCGCTTCCAAATTTTCTTCATAATGCTAAACTTGCTCAGAAAATGCAAAGGAAAGGTGGAATAAGAAGACACCCAGTATCTTATACAGCAGCAGAATAATCACTAATGGTATTATTATATTCATAACAAAGGAAACCAGAAATATACATGCAATTCTATACAAGTTATTTCCATTGGATCTCCGTACAGTCATATTATACAGTTTATAACTTAAGATACACCAATGTAGTAGAATCAAATTGATATATAAGTAATACATTTTAAAATTTTAAATGGTAATACTACAAAAAGGAACAGCAGATATAATACATAAAAAAATAACGTACTCTATACAAGTTTTGCAGGAATGAGGTCCTTCCAAACTCCTCAAGATAATCTTTTCCGGCGGTTCAGGACGTCCAAGTAAGTCCATAATGGACACAATATAAATATCCTATCAACAGATGTGTAATGCACGTTATGTTACTAAGTCGAAATAGGTCTGTTTACTTATGGACATCCAACTAGGTATATAAAATTGACGTAATTTGGATGTCCAAGTTTAAGTTAATAGAAGTAAAATGTACACGAAGGTCGTAAGGTCGTAATAGAGACGGCCACTGGACTTCAGAAATGTTGACACAATAATCAAACAGCAATAAGCTAGTGTTAAATGTTTGGGAGGAGTCAGATATGGACAATTTACTAAAGCATATGACCAATTCTTAATATCTCCGTGTACAAAAAATAACCCTTCATGAAGAACTTTACTGATACCTTTGACTTCATATTCCACAGTAGCAATAACAATTATGGACTTTCTTCCTACCTTCCTTTCTCTTCTCATCTTCACTATTATTTCTATTCTTTTTCTTCATGATTCTGATAAAGTTAGTTCCTGTCCCTTCTTCTACATCATTCCTTCTGTAGCAATACACACCTACTAAGCATCCTTTTCTGTGTCATCTTGTTATAAACATCCCTTTTTCCTTTCTTACTGCCATATCCAAACAGCTGATTTAAGCTTGTTCTTCTTATTCCACATTTGAGGCGCCTAGAATCAAACCCCGCCAAATCCATTTTTCACTCAAATTGACTTATAGACCTATATCCTACCCTATAGTTTTAAGCATGCTGAATTCAAAGAAAACATTATTAGCCGCCACACCCTACTGTAAAATAGTGTTGAAAATGTGGCTTGGTTTCAAACTCCGTCACATCCCCAAGGCAGCTAATGAGTGCCAGGCTCAGTCATTTGTCTTCCCAGAATGCTCAGCGTGGGTTAATAGAAAAAGACTTGAAACAGAAAGACACGATTCTAAGACCAGAGCAATATGAGGGCATCCTTCGTAAGCATGGTATAGTTCACAATGTAGGGGTAACAGTATCAGTTAAAGACTGGAAAATAGAAGCAGAAAAGGTATAAAAGAAGCCAGGCAACTCGCATTTCAAATTCAACCTATCCAAACGAATCCAAAATCAGAAGAAATCGTGTGCTCCTACGTACTCTAGGAAGAAAAAGGTGATAATTTAGATGTCGTTTAGGAAAATAATATAAAAAGCCACTCTTCCTAAGATTTAACAACATCATGTTTTCAACCCTGAGATAGTTTTAATATAGCAAATGACTGTGTAACCTAATTTTGACAACAGAATAAAATATTTTTCAACTTTACATTTTATTATTAATATCCTGTTATTGGTTTCACCCTTTTTATTGTTAAATCGTACTTAGTTTAAAAACTCCTTTGAAGCAAAAGCATAAATTTAGTTCTGATTTTCAATACCAGTCAAATCCTTTCAGTATCAAACCCTGCCAAATCCTGCATTCAGTATCAAGACCCGCCTCATCGGAATTTCCAACAATTATATTGCCTTATATTTCAAATTGTTATTGGATTGTATTCATATTTTGTCACTATGAGGCAATACAATTTTCAACAGTTTGTTTGTGAAAGTTTTTGTGACTTATCCGTAAAAATGTGTAAGAGGTTTTGGCGGAGTTTGTTTCTAGATGCCTCATTTAAGCTTATTCCTCTTTCTTTATCCTCGATTCATCTTATAAACTGTCCCAGCTGTTCATTTGTGCATTTACAAAATACTTGCTATCGCGATAACATTCTCCGCCTTTAAGAATATTGTGTAGTTTCTCAACAATATTTCACCCTTTTCTGACCATAGCACTTCACTCACTATGTTCATTTTGCACTAATCTATTCCACTTTTAAATTTTCAAGTTTTCTCACAACTCATAACGTCCTTACGTTCCAAGTTCCTATGCTGAAATGTAGTTTTTTTTTTTTTTTTTTTAATGATTCTTCTGGAGATTCCTACGAAGGACTGTTTTACCTCCGGAATATTTTACCTTAGGAAAAACTATCATTACGTTTAGTTTCCTCCTGGGAAAAAAATGTGACAGTATTCCCATTTGCTGTCTATATCTCCATGCCATTGACTACCTTATAGTTCATCTGCCTTTTAGTACAGCTTTCCCATCTACAGACAAGAAGGTGCTCTGAACTCTACCCGCTCCTCCGGCCCCCTAAGGCAATGCTCGCTTACCACTATGAGGAGATATAGGTTTGGATTTTCCCTTTAACCAAGATGAGGCACGAAAATACTCAAATCTCTCCAGTACTTTTAGAAAGAAAAGTTTTACATAGTTATTCTCTGATATCTATATCGATCTGTCTACACAGAGGAAAAAATATGTGCAGTACGTAAAAACTTAGGTTACATGCGTAAATCCTGTAATTTTTGGACTTAAAGTACTACTATATATAATACCCTGAAGCAAACGTACAACTGAAAACGTACGTTTCATAATACTATTTGCATAAGTGTTCCATCTATATGCACTTTCCGTTTGACTGTATATAGCTGATAAGGGTCCCGATGGATGTATATAACACGTAGCTGACATATGTAACATACGGAAGACTGTTAAATGTCAGACATCCTGCAGCTAGATGATGTAACATCTAAGCGGCAAAAAGGACTAACATATGGATAAAGTATGATGTGTACAGACTTCCGTAGTAAACATATGAATTACGTATATTTGTACAATATACCACTGTTCGAATAACGGATTTGTCTCTCTCTCTCTCTCTATTTTGATGTTTCTTTCTTTTACTACTCCCCCGCTAAACGAAAAAATCCAATACTTCATTATATTATTTAATGATATGTTGGTATGCATGTACAACTGAAATAGTTTTCCTAAAAAAAAAATAATTTTCTGAAAGGTAACAAAATCTTTGATTTGCAAATTTGGAAGGGTGAATCCGGACAGTAGGTTGGCGATTCCAGGCACTGAACTTTGAAGGAAGATGTATACGTGAGAGGTATATTTTAGCTCACTATCTTGCTACACTAACATTCAACATGATAAATAGAGAATATAAATACAAATACATGATAAATATAAACAAATTACTAACATAGCAATTTCTATACTAATTACTGTTGAAAGTGTAAGCTAGATTCACAGTAGAGTAACTACGACTATAGTGTTTATTCATTAAACATAGTAATCACATGTAATGTAGTTCTATTAAAACTACATTGTACTACAATTATTTGCTAGTCATAACTAGATTATTAGTAAAATGCATAATATGTGTGCACTGAGATTAGTATTTATTATTATTATTATTATTATTATTATTATTATTATTATTATTATTGTTTTGTTGTTGTTGTTGTTGTTATTTTGCGTTAACGACGTCTGCCAGTTTCGTGAAGCACTAGTCATAATTCAGACTCATCGTCCAAAGATAAAATACAGTTCCTTATTAAATGCCACACATCTTTCATGGAACTAGGTCTTACACAAAGTGCAGAACACCCAGGAATCGTATTTGCATGATGATGGTGCATAATAATTCTTCCCACAAAATCCACAGTTGTTTTCATCGATACTTTCGATTGTGTTTGAGGAAACAGTTTGAAACAAACTGCAATTCGTGACACTTAATTTTTTAGCAACACCTGGCCTTTTGGGATGTGGGTCTGGAAGAAGCAACAGCAGGAAAAGATAGGAACTGTTTAACTGAGGACTTTGAAGACGATTGAGACGTGCTTGAGGATGAGTTTGATGACACAGAAGAGGAATTGTTCCAGCTACTGGCGGATCATGTTTATTCGACAAAAGAAATTCATGTTCCCGAACTTGTTGCGGATCAAATGGGAATAAAATGAAAATGAAATTTTTGAGTTTTACGTCCCACGGTTATGCCGGCTAGGCTAAAGGAGACTGTGATGATGAGCAATGAATGAAATGGTGGAATGAAGAAAGTGGGAGGAAACGGGAGAACCCCGAGAAAACCCACGCACACGGTGTTTGTTCACCACAAAGTTCACTTGGCGGGAGCAGGGTTTGAACCCAGGACCCCATGTACCAGAAGTCAAATGGGAATATACCAGATGATGTTGCCATTCAGTAGTGTAGAATTTCTGAGCATCTTATGATTAGTATTTTGTAATTTAGTTGTGTTGGTAGATCCTAAGATAATTTTATAACTTTTTCTGGTAATTCCTCGGAGTCCATTTATTGCAAAAATGAATCGACGCTAGATATAAGCAATAGACCTCAAGTAGGGCCTCAGTAGACCTCTATTTCACACTCACAAACATGAAAAGCGAGAGAGAAGAGTGTTCTGAAACCTCTTAGTTCATTAACACATTGTCCGAATTCAACTTGACGTAATAAACGTGTCCCAATTCACCCTTCCCTAAACGTCCGCATTCGAACGTTTTGAGCACTGTAAACTTGTGCACGCGTTAAATAATAGAATTATTCCAATATGCAACGAAGAAAGTAGTGCCTTCGCTTCGATATATGTCTTACAGTATTATCGTAAGCTTAGGATGTCCAAATTCAGCGACTGTCCGGAATATATATATATCAGTGTTTTAAGCGGTATCGCATCGCAGTTTGCAATGCAAAAACATGGAAATGCGATACAAATTGAAAAATATATCGCAAGTTGTGATAGATCATTTCGTTTTTCATTATACCACGGAAACTAAAATAAGGAGCAAGCTGAAAAATGTATTACTCTTATTTCAAGAAAGTTTTCTTTAAAGGGCCTGTTTAGGCATGCAGCCAGGGAGGGGCTAGAGGGAACACTGCTCCCCCTAAACTCTTTTTTACTTCTTCTAAAAAGTTACGCTGAATAGAATTTTCAAACTGACTCAACACCAGTGAAATTCTTACAATAATATTTATCAAATTAAATTCAGCTTTGCGAAGTCTACTCATTTCTGTGTAAAATTATTTCTTGCTAGACGCACCAAACATCTTCCAGTGATTTTACTCATTTCAAGAATATCAAACTGTACCCTATTATTTCAACCATAACAAGCATCCAAGGATATTAGGTGCGCTTCCAAACAGTATCATAGTCCACAACGTTAGTTGTGAATATAATTAAACTGTAGTGTCTCGCTTATTTTGAAAGTTAGAAAATTGAATGCAAACGTTGAATAAAACATATACTTCTATTTTGTATTGATATAATCTAAAGTTGCAGTAATATGATTTTGTTCCAATGTTTAAAAACTAAATACTTCAATTTTAATTAATACGAAATAAAGTACCTCGCAAAGATCTTGTATTAAGCGCACAAGAATGAAACAAAAATTTACGTTCGATTATACATATATATAGCGATTCTCTTTTAAGGTTTTTCTATTAAAAAATGCAAGTGCTTTGGACTCAGTATTTTTTATCTCATCATTTTTTTAGGGAATTAATAGAAAAATAACTAGTAAATGCTTACGAGAAATTAATAACTTGTAAAGCAATACTACAAAATTGTCCTTACCGCTGGTTTAGTGAACAGAGCACGTGTGTTTGAACGGGTTACATGCACAGGACCGACACGGCGTAGGATCGACACGGCATAGGATCGACACGGCGTAGGATCGACACGGCATAGGATCGACACGGCGTAGGATCGACACGGCATAGGATCGACACGGCACAGAACCGAAACGGCACAGGATCGACACGGCATAGGATCGACAGCAGAACTTTCATACGATCGAAATAATAAAAAATACATTATTTTATAATTACGCAATATTAAGTAACAATTATTTTCTCAAGGATATATAGGAGAGAACCGTCATACGATCGAAACGGCATAGGAACGAAACGGCGTAGGATCGACACGGCATAGGACCGAAACGGCACAGGGCCGACACGGCACAGGATCGACACGGCACAGGATCGACACGGCACAGGACCGAAACGGCATAGGATCGACACGGCACAGGATCGACACGGCACAGGATCGACATTCTGTAGGGTGGTCAACACTTTCTGAAAATATCAATATCGCATATCCCTCACCTTGAATTTGTGGACATAAAAAATTGTAAGAATAAATAATTCTAAATGGTCTATTTTTAAAAATATATATATATATATATATATATATATATATATATATATATATATATATATATATATATATATATATATATATATATATATTTTTAAAAATAGACCATTTAGAATTATTTATTCTTACAATTTTTTATGTCCACAAATTCAAGGTGAGGGATATGCGATATTGATATTTTCAATACCGAATAAATAATATTATTTGTCTGATATTTTTATAATGCTGTAATTTTTATGTATACTAAGTTGAAGTATGTACATGTAACTGCAATTTTAAAACTGTAGGCTTAGAATTTGCGTTTGGATTTTTTTTTAAGCGAAGCAATGCACCTATGTTAAGTTGCCTCCTTTCAAATTTCGAATTGAAATCGGAAGCCAATCGTTTGTTTTTCGTTTGTTATTGACTTTTTTGAAGAAAAATAGTAAAAATCGTATCTTTCTTAAAACATAAAGAGATGTTTACAAAATAAAGTTGGTATATGGCCAAATTTACCCTTGTTCCTCCACTTAAAATTTTGATTGAAAATCAAAATCAATTGTTTGATATGCGTATACTACTAATTATTTTGAAAAAGAATAGTCTGTTTCGAAAAACATAAAGAGTCTTTTCAAGAGAAATGGGTGATGGAATTTCATATTGGCTCCACTTTAAAGTCTCGAATCAAAACCGAAGCCAAGCGTTTCTTATTGGTTGTTTTTAAGAGCAAATCGCTTGTTTCGAAAAAATAGAGAAAGAGATTTACAAAATAAATTTAGAATGTGATCAAATTCAATCTGATTCCTTTACTTACAAATTTCGATTCAAGCCCAAAATCAATCGTTTGATATGGATTTGTTGTTGCTTGTTTGGAAGAAAAGTAATTTGATTCGAAAAACATAAGAATATAATTAAGAAATAATGTTGATGAAGGTGATTTGTTTCGGGGCGGTTTGCTTATTTTGAAGAAAAAATCACTTGTTTCAAAACAACCAGTAAAATATATCTATTTCCAGGATACATTTGGTGGTCAACTTCATACTGTTTTTTCTGCTTTTAAATATCGATTCAATACTCAAGCTAATAACATGTTTTCCTTTCTTATTGATTGGTTTGAAGAGGAAATAGTTTGTTTTGAAAATTATTAAGAGTCATTTACAAAATAAGGTTGGGTGGGCCAACTTTTTGGTGGTATTTCAAATTTCGATTTAAAATCAAACTCAATCATTTATTTTTCGTTCGTTATTGATTGTTTTGAAGAAAAACTAAGAACCATTAAAGAAATTTTTATAGTAAAGGTGGTCACCTTCACAGGGTTCCTGCACTTCAAATTTCGTTCAAAGCATAAAACGGTTCAAATAATAAGAGAAACACAATCAGTACTCTACGCAAATGTTTAGGGGGTTCAGGGGCTTTAGGAACACAAGTTTATATAATATCAAGTGTTTATATATATAAACGTGCTAATATGATAAACGTGCTTAATTTTGCATAATACCTTGCTCAAGGGGGGTTTCAAAGTCCTTAATCCCTTTACTTCAGTACGCCACTAAACATCAATTATAAGTCATTCGTTATCCAAATTGTACTTCTTGTACTGATTCAATCCTTAATTTTAAAGTTCAAAATTATATGAGCACTTATTATGCTATTGGAAAAGAGCACATATTTTATGACAGTGCAAGGTAGTTTCTTGTTTTAACAATTGAAAGAAAGGAAAACACCAATAAAAGTAATAATAATACCTGACACGAATTCCGATAGTAAATCATATTTTATTATCTTATTTGAAACTTTGAGAAAATTGAAGCTCTACACCGAATACAAATTGGATAATAAGCAATGCTTTATAATTGCTTGATAAATTTCAAATTGAGAACAAAGAGAGTGATACTGTTTAAAAGAAAGATTGGATAAAAACAAGAATTTTAGGAATGATCTAAAAAATGGATCAAAGTATTATGATCTTGGCTAATATTAATTTTTGGATCAGTTACCATAAAATATTCGAACGGTATTATGATCTTGGCTAATATTAATTTTTGGATCAGTTACCATAAAATATTCGAACGGTCTCTAAATCGAGTTTTCTCCAGATATGTAGTTCTCCAGGTATAAGGAGTAAAAGAAAAATTTCGATTAATTAAATATTTTGGATTTTTTTTTATAACGGGCCACAAAATTTTTGGACGGTCCCTAAATCGACTTTTCATATTTTTTACGCAATAAGCATATCACACTGAGTTAAGTGATATCTTGGGTTGGGTTACACTATATGTAGTTCTCCATATATAAGACATACAATAAAATTATTGATTGAATGAAATATATTGGACTTTTTGGATCAGGGGCTACAAACGTTTGGACGGTCCCTAAATCAAGGTTTCGTATTACTTTCGGAATAAGCACATCATGCTGAGTTAAGTGATAGTTTTGGTTTGGCTGCACTATATGTAGTTCTTCAGATATAAGACGTACAAGATTTTTTTTTTTTTTTATTGAATGAAATATATTAGATTTTTTGGATCAAGGGCAACAGAATTTTTGAATGGCCCCTAAATCGAGCTTTCGTTTTATTCAGGCACTAAGCACATCATACTGAGTTCAGTCATAGTTTAGGTTTGGGTACACTATATGTTGTTCTCCAGATATAAAGCCTACAAGAAATTTATTGTCTGAAATATATTGGATCTTTTGATCTAATAATAGTCCTTCATCCTCCATTTATACATTAAGCAAGTAACAGTATAACGTGTACATTACGTGATACACTTTGTATTTTATGGTGTGATGTTTAATAATAAATTATTAACAGAATACCCGTTCTTCGCACGGGGAGAATAGTTTCATTTTGAGCATAAAGGGCAATGGAATCTGAGTATGGATTTAAACTGCATCGGGAGTGTTACTGTTCGTCTGAGTGACTCCAAATACTATTTCATCGACACTAATATCGGTATTATTTTTTATCATTATATATATAGTGTGTAACTTCATTAATGTAATGAACGTCTGGAGGTGATTCCTGGACTCGGAAGAAGAATTTAAATGAAACGAAGTCTTTAGCTTATCATAATTATAACTTCTATGCCAATGGTAACGGATGATCAATCAACGGCTTCCTGTTCAACTTAAGAGTGTGTAAAAATGAGAAAAAAATAACTTTGATCCAGAGTAGGTTTATAACGACTGTGCATAAGACAGTCAGGGGCAAAAGATCATGTACGATGAATTAGAATATAAGGGATTCTTCACATAACAACAGTGATTCCCACAAATTATGTGAATATAATTTGAGGAAAAGTAAGCTAGATTAAAAGATTTCCTCCCCGTAATGCGTAAATCCGTGGAAGATAATAACTACGAGTACAGAAGGAATGAAATTCGACAATACTCAAGGTGTTGCGCGTGTTGCACAAGGAAAGAAAGAAATACAATTTCAAATTATCGATTTATTCTGTTTCGTACAAGGTAGGATAAATGTGAAATACTCAGAGGTACCTTGTACAGTATTTGCGCAATGCAGTATGTGTACACGAGACAGCTATGAAGAATAACAGTTCACAGTCTGATATTGTCGACCGTTGACCGCATTGCAAAGATGACATCGGCGAAGCAAATTTTTCCGCCTGTGATCAAGCACATCTGAAATTTCGTAGATGATTGCCGCAGCTATATTACATCGAGCTACAAGTTCTTCGACTGTCGTGGCCGGAGTTTCATACGTATCCCCGAAATAAAAAATCAAGCAGCGTGAGGTAGAATGAACGAGGTTGTCATAACACAGGTTTTTCTCTCCCAATCTGGGAATGTTTCATTTAGGTAAGTCTGCATATTCCTGTCAAAATGTGCAGGTGTACTATCATACTGAAATCACATCTGCTGTCTTATGTTCAAGGGCACATGTTCTATCAATTTTGGGAGACAATTACGTAAAAATAAAAGATACGTACTCCCACACAGGCAGACCGATAATAAATAAGATCCTACCACAAAATTATCCACCACACCACACCAAATTTCTGCTGCTGATCGTTTACTAGAGTTGCATGTGGGTTTTTACGCCATACACATGATAGTTTCGAGACGGTTTTGATCATTCGACGTACGCTGTCTTCAAGTTCAGCTGTCCATATGGGGCTATTTCCTCCGATTTCACGTACGAGAAACCGAAGGGACCCCTCTCTCGAAGTCGAATATGGAGGCGTGGAAAAATACAAGGAAAGTTACTCTCTTTTGAGGGCGACGGTCACGATGTAAACGCCTCACTTCTGGGCTATTGCCCTTTGCTACTCCATAAATGAGTTGCATATCTGCCAGCTCGTGGACAGGGTAATCTTCCATCGCGCAGGCGTGTACAGATTAACACAATCAATTTTACTTAAACACCAACGTCTACACTTTTACACGACATTAAATACTGGACACAACCCTCTACCGTTGAACACAACATTTCCCATCCTGTTATACAGCAATTACACGTGTAACAGTAGAGCATCTGACTATGTATATCACTCACAAGTTGCGTAGATGCTTATTACAACTCAGCTATACTAACTGAAGCCATTCCACAATAAAACTTCAAGACAGCCTTCTGTAAGCCACTCGCAATTGGCACACAAGGGACGATAGTTCCGTAGGTATTCCTCCGTGTAGGTATTCCATACAGCTCTAAGGTATGTACATTAGAATGTCGAAAAAAGACTATCCTTTTTTTAAAATGTACTTTCAACGAGCTTCCTTTGAGAAAATTTCTCCGGCAATGATAAAATCAAAATGTAAGTGGTCTACACTAGGATAGTATTTTGGTATATTCACAATAGCAATGAAGTTTTTCATAGCTCAGGGAAAAGTTGAGGTTTGCCAACTCGAAGGAAGGGGAAAACGCCATCAAAAGTATTCCTGGGAGAAGATTCATCTAACGGATAAATCAAGTATACTATTCCAGCGCACTTCTTGGTATCGTTATGCAACGTGTACAACATCCCTTGTTTCCCCACTTTTGTTGCTTCTGTGCACAGAAGTACCATATTCCACGGAATTACATATTACGAGGAAGAAACCGTTTAATGCAGCTTACTTTTGCCCCATATCTATTCACATAATATTTGGAATCCCTGGGTCATGTGGAGAATTCCTTGTACACTCGTTCATCACATATGATCTTTGCATTTTTTGATGTTATATTTATTTACATGCCGCCTGACTGTCCTATGCACAGTCGTTTTAAACCTAATCTGGATCAAAGTTATTTTTCCTTTTTCACACACTCTTGGACAGGAAGCCGTTCATTTATCATCCGTTACCATTAGCCTAGAAGATATAAGTGTGATACGTTAAAGACTTCGTTCCATTTAAAATCTTCTTCCGAGACGTCATTATGTACTGAGACAAAATAGATGAATCACACATGTGTATCTCTCTTTCTTTCGAATTCTGAGTGTTCTTCTAACTTGAACGATGCACTATTATTTTTTAATGTTAAATCTTGTACTTGATTGATCATTTCTTCATTCAACGTTTGATAAAATACTCAAAGGAATACTCCAGTTTCTTTGGAAGTCATCCTTGCATCGTCACTGTACACTAATCGAATCTACGACTAAAAACAATGGACATTCTTCTGCCCGACTTCAATCCGACGTTTTGTTCATGAGTTATGGCGGTTTATACATTTTTCCGACAAATTTTCGGGTGTTACACCCAGGTTGTTGTATAGTTTTTGTTTTATTTCGGTGTCAGGAATCACCTAACGACGTTTGTTATATTAATTAAGTTACACCCTATATATATACGGGCGCCATTTTATGTATTAAAAAAACCAAATTTGTTTAGTAACGTAAATAGCTAAACTATGAAAACGTATTTACTAGAGAAACACTTTTTAGTTCTTGTAATAATTTTCTCTCAAACAAACTGAAGGTAAATATATACCAATAAATCAATACAGCTATATTTTAGAAAATGAAATGAAATCTTTGAGTTTTACGTCCCACGCTTATGCCGGTTAGGCTGAAGGAGACGGTGATTATGAGAAATGAATGAAATGGTGGAATGAAGAAAGTGGGAGGAAACGGGAGAACCCCGAGAATATCCACACACACGGCGTTTATCGACCACAAAGTTCACTTGGCGGGAGCAGGGTTTGAACCCGAGACCCCATGCACCAGGGGTGAACGCTCTACCACTGACCCACCGCGGCTCCAGCTATATTTTAGAAATACAAATGGGCACTGATTTTTCGAAGACTGCTCTAATACATAGGAACAATCAAATTTGTAAATAGAGAGTTTTCTTTTTAAATAAAACAAACTGAATTGCTTAAACTGCGCTATATCGATTGGTTTCAGCATCTGATTTTTTAAAAATAAATAATTAGCAGCACGAAAAATTCCTATATTATCTTCGAAAATAGACCTACATGTTAATTGCTTTACTGGCTTTATACATTTTTTTTTTTGAAAAAGTGATTGTAGGGGAAGATGGGGCTAGTTGCAACAATTTTCAGGTCTGTTTTTTTACTCGAAAACTATTATAGATATAAAAACTATATTGAGTGTACTAAAAGGTACATGCCTTAACTACATACCAAAAAAAGAGAAGTGCAAAACATCGAACGGCAGTTTTGATAGCATCCACTTTTTGAACTAAGTCCGACTGTTGACACTTGCCCCACCCATGGGGTAAATTGCAACATCATCTGGGGTAAGTTGCAACAATCGGACTTGATTCAGAAATTTAATGCTATCAAATCTACAGCTTGAACATCGCTTCACTCATTTTCACTGTGGCAGTCAATGTCTATAATCTATACAGATGTAGTACGGATTTCTCTCGGAACACGACCAATGAGACCACTTCTCACAACATAAACACTGTACCCAGTCTTCTTCTGTATCCTGTTCTTCGTACGGTTCTTCAGAAACCAAACAGACGACTTGAGAATAAATTCTTCTCAGCTGATGATTTTACGTTTTCGGTTGCTTTTAGATGCTTCTTTTTCATTTCGAAAGTACTTTTTTCTAGAGTGTTTGTAAGAATAGCACATCTCTTCCTTTTCCGAGCTGTCAGTTTTCTAGTTCCAGATTTTGGATAGAACCATACATGTTCAGGAGATCATCTGAAGGATTCTACACTATCTTCTTAGATGCATTTGCAGGTGATCCATGAAGCTCACTTTGACCTGCAGTCTGAAGTTCTAACTGAGAAGATGAAAGGAAACAACTACTACTAGGCACTGCAAGCAATAAGCCATCACTGTTGTCCTATAATAATAATAATAATAATAATAATAATAATAATAATAATAATAATAATAATAATAATAATAATAATAATAATAATAATAATAATAATAATGGAATAATAATAATACTCTTAGTTTTATTACCAACAACAATTGTTCATATAACAATGCTTAACCGCAAAAATTTCTATTTCAATGGCATGCGGCATGTTGCAACAGATGTTGCAAGTTACCCCATCGAAATATTTATATATAAAAGCTTTCCTCCCCACTAAATAGCAGGTAACATGGGAACAGAAATATAATGTCATTGTACTTCAACTGTTATACTATTTGGGTACTACATCTTACTTATTGTTATTACATATATGTAAGGAGTAGTTAGTGCTCTCAAATGGGTCAGGTCGGGTCGGGTCAACTCGCGTCGGGTTGTCGTGTCGGGTCAGTCGGGTCAGCTCAAGTCGGGTTGTCGTGTCGGGTCAGCTCGGGTCGGGTTGTCGGATCGGGGTCAATCGGGTCAGCTCGGGTCGGTTTGTCGGGTCGGGTCAATCGTGTCAGCTCGGGTCGGGTTGTCGGGTCAGGCCAATCGGGTCGGGTTATCGGGTCTGGTCAATAGGGTCAGCTCGGGTCGGGTTGTCGGGTCGGGTTAGTCGGGTCGAGTTGTAGAGTCGGGTCAATCGGGTCAGCTCGGGTCGGGTTGTCGGGTCAGGTCAATCGGATCGGATCACTGGTCGGGTCACTCGGGTCGGGTCGGGTCAGTCAATTCTAGTCACGGGTCGGGTCGGGTCGGTCTTGAACCCGACCCGACCCGTTAAGAGCACTAGGTATAGTAAAGAAAGAAATGGTACCAGGTTATGCGTACGCTGATGATGTAAATTTAATAGGGGATGATGGGAGAACAATAGAAAGAAATGCAAAGGTCTTATTAAACGCTTGCAGGACAAGGGTTTAGAAGTAAATGCAGAGAAAACTAAATACATGGAAGTGAGTTGGGAACGTAATACGGCCAATTATGAATGCGTTAAAATATTAAATAATACTTCTGATAAAGTGGATACTTTCAAATATCTAGGATAACGAAAATCATTTTCACGAAGAAATTAAATGTCAACTAAAACAGGGAATTAGTGTTATTATTCAGTTCAAAATCTCTTGTCGTCGCGAATTCAGTCGAGGAGTTTGAGGCTTAAAATATATAAAACAGTAATCATACCTGTTGTTCTGTATGGTTTCGAAACATGGTCGCTTACTCTGAGGGAAGAACATAGACTGAAAGTATTTGAGAACAAGATGCTCAGACGAATATTCGGACCCAAGAGGAATGGCGGAAACTTCATAACGAGGAACTACATAAATTATACGGCTTACCAAACATTGTTAGGATCATTAACTCTAGGAGGCTTAGGTGGGCAGGACATATAGCCAGGCAGGGGTGAATTCAGGGGGTGGCCCGGGGGAATCTCCCCCCGAAGAAAATTCATCCCCCCCCGGAGAAATTAAAAAAAATTCAGTCACAAAATGTAGAAATTTGCTTTTCTTTTCGTGCACGTGCAGACAAAATCCGATCTCTCAATATACATATAAATGACGCAGACCCATTCTATATAAGTATTAAGCATATAACATGTAAGATAGAATACCAAATAGCAGCGGCGGCTGGTACTAATGTTGCATGGTTGTGCAACCGGACATTTTTTTAATACTTAAAATATTTTTAAGTATTAAAGTAGTGTATCAGTGAAAAATAAACCTTTGATCTTGAGCGCAAAACAGTATTGATGCATTTCTGAAAAAAGTCAATTAAAAAACGGAAAGAAAGAGATGATTTACATTTCCAGTGGCAGCCAACGTTGTCACTGGAAGCAGTAACATTGAGCATATAGCAGCGAGCTCCTATTTCTTAACATGGAGAAGTGGATTTATTCTTGCATCGCTCCTATCTTCCCGTATTGCTCTCTTGCGATTGCATTTTCTCCCGCAACTGGTCAGCTTCTGTAATAGTTACGAATTCCTCCGCTTAGCAGCGCTTGACTCAATTGATAGGGTGAGAGAGATACAGAGAATCTTTATTAAGCCTATTACTAATATTACATATTAATATTAGCAATAATAATAATGATAACTAAATTCATGGCGCAACAGCCTTTAGAAGGCATGGACTTATGGCACTCATTTCTGTGGGGTAATGTGTTTATAGGTCTGCACGGGCTCGGGCTACTATGATAACCGTAATGGGGCTAGCCATACTGAGAGCTTTATACAGTTCTACCTGAGTTAGAGCGGCAACGCCGGAATCTGGTTACAATGAAGCATTTATGGTAGGGACAAGTAAACCCTTAGATCTTTACTTACTATATATATATATATATATATATATATATATATATATATATATATATATATATATATATATATATATATATATATATATATATATATATATATATATAGATAGATATAGATATAGATAGATAGATAGATAGATAGATAGATAGATAGATAGATAGATAGATAGATAGATATCGAGTGTTGCAAAATAAGTGTTACAACTCTTGAGAGGTGACTCCTGCCACTGAGACAAGAAAAAAAGTTCTCTTGAACTTTCGGCTATCGGACGTAGTTTCGGATCTACAAAGCGTGGAAAAATGAGTTTCGGACGCCAATAGTTCGGAAACTAACCAACATAAAGAGGGCGGGTAAAAAATTCACTGAAGAAGTCATACCTACTCCATTGAATTTTGCATGTTTCACAATCCTACCATGCACGCGCAAGGGTTCCCCAAAGGAACGTAGGGAGTCCCGGATAATCTTCCAAGTGAAACTTGGTCTAAATGGATATGAATTGATAAGCTTGTACCAGGTAACAATAATTCGTTTGTATTAAGTCGATATCTGGAACAAATATAAAATGGCGGACACCATGCCCGTTGTGTGTGGTTGCATAATCGCCAGGTATGGATGCCGGACAACAGTGATGTTCTGAGTATTAAGTATAGCGAATTTGTACTCAAATGCTCTAGAAAGACATCTGCAATGTCGGTAGAGCATAACAGTGAAACAGGGTGATTCAAATGTGTGGAAACACTTTACGAAAAATCCCCAGAATGCACTCATACTCAGTAAACGTGAGTTCAAATCGTCGGAAATGTAAGGATTAGCGTCAAGAACATGAAAGCCATTGCCAATTCATCAATAATATTCCCTCAAACTGATGCCATGTGATGTGCACGGTTGCATACCAATAAGGATGCGATAACTGAAGCCAAGTTACTTTACATATATATGATTGTTATTAGTAAGAAGATAAATAAGAAAATAATCAGGCAGTATATTATAAGGAAAGAACATTAATGATCATAACGAAGGATTAGGTATAGAATGCACGATACGTATGATATAGTAATGGGCGTGAATGATGTGGCGAGATGCATACACAGGACAACACGTGGGTGATATTAGTTAGACAAATGAGCTTATCTTTAGCCTAGAGGCTGCTCTATTCAATGATGAAAATGAATGAGTCCCATGTTAGTAAATAATGGTAATCACTGTGCTGGAAATGATGGGTGAATGAGAGGAAGATGTTCATGAATGACGTAATCGGCGATGATAAGTAAAGAGGGATCTAACGGTGGTAGATTATAGGAGCGAAAGTGGAGAATGATAGTAACGGTGAGGTGTTGGGTGAAATGCTAAATAACGCATTGTATCCTGAAGTAAAGGATGTCGGTTTTCCAAACGTCTGGTGATATATGTTAGCCGAAGTTTTCCAAGAAAGTATTGTAAGGTCGGAAAGGTAATTTGGCGGAGTGTGCAATTAAAACAGTTATCGTGGAATATGAAAAGAACACGAGAAGCTGACTTCCAACACGAGGCCGAAACGTGTAAGTAGCCAGTAATGAAATTTAATGCATAAATGATATATTTACTCTTAAAACAATTCTAAGCGATATAGCCCAAGACTTATCCTATGTCTGGCGTGTTATTTCAAATCATTTTGCTAATATGATAATCTTTGTAAGTCAAACAAAATATCTATTATTATTTTAAACTCTGTTAAACTAACCTTTGTGACAAACAGAGTTTGACCCTGGTTTAGCAGATACACAGTAGTGACCAAAAGATTCCCTTTTGTTGTATGTATACCTTATGTAAATAAACTATCATCATCATTATATATTTTCTCAATTATTCCATTTTGCAATTGTTAAATAAGATTAACAAAAGGTTGTAAGAACTAATAGCGTTATATTAACAAAGGTTCACCAAGTAGTTTATAAAATAATATCGTCCTTATTTGTAATGGAATTGCAGGGGCTTATCGCCCAGCCTTGTTAGGAAGAAGAAGCATATACAGTTTATTGCATTGCAGATAGCATACCCTACAGGGAAATAAAATCATAGGTCACACTCTATCACTGTACTACCAAACCAAACTAGTAATATTCCAAGACAAGAACCATTGTCTTGTTCTAAAAATAACACTAGACTAGTAAGTGATAACACAATACGTGTACAGAAACCAATACATAGTCATTCAGGGTATAGCCAGCAAGTTTTTCTAGAGGGCCTTCATTTTTACAAACTAAAAACAAATCAAAAGTTTCTTTCAAGATTATGAAAGAATTAATAACACATAGATACATATGTATTTCAGAAGTACATATTATTATTATTATTATTATTATTATTATTATTATTATTATTATTATTATTATTATTATTATTATTATTATTATTATTATTATTATATTATTATTATTATTATTATTATTATTAATATTTAGTAGTAGTAGTAGTAGTAGTAGTAGTATAGTAGTAGTAGTAGAAGTAGTATATTTCATATATGCTACATTTCTGAGACTTGAGTCTTGATAGTACGTGAAGTTTAAATCAAAGGTTATGTTACGGACGGCAAATGATGGCTTAACACCAAAAACATATTCTGGCCGGGACCGGAGGTTAGTCTGTTTTATGTTTATTAAACGTGTTTAATAATTACAGCAAATGAAATATGTTTATAATAGAATGTGAAAGAATACAGTTTTAAAAGAATTAAACTACGTCAACATGTTAAAATAATTAAAAGAACCTAATTCATCAGCCACTTTGTACTCTCGTTTGCTTAACTGGATGAACCGAGGCCTAAAGGAAAAAGAGTTTTCTGCCCAAATCTCATAAGCAGTGGGATATTTTAATATTATAGAAACTGACCCTCCTTTCGCTTAGAAGTGTAATTTTCAAGACGCTGAAACATATAGTATTTTATTACTTTTAGTTAAAAGTTCAAATGCCGAGTTTCACGCATCTAGCTTAAACAAATCCTTCCTTAATTTATTTACATATTTTCTGAGTAAGTAATGGGGAAATCGAACATAAAAAAATGTGCTCCCTTTGCTCTTTCCCTTTTATGTGTTCAATTTTCAATTTTCAATTTTCAGTTTTTTTTTTTTTTAATAGGAAAGCTTATATGCCAAGTTTTATTTTACTAGCTTTAGAAACTTGCGAGATACACTACCCTTTAAAAAATCTTACCCCACCCTTTTTACGATACTTATTTCCAAAAATTCTTTCTTATGTACTGCTTTCATAAGAAAATTATATTTTATAACTAAAATTTATCGACTCTACTTGTAGTAGTATGCCCAAAAATCACTCATCTTTACTCTTTTATATAAGAGTACAGAAGATAAATACAGTCAAACAAATGGACTTCCATGAACAGTTTCCGATTTCTTATAACTAACTTATTCGTACATTTCCCACAAGCTGTGGTTTTAAATTTACGCTCTGTCAAGGTCCAGGTTTCAAAAAGGAAGTAACTGGAAATACAATAATATTATGTATTTGTGTACATGTGTAATATGTATAAATTTATTGTCTTATTGAAGCTTTTGTAATCTGAAAATAAACTTTTGATTTGCTTTTAATATATAAAAATCAAGCTCCCCTAGAAAAAATTGCAGGCTACACCCCTAAATGACTATGTAGTAATTTCTGCAAAAATGGCACACGACCTAAAATTTAGGTCTAGTGCCTATATTTTTAGGACTTGTGCCGTTTAGAACTTATGAATGTCACCCAATGTATTGCATAGTAAATGTTCTTTGTTCAATTTTAAATTTACTGCGTTCTTTATGTATACCGTTGGTATTTAATGTTCACTCGTGAAATGTCTAGTGAGCTTTTGTCTTAATTAAGTAAACTTTGGTGGATTTTTGTCTTACTCTTAATAAAATTAGCTCCACACAGTATATATTGAAATTCTGAATGTTTTCTTGCTTTCAGAAGTCTGGTAAAATATGCTTTTTAAACATTTTTTCAATTTTTTATTTATTTATTTTTGTTTTAGGAATTTGTCTTGGGATTCTCGTATCTCCATTCGAAAGAAACGAATTTCTTAACTAATTATGTAATTAATTCTTAGAATGAAATAAGTTGTATTATGTAATTCACGTATAAGTGCAGAACAGATAGTGATAATAATAATCTTAGTAGTACACATATAGTTGTTATTGTTGGAATTAGCTACGTTCGTGACATTATTGCCAACTAGTTGCTGCATCGTCGCAATTTCGTGGGGTGGTGGCGAATTTCAGAACTAAAGCAAGTGAATGAAAAAGGCACAAGACCTAAACGGCACAAGTCCTAAAAGGCAGAAGTCCTAAACGCCAGAAGTCCTAAAAATCATATCGCGGCACAAGTCCTAAACGGCAGAAATCCTAAAAATCATACCGTGCCACAAGTCCTAAACTGCAGAAGTACTAAAATTCAGGTCTAGTGCCTATATTTTTAGGAGTTCTGCCGTTTAGGACTTCTGGATGACACCCAACACATCATGCTGCCTCAGTGATGGTTTGGTGGGGAGTGAGCTACTCAAGCACAACCCAGCTGTATTTTTGCGAACAAGGTGTTAAAACATCTGCCAAGGTATACCAGAACACAGTGCTAACACCTATAGTGTAACCACTATCTGCTACCATGTTCCCTGGAGAAAGGTGGACCTTCCAACAGGATTCCGCTCCAGGCCACACAGCGAAACCAACTTAGGACTGGCTGGCGCGGAACGTCCCTCACTTCATTTCTACCATTGATTGGCCTTCTAGCAGCCCGGATCTTAACCCGTTGGACTACAAACTTTGGGCAGTACTTCAGGCAAAGGTCTGCCATAAACGGCATCCATCTGTCGACAGTCAGAAACAATCTTGGCCCGAGCAGTGAACAATTTTCCCATGGACAGTTTTGGGTAAGTTACATGTAAAAATGTAACGCGTTACAAGTTACTTTACTTTTTCCTAAAATGTAACGCGTTACTTGCCCCCAAAAAGTAACTGTTACTTTACTTCGAAAGTAACGCGTTACTTTTAGGTCTGAAACTTAGAATATGTGAACAAATGTTATCACTTCAATTTTCCGTACTACTATTACTATCGCTTTTATTATTATTATTATTATTATTATTATTATTATTATTATTATTATTATTATTATTATTATTATTATTATTATTATTGCCCTTTCTGGATTGCTTTATGTAAATGCAAGGACACATTTTTACTTGACAGCTATAAGTTATGAATATTTTCATATAAGGTAACATTGGCTAAAATGCCATACTGCGTTACTCGTACGGATGGGCTAGGGTAACCAGACGCACTGATTTTCGCAGTACAGTACTGTTTTTCAAAGAGCTGTCCTGCGTGTTGCGAAGATGTCTAGGAAATCGAGAAATATCCTTCTTCTTTAAAATGTCCTGCGAAATGTCCAGAGTTAATTTATTTGCAATATCTTAATGTTTCATTCTTTATTCACAATATTTTGAATCAAACACACTCTTTTCCTGAATGATGAACCGCTGTGTTTTTTAACACTCCTCAGAAGACTAGGGATGGAGAACAATCAACAAACCATTTTTTACAATACATCGCTTTTACTGAGAAGGCCTTGTTGAGATATCGGTAAAGTAGGAAAGGTTTCTTATTGAACTTATGACAGTGATGCTAACTAAGTTGAAAGAAAATTTAGACCGGCACAAAGGAACTTCTATTTATTTCTTAAAATAATACCACGCTTCGAAATTTATTATTATTATTGTTATTATTATTATTTAGCCCAACACGAACTTTGACTGTACGTTCATAAAATAAACCAATTTGTTATTCATCAAAGCATTTGGAGTTGTGTTTAATTCCTTTAATAATTTTGTTCAGTGCTTCTTCTTAACAAAAATGTTCATTAATTTAAGGTTAACATTAATTGAAATAATGATATGCGTATTGCCGACGCAGTAAGATATCATATACAGTACTATTATACTTGTGTCCTACTTTTCGATTGTTAGAATGTGGTCATCCTACGATGGGCACGAGTGAGTACGAGCGAGTATTCTTTGAAACTCGATTCGACTAAAAACAGACATCTTTGAACGCGATTCGAAAAATTTCCTCCAACTCGACTCGAATTCGGGTCGAGTCGAACCAAATCTGGTTTGTAGTTTCGAGTATTCTCTTCAAGTATCTTGCATAGACAATATAGGTTATCAATGATACTAGTACTACTACTAGTACAACTTTTTTTATTATTATTATTAATAATAATAAATAATAATTATAATTATAATTATAATTATAATTATAACAACACTGTGTTTAAACATGAAAGAAACGCGGTCTGTGTTTGAATACTAAAAAACTAGTTGATTGCTAACCTCGGTAGTCGTGAATTCTAGGAGTCAAGGATATTGTTCACGAGCTTGTGAATTTGGGTTGAGGGTTTAGGTTGAATATTCGGGCTCGAGCCAAACATTGTTAAAAGTTATAGGGCACTGGCCAAATATCTTCAAAACTGTTCGGCCCGGGTTTACAATTGTAAACAACTTGAGCAGCTGGGCTCACAGCTCACTCACTATGGACCCGAACCGAGAAGTGAGCCGAGCCAACAGCTCACCGAACCGTGTCAGCAAGAGCCTTCGGCCCAGATGAGCCGAACCGAGCAGATGGTTCATCCAACTAAGCCAGCTCGAGCCGATGGTTCACCCCAAGCGAACCGGCTCGAGCCATCGGCTCAGTTATTACTTCCCAACTGAGCTTCTTATTAAAAAAGTCTCTTGTGGTCTCGATATCGAGACGAGAAGACATGCGAGCATGTTTCCTCTAGTGAGCAACATTAAAAGTATTCCATATTACTACTTAGCTTACATTTCTCATGGCTTTCGCTTTCTAGTGGAATCAGGCCATGATTTCAAAACGAGTTAAAACGTAATAATAATAATAATAATAATAATAATAATAATAATAATAATAATAATAATAATAATAATAATAATAATAATAATAATAATAATAATAAATATAAGTATTCCATACATATAGAAATGCTTTTGACCAAGCACACAAGAAATTATATTTTGTCCATTTAGCACTATCATTCTTTTGTCACTCACAATTATTAATATTCATATAGTAAATATCTTATAATTCTTATATTTTAAAATCAATTGACAGGTCTCTGATGCTTTTATGAGAAATAAATATTTGGTTTTATAGATACTACGCAGTGGGGATGATCGTGCGTCGTTTCGGTCCTATGCCGTGTCGATCCTGTGCCGTTTCGTTCCTATGCCGTGTCGATCCTGTGCCGTGTCGATCCTGTGCCGTGTCGATTCTGTGCCGTTTCGTTCCTATGCCGTGTCGGCTCTATGCCGTTTCGATCGTACGTATTCTATGCATATAACTTGCACAGGCATAGAATCGACAGCAGTTTATAATTTGTAAGAGCAAAGATTAAACAGATAATAAAAATATTATTTTTTTAGGCACATGATTAAAAGTTAAATTATTTCAGAGCAGCGGCGTGAGAGCAAAACGGCACAGGATCGACACGGCATAGGATCGACACGGCATAGGACCGAAACGGCACAGGATCGACACGGCACAGGACCGAAACAGGTTTCTGAGCTGAATTGTCGGTCGTATGCCGTGTCGATCCTGTGCCGTGTCGATCCTGTGCCGCATCCCCTGTTTGAACGTGATCTCGGGTTTGATACCAGTGGAAAAATGAAATCTTTGAGTTTTACGTCCCACGGTTATGCCGGTTAGGCTGAAGGAGACGGTGATGATGAATAATGAATGAAATGGTGGAATGAAGAAAGTGGGAGAACCCCGAGAAAACCCACGCACACGGTGTTTGTCCACCACAAAGTTCACTTGGCTGAGGCTGGGATCGAACCCGGAACCCCAAGCACCAGAGGGGAACGCTCTACCACTGAGCCACCGCTGCCCCTTTAATTGGTGGGTGTGTTCTTTGGATACCCCTGATTAACATACTCAAAATCCCAATAAATCCCACCTGAGCAACATGCCGCCATCTTGGAAAATGGCCGCCATTGATTTTTTTTTTTACTTAGGTTCCTTTTGAAGGCCATAACATGGGACACAAGAGAGATATTGATGTGCGGTTTGCGCGAGGTTATCGCAGACACTCCAGACTATTCACTGAAAACAACATTTAAACCTTTGATTGGAAATCTATGTAAACAAAGTATATAAAAATTACAACTGCGAAAATTTTTCGATACATATTTTCAATACAACTCGATTTTCGCTCTTTTCCGTCCGTGTTATCAAAAAAAGTAATGAAGCAAATGTTGTAGAGCACAAAAAAAAAAAAATACACAAGAATATATCCTAGTTTTGTCCAAAAACTCAAGTCTGAATGGTTAAATAGAGCGCGCAGTAAACGCAGTGTCATTTGCTAAGCATTAGTTAGTAACAAGAATGTAACAAAACAACTTCCAGATGGGCAACACTTCCAAATATTTTACTTCGAGCATTTTTTTTTTTTTTTTGAAGGAACCTACGGATTTAGAGCATCCACGTCGCTTGCTTGCGGTTGATATCAGGTTCGGCATTTCGTTATCGGTCAGGTCTTTATGTTCTTCTTCATAGATCATTGAATCTGCAGTATCCTCTTGATTTGTACATCCCTCAATTGCACAGTTGCAGCAAATTGGTGAGCATCGAAGTCCATCTTTCCGACAACCACAATATTTTTCACACCCTACGTGGCAATTGCAGCTTACAAGGTTCATCAGCATATCTGGAGCTGGAGGTTGAGTGCTAGGAACATGTATTAACTCATCATTACTGTTTTTCTTCCAGCCCCATTCGACTGGAGGAAGGACACACCACGCCATTCCTGAACCTGATGATACACTCTTAAGCAATGTTGCTTCGCTGCTGCTGATGTTGGAGGAAGGGTTGCTAAATCGAATGTTGCACCTATTTTCTGTTTAGCAACAGTTCTTACGTAGCACTTATATCGAGTTTTGTTAAGCCCATCGGAACTTTTTCCACCGTACATAGCGACAAGAAATTCTTCACCAGGCGTCACGATCTCATCAACTGCTGCATTCTCCTTATTAAAAATGTCCACTTTCTTGCGAAGGTTTGGAGATGCTTCCAGTGTCTTAAAGGCGAGTATTTTTTTTTCAAAGGTGCCGATGTGGTGTCGTCCGTTAGTACACGGCCCAATACACTTCTAAATGACACTACGATACCCGATTTGCCTTTGATGTGTGTGAAAATTACTCTTGGACCAAAATGTTGCTGCAGTCTTTCTTTAAGGTGCCTTTCACTGTACAGTTCTACACCAGGAGACAACTCACTCATTACCCGATGAAGATCGGCTAAACGATATTGGCACTCATCATCATTTTCCATGAATTCACACAGTTTTTCAAACGCTGTATCCTTTTCCAACTCAGACCCCCTGCTGTGATAACCCAAAGATGGACGATTTTGATTTTTCGCTGCAAACGTAGAAAAACATTTTCGGTGATACTTAGCTTCAACTGCAACAAGGTCAATCACAGAGCAGACCCGTAGAAGAACTTCGCTTCCCCATTCGTCATTTCTTCTTTTTGCCTGTGCAATGACAGTTTCTTTAAATGGCAATGTAGTAACTGCGAGAAAACGTTCGGGATGTTTTCTCAATTCGGCAAACTGGGTTGGTTTTCCACACAGCAAGCAGTGTGCCTTGAAATCAAACGCATCGACACTTTTACGTAAGTTTATGCTAAAATCTTGTCCCTTATCTGTAACTTTCTTAATTCGACGTGTGTAGTCTTTCCTACATTTATTATGCACTGTCACTCTTTCTTTGTCCACTAAACTCTTATGCAAGTCATCTCCTCGAATTAAGCTTATGGAGCGAATAGTTTCTAACCCTCTAGTCACGATCACAGCCTCATTTTCGGATATCGGGTCTTTGCATATCACACATACAACACTCTCCATCATATCCATTGTAAACCCTATTCAACACGAAAATTAGCACAGTTTGGTACTCATTTTCAAGCCAAAACCACTGATCCCACCAAACACTGTTCACTAGTCAAGTATTTTTTTTAACGCTGTCGAAACTGCATATAAAGACAGAGTTAGAAACAAAACTTCGAACCGTTGTAGATACAACAAGGCTAACATGTGTTAACGCTGTTGCCAAATTTACGCGTTGCCAGGTATGCACTATTAAAGAACCTAGCTTATCAAATTTTCTTTTCCATGTTTGGGAAAATAAATATACTCACATACTTGGTTTTCTCGTACGTAAGAAACTAACGAACTTATAATTTGTGAAGATATAGTTTTGTACTTTCAAGTGCAAATATTTTGATTGCTTTTCATATAAACGAAAAAGGCACCTAACAACCGAAGGAAAAAAATACTGCACTACACATGGTGCCGCGTTTACTGCGCGCTCTATTAAACCATTCAGACTTGAGTTTTTGGACAAAACTAGGATATATTCTTGTGTATTTTTGTGTGCTCTACAACATTTGATGCATTACTTTTTTTGATAACACGGACGGAAAAGAGCGAAAATCGAGTTGTATTGAAAATATGTATCGAAAAATTTTCGCAGTTGTAATTTTTATATACTTTGTTTACATAGATTTCCAATCAAAGGTTTAAATGTTGTTTTCAGTGAATAGTCTGGAGTGTCTGCGATAACCTCGCGCAAACCGCACATCAATATCTCTCTTGTGTCCCATGTTATGGCCTTCAAAAGAAACCTAAGTAAAAAAAAAAAAAAAAAAAAAAAAAAATCAATGGCGGCCATTTTCCAAGATGGCGGCATGTTGCTCAGGTGGGATTTATTGGGATTTTGAGTATGTTAATCAGGGGTATTCAAAGAACACATCCACCAATTTTCAGCTTGTTATACTATTTTTCCGCACTTTGCCCAATTTGGGCCTAATTTTCCTATATTATTTATGATGTTCTTTGAATCTTTGTCATTGCCCCGTCAGCATTCATTTCTGCCTCCCCTATCCTTGTAATCCTATCCTAGTTTCTGAGTGTGCAATAAATATAAAAGTCCCTTGAAGAAAAGGCGCATTGACAGCAAAGAAAACAAGTGCAAACAATGTTGGGCCTAGTCAATATTTGCTGTAGCATGAATAGGGTTGCATGCGGTTAATACAACGCAGAAGTGCATTTTACTTTCCAGGGTTATTAAGCCTGTAATTAACCTACCAACTGTTTGGGATTTACGAAAATTCATTATTGTTATTGCTGCGTAACTATAGTTCATAATAATGAATAATAATAATAATAATAATAATAATAATAATAATAATAATAATAATAACAATAATAATAATAGATTTATAAAATAAATCCAATAAATACGTAAGTAATTCCATTTATAATGAACGGTATTATGAAATACTTTCATGTTTATTTGATTTCTTCTATGAATCCATAATTACTCAGTATAATTACGAAATTTACGAATTGCGATACAAATTGAAATTTGAATGACGACTTGCTACACAAAATGTAAATTGTAAAAAGTGCTCTTATATGTATAACTACATTGTTTATAAATTGATGATATTTTGGAATACAATAATTAAAAAATGTAATAATGAGTAATAATGAGTAACGGAACATTTTATTCAAACTATTAATAACTCTCTAATTGTAGATGTTAACCTTGTCTACACGACTAGAAGAGAAATGGTATCCACAGAGAGTGCATATATACTAATCTAATCTACACAACTCATGAACAAGGTTTTCCAATTGATGCTTATCTTATCTTAGCAAGTTATGAACAATATTTTATATTTGATCCCAATTTTTTCTATACAATTTATGAAGAAAATTATGAAATTGATACTAATTTTTTCTATACAATTTATGAAGAAAATTATCCAATTATCCTATTTTTTCTAATTTTATCTAAGCAACTTATGAGGGAGAGTATGCGATATATGCTAATTTTATCTACGCAACTTATGAGGGAGAGTGCCGTATGCAATTGATGCTAACTTTATCTACGCAACTTACGAGGGACTGTACCATATGCAATTGATGCTAATTTTATCTACGCAACTTATGACGGAGAGTGAGAGCCGTATGAAATTGATGCTAACTTGATCTACGTAACTTATGACGGAGAGTGAGAGCCGTATGAAATTGATACTAATTTTATCTACGCAACTTATGACGGAGAGTGAGAGCCGTATGAAATTGATACTAATTTTATCTACGCAACTTATGACGGAGAGTGAGAGCCGTATGAAATTGATACTAATTTTATCTACGCAACTTATGACGGAGAGTGAGAGCCGTATGAAATTGATGCTAATTTTATCTACGCAACTTATGACGGAGAGTGAGAGCCGTATGAAATTGATGCTAATTTTATCTACGCAACTTATGACGGAGAGTGAGAGCCGTATGAAATTGATGCTAATTTTATCTACGCAACTTATGACGGAGAGTCAGAGCCGTATGCAATTGATGCTAATTTTATCTACGCAACTTATGACGGAGAGTGAGAGCCGTATGAAATTGATGCTAATTTTATCTACGCAACTTATGACGGAGAGTGAGAGCCGTATGCAATTGATGCTAATTTTATCTACGCAACTTATGACGGAGAGTGAGAGCCGTATGAAATTGATGCTAATTTTATCTACGCAACTTATGACGGAGAGTGAGAGCCGTATGCAATTCATGCTAATTTTATCTACGCAACTTATGACGGAGAGTGAGAGCCGTATGCAATTAATGCTAATTTTATCTACGCAACTAATGACGGAGAGTGAGAGCCGTATGCAATTGATGCTAATTTTATCTACGCAACTAATGACGGAGAGTGAGAGCCGTATGCAATTCATGCTAATTTATCTACGCAACTTATGACGGAGAGTGAGAGCCGTATGCAATTGATGCTCCCTTTATCTACGCAACTTATGACGGAGACTGAGAGCCGTATGCAATTGATGCTCCCTTTATCTACGCAACTTATGACGGAGACTGAGAGCCGTATGCAATTGATGCTCCCTTTATCTACGCAACTTATGACGGAGACTGAGAGCCGTATGCAATTGATGCTCCCTTTATCTACGCAACTTATGACGGAGACTGAGAGCCGTATGCAATTGATGCTCCCTTTATCTACGCCACTTATGACGGAGAGAGAGAGCCGTATGCAATTGATGCTAACTTTATCTACGCCACTTATGACGGAGAGTGAGAGCCGTATGCAATTGATGCTAACTTTATCTACGCCACTTATGAAGGAGAGTGAGAGCCGTATGCAATTGATGCTAACTTTATCTACGCCACTTATGACGGAGAGTGAGAGCCGTATGCAATTGATGCTAACTTTATCTACGCCACTTATGACGGAGAGTGAAAGCCGTATGCAATTGATGCTAACTTTATCTACGCCACTTATGACGGAGAGTGAAAGCCGTATGCAATTGATGCTAACTTTATCTACGCAACTTATGACGGAGAGTGAAAGCCGTATGCAATTGATGCTAACTTTATCTACGCAACTTATGACGGAGAGTGAAAGCCGTATGCAATTGATGTTAATTTTATCTACGCAACTTATGACGGAGAGTGAGAGCCGTATGCAATTGATGTTAATTTTATCTACGCAACTTATGACGGAGAGTGAGAGCCGTATGCAATTGATGCTAATTTTATCTACGCAACTTATGACGGAGAGTGAGAGCCGTATGCAATTGATGCTAATTTTATCTACGCAACTAATGACGGAGAGTGAGAACCGTATGCAATTGATGCTCCCTTTATCTACGCAACTAATGACGGAGAGTGAGAACCGTATGCAATTGATGCTCCCTTTATCTACGCAACTTATGACGGAGAGTGAGAACCGTATGCAATTGATGCTAACTTTATCTACGCCACTTATGACGGAGAGTGAGAGCCGTATGCAATTGATGCTAACTTTATCTAAGCAACTTATGACGGAGAGTGAGAGCTGTATGCAATTGATGCTAATTTTATCTAAGCAACTTATGACGGAGAGAGAGAGCCGTATGCAATTGATGCTAACTTTATCTACGCCACTTATGACGGAGAGAGAGAGCCGTATGCAATTGATGCTAACTTTATCTACGCCACTTATGACGGAGAGAGAGAGCCGTATGCAATTGATGCTAACTTTATCTACGCCACTTATGACGGAGAGTGAGAGCCGTATGCAATTGATGCTAACTTTATCTACGCCACTTATGACGGAGAGTGAGAGCCGTATGCAATTGATGCTAACTTTATCTACGCCACTTATGACGGAGAGTGAGAGCCGTATGCAATTGATGCTAATTTTATCTACGCAACTTATGACTGAGAGTGAGAGCCGTATGCAATTAATGCTAATTTTATCTACGCAACTAATGACGGAGAGTGAGAGCCGTATGCAATTGATGCTAATTTTATCTACGCAACTAATGACTGAGAGTGAGAGCCGTATGCAATAGATGCTAATTTTATCTACGCAACTAATGACGGAGAGTGAGAGCCGTATGCAATTGATGTTAATTTTATCTACGCAACTAATGACGGAGAGTGAGAGCCGTATGCAATTGATGTTAATTTTATCTACGCAACTTATGACGGAGAGTGAGAGCCGTATGCAATTCATGCTAATTTTATCTACGCAACTAATGACGGAGAGTGAGAGCCGTATGCAATTGATGTTAATTTTATCTACGCCACTTATGACGGAGAGTGAGAGCCGTATGCAATTAATGTTAATTTTATCTACGCAACTTATGACGGAGAGAGAGAGAGCCGTATGCAATTGATATTAATTTCATCTACGCAACTTATGACGGAGAGAGAGAGAGCCGTATGCAATTGATGTTAATTTCATCTACGCAACTTATGACGGAGAGAGAGAGAGCCGTATGCAATTGATGTTAATTTCATCTACGCAACTTATGACGGAGAGAGAGAGCCGTATGCAATTGATGTTAATTTCATCTTCGCAACTTATGAGAGAGAGCCGTATGCAATTGATGCTAACTTTATCTACGCAACTTATGAGAGAGAGAGCCGTATGCAATTGATGCTAACTTTATCTACGCAACTTATGACGGAGAGTACCTATGCATTTGATGTTAATATTATCTTCGCAACTTATAACGGAGAGTACCTATGCAATTGTTGCTAATTTTATCTACGCAACTTATGAGAGAGAGAGCCGTATGCAGTTGATGCTAACTTTATCTGTGCAACTGATGAACGCAACTTATGAAGATTATTCGATTGATGCTAATCTAATTTTGCGAATTTATGTAAAAGATTATGCAATTGATGGTAACTTTATCTTTGCAACTTAGGGAGAAGTTTATCCAATTTGATAAATAGTATGTTTTTGTGTAATTTATTGTGACTATTTAAGAGTGAGTCTCCAAAAATCTTACTGTTAAAGAATTGTAAATTGGAGATAGAAATACCTCCCCGAGAGTATTTAATAAATCATGAAGCTGCACTAAGGAAAGTAAAGTTTATATCGTTGGAAATTTGCACGAAATATTTAAAGTAGTATTTCTCTTTGCCATCTCTTATGCATTTGTTTTCTTGAGGTTTTGTGTTTTGCATTTACTTACTATGTTACGAGAGTAAATGTGAGTAAATCTGTTTTATTTGAAGTCAATCAAGAAGTAATGACATACAACTTGGAATGGTATATGTGGCAAACAATACGATCATGAAATGGAATATTAAGAACGTAATAATTACATCAAACTAATGGAAAACATAAGGACCTTTTATGCATGGACTGAACTAAATCTAATTTATAGAATTTTTGCTGATTTAGATCTTTTTCGGAGTTGGTAAAATGAGGATAGATCTGGAATAGATGGAGAAGGATTTCTTAAAATAGACAATGGAATGTTGCTGAAATATGGATTAATTATTCTTTATTTACAATTTTATGTTTATTTTCAAGAAAATAATAATACTATTTTAAAATAAAGCTAGTATGTTTTATAATCCTTGCATTGATCTTTCTACTCTCTATGTTTCTTTAGTTTATACGAGGTACAGTATTATAATTCAAAATAAGTTTTGTAGAAGCCAAATTATTTTGTTAGATGCCATATTTATTACGGAATTTCTTCAGCATACATGGCCATTCGCTCTAAACTCCTCTAGATACTTCCAATTTGAAATAGGCGCCAAAGTCCTATTAATTTAAATCACAAAACATGCAGATTAAAAATACGTGAACTCGTTAGTTGCATGAGGATCTAGATATGGTATTTCTTTTTACTTGAGGTCAGTGTTGCCAGATCTACTGATTTTGCAGGAGATCTCCTGCTTTTTCTACGTTCTACTGATCTACTGCGAAAGAAAATGAAAAGTAAACAATCTCCTGCTTTTTCCTTACTTCGAGAAGTTAAAGAAATATATTATTATTCATATTGAATTTTCAATGTTTCTTCATATAAAAAGACGAAATTTCTCTGTTATAATACACAAAGCTCTATAGAGCGTATAGTTATAGAGCTTTACTGTATATAATATGAAACCAAAGAATACAACTGTACGTCATCTTCTATATGCATTATGGTTAGCGTTTTTATGACTTTCTGGAAGATTTACAAGTGAGTGTTGTTTAGATTGGGACTTGGGTTGGAAGAGTGGCTTAGATCGTTTCTCCACGATCGTCAGCAAGAAATCGTCTTACGCCACGATCACGCGTGAGTGCACAACACAGCTACGTTATCGCTACGTGCATGAAAATACATTTTCCCACTCCACTTTGATGTTTCATTACGTTTTACTTCACACATGTGTGTATCAAATAATATTAATATAAATCGGGACTTTTCCCTTTCATTTGCTCAACGTAGTTCATCGGAAATGAATTCTGGACTGCTTGTTTTGACTATTGCCCCCTTAATAATGGCAAATTTTATTGCCCCCCCGGATTTACATTCAAACGCCACCACTGTATGTGTCTACTGCAGCGTTTCCCAACCTTTTTCAACTTGCGGCACACTATAGGTGTAACTTGAATTCTCGCGGCACACCCATATATATATATATATATATATATATATATATATATATATATATATATATATATATATATATATATATATATATATTATTTGTAAATATAAAATACCAAGGTATTTTTATGTGATTACTGATCTCCTTACAGAGAAGATAGCTCGATCACTGATTTCCCCCCGTGGTAAATCATTATGCTTATTTTTCATTTTAATTTTAAAATAGAAAACAATTGCAATGAAATATAGGACTCGGGTTTTTAAAAATACACTTTCTCTTTCGAAAACTGTATCTAACTTTTAACGAAAAGGGAAGATCACTAAATAACGAATAAATAAACAATCTCCTATACTTTTAAAACACAAATGTAGGTAATTTGTATGCATATTTGCTTTGTTGAATTTATTGAATATGTTAAAATTTGAAGTTACGAAATAGTCTGCAACAATAAAGAAGCAATAATGGTCATGACAATGATAAATACGTTTTCCAACGTTAAAAATGTACAGAAAAGTAACACAGTATGAAATTTAAAATTGTAGATTTATAGTAGAGGTTCATAGTAATGTGAAATACAATATACATTTTCCCCTATGTCTTGCAATTTGATTCCTATAGAATTAATAATTTGTTTCGATTTCCTCGCTGCACACCGGTTGGGAAACGATGGTCTACTGCTTTCTCCTGTTTTTTGTCTTCAAATCTCCTGCTTTTCCAACTGGCTGGTCTGGCAACACTGCTTGAGGTAATGCTGAAATTATCCATGACCTTCTGGAGATGATTTCAATAAACACCTTATCATATCCTAAACGACATTGGTAGCTAAGAGCCATTACTAAACACCTGCTGTATCCTAACTGCACATTAAAGTAAAGCAAACTAAAATATAATGAATTATAACAGAACAGTGAGAGTTTCGTCCTAAACAAAGCAATTTCTCAAAATTCAATACCGTCATTACAATTCAAATAACAGGGCACCTCTGGCCGCTGTCAGTTCACTATTTCCTTGTATAACGTTATTTCATATATTTTAAAAGTAAGGTACATTCAGTTTCTATTTCTTAATGTTATAGTTTAATGTGATCTTTGTTTTGGGGAAATTCCATCGTTTAGAGATATTAAAAACAATCTAAATGACACTCTTCATTTGCGACAGACCATATTGAGGCCCAAGGGTAAAGCACTACCTGTATTTAGTCCTGCTACAATTCAGCAGATACACAAGGTAATGTAGTCAGTTCAACACTCCGGTCATCTTTAGCTCCAGGTTTTCTTAGATACCTAGTTTACATAGTGAGGATGAAGCTCTCTGCACTGAAACGAAAATAAAAATAACAAAATATTTCCTGCCCTCATCGGGGAATCGAACCCAGCCAGTAGGTAAATGAGTTATTTACCACGCCACTACGCCTCTTATTGTTTAAATGTAGCTGTAAAGCTCTGATATCATACTGAACTATGATGAACACAACATCTGTGATGTGTACGTTTTCTCAATAACAGACCGTTTATTCTTAGGCAAAGAATCGCTTATTTTATCCCAAAAGAAGGTATAATGATGCGTAAGTTAGTATTTGGTGTTATTTACCAAACTTTTTATAACCAACTATGGTCACATAAAATTTGCAGATTACGCAGGTATATCATCTTACTTCGTCAGATTGTATTATTAACTCTTGAAAAGAATGCATTATTACGAGTACGTATTTGAAATCGAACTTTTCTTTGGAAATAGTTGATTTTGTTCGTACTAGTATTTTAATTTGATATCTTGAGATATTCAATTATGAGTTTTTGGCAGGGATTACTTGTACGATATTCTTCGTTCTGATGCTTATAAACTGATCTTTAGATAGTTTAAGATAGATGTAAGAATTGTCAGAACTTCATTCTAAGCAAGTTCTACTGAAGAAGGAAAGAGAAAATAAATATTATTTTTATAGGAGTAGCCAAAACTTTTCATACGGGTGTGAGCAAAGGTAATAATTAAAGCAAACCTTTTCATATGGGTGTGTAAAAAAGGGATTAAAGCCCACACACTCGATCACTATAAAAGTCACATGTGTGCATTTTATTGAGTTTTGTGTGTATTAAAAACCAAATAAAATATTATTTCAGTTGAAGCATTCCATTGTAACAAAATTTAAGAATAGATGATAATTAAAGGAAAATGAACCAAACAATTTTTATTAAGCCGTGCACAGGTACAACTGGAACTTCTTGTAGCGACAAATATGATTTTTTCGGGAAAGGAGAACGTGTCACAACTGTTATACAAGTTTTATTTAATTGTGTGTTTTTTTTATTATTATTTGATGAAATTACACTAGATTTTTCAGAATAGCAGATCGTGTAATATTCACCAAAATTTCTATTACAAAGTCTATCCTAAAGTTCAGGAGCATATTCACGAAAAATAATTTATTGCAAATATGTATGTTAAAATTCTTCAAAATAAGATTCTTTTGCGTCAATACACCGATGTCAGCAACACTTCTCACTTTCCTTAGAAGTATGCAACCAGAATCTCTTTCAGCCACTGTATTGAAGAAGCTGCTTACATTCTTTCCATCGTTCCATATGGTGTCTTTTCAGGCTCCTTTCCATCCGAGAAAAGAGAAAGAAGTCGGGCGAGGCAAGGTCTGGGATGTAGGGAGACTGAGGCAGCGTTGATATGTTGTGCTCCTCCAGAAACTATCGTAGTAACGTGTGACTCAACGCGCTTTCGTTGTGGAGTATCCTGGTATCACTGGTCTACCGTCGGACGCCATGGACCGTTAGCTTTTCAGTTTCATACAAAACTTGATTACATACTTCTGTTATATCGGCGATGCATCTTAATTCCTGATGACACCAGAAAACAACTGCTCACTTCGATTGCGACAGATGTTTTGCAAAGACAACTGAGCCGGGTCACTCCGTACACTTGATATTCCCATCCCATGTCTCTACCCATGGAGACCACACTCCAGCGCTTCCCTTTGACTAGAAATAATCAGTCCCGATATTCTTTGAACAGACCTTGGCGTTGAACGGAACTATATGACGTTAATAAATATTGATTTTCAAATAGTTTATTGTAAGTAGTACGTGTGTCACTGATTGGATCATTTTGTCACTATAAGGATTATGTGTGTCTAGGAATATATCTGTGTCAACGTTATGTGTGTCAACGTTAGATGAAGACTAATTACAATAGATACAATCTTCTACTTAAAGGTGTTTTTTCAACATTTACAGTACATAAAAAAACAAATAAATCTGTTCCAACAGAATAAAAGTTATCAATTATTATTAATAACAAATTTTAATGTTGAAAATGCAGCTTACATTTTAACTCCATAAAGGTTGATTTGTCTCGAGTAAGTTTGGTTAACCTCAATATAGTCTATTAAGATAATCTCATACTTTTTTCCATTTTATTAGTTAAGCAAATTTTAAATTTAAGTATCAAAAGAAGTTATGGTCCATATCTCATTAATTATATTGTGTAATGTCGTTTCGCTAATGTCATAGTGGGATCATGGTGACTCAGTGGTAGAGTGCTTACCTCTGGAGCAGGGCTACAAACGTTCGATCTCTGGTCAATTTTGTGGTGGACAACATCGTCTCCGTAGGTTTTCTCGCAGCTTTCTCTCACATTCTCATTGCACCAAATATCCCATCATCATCCACTTGACTTAATCAACCATCTCACTTAGCCTCACAGGCATAACTGTGGAACGTTAAACTGAAAGATTTCATTTCATTTTTCTGTTACAGTTAAAATCTTTATGAGCCTGAAGTTCAGGTACAGTTTCATCTTAGGAGGTGGAGGAGTTATTGTATATTCATTTTTAACTTTACGACAGAAAATAGTTTTTTTTTTTTACGGTTTTCTTCGAAACTACGCATGAAAATTAACTTTATGCATATCATATTGTTCAGTTCTTTTTAAAAAAATAAACCAAACTTTTGAAATAGCGTACCAACCGGCAGAGGGAATGCACTGCGCCTACTGAGAGCATCTAGTGGCAGGTTTAGACACAAACTCCCATTTGCTTCGTTTTACTATGACAGTTAGTTACCGAGCTACAGAGGCTGAAGTGAGCACGTACACAAACTGTTCGTCGGATTAATGATATATTGACAATGAAAGAGCTTAAAAAAAACAACGTGTCTGCGTGAAATTTTCCTCCAAACTTGACAAAACATTCCCAGAGACATTTCAATTGCAAAGAAAAAAAATTTTAAGTTTTACGTCCCACGGTTATGCCGGTAAGGCTAAAGGAGACGGTGATGATGAGAGAGGAGTGAAATGGTGGAATGAAGAAAGTGGGAAGAAAGGGGTGAACCCTGAGAAAACCCACGAGCAAGGTGTTTATCCACCACAAGGTCCACACGGCGCGAGCTGGAATCGAACCAAAGACCCCAAGCACCAGAGGTGAACGCTCTACCACTGAGCCACCGCGCTCCCCCCAAAAAAAACCTCGTTCAAATATTTAGTTGATTTTTTTTATTGAAAATACATTGTCCATCGGAATTTATATCACGTAGTCGGATGGTAAACAAACAACTGTACCACAAAATTTTTAGCATAGTTGAAGGATGCTGTGAGCATGAAGACACCTGAATTGTGGGAAAACCAGATCTAGATGGCCCATCTTGCTAATGCGTTTACTCAAGTTTCTTTCTTCCCCCGAAGTTATCTGGCAAAACATCAGACTCCCGTTGTTACCCATCCACTCTATTCTCCGGATCTAGCCCCAGTAGACTTTTCCTGTTTCCCAAACTTAAATCATTTAGAAAGGACGTCGTTTCCAAACCATCGAGAAGATTCAGGACAATGCGATAAGAGACTTGCGCACGATCTTAGAAAGTGCGTTCCAGAAGTTCGAAAACTGGAAGAAATGTTAGGAACGGCGTGTTGCAAGTAGAGGGAACCACTACGAGAGGGCCGTGCTTAAAATATTATACAATGAGCAATAAAAGTGCTATAGCAAATATTCGGTTTCTTTTTGAACACATCTCTAACTAATAGATCTACTGTGAAACCTCTCTATAACAGACGCAGATGAGACGTGGTAATTTCTCCGCAAATGAGAGATGTCAGTTAAAGAGGGGCTATACAAACTTCGTTATTCATAGCTCATGAGGTAATTTATGTAGCAGAGGCGGATCCAGGACGGACTTCTGGGGGGGCGGTGGGTTGTAATACTGCTACTTTTAAGAGCTCCAAACTCTGTGATGGTTTTATATATACAACAAAATGTTTTATATATATATATATATATATATAATAATAAGAAAGTTTCCTCTTCTGGGGGGAAGGCAATCGCCCTGATCGTTCCCCCTGAATCCATCACTGGTATGTAGTATGCCACTGTAGTAATATATTAGTTATAAATGGAAGTATAGATACACTCGAAATATTGTACGCAGTATTTAAATTACTGGGGGCAGAGTGATGGGAAATTCTCTCCTGTAAAGAAACAAATCTTTTGCTGGAGGATGTGTTTATATGTGCATGCACTCCAGTAGAAAGTATAAACCCTCTGTGAATTTTCTTCTCTACCTTAAATCATATTCCTATAAAAAGCCCTTTAATTCGCTTAATGCCGTATTGAACGTGAAAGTCACACAATAGGAATATGCAAAATTATTATCATTATTATTAAATACAGTACTGAAGATTTAAACAGGACTAATCAGTCATTACAGTTCATGAATTTCTTGAGAAAAGCTTGCAATATTTGTGTGCATTATAATTCTGCAAGCACGAGGAGTTAGGAAGTACATTACTTAATCTTCGGCATCATTGGCCTTTTAAGTCCGTCACGTATGAGGGATGACAGCCCTCGGTGATCACAATATCCGGGAAAATGAGAGAGGTATCAAGTGGCCTGGGACCCTGTATGTTAGGTATCATATTGGGATCTCCCTGGCGTAATGAGGAAAATCCGGGGAAAATCTTAGAATAGCTGGCTTCAAAAGGCTTTTACCGCTTGGGACTAAAACAAACACGGTCTGTATCCATATCTGAATGTGTCCGTAAAAAGGATGGTCCTGTCCCATAATAATATGGACAGTTTTTACGGGACAAAAAAATCTGTCATTATTACGAAGGTGCCCGCCATTGAGAGTTGTTCATTAAGGGAGTTGTTATTGTAATTTCGATATAGAAGAAAACGAAATTTAGAAAACAGAACTCATGTCAGTATGTATATAACTATTCTTAATAGTATAGACAAACAAAAAGGTATTGGTATCCAAGTTACAAAGCTAACAGATGCATCCAGCGTGCAGCGACTATTTAGTGGCAACTTTAGAAACTGTTCTTTCCATTTAATTGTTTCAAAATAAAATACGGAAGTTTCGTGTCACAGTGTAAAACTACGGTAGACTACTAAACTATCCGAATACTAAAATTTCAAGTAGTACATCTGTAACTACTGATTGCAATATATTGACATCAAATATACACACTCTGCTTTCGGACGTTGAATAGATATAAAAAAGACATTACTCACTATCGAGTGTTGTAAAGGCCTGGAATAAACCGGAAATTTAAAAAAAAAGTTTTTTAAACCTTTTTTTACGAGCTTGAAAAAAACCGGAAAATTTGGGAAAAATTGAAGTGTTCTAATATTTTACTACATTATGCTTTTTAAAATGAAAACTATTTTATATTTGTTCGATTCCCGCTGGAGCTCATGTGATTCGAATTCCACGTTAATCAGTAGGTCCACCTCTCAGATAGACTCGCTGCTGAACGGGACATTAAACTCAAAACCAACTCAAATATTTTATATTTACTAGTTTACAATTAAGATCATTGAGTACTTATGTTTCTTGTATTAGAATAGGGAAAATTTGTGGCAACAAATATATTGGCACCACTTCATTGAAGATAGCACCGTGATAGGATGGAGCTATGGCTACAAAAAGTACTAAAATATATTCCTAGTTAAATTAACTAGGATATGTTAAAGTCATATATATATATATATATAATGGATATACCTATCTTCCTTGTGTTATGTGAAATTTCTGGAAGATTTGAACCTATTAGAAAAAATGTCTTGTTCGGAAATATAGCCAAAACCCGAAAAATATAATTTAAAAACTATTTCTTCGCCTGACGCTAATCTTATTTCCAGTAACGTGTCTGAAGCATATATACGTATTTCGCTATCAGGAAAAATACTTAAAGCAACAGGTTTTAATTTTATTTTGTACCTAGGTAGCTTTCTGATTTCTGGTAAAAAAAAAAAATCCCTCTTTATTATTTGTATTCGAACAACTCAGAAAGAGAGATGATCTTATTTTCAAATACACATATGCACCGCACAAGTGTGTAAATTTGAGCAGCAAGAAATTAAAGAATTTAACATGTACAATTTCCGAACGTTATTATTAAAGGCTAGCAGAATACCCGTTGTTCCCACGAAAAAAAAAAAAAAAATACGCTTCATTTTGGACATAAAGGGCACCAAGACTGTCACCAATGAACTTAGGGACCCTAAAACTATGAATTTGACACTAGTATCAGTCATTTTCGATTACTTTTACATGTCACTCTCCCTCTTTAGGAGTATTAATGAGGGCTACATTTTGATTTAAACGGCATCGGAAGTGTTACTGTTCATTTCAGCGACCTCAAAAGCTATTGATTCGATACTAATATCGGTCATTTTTGATCATAAAGATATATATATATATATATATATATATATATATATATGATTTAAACGGCATCGAAAGTGTCACTGTTCATCTCAGCAGCCACGAAAACTATAGATTCGATACTAATGTCGGTAATTTTTGATCATATATCTCCCCTCCCTCTTATAAAGTTGCAGAGCTGAATTTTAATTTAAGTGGTATGGGAAATCTCACTGTTCATCTCAGGAACCCCGAAAACTATGGGTTCGACACTACCATCGGTAACTTTCAATATATATCCGTACTTCCTTTCTCCAAGTTGCACCTTCAAAGTGAAATGGTAAAATCCATCCCAGGCCCGAACCTAATCTATGTTGAAAATTTTTATAGAGATCAATCTATGGTTCAAGAGTTGTTAAGTTATAAATATAGTCATTTTCATTTATATATATATATATATATATATATATATATATATATATATAGATAGATAGATAGATAGATAATTTGTCGCACTAATAGAACAGGTATTTGTTTACATACAAAGTTTTGTACATAAAGTTTACATAAAAGTCTGTATTAGAATATTAAATAATACTAGTAATTATATGTCTTAGTGTATGAGTATTAGTGGCATTTGCCTACTGCTCTCTTTTTTAAGAAGTAATTTGGTTAAAATTAACAAAATTTCACCAGATCAAAGAGCACATTAAGAACTCAGTTTTATTTAAAAGCCCTATTTGTTGCAACAGAAATGCGTCACATGATGGTAGATGTGTATGAAACTGTAAAAGTTCTGTAATTAATACACAACTAGGAGTAAACGACTAAAAACGACACAAAGGAAATGAATGCAGACTATTAAATTCCAAGAATAATTACAAGTTTTATTTTCGAAATGTTTCTGTTTAAATATTCACAATATTGAAATTTCTCAACTTACATTTTTCACGCGTTCAAAAAAAAAAAAAAAAAGTTTCATTACTAGTGAAACTAAGCTAATACAAACAAAGATTTTTGTTATTTTCCTAATTTTTCCGGAAAGATACCGGAAATACGTTTTTTAACCAACAAGTTAAGAATTTCCGGAAATTTTACAACACTATCGCTATCCTTTACTATTTTTACTCTATGGTAATAAAGATTTTGAAAATCGTTAATTTAAACATCTTCCGGTTGAATATAAGGTTAAAGGAGAAGATATGATCTATTCTTTTGACACTGAATCAATTCCAAAAATCTGCTTCTTGATATCTCTTGCGGTTTTTGCTGTATATAAAAATCGGTATTGAAACCAGAAGTACTAGTAAATTCAACCACTTCCGATTCCGATATAGTGTCGCTGGTTGTGATGATGTATATATTGTCTTGAAACACTGTATCGATTGCAAGAAGGAGCCTCTCGCTATCTTTTACAATTTTTGCTCTCTGTATTGAAATCGGACGTGGTAGTAAATTTCAAACTTCAACTTTCGGTTTTGTTAGAGTATTGTGGATAGTGGTTATATATCCTCTAGAGATCCTGAATCGATTGCAAGTAACCGTTTGTCGATATCCATTCCCGATTATACTCTATGGTGATAAACAATGAAACCGGAAATGTCTAATTGAACCACTTCCAGTTTGAATAGGGCTTCAACAGAGAAAATAGAAACTATTATTGGGACGTTGAATCGATTACAAAAAGCCGATTCTTGATGTGTTTTACCGTATTTGCTCTACGGAAATCAGTATTGACACCGGAAGTAATAGTAAATTTCAACTACTTGTTGTTTTGGTAGAATGTTGTGGATAGTCATGCTATATTGTCTTGAGACAGTAAGTCGTTTGTAAAAAAACGCTTCTCGCTATCTGTGACCGTTTTTGTTTTATAGCGATAAATGTTGGAACCCGAAAATGCTTGATATGAACTACTTCCGATTTGAATAGAGGGTTGAACGGACGAAGTGGGACATATTTTTGGGACGCTGAATCGATTACAAAAAAGAAAAAGAAAAAAACGCTTCTCGATATCTTTTACAATTGTTGCTCTGATCTGTCCACAGACCGACGAACAAAGGCGTTCTCTAAGCTTTCCGATACTTGTGCATAACATAGTTTGAAAATCTAACGAGGGTTGTAATTATATGTAGCATTGAAACATTCAGTTTAGCGTATATTTCTATATGAACAAAAACACCAGAGGTGCAAAAAGTGCAGCCAAGTTCGTCAGCCTCAAAAAGTGTTGAGATGAGGATGGATGAGCCAAGTTCCTTGGCCGCTGCATCTGAAAGGGACACTGGAACTTGGTGCGAGGTGTCTAACATATTCGAATACATTAAGATGTTTGTTCCTAGTTTCACGGCCGGGACATTTCAGTCCTAAGGCTAGTGGTGACCCCCAAATCCACCACGCTCACAAACACCACCCCTAAGGCTCGTTAACATCATTTACTTTGACACTTCGTGGAGGAATATAAGTTTTCCTTGTCTGGGTTTCGAACCACCAATCTTACTGCAGTATTCTGTATATGTGCCTTACCTCATTAGCAAAGTTGATATTCCTAAGGTTGATGGTGGTCCCAAACCCACCACGCCCACCACCACTATCCCTAAGGTTCCTTAACATCATTTTCCTTGACACCTCGCGCCAAGTTCCAGTGTCCCTTTCAGATGCAGCGGCCAAGGAACTTGGCTCATCCATCCTCATCTCAACACTTTTTGAGGCTGACGAACTTGGCTGCACTTTTTGCACCTCTGGTGTTTTTGTTCATATTTCACTTCTTTTTGTAGTTCACCATGTCAATATCGTATATTGGAATTCACAATTGTGGCATATTGCTGGATTTAAATTTAAAATTGTACATTTTTAAAGGAGTCATAATGTGTCACATACAACATTAGTTCCCAAGGGCTTTCCCACCGGGAATCGAACCCAAGACCTGTACAAGAAAGGCGTACATGCTAGCCACTAGAACAGCGGGGAGGATTTATTCTATCAAATATCTGTCAGAGCGTTATGTCCAAACGAGATTCCAATTCATTTACCCGAACTACAAAATCACGATCGCTAACATCTCATTTTTCATTGCCTAAATACGAAGAGTATCAACAGGGCCCAAAACCCTTGATGCTGAATCCTCGCTGCTACATCACTAGACATAGCTGGTGTTTCAATATACTTAGTTGTTCTCTACCTTTTCACATTGCGAAATTACGGAGTTCATTACATGACGCGCATGTTGCGCAGTTTCATACTGCCTCGGGTTTTCCTTCCAATGATATACACCTTTCAAATAGCTTGTAAACTTAATAATATTTGCCACCAACATATCCTAACTGTATATAAAGCTACATGAACTGGCATAAATTAAAGGGGTGCTTCCGGTTGACGTGGAAAGTTGAAATGATGAAGGGGGATGAAGAATTTTCCCATGTTATTTAAATGTTTTTTTTTTTTTTTTTTGACATATTATCTCATGTCAAAAAATTCGGTATGCTTGTACGTTTTCATTAGTATTACATAAGTAAATCAGTAAAAATAAGCAATTCCAACTTTAGAGTGGTTTTCTGGAGAAGTGAAAATCTTTCCCATGGTACGTATTTATATGAGACACCTTTTACACCCCAAAATTATACGGCACTTCCTGTAGGGCTACAATGATTAAATTTGACGTGATTGTAGTTTTTTGGAACTAAATGACAGAAAAATTGCCAAAAGTGAATATTTTTAATTTTTAGGGAGTCTAAAGGGGAGATGAAGAAATTCCCCATGCTATTTAAATAGGCCTTTTTTTGGACAAATAATCTCATATTTTAGGTACTTGAAATTGGAATACAAATGTGAAATTCGGTATGCTTCAACGTTTTCGTTAGTATTACCTAAGTAAGTCAGTAAAAATGAAAATATCCAAATTTAGAGTGGTTTTATGGGGAACAGAAAAACCTTTTCCATGTTATTTATATTGAACGTCTTCTAAACCCCAAAATGTTTAGGCACTTCCGGCAAGGTTAGAATGATGAAATTTGGCACGATTGTATCCTCCCGGGACTAACCAACAGGAAAATTGCTAAAATTGAATATTTTTAATTTTTAAGGAGTCTAAAGGAAGATGAAGAAATCACCATGTTATTTAAATAGACGTTTTCCTGGAATACAAAATCTTATCTTTTAGATAGTTGAAATAGGAAAAGAAACTTGAAATTCGGGAATTGTAAGCTTAAGAGGTTTGAGGAAGTAGGACGAGCAAAGGCGAGGGTGTGGGGGCGAACCCCCGAAGGGCAAATTCAGAAAATATGAAGAGCAAAAGGCACGAAATTCACTGTTGATGAAAAGGCTGACACGTAAGAGATTCTCACACTGTTCACAGATAGAGACACGAAGTATCAAGAACATTTTTACATAACGACTGTGGTAACTATAATATAACTCTGGTACCAATATATTTACGAAATCGGTTACATTTTGTTGCTAGTCTCACATAAATTCGAACAATTGGATTTCTCATTTCTTCGAAAACTTCATTAATTTTAAACATTCTCACCTCTACATTATCTTACTTATCAAATTAATTGCAATATCTATTTAATACCAATGACTGCAATAAAGGAAATATATTCAATGAAAAAAGACAAAATATTGGCTTTCCTTGTCTGGGTTTCCAACCACGAAATTTACGGCAGTATGTACGTGTCTTAGCCCACGGTTTTAAAAGTTAACTGATTCACAGAACGTGCCTCATTAACTTGCTTAACTACTTATTACTAGCTTTCACTTATTTTACTCGCGCACTGAGAAAAACTGTATGTGGTGTACGTAAAAACGTTTGTTACATGTCTAAATCCTGTAGTTGTTGGACTTAACGTACTCTAAACGTATAACTGAAAAAGTATATTTGAACGTACTTTCCGTATAAGTGTTCCGAATAAACGTACTTTCCACACAAACGAAAAGACTGTATGTAGGCGGTCAGGATCTCACATACAGATAGCCGTATGTAACTTACAGCTGACGTACGTAATGTACGGAAGTCTTTTAGATATCAGATATCCTGCAACGATATTGTGTAACATCTAAGCGGGAAAGAGGGCAGTGCGTATGTAACATATGGATAACGTATGTTAAGTATAGCCAATACACCAGCGAGGAGGGCACCAACTCGACCACTCAGACGATTGACAACATTATCACTATGCACATGATGTGTTCAATAACGGAATCGTTCCCGATTTCTGATTGTAAGGACAGTTTTTTTTTTTTTTTGCTAATGAAAAATTTCCGTAGCAAATTCCTCAAATTTCATTTTCAATCCGTTATAGTGTACCTTTATGGAGAGTTTCGCATCTTTATCTCATTAAAAAGTACCTAATGGCTATGGACAGTTTTTCGCCCATAAAAATTCCCATAGTACATTCCTTAAATTTGGAACCTTTATTTACACAGGTCATTACATAAGGTAGGTACCATTATGCAGATTTTCTAATCTCTATCTTATTTTGAAGCACCTAATCAATGATGAGTGAGTAAATGAACCGATCTCTGTTTGAGTAAGGACAATTTTTCACCCATAGAAAATATCTTAGCACATTCCTTAAATTTCGAATATTTTTCATATTCAAGCCATTATAAGCTACCTTCGTGTAGACATTCACATCTTCATCTCATTGGGAAGTACCTAATGGCTACGGACAATTTTTCGTCTATAAAAAATTTCCCATAGCACATTCGTCACATTTCGGACATTTTCCATACTCAGGTCATTATAAGATACCTTTATGCAGAGTTTCACGACTTATCTCATTGGAAATACAAAATCAATGTGATGAGCGAGTGAGTGAACCGATTTCTGCTTGACTAAGGACAGTTTTCACCAATAAAATTTTTCCATAGCACTTCCTTAAATTTCGGACATTTTCCATACTCAAATCATTATAAGGTACCTTTATGCAGAGATTCATCCTTCTATCTCATTGGGAAGTACCTAATTAATGCTATGAATGAGTCAATCATTGAGTGAACCGATTTCTGCTTGGCTACGGACAGTTTTCACCCATAAAAATTTCCTTTAGTACATTACTTAAATGTCAAACCTTTTCCATACTCAAGTCATTATAAGGTACCAATATACAGACTTTTACGTCAATATTTCATAAACAAGTACTTAATCAATGTGATGAGTGAATGAATGAACCGATATCTGCTTGGCTAAAAATAGTTTTTCACCCATAAAAAAATTCCCATTGCACATTCCTCACATTTAAGACTTTTTTCACACTCAATTCATTATAAGGTACGTTAATGCACAGCTTCACGTCATTATCATTGGAAACTAACAAATCAATGAGATGAGTGACTGAATGAACCGTGCTTTGCTAAGGACAGTTTTTCGCCCATGAAAAATTTCCAATAGCACATTCCTCATATTTCGGATTTTTTTCACACTTAAGCCATTATAAGGTACAGTACCTTTCTGCAGAGTTTCACGTCTCTATCTCATTGGAAAGTAATAATCAGTTTGATGAGTGAGAAGACGAACATATTTATGTTTGACTAAGGACAGTTTCTCGCCCATAAAAAATTCCCATAGCACATTAATCACATTTCGGACTTTTTCTGTACTCTAGTCATTATAGGGTGCTTCTATGCAAAGTTTCACGTCTATACCTCATTGGGAATTACCTAATCAATTTGATGATTAAGAGAATGAAACGATTTCTACTTGGCTAAGAACAGTTTTTCGCCAGTAAAAAATTTGTTATAACACATGCCACACATTTCGGAATTTTTCTATGCTCAAGTCATTATAGGGTAACTCTATTCAAAGTTTCACGTCTCTATCTCATTAGGAAGTACCTAATCAATTTGATGAGTGAGTCAGTGAAACGATTTTTTTCCTAGCTAAGGACATTTTTTGCCCATAAAGAATTTCCCATAGAACATTCCACAGATTTCGGACTTTCTCCATACTCAAGTAGTTATAGGCTACCTTTATGCAAAGTTTCACTTCTCTACCCCATTGGAAAGTACCTAATCATTTTGATGAGTGAGTGAGTGAAACGATTTTTTTCCTGGCTAAGGACAGTTTTTTACATATAAAAAACTTTCCCGTAGAACATTTCTCAAATTTCGGACTTTTTTCATACTCAAGTCATTAGAAGGTACCTTTGCGCAGAGTTTCAAGTCCATGTCTCATTAAAAAGTACCTAATCAATTTGATGAGTGAGTGAGTGAAACGATTTTTTTATGGCTAAAGACAGTTTTATACCCATAAAAGATTTCCCATAGCACATTCCTCAGATTTCGGACCTTTTCCATACTCAAGTTATTGTAGGGTAGCTTTATGCAAAGTCTCAAGTTTCTATCTCATTAGGAAGTATCTAATCAACTTGATGAGTGAGTGAGTGAAACGATTTTTTCTCTAGCTAAGGACAGTTCTTTGCCTATAAAAATTTCCCATAGCACATTCCTCAGATGTCGGACTTTTTCCATACTCACGTCGTTATAGGATACCTTTATGCAAAGTTTCAGGTTTCTATCTCATTGGGAAGTACCTAATCAATTTGATGAATGAGTGAGTAAAACGATTTTTTTTCCTGGCTAACGACAGTTTTTTGCCTATAAAAAATTTCTCATAGCACATTCCTCAGATTTCGGACTTTTCTATACTCAAGTTATTGTAGGGTATCTTTGTGCAAAGTTTCGCGTTTTTATCTCATAGGGAAGTACCTAATCAATTTGAGGAGTGAGTGAGGGAAACGATTTTTTTCCTGGCTAAGGACAGTTTTTCCCCCATAAAAAAATTTGCATAGCACATTCCTCAGATTTAGGACTTTTTCTATATTCAGGTTGTTATAGGGTACCTTTGTGCAAAGTTTCAAGTTTCTATCTCATTGGGAAGTACCTAATCAATTTGATGAGTGAGTGAGTGAAACGATTTTTTTCCTGACTAAGGACAGTTTTTTGCCTATAAAAAATTTCCCATAGCACATTCCTCAGATTTCGGATTTTTTTCATACTCAGGTTGTTATAGGGTACCTTTATGCAAAGTTTCAGGTTTCTATCTTATTGGGAAGTACCTAATCAATTTGATGAGTGAGTGAGTGAAACTTTTTTTTCCTGGCTAAGGACAGTTTTTTGCCTATAAAAAGTTTCCCATAGCACATTCCTCAGATTTCGGACTTTTCCCGTACTCAAGTTATTGTAGGGTACCTTTATGCAAAGTTTCAAGTTTCTATCTCATTGGGAAGTACCTAATCAATTTGATGAGTGAGTGAGGGAAACTTTTTTTCCTGACTAAGGACAGTTTCTGGCCCATAAAAGATTTCCCATAGGACATTTCTCAGATTTCGGACTTTTTCCATACTTAGGTCATAATAGGGTACCTTTATGCAAAGTTTCACGTTTCTATTTCATTAGAAAGTACCTAATCAATTTGATGACTGAGTGAGTGAAACGATTTTTTTCCTGGCTAAGGACAGTATTTTGCCCATAAAAAGTTTCCAATATGACATTCCTCAGATTTCGGACTTTTTCCATACTCAAATTGTTATAGGGTACCTTTATGCAAAGTTTCACGTCTCTATCCCATTGGGAAGTACCTAATCAATTTGATGAGTGAGTCAGTGAGTCAGTGAGCCTGAAAACTGCATATTTTGGGGGTCGAGGACTCGAATATGGTTGAAGGTAGGAATGTGGGATTTAGCATATGAGTACATCTCTCGGATATCTCCTTAAATTCTAAATTTCATGTTTCTACCTTTAATAGAATCGTTTTTACAAAGCCTCGAAATCGGCGATTTTACCCAAAACTCTTGTTCGTGTATAATATGCTTACGGCAGTGCAGGCCAGTTTTCATTTGCTTCGCGGAACTTGGCTGCCATGCACTGCCGTGCATGTTGATACAGTATATTATGTTAATTTAATTGCAACTCACTGTTACCTCATATTTATCGCCACCTGATTAGAGGTTATAAGAAGAAGAAACTGTAGGCTATTGTCTCAATATAACTATTTGAAAATTGATAGCAGTGATACTGAATGCAAACGTCCTTTGTTATTTATTACTATGACAAATAAATAACTAGAGTTTTTAATTAAACACGATTTTTATAAATTTAAAGTTTACGAAGAGACAAACGCTTGGACGGACCAAGTTGAAATAATCATTAGAAAAATGTCGCCACCTGCGTTACAAGCTAATAGTTGCTGCCAGCTAAACTGGAAAGTAGTTTGTCATGTAAAAAAAATAATGATTGTTATTATACGTAGAATAAACCTACTTAGAAAAGAAGCGAATGATGTACTTTGTAATATTCACCAATATTTACCTTGTAGGAGAAAAATGGAATAATCATTAATTTATGGAATACAAAAGAAATATACAGTTGTGCATCAAATAAAACAATCGTAGTTTAGGAGATAAAATAATGGTAATAATGATGATGTGATTAATAATAATGGAGGAAAAGAGAGAACCCTGAGGATACACACGCAAAATGTTAAAAAAAAATGGAAATTTTCTTCGTCTAGGATCAAAGTAGTGATTTTTTTAAATGTGAAAGTAGAAAGGTCAATTACAGCCATTGTACTATATTTAGGTAAAACCATAGAGAGAAGATGTTTTCCTCTTTAATTCATATTAGTTTGGGAAAACAGATTTGCATTGTTTGTAAGTGAACCACTCATATTGATTGGAGCAGATGTCTCAATGGTAGTTGTCTCGGCAAAACAGCCTCTGTTCTACTCTCGTCTTTTAAAAAGTTAGGGTTTTCTATCTCATCTTCACCTACCAAAAAAGACAATAGCAAGTAATATATAACGCAATTGAAGTCAAGAGATTAATGGTGAGAAAATCAAGAGTCATATTGGGAAGTTCGAATTAGGCTGTATGATTATACAATTTACACTAGTGTAATGTGAGAACAGTCAATCTCTGATTAATTTCGAAAACTCAAAAGACATTGTTTATATGACCAGAAAAGAACTAGAAGTAAAACAACTTATGTTTAAAGAATGTTTTTCTTTTGCAATGACGGCTTTTAAGGTTTTAGATGATAGATACCTGAGAAAGATACCAGTCTCCTGTGACATCTAGATGTAAACATGGAGATATGTCTCCATTAAGATGTGTCTCCATCATTTTCACTGTTAAAGGAATTATCTAACGAGTGGTGATTTCTCCCAGGAGAAACTTTAAATACGTGAAGAATAAGAAGTACTATTGCAAAATACTCCTAATACATATTGAGCATGATCGAAAACATAGCCTAGGGAGAAGAATTGATTTCATTGTCCAGGGGGACAGTTTCTCCCCGTTTCAACCCTAAATAATCATATGTCTGTTAGTTATGTATCATTTGTTTGGTACTAACTATCTTGTCAGCGCAAAGGCTACAGGAGACGTAAACTTGAATTAAGTAAAGGTTAGAGAGTTTAACGAGGAATCTTAACCACATGATCTCCCAGCAGGAATCAAACCAGAAGCTGACAAGGAACGGACATGAACGTGTCATCCGGACATCCGAATCAAACCTAGTTCATTCGATAAACATAACAAAGATATTTTCATGAAGAAAAAATTAGGTGCCATGTACAACAGAGTAAATCCCTGGGACCCATTAACGTGTTAGTATAAAGAAAATCGTAGACTCGTAGTGAAATATCTATTCCATCAACACTGTTCATTGGAAAGTTATGGTTTATAGTTCATTTTCATCAGCATGAAACAAGCTTTCCAAAGGTGCTATGTATTGGGGTCCATAACATACTTGAACGGGGAAAATTGGGAGAATGTTAGGAAAATTCCCTACAGAAATCCCTCCCATCAACTTTGGTCCCCTCTGGAGTGGCCCTGAGTAAAAGCACACAATCCAAATGTATCTCGAACAATACTATAGGGGATAAGAAATGAGCGTAACAAATTTTGTTTTGATAGACGAAATAGGTATCAGGGGAAAAGTTGTATTTATATACGCTCTGACATACAAAATTGAACCTATGACTTGACCTATAAAGAGAACGTAATATAGAAAATATAAACGGAGTACTATTTATCCTGATATCAAGATTTGTACCCCATTCTCTGCAGAATGAAGCAAGCGTTTTAAACAGCAACTGTGCTACAGTTGTATTGGGATAACCCCTATTAATCTCTATCCACCAACCAGTGCCGTTTCGTGGGGAGGGCAAGCGGGGCGACAGCCCCGGATGCCACGCCGAAGTGAAAGGGGCGCAAAATTCGGAACGGAAAAAGAAAAGAAAAGAAGGGAAATGCATGTGAACATGTATAAAATGGAAGGAAAAAAAATAATAGAAATTGCTCAAAATTAAGGAGAAGCTGGGTTCAGTTTTGAAAATTTTCTTACGCTTCTCACCAACCATGCGGCTGATCTGTTGACCTCACTCATATGTGCGTGGGCGCTGTCGTATACTCTTGCCCCTGGCGCTGATTTTCCACGCCACAGCACTGCCACCAACACCCCCAATTCCATACCGTTTTGCTCTCTATTCCGTTCTTACTGTGTCATACATTTGGATTGTGTGCTTTTATCCAAGGCCACTCCAAAGGGGACCAAAGTCAATGGGAGGGATTTCTGGAGGGAATTTTCCCGACATTTTCCCAATTTTTCCTGTTCAGGTACGTTATGGACCCCAATATATAGCACCTCTGAAAAGCTTGTTTCATGCTAAAGAGAACGAACTATAAACCATAAATTTCTAATGAAGTGCTGATGCAACAGCTTTTTCGCCGCGAGTCAACGATTTTCTTTATACTAACACGTTAATGGATCCCAGGGACTTACTCCGTTGTCCATGGCACCTAATTTTTCCTCTATGAAAATATCTTGGTTATGTTTATCGAAAGGACTAGATTTGATATAGATGTCCGAATGTCATGTTCCTGTCCGTTCCTTATGAGAGAGAAAGCAGTAGAACTAACTACAAAGCCAATTGAAACTACCTTCAGTCTATGAAGGCAACAATGAAGTAAATATTGACTCTAGCTCAGTGGATGTTCGTGGTACATACTATAAAAGTACAATATGCGTATCAATGTGATCAGAGAAATTTTCATACAACATTCATCAACAAGTACAGAAGGATATATAATGATACCATATATTGAAAACAGAATACAACACACGTCTTAGACGTAAAGGCGCCGATCCTGGGAGTGCCGGGGGTGCCCGGGCCCACCAAAGCTCATGTGGGCCCCCTATTGCATTTATGAATATACAACTGAATGCCTCCCCAATTTACAGAGAAATCGGCGCCTTTGCATAGACGATGCTACTTAAAATGTTCCAGTTAAATTGTGATCCAAACAATGAGACTTTTGAAAGAATCGATGACTTTCCAGCCAAAATGAATAAGATCGTACACTGAAATTACAACCTTAATTTCATACTCTTAAAAATTGAGCTTTCAGATTCTTAAAAGAGATTTTGAATCTTCTATAATACAAGACGCACATCAATAGTACGTACCGATTCGTTCTAATTTCCAAGAACAAGGACATACAGGGAACTAACCTGTCTCTATTTCTCAACAAACTCTCGCACTTTATTGATACACAGTTGCTATCGTTGCGTCCATTTTGTGTAGCATGTGGTATAGTCATCATTGGGGTATGTTTCAGATACTGGAAAATAACATTTCCCAGGGATTATTTACTTGCAAAATGGCGTCCACGAAAAGAACCCTTGAGGTTTGGGAAGAACCAGAAATCAATTGGTTCTAAATCTGATGAGTAGGGTGGATAGTTTCAGAAGTTCAATGCCGTGGTCAGCCATTCTCTTTTTGATCGTCATTAAGCAGTCGTGCAATCCAGAGAAAAGGAACTTTCCTCAGGCGTAGTATTGTTGTGATTATTCGTTTTACTGTTTCTATTATTAGCTCCAGTGTATTACAAATCTCCTGCATGGTGACACGCCGTATCTTCCGTGATGAAAATTTCAGCACGGATAATATTAGCGTCAGTTGATACTGTTATTTTTTGACGTCCAGACCTCTGTTCATCTTTCACACTCGTTCACCCTGTTCTGAACTCATGCACCTACTTCGTAACAGTATTTTCTGCAAGAGCACTGTCACCATATACACCCTCCAATTGGTGATGAATATCATCTGCACAACATTTAGCTGTGATAACGAATTTTACAATTACCCGTTGCTCTTCATCCAAAAATTCCATGTTCCCGGACAGTATAAGAAACGCATCTTACTCTTTCAAACACTGTGACTCAACTATTGCCATATGACGTCTCATATAGCCTCGCTGCTGACAGGGACGTTAAACTCAAAGTCAACTCAACTCAACTATTGCTACCTAGTGAACAAAACCTGTATTGCTTAGAGACGGATAGAGGTCTTCGACGCCGCAGTTACTTTCCTGAAATGACAAAAAATGTGGACCTTAGAACAAAACAGTAGTACTCTTGGTGTGCACCTCATAGAATATCAATTTTTTTAATGTTATTTCTTGTGCAGAAAAGTAATTATTAGATGAAAACATTAAATTGTTTAAGTAACATAAAACCCAGCGACATTATTCAACTTACCATATTAACAAGTACACCGGGAAAACTAATTACTGTTTAAATGTAGTTTCATTTTTTTTAAACTAGTGTTGGTCACTATTTAACCAGCCCAAAATGGTCTCAAATGCTATATCAGTGAACAAAGAATGTCTAGAATGCATTCTAATAGAAGTTAATAGGAAATGTCCTAAGGATAATCAGAATGTACCTGTGATCTTCTGAATTGTCCAATGAGTACACAGACAGAAAGGAAGTTACTTCATTGTTACTTTAATTTAGTTAGGCCTATTATTAGACTTTCAAACTATGCTATAGAGTCTTATAGAACAACTTTGCCCGTTCGTCTGTCTGTCGACAAGTATTAAGGCAAGAATGTTAAGAGATATCTAGAAAGTTTTTTTTTTTTTTTTTTTTTTTGTAATCGATTAAGCGTTCCAACAACAAATTTCATCTCCTGCGTTAGCTCTCTGTTCAAATTATTCTAATTAACTACTTCCGATTTTATTATAACATTTATCGCCATAGAACCAAAATGGTAATAGATAGCACAAACGGTTTCTTGTAAATCGATTCAACATTTCAAGAGAACATTCGTCACCACTCGCAACACTCTACTACAACCAGAAGGGGTTGATATTTACTGTTACTTCCGGTTTCAACACTGATTTCCACTGAGTAAAATGGTAAAAGATATCGACAAGCGTTTTTTTATTGCAATAGGTTCAGTTCAGAGTCACAAGAATAGGTTGCACCTCCTCCATTAACCCTCTATTCAAAAAAAAAAAAAAAAAAAAAAAGAAAGAAAGAAAGAAAGAAAGAAAATGTTAAAAGTCAACTATTTCCGGTTTCAACATTGATCGCAATAGGACAACAACGGTAATAGATAGCAATTAGTGCCTTTTAACAATCGATTCAAGAGAATACACCTTCATCACCCACAATACACAGCCAAAATTGAAAGTGGCTGAAATTTACTAGTATTTGCGGTTCCAACTTATTGTAGAGTGAAGACGTTAAGAAATTTTGAAAAGAAAAATGAAAATGAAAAGAAATTTTTAGGTTTTACGTCCCACGCTTTTGCCGGCTAGGCTAAAGGAGATGGTGAAAAATGAGAGATGAATGAAATTGTGGAATGAAGAAAGTGGGAGGAAACGGGAGAACCTCGAGAAAACCCACGCACACGGTGTTTGATCACCACAAAGTCCACACTGCGCGAGCTGGGATCGAACCAGGGGCCCGAAGTGCCGGAGGTGAACGCTCTATCAGTGATCAGCACAGGTATTTGAATTTAGTTTACACATTATTATTCAGAGTCTTCAAAATGAAAAAAAAGCGTCATGCTGGTAGGGACGTAAAATATATTCCTATGTATGGGCTACATGCTATCTAAACTGGTCATTTTTAATTATGTATATTACGTGTATACGATATAGAGGATATATTGTTTAAATATTGTCCTAGTTCGTTATTATGGTGCTTTATTTGATTTTCTCAGTAAAATTAACAACCATAAAACGTACAAGTTCAACCGAACTTATCCAATTGTTTTAAAACTTGACATTGTGGTGGATCTTTACGTGATATACACTGCTCCACAAAACTTAAGCAACCCGAGAGAACGTGGTATAAGTGACGTGTGATGCCCATTCAAACACTGGTTAGTGGCATGCACATACACAGAGACACACAGGCAAGTCGAGCACCCACTCTATCGCATAAGCAGCATCGTTGCAAGCGCGGTGAACAACTTATGCCATGAGCCGTACACCACAGCACAGTAGTGTCCGAGGCTCCAAGCATTGAGTTAGTGGTTCTTGTGTGGGGTACACACCTTGAAATGGCTGGTAGACGACATTTGAGTGACTTTGACCGCGAGCAAACAATTGGGCGGTGGAATTTGGCCGATCGCAAGTGGAAGTGGCGCAGGAATTCAACGTGAACAAAAGTGTTGTGTCGAGGCTGTGCAATCGCTTTCAAAATGGAGGTGAAGTCAGTAGACGTCATGGAGGAGGCCGTCCGAAGAAGACGTCGGCCGTCGAGGACCGATTTCTCACAATTTCTGTCAAACGTAACCGTCAAGCTTCATGCTCTCACCTGGCCAATGAGTTGTTTCAGGCTACAGGACAACGCGTGAGTCGTGAAACTGTTCGTCGGCGACTCGATAGAGCAGGACTGTATGCAAAAAGGCCTGCGCTGTGTGTGCCATGAAACTGGAGCACAAATGTGCGCGTTTCACATGGTGTCAGGAACATGTTGTATGGGGGAACACCAGTGGGCGCGTGTCATGTTCTCCAATGAGTCGAGATTCAACCTGTCGTCAGATTCTGATCGGACTTTAGTGTGGAGAGAGCCAGGAGCACGCTATCATCCAAACTTCATTGCTAAACGGCCCTCCTATGGCGGTGGTTCCATTATGGTGTGGGGTGGAATTATGCTGGACGGGAAAACGGACCTCCATATTGTGCAACATGGCACTTTGACAGCACAACGGTACCTGAATGAAATTCTCAATACACATGTGTGCAATTTCAGCGGAGCATTTGGCCCAGACTTCCTGTTTATGGATGACAATGCCCACCCACACCGTGCATATCGTGTGTCCGAGTATCTGGAGAGCGAAGGCATTACGCGTATTGCATGGCCTGCCGGACTTGAATCTCATCGAGCATGTGTGGGATGCTCTTGGGCGGCGAATAGCGCAGCGCAGTTCACCAGCACACACTCTCCCTGACCTGCAAACAGCTCTCCTCGAGGAGTGGCGCCATCTGCCGCAAGACTTGATCAACACTCTGATTTGCAGCATGGAGGCCAGATGTCGTGCCTGTATAGCTGTTCGTGGTGGTTACATGCCATATTGACTGCCTATGCCCTCGCACAACCCAGCTTCACCTGTTGAGGTATCGTTGTGCTGAACTTTTTGGTCACCCTGTACATCCTAACTGTATTGTTCGTCTTCACTTGTGTTGCATTGTGCATCTGGACCGTCTGTTTGTTCATTATACTTGGTGCAGTGATCGTGTCGTTTTATTTTCTGCCACTTTCTTCGAGTTGCTTAAGTTTTGTGGAGCAGTGTATAATAGTATGGAATTTTATGTTGTGCAGGCTTTCAATTCTCGAGGTGTGTACGGTTAAATTTTGAGTTATGCTTTCGAAACCAAAAAAGTCATAATCTATTCTTGACTCATTCGGTCAGGAATGAACTTAGCATATTAGAAGGCATTCACCTGCTTCGTAAGCGTGTGAGTTATGTTGTGCGAGATTTTGGTTCCCCAGTTCTGGCCGTGTCAAATTTTGAGTAGTAGTTTTCGAAAATATTAAGTTATCCATTGAACTCATCTGATCGGGATCAAACTTGGCATAGTGATAGACTTTGACCTGCTGTATAAACATGTGAAATATATTGCACAGGTTTTCGATTCCAGAGTTAGGTATAGAGCTCTAAATCAATGCATTGGGGATAACGCAATCGTAATGAATACTAATTAATAGTCAGTCTTGGGCAGACAAAATCAAGTAAAGGACGATTTGTTTTAAGACTATGCGTATTTTAAATATGAGTTTGTCAGTTTGTTAAATATGAGTCGCTCGCTTATAAAAACACATGTTACATTATTACGTATTAATTTCATTGGATTTGATTTTTTAGTTTATGGTCCCGTTCAGCAGCGAGGCTATATGAGACGTTGACCTACAACGTAACGTGGAATCCCAACCACATGAACTCCCGCCGGACATTGAACCCGGGTCTCCCACACTAAAGTCGTGTACACTACCCGCTTAACCACGAGGAGGCCCTCATTGTTACGGAAAAAGCACCGCTAGTACATTTTTCTCTCTCTCTTACACCTTATATGCATGAAGTGTGACGGATAGGTGGGAACTCTAGTCAGAGCTTCAGAAGAGAGACATTGGGATGTCTCGAGCAAACGTCTTGCCCACAGTAAACCACGTAACATGTGCCATCATCACTCCAAAAAGTATGTTTTCTTATTGGAAGATCTCGGTCTCATTGCGAAGAATCAGTCTATTCTCTCTCTCTCTCTCTCTCTCAGGCAACCCATGAGCTCTACCAAGAAGTATCATTTAAACAAACAAAGAAAAAAAATCAACTGTTTCAAGAAGTTTACGCAAAGAAGAAAAGAAATTCTCTTATATGTATATTTTCTTCACCTATATTCTGATAGGAAGGAAGGGGAAACATTTTCCATCCACTAAAATCCATTTTCTGCGCTACTGATGCAAAATGATGTATTAATTGGTTTTAAATTGGTAAATGTCTGGTGGTAACAATTTGCTGTAAACCATATTTTGAACACGGAGAGGGGGAGAAGGTAATTACTGAAATATACTGTAAATGCAATTTGGATCAGAACAGCTGCTTTATCAAAAGGAAACAACAAACATAGATATAGTAAAATAAACGTGTGAACTTTTATTTTAAATTTTACATATAAAACAATACTTTGTTCCACCTGGTTCTGTTATTTGATCTTTTCCTTTCTGCAGGGTGGCCAGAAAGCTCCTTTACACCTGCACTTATTTCATCCCTACACTAATAATGCTTAATAATACTGCACAGCTTGATACACCTTTGTGTCGTTCTACTCATTTACTTTAGCAGCTGTGGCTTCAGGAGCTGGAAAGCTTCAAGCACACTTGCCCGCATTGTCTACGTACCGCTTTTTCCTGACGTGTGATTTGATGATATCCTACAGAGCATTTTCTGGAGTCGTAAGGTCTGAAATTCGAGGCGGCCAAGGATAAGGCTCTGGTAGCTACTAAAAGCGAGAATGGTAGAATTTAGTATTTAGATTTAGCTGAAAAAGCTTTTTACACTTTTTCGACCGAGTGCCCCACCGGGAATCGAAACCGAGACCGCACGCACCGAAGGCAAAGCGAGAATGGTATCTAAACCATACAGGATAGAAACGGCGAAACCTTTGCTTAGCACATATATTAGAGTATTTTTAACAGGCCATATCATAACACACACCATGTTACTAACGGGTGCAGGTGTTGTTTTGGCCATTTTAGAAGATTTACAGTAAGATTCAATACTTTGCATGAAAAATCATGTTTATAAGGAACACATTTCTGCAGGCATCAGAATTAAATACAAAGTAATAAAACTGTATTTTAGGTTTACAAGTGTAGAGCTACTAGTGTAAAATTATTACAAGTTGTTTACGATGAATAAAATAAGTAAGTATATATGAAACACGGCTCTATTAGGTGCTTTTTTCCACCGGCAACACATTTCTGCACAGTTTATAGGACCTATATTTTATGTTTACAAGTAGAGCGTTACTAGTATTTAACCATTACAAGTGCTATTAAAACTCGTATCATTGCCAAAATCAAATTCTTTCCACTACCCTCGATTGCGCGCATACCTACCATCCCTGGCGCGCCTGGTCCCTTCGGACACCACTGCCCCGCGCTACCACCAGCTTCACCGAGCGCTGACTCGGGTTGATAACATTTGTTCTTGTCATCTAGCACAGGTTAGTTTGTGTTTTTTCATTGTAGCTTTTATTCTACATATCCGGAAGCCGTATTTGTACGCAAATCATAAAATAATTGTAGTTTTTCAGCAATTACTTGTGGCCTCTTTGAATTTTATTTATGACAATTGCAATATGTTCATGTCGCCCAGTGGAAATCTTTTAGAGGATAATAAGAAGAAAATTAGTAAAAGAATTATAATTTTGCAACAATTCTTTCTAGTGGTGCGGCAAAAGTAAACCTGTACACAGTAGCGTAGCCAGGATGTGTGTTTGGGGGTGGGCAAGTGCTGTTATAGGTACATATAGAAAAATTATAAACAAAAAAATAGATAAACATAAAAATATATAAAAAATTACAAACACCAAAGTACATTGTCGGACCGCTTTGGGGGGAGGGCGGCCCCTCTGCCCCCCTTCCCTACGCCACTGCCTGTACATACTAATGGAGATTGAATAATGTAGTGTAAAAAGTGATAAACTTCATGAACCCAACCAAGCTACTTTGGTTGGGATATTTCTTCCACACCTGCACCCAACCTTTTCGAAGCATTTTGATATTTTTAATTTTATTCCGTAGATCCGCAGTTGTGATGTTTAAATTCATTTGATGAATAATTGCTTCTAGTGCTGTTCCTATAGCAGCAATATTCCTGTAAAGAGCTTTTTTTATTCATTTTTTTCATATAATAATTATTATAAAAGTAATATCATCTCAGCTGTACCGAAACGGGCCATTTCCAAGACACTTTTCCTTTCCGCTGAAAACTTTCTGGAATCAGGTGTTTACACTAGGGAACCTAGTCATCTTTACTGGGCAATCTGATCGAATCGACCACAGAAAATAGAACATCTTTCAATTCAGTTGTTAGTCGATTAGTGGCTTTCGACCAGCAGACAATTCAGTCGAAATCCTGTTTACACAGTCCACTTAGTCGAAAGTGACGTTAGTTCAACTGAATCGACTACAAATCGACTAAGTACAAACGCCCCATTAGGTTTAAGAATATTAGTTGGAGCGAGAAATGTTTTAAATTTGTAATATACTTACTAGAAAGAAAAAGAAGTGTGTTGCTAGGTAGATTGTTGTTATTTATTGAAATTGGGATTGGAATATAGGACATGGATTAACAAAAATGTCAAGTGAGTTATGTGTAAATAAGTAGTAAAAGTTGATGGTATTTAGTATATTCGAAGATTACGACATTGTGATTAGAGTGTGTTACGAGTTTTAATGAATAAAGGTAGGCCTAATTGAAGGAGGTAACAAGGTTGAAATAAATGGAAGCTAGTGAATTCGAATATATCTATTGCTCTGCTGATAAATGAAATAATTTAGTGGAAATTACTTTTAATAATTATAGTAAAAAAGTTTAACAGTGGCGTACACGTTTATGTTATATATCAGCATTCAACTTTGCACGCATTTTTGAAATAAAAGCAGGCTTTAGGCAAGAGAGTCGCGTCAGAGGGGGAAACGAAACAGGGAGGTACATGTTCCCAAATTTCTGGCCTGAAATATCTACTTACCTCTTTATCAAATGTATATTTGTATGGTCCAGATATTTATAACATAGTTTAGGAAATACTTGCCCTCCAAATTTTTGATCACGCTACGCCACTGGATAAAAAGATAAATAGTACATTTGCTGAAAATTTAATTCTGAACAACTTTTGTAGAAAGCAATTTTAATAAAAACAATCGTTTTAAATATATTTAAAAATTTCTGATATAAAGTCATTTTCGGCGACCTTTGACCTTGGCTGCCATATTGTCAGAAAACTTATGGTTTTCAAAACATGCAACCAAATCACCCACTAGGATCATTAGACAAAGCCCAGTAATAATTTGTTCTCGACCTTTTTGGTCCAACACGACCTATGGATGGTCCCCGCAGTAGGTGACAAAATATTTGAACTGCCCTCACTAAACTACACACACTGACGCTACAACTGCAACTGGTATTGCCTCATGCGCATGGCATGCTGGGAGACAGCGCGCTGGCGTATTTCGACAGAAACAACAAACATAGCCAATAGCTGCAGTGAAAGCAACGGTTCAAGATTGACTTCGTTCGAGGCAGGTGATTTCTACGACGTCGGCATACAAAAACTTGTCAAATGCTATGATAAATACTTAAACAAACATGGTGACTATGTAGAAAAATAGTTTAGTGTACAGAGGAAATTAACCAAAAATATATGGCACTATCTTTACTAGTTTTGTTTCTATGTATCATCGGAAATTACTTAAAAATAGCCCTTGTATATATATATATGAAACTCAAGGAAGGCTAGACTGGCTCTTCCCACACTAAATCACGTTTCTGGTTCAATTGTTAATGAAAATTGAAAGCAAAGTTAAAGCTCTTCTTTCCAGTTATCGCTGTTTTTTTCTTCTTCAAGGGGTTTGGTTTACTAATTAAAACTCTTTCATATCCTTTTACTCTGTCTATTCCTGTGGGTGTCCGTCCAAAATCTCAAGGACTACTTTGGCCAGGATGTAGAGGTTTGCAGTTTGTTGATGGAGACAGACGTTCTATCAATTGATCTCAAGATATGTCACCTCACCCATGTATTATCATAGGAAGTTATTACATATTACTTAGTAGTGTATAACCCAACTGTACTTGAATGTCGGTTCAGTTGCACACCATTCAGTTATTTTTCTTATTCTAACCAAACTCCAGGACGTGGTGTACTTGTGACACTGCTAGTGTTTTAAACCATGGTTATTTATTATTTCTGTATATTTTTATTTAAGAGATTGTTATCCCATTCTCAGGACCTACTACACGAAACATTTTTTAGCGTGATATCGAAATGAAGACTACGTACCGGTATGTAATTCCAGCTAGGATCGAACCTTAGCAGGAACAGCAAAAATGCTCCTTAACCACGACAATTCTTCATTTTCTTTAAGTTACTCAATAATGATGGATGACATTATGTCCATAGGTTTTCAGGAGATTCTATTTCTTGACTAACTGATACCAAGTGCATTAATTTTGACTGATAATTACGTGTATGAGCGTCGTGAATGTTCACAGATCTTGCTAAGATGCGTCGTGTGTTCACCTTGGAACAAAGAGCGAACATCAAATTTTGTACGCGTCTGGGTGAAAATGTTACAGAAACTTATAAAATGTTCCAATAAGTATATGGTGGCACTTGTTTGCTCCGTCTGCTTGTATTTGCATGGCACAGGCGTGTCAGAGAGGAACAGAGTCAATCGAAGACGACGAACATCCTGGAGCGGCAAGGACAGTGAAAACACAGGAATTGGTGAAGAAAGTTGAGGTAACTGATCACGAAAGACCGAAATGTGACCCTGCAAATCCTTCTGAGGAATTGCACGTGAATAAAGAAACTGTAAATAATAACCCTAGATCTCAACAAGAGGAAGGTCTGCGCCCCTTTCGTGCCTCATTCCTTAACAAATGACCAAAAATGACATTGTTGATCATGCGAAGAACTGATTGCTACCGATTATAGGGACCCTAACTTCCTCCTGAATATCGTTACTGGACATAAGATATGGGCAGTGGCGTATTTAGGGGGTGGCTTCCGGGCTTAAGCCCCCCCCGAAATCTTACTTACTATAATAAAGTATATGAAATATCTTGCAGAATTTCTAGATTTTCAGGCAAAGCCGCCCCCGAAAGTTAGCAAAGCCCTCCCCGAAACAAAATCGTAAATACGCCACTGGATATGGGACATGGGGTTTTTCAATATGAATCGTCGACAAAACATCAGAGTACAGAGTGGGAGTCTTCTGACTCTCACAAACCAAAAGACTACACCAGTGAAAATCCAATATCAAGCTCTTACTCATTGATTTTTTGTTTGCTTTTTTACGATAAATGTCTCATTTTACCTTGAGGTATTGAAGCGGTTACTGCAACGTATCACAGGTGTGAGGCCCGAGCATCGAGTTGATGCTCAGTGGCGTCTGATCTATGACAATATTCCAAGTCACAGAGCAGTGATTGTGCAAGACTTTCTGTCTCAAAAGGGGATCTGTGTATTGTCCTCCTCCGTATTGATCAAATCTGGCTCCATATGATTATTTTCTATTTCCTAAACTCAGGTCTGCATTCAAAGGTTCATACTTAGATGACGAAACGGCCATGAAGATGGCTAGGCAATGATTTTCAACAACATTCCGCAAAGGACTTCCAGCAACCTTTCTGTGCATTGACGGGCAGGGCACAACGATGTATGAATGTAGAAGGGTCTTATTTTGAATCATTCAAGGTAAGAAACTTTCTATGTTCACTCTTTATTTTCTACAGCTCCGGTCTCGATTTCAAATAGCCACACTGTGTATGTGTGACATGGACCAACAGATTTACAATGCAAGCAGTGCACCGCCTGGATTCTGCTTCGACTGGAGGTTACACACCCACTATTTGTATCTCATATTACTTATTACTGAGTACTTATGTTATCCCTTTATTTTTGTTTGTTTTTTGTATATCTGTTTCTTGCTACCCTTGATACATAGACCATATTATTAAATTTCACATTAGTAGAAACTCGTTTTTATCTCTGTTCGATAGTTAAAATGTAGTAAAATGTAAAATTATTACGAATTATGAAATCTTGTAATGCATTAATATATATTTTCAACTTAAATGTTTCGTTATTTTGATTTCTTCAAAAATCATGTTTCTACAACACATATACGAGACTCTCGACTATTCAGCCTCCGTACTATCCAGGCTAGTTCAAAACAGAAATAGACAAACAAAAAGCTCTGTAAAAAAATTAAAATATTTTTAAATATATTATACGGTAAATGACAAACGCAATTTATAATGAATTCATAAAAAAGGCAATTTTTTCAAGAAGAAGCAGCCATCTATCAAGGACGTTTTTATCAAATCTTAAGGACTTTTTTTTTTTTTTTTTTTTTTATCAAATCTTGAAATTGTAAGTTCCGGCGCTTTTTAGGTAATCTTTTCACCGTTATGTAACCATTTGTCGATGAACAGTAAACCATGGTCAAATCATTTTTGGGTCAATCCATACGAAGTGGTTCCAGAGTTGGTTGCTCGACCGTCTCCAAAAATCATAAAACTTTGCATGTGACAAACCTTGTGCATGAGAAGATCAATAACACTATTCACGTTGTCGTATGTACAGTCCGCAGCAAGAAATCTGCAACATGAGCATATAAGTTTATTGTGGAACGACGAAGTCTTTTACTCCAAAATAAGTGTGCAGGGGAGGACGCCGAAGTTTCTCCTGGCGTGATTCGTGCCACTTAGACGTTATGTTGATTCTCTGCGCTGTTAGGCGTAGTTTCACAATAAACTTACATGCTCATGTTGCAGGTTTTTTGCTGCCGACTGTACAAGTGTTCCTGAATGACGGCCACCTTTGTTATAGATGGAGTGCCATTTATTGCATTTGCAAGCGTTTACGTAAAGTACAGTTGCTCTGGACGTACGAATCACACGAACTCCAAACAAAAATGTTTAAAGGAGAGACTGAGGTATACGGAGAACATACACTCTTGCTTCTAAATAAATATGCAGGGTTGCAAACCAATACATGACATCACTAGAAAAACTACAGAAAAATGCAGTTTTAAAGGGGCTGTATTTTGGAATGGCATAAAGTGGGGGGGGGGGGTCATAAGTTTTGTGCTGAATACCATTGCATGTAAAGAGTCTGTAGAACTATCCACACCTATGATACTACTAGAACTGTAGATTTATGGGGGTAAGAAAATTGAAGTTTGTGATTTTGATGCCATTTTTGGGGCGTAATATTTCAGAAGGGCAAAGTGCTAAAAATTGTTGCTTAGGCCACAAAATAATTATGTATGTGTATAAACTACTGCAAAAAATCAGGACTGATATTACATGCAGAAAAAAGTGAGGACATGGTAAAAACGCGAAGAAAGCAGACGCGTGACGATGGTCGTAGCCCGGAAAAAACTAAATGTTTTGATATGTTTCATGCTAGATCTTAAAAACTACGCATGATTCAGCAATTAGACCCGCTTTTGTTTGTGTTCAGTTGTGCAAAAGCTTGCAAGTGGCATTTGTTCCATCTTTCCAGCTCCATGATCATTGCCACTTCTACAGAGTGGACAATTTATGTTGACGATCCGCTATAATGGACAAACCAAAAGAGAGATAAAAGCGAAACTTTGCACGAATCAACTATAAGAAGGGGACATCTTTGTATGTATTAAACAAAAGAACTCAACAAACAGTGTTGCCAACCCAGTATAAAGTTATATTTTTCAAATGCCACTACGTCAGATTATTACATATTTCAAATTAACGTGTCAAACGTAAACTTAAAATACCACTTTTATTATTCAGTGTTGCAAACTAAGGATGTTATAATATCACAAACATCCAAAGTTTGGAAGCCTGTAACGCAAATACAGCATAACGAAGATGCACAAGATAATGCACATCGAAAGTTCTTTAGTGTTGATACAATGGTCATGGTATGACTTGTTTCGAATGAATAAGAACGAAATTACCAGGGCTTGAAATTTTTAATTTTTTTGAAAGCATTTATTTCGAAAAAATGTTGAGATAAGTATAATATCTAGTTATTTGTATGGTTTGTAATGCATGTGTAAATTATTTTGCCATTTACACCCCTTCGATATCTCAAACCTTTCCAGAGATATGATAAACATTGCAACACTCAAGTTTGGAACACTGCTTAAATCGTGTAATTGAGAGAACTTAAGCTGCTAAAAGCTATTGTTGTAATGCTGTAGAAGAGAAGGAAAATAACAATTATTTTACCTATTTGCCACAAATACGCCATGTAATATCAGTCATGATATTTTTGCAATAGTTTATTCACATACAGAATTACTTTGTGGCTTAAGCAGCAATTTTTAGGTCTTTGCCCTCCTGAGATATTACGCCCCAAACAAGGCATCAAAATCACGAACTTCAACTTTCGGACCCCCATAGATCTATCCCATGGCGGGTTGCCAGTAGTATCATAGCTGTAGATATTTCTACAGACTCTTTACATGCAATAGTATTCAGCACAAAACTTTTGAACTCCCCATTTTATGCCATTCCAAATTACAGCTTCTTTAAAAGTGTAATTTTCTGTAGTTTTTCTAGTGATGTCATGTATTGATTTCAACCCTGCATACTTATTTAGAAGCAAGTCTCCGTGTACCTCAGTCTCTCCTCTAAACATTCGTTTTAGTTTGGAGTTCGGCTGATTCGTACGTGCAGAGCAACTATAGTTTTCGTAAACGCTTGCAAATGCAATAAATGGTACTTCACCGACAACAAAGATGCCCGCCATTCAGGAACACTTGTACAGTCACCAACATTAATAAATGGGGATTGGAGCCATAAGAAATAATGGCTTCTGCCTCCATTTATTAATGTTCGTGACTGTACATACGACAATGTGAATGATGTTATTGACCTTCTCATACACAAGGTTCATCACACTGCAATTTATATTATTTTTGGAGATGGTCGAGCAACCATTTTCCTCATCTTTGGACCACTTCAGTTGGATTAACCCTTTTCTAAGAATTAGGACTATATTTTACGTTAATCTTTTGTTTATTTTAAAATTCTATGTGTGTACAGTGTGTATCATTGTTTTTCAACCCATGGTACGCGAACTATTACTATGTATGGTGGACAGTGCCGGATTTAGGTTTGATGGGGCCCTAAGCTATTAAAAGTGGCCCTTTATAGTTCAAGTTTTCTAGGCCCTTTACACGTCAAGCTATATGAACCTAATGGATATCTTAATGGAAACAAGGGCCCATTACCAGCAGGGCTGGGAAACGGGGAATTATTACAGAGGGGCTCCATTATAAGCGGGGCTGGATAACAGGGGAATTATTACAAATGGGTCTGAGGAATAGAGCCTAATTACTTGCTTCATAAAAGCCTAGTACATAACAATACAAAACACCATTGTTGTATGTGTGTTTTATCTTATTATTTGTTTTTTCTTGTTATTTGGAAATTACATTACAATAAGTTTTTCTTTCTTTAAAAGTTTTTGGGCCACTAAGCGAGTGGGGCTCTAAAGCTATAGATTGTTTAGTTTATACGTAAATCCGGCACTGATGGTGGAAATTGAAATTATTAAATTTATCTCAAAATGTGTACAATATTGTTACTCTTGGGCTTTTTTTCTGTAATAAATTATAAAATGTATAGTACAGTAGGCCTTCATAATAAATATTTATAAAGTACTGGGCTGTACTACAAAGTCAAAAAATACGATTAATAGAAGGTTTTGGTATAAAAAGTATGTTTTTTAATAGTATGGGTGGGATAAGATGTGAATAATTATAGAACTCCACCCTATCCAGCATTTTTGTTATCCGGCTTATCCTTCCGCCACACTAAGCCGTATAGTACGAAGTCTACTGTATATATACATATACCCTAGTTCACAAAGGGCGGATGGCAAAAAATCTAGTTTTTCAAGAGAAGCTAAAAACGAAAGCGAAGTGTGAAATTCTGTAGTGGACAGCCGCCTTTTATAATTGCGATTACTCTGAAACTAGTGTCATAGCATTTTGAGAGATAGTTGGTACATTGATAGGCTATTGTGATAAGCCGTACGTTGTAATATATGGTAAAAAAGTAAAAAGTGCCAAAAATGGACATCCGCCCATAGTGAACTAAGTTACGAATACATACAACTCGCTCATTGTATGAATACATACATCCGTAAATATCATTCTGCACTGGGGTACAGAAGAAACGCGTTAGGACACTGCGTAAGATTCTAACTACATGAGCTACAACCGGGAATCGAATCCGAGTCTTTCACACCGAATGCTTATTATATAACCAGAGAAAGCTAATTCAAATTGTATTATTGTAAAGCATAACAATGTTGGATGAACTAATTGACAATAGTGAATCATCAGAAACAGTTACACTGTAACTATACAATTTATTTTATACGTACATGTGCACATTTGTATACCCTCATACCATCTTAAACTATGAGCCCAATGGCCTCTTACCCCCGGGGACAACGAGCTTAAGCTTTTCATGGTAGTTAGTGTGCCTTACTGGGTATTATTGATATTTTGCTTTTTCAACCCATGTGTAATCGTCAAATATTTTATAATTTGCTCCGGTGCAGTATATTTTTAATGTTTTAACATCAATTTTGTTGAAGTGTCAATAAAATAAATATGTATTGAATATTTTTCGACCATTTACATTTTACTCCTATGCGTGTTTGTCGTAAGGGACCCAGGGTATTTGTTTACCCAGGGGCTCATAATGATGTTAATTTGTCCCTGGGTAAGTTTTCAGTAAGTCTCCAAAGTTCTAGAAATTTATATGGCTTAAATATGACGATTCGAGGTAGAAACAATATTTATAAAAGTTTTGAAGAAAGAAAATATACAGTGTAAAACGATCAAGTGTTTCAGTATAATCAATGATGCATTGTAAAATGTCAAATGAAATTGTTTTTAGCTGATAATACTTTGATTGCTGTAAAATAGAAAATCTTTTCAAACATGATACTGTCTACATTGCGGTCCGTAGGGTCCGTAGAACAATGAGCGTTCTAGGATTTTTCAAAGCGGGTTAAATTATTCGAAATAAATGTAAAGCATATTAGGTTTGCTTACTAACACACTTTAGTTTATTGACGCAGTATAATATAGAATATTTAACTTAAATATACTTATATACATTAAAAACTACAGTATATTTACTCTAGTTAATAAACTTATGAATTATGCATAAACAGTATTTGTTTTATATAAGTGGTTCCCAATTTCGAAGTGCACTCTATTGACAGACATGAGGTACATTCTAATTTATAAATATTACGAATGTTGTACAACAAACAAGCGTTAGATTAAATAATCGAATTAAAAAAAAAACATAACCATTGAGTAGGAATTGTTGTTTCATTAAGAACAAATCTGGTTAAAATAATACTGCAACTATGGTATGCAGAACTTTTACTGAAAATAAATATAAATTGGGATTATTATTATTGAAGAGTTGAGATTTTTGCTGCATCTGAAATCGCAAAAGAGGCCAAGCCAACAAGTTGCAGGGAGGGTAATTTGAAGTTTTCTGTGTCTACGGAATAAGAGCGCCAGTTAATAAGGTTGGAACCACTGTTTTACAAGAAGTGTTATGCGTACACATGCATCGATATTATGTGATCAAAAGTATCCGGACAACTGGCTGAAAATGACTTACAAGTTCGTGGTGCCCTCCATCGGTACTGCTGGAATTCAATATGGTGTTGGCCCACCCTTAGCCTTGATGACAGCTTCCACTCTCGCAGGCATATTTTCAATCAGGTGCTGCAAAGTTTCTTGGGGAACGGCAGCCCATTCTTCACGGAGTGCTGAAACGAGGGATGTAGGCAGGTGAGGCGTGGCACGAAGTCGGCGTTCCAAATCATCTCACAGGTGTTCTATAGGATTTAAGTTAGGACTCTGTGCAGGCCAGTCCATTACAGGGATGTTATGGTCGTGTAACCACTCCGCCACAGGCCGTGCAGTATGAACAGGTGCTCGATCTTGTTGAAAGATGCAATCGCCATCTCCGAATTGCTCTTCAACATTGGGAAGCAAGAAGGTGCTTCAAACATCAATGTAGGTCTATACTGTGAGAGTGCCACGCAAAACAACAAGGGGGCAACTCCTCTCCAAGAAAAACACGACCACACCATAACACCACCACCTCCGAATTTTACTGTTTGCACTACACACGCTAACAGATGACGTTCACCGGGCATTCGCATTACCCACACCCTGCCATCGGATCGCCACAGTGTGTACCGTGATTCCTCACTCTACACAACGTTTTCCCACTGTTCAGTCGTCCAATGTTTACACTCCTTACACCAAGCGAGGCGTCGTTTGGCATTTACCTGCGTGATGCGTGGCTTATGAGCAGCCGCTTGACCATGAAATCCAAATTTTATCAAGTCATGCCTAACTGTCATAGTACTTGGAGTGGATCCTGATGCAGTTTGGAATTCCTATGTGATGGCCTGGATAGATGTCTGCATATTACACTTTACGACCCTCTTCAACTGTCGGCGGTCTCTGTCAGTCAACAGACGAGGTCGGCCTGTACGCTTTTGTGCTGTACGTGTCCCTTCACGTTTCCATTTCACTATCACATCAAACACAGTGGACCTATGTATGTTTAGGAGTGTGAAAATCTCGCGTACAGACTTCTGACACAAGTGACACCCAATCACCTGACCACGTTCGAAGTCCGTGAGTTCCGCGGAGCGCCCCATTCTCCTTTCTCACGATGTCTAATGACTACTGAGGTCACTGATAATGAGTACCTGGCAGTAGGTGGCAGGACAATGCACCTAATATGAAAAACGTATGTTTTTGGGAGTGTCCGGATACTTTTGATCACATAGTGTATATGTGTATTCGCGCTGGCGCTTGTGTGTCTATCTTTAGTCCCCCTTCCCTTTCAAAAATCCTACGGGCGTCCCTGGCTGTCTATAGATTTTCCTATGTGTACAATTATTCAATTTTGTCGACTATAAATGCAGGGAATTGAATGAAGGACCCTCTTCATGAAAAAACGAATTTGTTATCAATTTACAACTTGTTACATACTTATGCACACATTTAATACATTAATGTAGTAGTTATATGCATGTTTTATGAAAATATTTTTTTTCTCTTCATGCAGTGAACATTGAGAATGATTTAATGTAACGGATTAAGTTATCTGTATCAAAATATAACACCCATGGTGTAAAAATTTAAATGTAAATATGCATACAAGTTCTGATAGGTTATTAAAGTAAAGTTGGAGGACTGAAAAACTGAGTAATAAGAGTGGAAAAACATATTCTGGTTTACTTAAGTTACAGAACATCACTGACAGAAGCAATGACAACATCTTCGTTAACTTACAATAGACATAAGTAATTGATATTAAAATGACAACAAATCACAATTTATTTTAATACAAATCTGTTATACTTAGATTTAATTTAATAAAATATTAACCGCGTACATTTTAAGTTATTCATAATAAGTTTTGCTGAGATATTGTGAATTGTTCCGCCTGAGAATGTCAAAATGTACACAACTATTCGGTATTTATTTTACCTAGAAAAAAAATAAAAAAGTGAGCGAAAAGTTTAAATATTAAACATGGGCGCCCGAAGAAAATTTTGTAGGGAGGCATCTTCCTGGTTGCTAGATTACTTTGGTATTTTTTCTTTTTATTTATATTAAGAAAATCTTAAGAAATGTAATACATTTTCGTGAGCCAGGTGGGCCCGGACCCCTGCCCCCTCAGGCGCCAATGGTATTAAAGTACATCTCCATTTCTAAATAATTTCGTAGTTTAAAACCAATTTTCTCTATAGATGAGATGAACCAAAACGTTTATATAAATTATTTTAACAATGTAAAATTTGTATTTAAATTTTATTTAAAAGGAAATAAAAATTAATTTCAGAAAACAAAATAAGGGAACACTCTTTAGAATCATACTATATGAAAATAGTATTCAATGTAGAAATGGTTTCGTGAACGTGAATTTCAATAAATTAAAAACGATGTTTTAATTAATAAATGATAAAAGTTTGGAGGCAACTTTTATATGACTTAATGTAAATGAAGTATTCACTTTCCTTGTTTCCGACAAAGTTTCAAAATTTCAGAAAGTCAAAACAAATTGAAAGTTTCGGTTCTTTATAGAACTCTAATAGTAAAAAGCAACAAAAGTACTGCAGCCGACACGCATTAGCATTGCTGTCAAAATTCTTAAAATTATTTTTAAAAAATACAAAGAATTGTTCTCTTTTATTTGCGCGTAAAAATAAGAATTAATTAAATTTTAAAGAAAAATTTCTTACTTACCTAACACTCCATTGACTTGACAGAAACACTAGCATTAACAATAATCCTTCGGCCATCGTCAGAAAAAAAAATCACTAAAACCCCGGTGGTCTTGTATCACTTGCGATGCTTAACAAACAAATGGCGTTTGCGCAAGTACACCACTCAACGCATCTTCTGTCCTTGTCGTCGAAAGTCGACATCAGCGCCACACCATGTTGAAAGGATGAATTAACCGTTGCCTAGCAACTATAGCACTGAGATTGAAGACCAGATTTTCCTTTCAGGTGAAGTTAAGGAAAAGAAAACAAGAAGAAGAAAAAAAGACAATTGGAGTCGGGGTGGGAGGAGGGATGCTTGTTTGATGGATTTGAGAAAACGTACTGCCTTATGCTTCGCTTGAAGGAAGTGAGAGCAGTATATATAAAGTCGAAGAAGCTTGGCTTCCAAATCGTTGAAGAAAGGATCAAACGTCTTTCCAACGTTTATAATATTCGTTACTGGTGGCTTTTGTCGATATATCTTCAATGGATTAACTTTTATTTCTTCTATCTATGGTTTCCGTTTTGGTTCAAAAGAGCAGTTTTTTTTTTTTTTTGTTAACAAAATTCCTCTTCTTTCCCTGTAAAGATAGGCAAGAAACAAAGTCATGAGTTTGTTACATTAATCTCAATAAATTATCTTTAATTAATTACGACAGTAGTTTAAAACAATGCTTGAAAATTTTCACGTTTATAATACTTCACTAGCTGATCCTGTACTCTCTACACAGCATATCATTCACATATGAGCATAAATCTCCTTGCTATTCCGCACATCTGTACATGTCCCTTTACAGACACAAATGAAAGACGCCTTTATAAAAATCGGAAGGGTTTACCATAAAAGGGAGATTTTTTCGATTACTTTTTTCAATATCTCGCACAGTTTGCAACATTTAAGTCTACTTCCGGTAGTAGTTTCTAATTCATGTATGATCAGTGTTATCTTTCTTCTTGCATGTAGTATATAATAAGTAAATACATTACATACAAAATTAATTATAATGTCAGTGATATATAATGTTCATGGGGTAAAACACTCCAAACAATAAAGATTCATCTTAGACTGAAAAAATGGTTATCCTTCGTTTTTCATTATCATTTGGACATGAAACGAACACCTGTGAGGTATACAACCGCTGTATACAACTATGTTATGTTGAAATGTATAACTCATAGGATATGATCAACTTTCTTAAAATTTCAACACTTCCAGTGTACCCCTAAAAATGTAAGAAAGAAATAACGGTCACGTGTTTTAAATATTCAACTAAAACTGGACAATCTACACAAAATTTGGAATCGATCAGCGAAAACGACACGTTTTTAACACTTGTGGTTTTCGAGACCTCTTTGTCGAAAAGACTGAAGGCAAACATACAGGTATAAACTTTTCTTTGAAGGAAAACATATTAACCTAGCATTTTAATATATAGGTGCTCGATTTGTTTGTTTACTTTTCTCCACATTCGAGATGCTAGCTTGGTAACTTGTAGGTAACTATAGAATCGAAACCTATACTAGTTAGAATGTTTAAGACGTGTATCGCACGGGAGTAACAGGTGATCAAAATTCAAGCAATGCCTTAGAAACTCCTTAGGTTATACCAGAGGTTCTCAAACGATGTGTCACGAAGTCCCCTAAGGTGATTAGACAGATTTTAGAATTTAAAAATCATGAAGAATTTAATAATAATAATTAGTTAAACTGGAGACAGACTGTACCAATCAACACCTCAAGAGGTAGCAATAATGCTCAGTGTTATGTTGAGTCATATAAAAACTAATTGGTTTCACTATTATAATAGATATTATTATTTACAATAAAAATATCAAGCAAGTGTGGAACCACTGGGTTAGACAGTCCAAATGAGTCAACTATGTTTCAGTTATGATACATTTCAGCCCATTGAAAGAGCGCGCATATCGGCTAGGCTTATCCTTTTAAAAGCTGAACGTTTTTATGTTTGTCTACTATAAAAGTCCACACTGTTGAACAGATTGAAATGGATTTTGGAATATAATGAAACGAAATGAAATCTTTGAGTTTTACGTCCCTTGGTTATGCTAGCTAGGCTAAAGGAGACGGTGATGAGAAATGAATGAATTGGTGGAATGAGGAAAGTGGGAGGAAACGGTACAATCCGAGAAAACCCACGCACACAGTGTTTGTCAACCGCAAAGTCCACTTGGCGTGAGTTGGGATCGAACTAGAGACCTCATGCACCAGAGGTGAACGTTCTACCACTGAGCCACCACGGCAGGATTTTGGAATATAGTTGGCACTTACATTCTACTGGCGGATCTACTGGGAGGACAATGAGAACGATCAACACAAAAGCTCCCCTTTTTATGGGCCTTTAAATAAATCATTCCACTACTTTATTCTGATTTAGTTTAAAGCTCTGTACTTGAAGCCTACATTAATCGTTCATAGGTGGCGATCCACCCCCTTCCGAAATGACCATTCTAGATCTACCAGTGTTTCGAACTAGGTTTCTATCATGTCACTGATTGAAACGCATCTCCTTTGGTGGTGAGCGTAAGGCGTTCAAAATTAATGCAGAAAAACGGATTATCTCAGGAGACACTCAAGTTAGAAATATGATAAAACACAAGATACATATTAAACTCCTCATGACCCCTTTTGAGACTTCCACTTTTTTAGGTAAATTTTAGACTTTCAGTCAAGCAGCTATTGTATCAAGACTATTTATCGTAGGATCATGGTTTATACCTAGTTGTATTTGAAATAAAGCAGTGTTTCCAACTGTATCAGTCAAATGTCCCTAATATGTACCTAAAGGAATAAAAGTTCCGCCAAAATTTGGTGAAAATATTTTTTTGTAAAAAAAAATAAAGTCCCCGTTTTCCGTAAATCTTTCCTCTCTGGTACACGACACGGACATGTGAATATTACCAAAAGAACTTCGCTTCATTCCAAACAAAACGAAGTATAAATCATGATCCTGGGATAGGTAGTCTTGGTGGTAAAATTCATTTACTATTTTTTCCCGACCCATTTTTCCTAATAACTACTAATCTATTATTATTCAATAAGCTCTAGTGTCAAGACTCTTTATCGTAGGATTATAGTTCGCAATTCATTGGTAATGAAGCAATTATTCTAACTGTATCATTCAAATTTCCCTATTATGTACTAGAAGTGGAAAAATCTCGCTCAAATTTGAAAAAAAAAATGTCAGGTAAACATAACTTTTCCGGGAATTTGTTCCCCCAGGTACAAGCTAGCGCCACGTGAATGGTATAGAGTTTGAAACGTTACATCATTACAAACAAAATGAGGTACGAACCATGATCTTACAATGAATACTCTTGACATTAGAGCTTATTGAATAACAATACATTAGTAATTATTACCCAAAAATGGACAGGAAAATTTAATAAATCAGTTCTAGCACCAAGACTATTTATTCTAGGATTATGTTTTGTAATTATTTTTGTTCCAATTAAGCAGCGTTTCGAATCGTACCACTTGCATGTTCCTATCATGTACCTGAGTGGAAGAATTCTCGCCCAAAATGTATAAAGAAGTAGCAGGAAATTCAAATTTTCAAAAATTCCCTTTTCGGAAATTTATCTTCTCAGGTACACGACAACGCAACTGTAGTAGTATCATTGAAAACGTTGCATCATTACGAACAAAATGAGGTACGAACCATGACCCTACGACAAATAGGGATGACACTGTAGCTACTTTACTAAATACATTGGCTAAAAACGTGTAATATGGGAAAAATACATTTTTTTTTAAAAAAAATCTCTATTTACCCTATAATCATGGTTTGTACCTAATTTATTCGGTATGATACTAGGTTTTAAATGGTACCACTCACATGACCCTATCATGTACTTGAGGGGAGGATTTCCCGGAAAAGGAAAAAATTTCCTGAAAAATCCGTTTTTTACCACTTTGCGCTGGATATTCCCGCTTCTGGTACATAATACGGGAATTTGAGTGGTACAGTTGGATACATTTCTTCATTACGAACGAACGAGGTACGAACCATGATCCTAGAATTAATCGCGATGTGGCAGGAGTTTTTTAAAGAGCTCTAAAATGTACCCTTTTCTTTTCTCTTTAGTCCATGTTTGTGACATCACTGCCCCCAGGCATCGCACGCGTGACTGCAAAATGCCCATGAAACATATTCTTTGATGCTTCCTCGCTTCAATGAATGCAAAAACTCCGGTTTTAAAAGCTTTACTATACAGATTTATAAGGCAAATTCCGAAGGTCGACGCCATGATACAGATCTGTATCAAAGTCTCCAAAGGATTAAAAGTAATTGGGCACGTGACCCAATCAGGGGCGGATCCAAGACGGACTTCTGAGAAGGGCCGGTGGGCTACTTAGAGCTACTTTTAAGAGCTCCAAGCTCTGGGATGGGTTTCATTTATATATAAAATAAGAAAATTTCCTCTTCTGAGGGGGAGGGCGATTGCTCCGATCACCTCACTGGATCCGCCCCTGGACCCAACGTCCTAAAGGGGTATCTGAGTGTATGCCTCCCCGCTATACAATTTCAAACCGTTTTGCCTTATAAGATGATTTTTTAAAATAGTTAACATTTGGATGGCCCTAAACTTTTATCAATACATTTTGATTGAAATGATTATCCTAAAGAAGGAAAGGGATTTACATTTTCACACAAAGACTACATATTAAAGAATACCGGATGCAGCAATTGTTATTATTTTTTAAACATATTTAATGTTTGGGTGGGCCGGGATTTTGTCATATCGTTTCGATTGAAGTACGCATTTTAGGGGAAAACGGGGTTCAAATATGTCGTCGACAGCGGGGATAAGAGGGACGTCACTCTGAATTTTCAAAGGATGTTACGTTTTTCGAAGTGCTTGCTTAATCACATACTATAGTACTTAAATATTTATATTAAATACTATTTTGCTACGGAAGAAAAATATATTTACGTAGTTAATAAGAATACATATATTATAATTAATTAAATAATTGTTATTTGATATTATGTACAATGCAAACTCGTGCAATAAAGCATGTGTATAATCTGGACTTTGCTTGTGTGTATATATTGTGTTCCCCCTTGAATAGGTACTTTGGCTCAACTGAAAAAAAAATCCTCGGGCGTCCCTGGATTAAAATACAGTATACTTTTCAAATATTTTCTATAAAGCAAATAATGGTTATTCCTGTACTAATAATGGTTACTGCAGCTAGTTATGCTTAACATACTTTTAGGAAACTTTAGACAAGAGACAGTAGGCTTGCTGGACATATTTTGAGTTAAACTATAGGGAAGAGACCGTAGATATACTTGACATACTTTCAGGTAGCTGTTCGGAAGAGACAGTAGGCATGCCTGACATACTTTTAGATAACTGTACGGAAGATACAGTAGGCATACTTGACATACGTTTAGGTAACTGGTAGGAAGATATAGTAGGCATGCTTGACATAATTTTAGGTAATTGTAGTGAAGAGACAGTAGGCATGTTTGCCATAATTTTAGGTAACTGTAGTGAAGAGACAGTAGGCATGCTTGACATAATTTTAGGTAACTGTAGTGAAGAGACAGTAGGCATGTTTGCCATAATTTTAGGTAACTGTAGGGAAGAGACAGTAGGCATGAGAGTGTATCGAAAAAAGTATTTTTTTTTTCGAAATGTTGAGATGGGTAATACGGAAAAGTGACCATTTTTGAAAAAAAAAAAAAAAAAAAAAAGACGTCTGATTTTTATCACACTTTTTTGAGGTCGTTTAGGTGGCACGCGTCGATCTTGAAGTTTTGATACTGATTTAGTTATGTAACACGCACAACAATTTCACAAAAATGTCATTCTTTTTCTATTTTATGTCCTTTTTCTGCATTATGGTCGTTTTCTGTTTTGTTTATGACAAATATATTAAATTCGTGCTTCATGGATGCTTTCCTATGCTGTTTACTTAAACTTTTGGTCAAAAACACTGGCGCAAATCCCGGGGGGACGAGGGTGACATGTCCCCCCCAATGTTGGACCTGGGGGGGACAGTCCACCCCAATAATCTGACTTAAAAAGTGCTTTTTGGGATAAGCTTGATGATTTGTGTCCGACTGCCACAAAGGAATATAAGATGAAATTGATTTATCTTGGCTTTTCCATTTTTAAAAAAGAATCGTAATCTGTAGTACTTCAAACTGAACTTCGTGCTGTAGTGCATTTAGTAGTCTCATCAATATGTATTAATTCCACTTCTGATAGTTGGGCACAAATTGCAATAAATGACAGAAGAGGATATACCCCTCTCTTCATGCTGGAAACTTGTCTCAGCTGTAGGTACGGGCACAAATTCGGGAGAAATAAGGATGTATGTCCCCCCCAACATTGGAACTGGAGGCTCTCCCAATAATCCGATTTGAAAAGTGCTTTTTGCAGAAACGTCTGATGATTTGTGCCCGACTGCCACAAAGGAAAGTGAGATAAAATTTGTTTCTCTTGGCTTTTTCATTTTTAATGGCTTTTTTCATTTTTACGCGACTGTGCGTGACGTAACCTGATATTTAATCTTATCTCCTTTTCTCCCCTAGACCCTAGCACACGAAGAATATACAGACTATCCTATGTCAGTAGAACCCATCTTTTCAGTAATGGGAATTTAATCTATTTGTAGTATCATCCTAGGCATCTACTCATGCTTCGTAAGCTAATTAACTCTATAGCCTATGGAACCCTTCCCATAAGCTGAAGCACTGAACCAAAAGCTCTTCACTGACTTCTATCATTAGCCAACTGGATCCAGTTTCTACTTTGTATTCCTATTTTTGCGAGATCCGTCTTAATATTGTCTTCCATCTGCGCCTAGGTCTTCCTAATGGTCGTTTTCCGATTGGTCTTACTTTCTTTCATCCTGGCTATATGTCCTGCCCACCTAAGCATCCTAGACTTGATGACCCTAACAATGTTTGGTAGACCATATACATTATGTAGTTTCTCGTTATGAAGTTCCGCCATTGCCCATTCCCGTTCCTCTTCGGTCCGAATACTCGTCTCAGGATCTTGTTCTCAAATACTTTCAGTCTATGTTCTTCCTTTAGAGTAAGCGACCATGTTTCGCAACCATACAGAACAACAGATATGATTATCGTTTTATATATTTTATGCTTCAAATTCCTCGACAGAATTTGCGAAGATATGAGATTTGAACCGAATAGTAACACGAATTCTCTGCTTTTAGTCGACATTTAATTTCTTCGTGAATATAATTTTCGTCTGTTAATATTGATCCTAGATATTTGAAAGTATCCACTTTATCAAAAGAATTATTTAATATTTTAACGCATCCATAATTTACCGTATTACGGTCCCGACGCACTTCCATTTATTTAGTCTTTTCTCTGCATTTGCTTCTAAACCCATGCCCCTGCAGGCATTTAATAAGATCTGTGCATTTCTTTCTATTGTTCTCCTGTCATCCCCTATTAAATTTACATCATCAGCGTATACCATAACCTGGTGAATACCGCTCAATTGTAGGCCCTGGTTGCTATCTTTGATTTTCCTTATAGCGTATTCCTCCAGCACAAAATTAAATAATAATGGCGACAACGCATCTCCTTGTTTCAGGCCATTCTCGACGTGAAAGCTCGTGGCCAAAAATTTTCCTACCCGGACTTTACTTTGGGATTCATTTAAACATGCCTTAATTGATCTAATTAGCTTTTTCGGTATTCCAAGTTCTGTAAGAACGTTGTACAATGTTTCTCCCCTAACCGAGTTGTAAGCCTTTCTAAAATCAATAAATAGTTGATGTACTGGACTACTGTATTCCCGCTTCTTTTCGAGTATTTATCTCATGGTAAATATTTGGTCGATAGTTGATCGATTTTGTCTCAATCCACACTGATAATCTCCAATAATTTCATCTGCGTATGGCGTCAACCTTGCTAATAGAATGTTTTAAAGGATTTTATAGGATGTTGACAGAAGAGAGATGCCTCGATAATTATTACAGTCAGTTTTGTCGCCTTTCTTGTGGATTGGAACAATGTTTGATTCTTTCCACTCTTGCGGCAATTCTTCCTTGTTGTAAATAAGGAAAATGAGTTTGTGTATCTTGTTCCACAATTTTTCGCCTCCAGCTAAAATTAACTCAGCCGGAATTTCGTTTACACCCGGATATTTGTGTTTCTTTCATTTCTTTATAGCGATTTCTACTTCTATTCGGTTGGATTCTGGAATATACGTTTCTGCGGTGTGTACCTCCCTTTCTCCACGCACATTAGTTTTTGGTGCGTGTTAAGCAAATCGTTAAAGAAATCTTTCCATCTTTTTAAAATGCTATCTGTATCAGTGAGAACTGTTCCATCAGCTTTCTTTAATATAAGCACGGGGTTGATCATCTTTCTTAAATTCGTTGATCCCTTTATACATATCCCGAATGTTTTTATGTTTACTATTATCTTCAAGTTCCTAGATTTTAGCTTTCAAAAATCGCGTTTCTTTGTTCCAAAAGTTTGGGAAGTTTTCCCCCCTGATATCTACGACATTTTGTGCTGTTATTTCATTTGGATTTTGTAGCCAACGTAATTTTGCCTGTTTTCTCTTTTCTGCTCGTTCGAACCATGGTTTGTTGCTACGTATTTCCGCGTGTCCCAATTTTTCTTTTGAGAGAGGATGCTTCGTAAGCAAAGAAAAGAATTCAATTGCTGGAATATTTTTCTTCATAATCTTAAGGTTACATCTGTTAACTAAAGAGTATATGACATGCGTTAGATTTCTGTAACGATTCCTTTAATGTTATGGAGATCAAGGGGGCCGATCCTGGGAGGTCGGAGGCCCCCCCAAATGCTCACGTGGACCCCCTGTATTTTTATGAATATGTATTTTCTCTTGTTATATGTATTGTTTTATGCATTTTTTTATTAATGCCCCTCCCCCCCAAAGTTACAGAGAAATCGGCGTCCTTGATTGAGATTATCATCATTTAGCTCAAAGAGTATTGTTGCGCCATACATAATTGATATTCTTTCTTCATATATTTGGGGAAGTCATTATTTATATTATTATAAAACAATTTTAACGTGGATCTTTGTGGATGCCTAATTAGAAACATACCAATTATAAATATGCATGTATTCAGATTTCAGAATGTGTTCATGGCAGTGATTTGTAATACTGATATGTACTACTACTTCATTTACATCGCCTAATATATAATATACTCTACAACAGTTGATCAGATTCTTCTACCGTAATATGAGTTTCATCTCCCTTCTCTAGAATAAGCCTCAAATGTGCCCACCTCCAAATGTTGAAGACAACCAATGGCGTATTTAGGACTTTGTTTCGAGGGGCTACGCCCAACACAAGGAAGGAAGTGGGCAATTGCCCACCTGAGTTTGAGAATTAAATATATTTTAATGTATGCATAAATTGATGTTATAATGGCAAGAATTGCAGACCGATAAATCCTATATGATATGATACAAAAATTTAGGAGTGAATCTAACCCTTTATTGTATTCATACAAGAAAAAGGAAGCATCCTCTTGGCCTTCCTAATTTTCCGGGCTAATTATTCCCCCGTTTTGATTTTCTTTAATTCAAACATTTCCTTCTTTTAAAAATAACTAAACGATATAATTTTTCCTTTGTTATAATAACTCAAGTCCTGTCATGTTGATATCCGCGCAAGTTGGTGTGGAATACCAGTTTCGCTTATCAACTCCTCTTAGTTTTGGTGTTACTGATGACGACCGACTTGAAACACAACTGACAATGGTCGATAAAGTATGATAGACGAAATGAAAGAAAGTAACGTCAAGAAAAAGAAACAGGAAAGTAGAAAGAACGAAAGAAAGAACAAAAAAGCAGTTCTTACATGTAATGAAATTTGACAAATACAATATTATTTCTGAACAAATAGCATAAGAAAATGGAAAGTCAATGACATTCTAAGAAATGTTAGAAGGATTATTGCTGTGCGTAGAATGCGAAAAACTAACAAATTTATTTCGGGGGGAGCTTGAGCCCGATAGCCTCCTAAATACGCCACTGAAGAGAATTCTGTTTCCCGATTCTTCACAGCATTGTTTTTCAACTTCATAAATATTTTGAACATCGCTTATATACAGTGTTCGAAGTGGAAAAAAAGCAGAGGCGGCATGTTTCATTATGATTTTGACTCAACATACCGGCTATATAAATATTGTCTTCATCACTGAAAAACCAGAGACGGTATGTCCTAATTACTGAAAAACCAGAGGCGGTGTGACATACCACCGCATACCATCTCACTTCGATCAATATATATATATATATATATATATATATATATATATATATATATATATATAGATAATATGGGAACGGTCTTACCAGTCCCCCCCAATGTTGAAGACAGATTTGCGCCGATGGTCAAAAATAGTCAATTTTAGGCTAAAAATGTCCCTTTTTCTAATGATGTTTTCTAGTTGGTTTTGACTCTGCGTTTTATTCGAAAGTTTTTCGATATAAAAGCCTAAATAAATAGCTTTTCATTTGCAAACAGTTCCTCAATTTCTGTCTAGCGCTTTGCTTATTTTCATAGCTTATTATCCTTTGAAAATAACCCAGAGCTCACCACAAAGAGGTGGCTGGACATCGAGATCCATCCAACAACTTACCTCCAATTACTTCTGCAAACATGATTTTACTAAGGAGCATGCCAAGATTTTCTTCTAGATTTCTCCTTGAACTTTATAATAGTCTCTTTATGTTCGAAATGGCGATATGTGTTCCCTAGATTCCAAATTCGCTTTGCTGTAGCCATCAAGTACGCTGACGGGGAAAACGGAAGAAGCAAGCTCTGTGATGATTTTTACAAGCAACTTCACTCCTTAGGTGACAGGAGAAATCTTGCATTTCCGCTGTTTTTTTAAATATAGGCATCTCCTTTCTCATTCGCAATATTAGGTCCTATTGTTCAACGGAGGTTCGTGGAGGGAGCATCAAGCCCAATAATTCATGTCACAGTATTGTTCTGCATTAAAATTGATTCTTGGTAAGACAGAAGTGCGAAGTCTTTTGTCTTTTTTCCAATCTTCTTGCTTTTTAAATTCCTCGTAACCAAGATTTTATGTCTGAGTTTTGGTCAGTTATTAAAGCCAATAGTAGATTTTCAAAATGGGCGAAGAATGTGTTTTGTTGGATAACTCTATCAATAATCAATATAGAATAATCCGATCTCTCATGTGATGTAGGAGAAATCAGGACAAGTTAATCATATTCCAGAAGTGTACTGCGTTGTTAGTTATTGATAGTTCCTCCTTGGTAACAAACTACAGTGGTGCGTACACCTTCATTGTGTACATTGCAATAAGCTGCGGTTGTTCAGAGCGGTGGGGGCATGTTTGACATACTTTTAGGAAACTGTGGGAAGAGACAGTAGGAATGCATGACATACTTTTAGTTTAGGTAAGTGTAGGAAAGAGACAGTACGCATGCTTGACATACAATTAGGTAACTGTTATTAAGAGACAGTAAGCATGCTTGACATACGTTTAGGTAACTCGGAAAGAGACACTAGGCATGCACGACATGCTTTTAGATAAGTGTAAGAAAGAGACAGTAATCATCCTTAACATACTTTTAGGTAACTGTTGGGAAGAAACAATAAGCATGCTTGACATACTTTTAGGCAATTGTAGGGAAGAGGCTATTAGGGTGTATTGAAAAAGGTTTTCTTTTTTTGAAATGTTGCATAACCAAATCACGCTCAATACTTCAAGGTCGATATGAGTCACCTAAACGATCTCAAAAAAATATGAAAAAAATGAGACGTCTTTTTGGTCAGAACTGGCCACTTTTCTGCACTACCCACCTTAACATTTCGAAAAAAAGTGTTTTGTTTTTTTAATACACCCTAGTAGGCATGCTTGACATACTTTTAGATAAATGTAGTTAAGATACAGTAGGCATGTTTGACGTACTTTAAGGTAATCTGTAGGGAAGAGACAGTAGGCATGCTTGACATAGATTTTAAGGAACTGTAGGGAAAAGACTATTGACTGTTCCTTCTAGCAGTTTACTGGTTCCGATTATATTCTGGCGTAGAGAAATGGTAAGCGCGTTGACCGTTCGTGCGTGTGGAACTGGATTACAATCCTAGTAGGATAGATCATTTTCTGTGTCGTTACATCATCATGAAGCAATTGGGGTGTTACTTAAACTGTGTCTGTTCATACTGCTTTGAAAGTTTGTAATACCTTTTAGTTAGTGTAATATACCGTTGAAGAATTTCACTCTTATCTATTTTGCTTAATTATTTGTTTACTTTCGTTTATAACCGGTTAAGTAACCAACAATAAATACCGGTACTCTGAAAATCAAGAACTATGTTCATAAAAAAACGTTTCATTAACTTGACTGTTGTTACTTATAATGTTCTACTTTAATATTAATTTTCTATATGCAATGTTTAATTTTTCGATTGGGTCCTTTATATCTCTCGGTCCGTTTTGAGCATAGAAATATACTTGTATTTATGCACGTATACGACAAATGCTTGGCTATTCAAATTGTGAAATTTTTATTGAATGGATTTGAACTGGAATTCTTCCCTTACAGAAGAAATATCTTTTTCTTCTTTTGCATTCAAAAAGCGATTTCCTTGCTAGTGATTTATCCTGCATATACATTTAGATTACATCCATACACATAGAAAAAGACGAAAAGGGAAACGAAAAAACAGATAATCAACACAAGGGAAGGATAACTTCATACGGAGCAACAAAAAATATCAACGTTCCTTACCACATCATAGCAAACTGCCGTATCCCATTAAAGAAACAGGTCATAATTCGTCAAGAACAGTTTAGCTAACGCTTAATCCGAATAAGCTGAGGCCTAGGGCGGCATATTTGGCTACATCTTCCCCTCTTTATATGTTACAAAATGCATTAATTTATTGTGCTATGGCCGTTTCTGCATTACCGATTATTATGTTTATCCGTTTGCGAGTGATCCGGCCCTAATGTGTGTATTGAACAGGGAGATTTTGTGTAGTTGCAACTGAGTTTGGATCTGTTAGTGACGACAATTTGGTTCTTGTAAGTTTGAACAAAGCCTAAAAGATCTATCAACATATAGAATTGTCTTCATATATTAAAACAGAATGAGCAACAGCTCCTTCAAATTCAGTATGTAGAAATGTATTCTAAACGCATTACTCTTTCTGAGAGGGAGGGCTGTTCGAGAAATTCAGTCTAGAGTGGAAGAGTGTAGTAATCATATTATTACCCTGACCAATCGCATTATGAAAAAATCAATCAGTTTTCTTATAGTAATCAGTCTGATCGGTCAGCTCCACCTTTTCTGTTATCTTGTCATTTCATACGTCAAAATTAGCTGCTTTAATGAGTTCCTGAAAACGTCCTGTATTCGAAGTATAAATTAATTTAGAATGCTTTGATGCCCTTCTACCAACGTCCTGTATTCATTGTATAAATTAATTTGGACACGTAAGTTGTTCTCCCGTTTTCCGGTGGGCTAGTTTCGATCGTCGAGGAATACCATGCTATATCCGGTAAACACGTATTTTTTTTCACCGTATATTACAAGGCTGAATCTGGAAATATTCCAGTATACAACATATCCATTGATTACAGTAACATGAAAGCTGGTTAATATTCAAAACATAGTCCCTTGTGTTGGACTGTCTACAGCCACCTTCCTGCCAACTGTCCGATTCCATGTCTGTACCATGTTTTGTCCTTAAAGGCAAAGAAGTAAGTCACTGCTTGCTGTTTCTACCTCCTGCTGGTTAGTGAAGCATCATGAAATCAGAAGGGTGCCGTGGACCGAAAAAGGTCGTAATCTGAAAGCGCAAGCTCAGGACTATGTGCCGGATGTGGCATCAGTTCTATGCTGTCAAATTCTTAATTATTTTGTTGCGTTTTTCAAACTAAGTGTATTTTTACGTTAGCCTCTTGCACTTTCTGTTCACAAATGCAGAACATTTTTGGCGTAGTGCAGCATACATCGATTCCAACTGTTCGTAATAAAGATTGACATTGATAGTACGACAGTTAGGAATAAACCCAAAATGAATTACTCCATCGTATTTGTAGTTTCATACACATAGAGCATAATTTTATGCTCTGAACGGTCTTGTTTGATAACAGGTTTCACTGATATTTGAAAGTTATTTTTATATTTTACTCATGAAAAAAGATCTGTTTGCTCCCTGCCAAGCTTGTTTCGGAAAGAGAAATAAATAAGAAACTAAATATCCAGTTCAAACAGTTGCTCGAAAAAAAAATATTGGAACTTAGATCCTGTAGCATATCTAGGTACCAAAATAAAATAAGTGACTTAGGAATTGTTCTTGATAATTAATCAAGAAACAATACGGAATAACGTGGAAGAAATAAGCGGAACCCAGGATTTAGTATAAAAACTTTTGCTCACATAATTACTGAACTTATCCATTGGCACTTAGATATTTTTCTTACTATCCAGGATCAAACTCCTCATGATTGCCGCGTTTGGTGAAAGAGAAATGTGTTCGACCCCTGGTGGAAGTACGAACATGCGGTACGGATGTTTGGTGTAGTTGAGCTGTAGATCAAAATCTCATAAACATCATCATCATTTCAGGTTTTACTTGAGGGGGTAGGGGAGTTGCAAGACCAGGTCCATGGTTAGGGAAGTGGCCAGGGGGCTCCTGAAGCATTCAGTTATTTACAGATATGTATGTATAAATGAAAGTTGAAGTTAAGTTTCCCCCTTCTCGCCAAAAATTCAAGTTCTCGGCAATTTGTCTCCTATTTGAGCTATTGGTCCACGCAAGACACTAGGATATAAGCAGAATTTGTCATTACTATATTCCTATACAATTGATTAAATAAATGTAGCCTATATTTGAATTTTAGTAGAGACAATTGTTCCCTCTGAAACTTCAAATGATCCTTCTGCACATGTAGTTTCCTTATTGAAATCAAACAAAAGTACTAATTAATAAAAGTATCTAGTATTGAAAATTAAATTTCGCTTGGATTTACTAGTATTTAAAATATATACGTACTTTGGGACTTTACAGAATTACTTCGAGATAAAAATAGACACGAGCAGTGTCGTATTGCAAATTTTATCCGATTTAGTTACGGAGTTGGCCTACCATTTAAAAGTTTGTATATCAGGGCACTCATTCCATATCAGTATTTTCAAACTTTTGCGGACCCGAACAGAGTGCAGAAACTAGAACCAGCAATTAAATTTTAAGTGATATGCCAACTATCGCAAACTAAAACATATATTTTGTGTTGCACTGACGCAGATCCGTATGGAATGGGGCTCCAGGTTTAGCTACAACGTTGTGCCACTATCTAATGTTAGTGATTGAGGTAATATTTTCAAAATATTTTTCTGTAGAAGGAGGAACTTTCGTCATTATCACTTGGCCCACATAACAGCGTTGAACAACCCGCCGATTGCCAGCTAGCCGAGTGGACAAATTTGTGTCTGTCTATGAGATTAACATCTGTAAGAAATCTACGTTTCGTAATCTTTCTGAATGAATTTTTCCATATGGTGTGACAAACTTTGCAAACCGATGGCGAAAAGTCTATCACTCTCCGAAGTGGGGTAAGGCCGCTATGGAGAATTTTCGAACATTGAAGCCACGCGCTACTACTATTCGCAAAGTTTCTCTTACGTACCTCTTGTGCTCCTCCTAATAAACATAGAAAGATGATCAATACATCTTTGTAAAGCTTATGGAACGCAGATTATAACGATTTAACATTATTTCCGATTTTGCCCACCGACTAGAAGAAGTAGAAGAAGACATTTTTGAAAAATTCACAAGAAACTCGAAAATATTCTTTTCGAAAATATTTCATCTCTGGCAACACTGTGTGTATGTACAGCAGCGCAATATAAAACTCGTTATTACATACCTTACATTTGTGTGTAACATGTACAACAGCCACTGAGATCTAGGTCGAGGAAGGTGTCCCAATATGGGATACCCTTTATGGGCTGTATCACCGATTTCAATGGACGAAATACCGGTAGACACTTATATGAGAACACTCTGCGACATTCCTAATTAACACAGTCTCATGATGTACATCCTTGTAAAGCTTATAGAACACAGATTTCAACTATGTAGGATTGATTCCTATTTGACCCACTGGATAGAAGAAGAAAGTTAAAAAATTACAAAGAAGTTATTTATTTATTTATTATTGAAAAAATATAATTTCTGTATACGCATGCTGTATCAAGGATTTTACTGGAGAAAGTATATCGTTGTATGAGAACACCCTGCAATGTGATAGTTGTCCTTATTTGTTCGAACTGGAAAATTGACTAATAGAAGTGGAATATGGACCTTAACAGCCTAACAAATTTAGGTACAGAAAACAATGAACCGCTATATTATTGTAATGTATAATTTAGTGTTTACATTTCTTTTCTTATGAAAAATACTTTAGAGAAACAGTGTTAAAAAATTTACAATACTCCGAGAGTGAATGCTGAGAGGTCTTCTATGGTGAATTTTCCAATATTGGGCCGCGGTGGCTCAGTGGTAGAGCGTTCACCTCTGGTGCTTGGGGTCCCGGGTTCGATCCCAGCCCCCGCCAAGTGAACTTTGTGGTGGACAATCACCGTGCTCGTGGGTTTTCTCGGGGTTCTCCCACTTTCTTCATTCCACCATTTCACTCATCTCTCATCATCACCGTCTCCTTTAGCCTAACCGGCATAACCTTGGGACGTAAAACTCAAAGATTTCATTTCATTTTCTCGCTACGGCGCAGACGCAGAACGCATTTTATATGGACTGGGTCGCCGGTGACTCCATATTGTGGTTGTAAGGGTAAGTTGTTTTTACAGGTGCAAATAATGAATATATACGGGTAGCATATTGTAATGTAACAAAGCTCTAACACATGGAAATATTTGAACACTGTACTAGATATAAAACTGTAGTGTACCATGGAAAAAATATTATAACAAAAATATTAAAAACAAAAACTTGTTTAAGAGTTTGCTTTAAATTGATATAAAGAATAAGATTCCAAATATTGAAGAATCCTCAACATATAATGATATCAAGTACTACAAAGGAAACCAAGAAAGTTCTATCGCTTTTTCACCGATCACCATCGAACATCGATATGTCACATAACACGTACCTAGAAGATCAAAAATAGTCACCACCAGCATCGACGCCCTTCTGCCAACGTTCTGGAAGGCATGGTTCCCATCGCGATAGAACTTGATGGCCCGTGAAGTGAAGAAGGTATCAGGTGCATTTTGCACCTCTACTAGGGATTTGAACTAGCGTCCTCCAAAATGATTATACCGGGAATGGAACAGGTGATAATTTGACGGTGCAATGTCTGGAGAGTATGGTGGATACAATAGTGTTTCCCATCCAAGGTGTAGGATGGTGTACTGGGTCATCCTAGCCACGTGGTGCTTACCATTGTCCTGCAACAGGAGGACCCTTTGGCGATTCACAAATGCTGGTTCCAGAGTTTTCAGGTTCTTTTGAACACGGCTCAACTGCTGACAGTTCACAGTTGCATTGATGCTCTGTAGCAGTTTGCGATGCCCGATGCCCCGAGCAGTCCACCAGACACACAGGAGGGATTTCTTCTTGTGCCGTGCTGGTTTCGGCTGTGTTGGAACCAGTTCATGGGATGCTAACCAATGATGACAGCGCCGTGGATTTTTGAACAGGACCCACTTCTCATCACATGTCAACATACTCATCAGAAAAGGTTCCTTTCTGAGATGAGACAGCAAAGAAACACAAGTTTCCACTCGCGTTGCCTTCTGGCCCGGAGTGAAATCATGTGGGACCCGTCGACCCAACTTGTAGTGCTTCCCAAGTTGATGGAGGTTCTGCCGAATGATTTCTCCACTCCCTCTGAATCACAGTTTGTCATATGTCTGGCCACTATTCGCCTCAATTGCTGCCTTAAGATCTTCAGTTTGTACATGTGTAGGTCTTTAGGCATGTACTGCGTCTTCGAGAGTTTCGTCATCGTGCTTAAACTTGTTAAACCACAGCTGCACTGTCCGCATAGTCACGGCAACTTTACCAAAGTCCTGGCATATCTTCCGCCCCGCTGCAGCTCCAGTTTGACCCCAGTTTGAACTCGTACAACATACACGCCCTTATGACGCTCTGTGGAAGTCCCATGTTCACTTTGTCCTTACGCAAGTTCACGGTGTAACTGAATTGTCACAGCCAGCTAGTATGCTGGACATACCCACACCAACAACTAATCTTCGCGTTATCTTCATTCACATTCAAATCACGGCGTGAGGGCCAATGAAACACAGATCTTTACAAAAAGCGACAGAACTTTCTTGATTACATTTATAGGAAACGTGGCGCCAATATTGGAAAATTCACCATACAAGACCTCTCAGCATGCACTCTCGGAGTGTTGTAGACTTTTTAACACTGTTTCTCTAAAGTATTTTTCAAAGAAAAGAAATGTAAACACTAAATTATACATTACAATCAGATAGCGGTTCAGTGTTTTCTGTACCTAAATCTGTTAGGCTGTTAAGGCCCATATTCCACTTCTATTAGTCAATTTTCTATCTCGAACAAATGAAGACAACTATGTATTACATTGCACGGTGTTCTCATACAACGGTATACTTTCTCCAGTAAAATCCGTGATACAGCATGCGTATAGAGGATTTATAATTTTTCAATAATATATAAATCAATGAATAAATAACTTCTTTAATTTTTCAACTTTCTTCTTCTTCTTCTATCCGGTGAGTCAAATAGGGATCAATCCTACATAGTGTTCTATAAGCTTTACAAGGATGTACGTCATGAGACTGTGTTAATTAGGAATGTCGCAGTGTTCTCATATAAGTGTCTGCCGGTATTTCCTCCATTGAAATCGGTGAAAGAGCCCATAAAGGATATCCCATATTGGGACACCTTCCTCGACGTAGATCTCAGTGACTGTTGTACATCTTACACACAAATGTGAAAGGTATGTAATAACGAGTTTTTTGTTGTGCTGCTGTACTCACAGTGTTGCCAGAGATGAAATATTATCAGATAAAATTGAGTTTTTTGTGATTTTTAAAAAAAATCTTCTTCTTCTTCTAGTCGGTTTGCAAAATGGAAAATAATGTTACATCGTTATAATCTGCGTTCTATAAGCTTTACAATGATGTATTGTTTATTTTTCTATGTTTATTAGGAGGGGCACAGGATGTGAGTAAGTGAAACTTTGCGAATAGTACTAGCGCGTGGCAGCCATGTTCGAAAATTCTCCGTAGCGGCGTTACCCCACCTCGGTAAGTAGTAGACTTTTTGTGATCATTTTCCTCAAACATTTTTCCATAAGAACCCGTTAATAGAAATTGTATTGCAATTTGTTCCCGGTTCAGCAACAATTTGCCAGACTAATAGAGCGTGTCATTACAAGAGATGTAGATACACTATAAACACATCCTGTATGTGGAGAGAGTTAAGTGTACCTGTCTTGTGGATAATAAAAGTGTGAGATTATTCTGAACGAAAATAAAGGAGGCTGTTGTCGTATTTATATATACGGTTTTTAGGCAGAGGCTTATAGAAATTAGTATATATCAACTGGAGCGGAAAGTATTTAAAAAATACTACGTTTCTAAAACAGTAACAAAACATGTCGCACATAAATGCTTTTAACAGTTTCGATGTGGAACAAGGCAATAATCAAAGTTTCATAGAAAGATTCGAGCAAATGTGAGGTTAAGTTCTTAGGTTTTCAGCAAATATTGGAGATAAAACGTACGGAGATCTTGAGACATTTAACATGGCCTGTTCAACCGGCTAAGAAGACTTTCGATCAACTTAAGAAGTTTCTAGTGACACAATATGGAGACAAAGTAAATCCTATCTCAAAATGTCACATCTTTCAGGATATGATGCAATCAGAGGGGCAAAATGTGCTGCAGTATGTCTTATCATTAAAAAAAGGATTGTTTTGCGACTTTGGTAACAACTTAGAGGAATTGCTAAGGGATCAGTTTATCTTTGGTGTTATGAATGATAAAGCCAGAAGCAGGGGCGGATCCAAGGGGCAATCGCCCCCCAAGAAAAGGAAGCTTTCCCGTCCCTAGTCAGAAGACGACCAAAGATTTGATTTTCCAAGGGTGTATCTATCTATCTATCTATCTATCTATCTATCTATCTATCTATCTATCTATCTATATATATATATATATATATATATATATATATATATATATATATATATATATATATATATATATATATATATATATATATATATATATATCAGTCAGTATTAAACTGACAGAAAAGCAGATGAGGAAAATACACATGGATATGGACAATGCTCAACATTTGAACCCGACCTCCTATCCGAAAACAAGACATACGAAAAAGCTACACGGTAAAAAATAAAGAGAATAACAGACCATAGGTAGCGAAGAAGGAAATTTTTAGCTATGCTAATTGTGATATACTGTGTATTGCAGTAGCAAAAATGTGCTGCTTTTAGGGTTTCCATATTTCTACTGATCTAAATCAGACAGTGTGAGGTAGTAAATCTTCCAAAGTGGGGCATTTTGGAAGATTGTTTACTTTCACACCTCCCATCGGTAGAAAATACCTAACCAACAAACAAGCCGCTTTTATTTCAATCCTTTTAAGTGTATCAGTAATGATGGTTAGGTAAGTTAGCCACTGGGAGACAAAGGGAACCCGTGCTCTCTAAACTACTTCCTGCCACTTCTCCAAATTGGGTTCACCTGTTATGTATTTTTAAATTTATTTAAAATTTATAGCAAATGAAGTATGTTTATGATAGAATATGTAAGAAAATTATTTTCACAAATCCAAGTTAACACCTTAACACAAAAGAACTGGAATTAATCATCTATGGATGCAGACAGTTGCTAATTTATTTCACCGGTACTATAGTGGATAACATTGTCTGAGTTTGGTCTTACAAATAGTATGCGTGTAAGGAGAATTTTATTAATTGACTGTTGAGAAAATTCTGTTTCGTAGTTTAAGGTCCCACGATTTTGCTCCGAGGAGATGGTAATGATGATAATGAACGAAATAATAGAATGAAGAAGGTGGGAAGAAACAGGAGAAACCCGAGAAAACCCATGGATATGGCGTCTGTCTTCAACAAGACCTATTTGACGAAATCTGGGATCAAACCATACACCTCACGCAGCAGAGATAAGTACTATATCACTGAGGCAGTACTGCTGTCTTGACCCAGCATCACAATGTAATTGAGGGCTAATTGCACTAAAATGAAACGAAATCAACTCTAGAAAGACCAAAAAAAAAATCCGTTATGAATCAATGAGTTGTCTACACAGTACCTAGTTAAAAGTTTACGGTTGTAACGCCAGTCGAATCTCAGCTGATTCTTTACAGTTAAACTTTATAGAACAGGAGAAACAAGTACTTGCCTCCTTTCAGATATAAATGTTCTAATTTAACCTTTCATTCCATTACAAATCTTAACGCATGGATATAATAGGGTTACCATGTTTTGATATGTCAAAATACGGACACATTTCCTTCTGGCTAACGTGTTACATAAGCATTAGCTATTGACACAAGAAAGGTTAATTTTTATCTGTTACGTTCAGTTAGCCCCTAAAACACTTTAAAATAAATTCAAATGTATAAAAATGATTAATCAAATATAACAGCATCAGGTTGATTTTGCCTACTCATATTTTTCAGTAGATCTGATACTTTTTGGATATGTTTCCTTTAAATAAAAATAGCCAAATATACATATTATTATATATAAAATATCTTTAATTGAATTGACAATACGCATGACACAGACAAATCTACGAGTTTCGGAAAATGAATGCGGACGAAAATTTTGCTAGCAAATATGCGGATATGTCCACATAAATGCTGAAATTTGGTAACCCTAGATAACACTAAATAAAATATGAAGATTATGCTGCAAAAATAAAGAAACAAGTACATAGTCAGATAAATATATAAAGCTGCTAATTTTTATTACATACAGCACAATAATTCTTTCTGTTACAATAGGCAGTTGATGAAAGCATACGCAAAGATGGGTGCTGAGCCACCTACTGCTACTACTAGACCAGTGGTTCTTAACCTTTTTTGACGGACGACTCTTTACTGAACGCCTATGAGACCACGACAAACTTACTTGATTCCTTATTAATAACACAAATTATAGTAGTGTAAAACTATAAATGGATTCACTCGAGCAGACGGATCTACCAAATAGAAAATTTATATGTAAAATACCTTGTGAAACATTTTTCGTGAAGAAATGAGAGTGTGAATATAAGTAATTACCAGCTGCGTACAATATATTGAAATGAATTTTGAGTAATAGTGAAAGTATTGTATTTGTAAGTGTGCTCTTCCACTATCCTCGTTTATGCGTATACTCCCGTCGCTAACGCGTCTGCTCCCTACCAATGCACCTCCTCGGTCCGCTCGGGCCCTCTTGCTACGCTCTCGACTGACTCAGTTAGATAGCATTCGTGCTTTTAGTGGCTACTTAGCACAAATTGGTTCGTGTTTTATGCACCTTAGTTTTTATGTCATACGTCCACACTTTATTTATACTAAACCCTTCTGAATTCAATCTGTAAGTAGTAATGGAGCTCCTCATTTAGTGCATGATCTGTTAAAAGAAATACAGAGTTCTGACCTAACCTAAAAATATAAGAAATATGTCGAAATTTGGTAGAACCGTCTGCCCGAGTATTGCTCTATAAATTTCTACCAAGTAGTGACTATGTATTACTAAGCATTATTGCTGTCGCTGGAGGAGATGACTGGTACAGTCTATCTCAAAATTGATTTTAACCAATTAATTAATACGTACTGATTTTTAAATTTTAAAATCCTGCGACACACCTTATGGGACTGAGTGAGATATCAATGTGTCGCGACATACCTGTTAAGAACCACTGGACTAGACAGCACACATGTACCTTGTTAATGTGTGGACTCTCTCCATAGAGAATCGTCTCGAATATCTATAACCATAGAAGGAGTTACGTGCATTTACTTTCAACATATTCTTACTTATTTCTTCTTACAATATATAACGGAAATAGAATTATAGGTGTCGTTATTCTAAGCACAGATTTAAAGAAAGTGTGAACTATAAGTTTTTCCTTCCTTTGGAGGCAAACCGAAAACAAAGAAGTGAAAACATATAGAGTTCTTGAAATAATATTTTACAAACGACATTTCATGAGCAAGTTAACCTAAGATTATTAAGGAATTCTGACTATCACAAATGGTTATTACTGTATTGGTATTTAAATACAATAAGAAAATCGACCTTCTGATAGTTACTCGAATGTATTCAAACTCTTTGAACACAAGTTCCATTATTAAGGTTTGTGTATAAGAGATGTAGTATTGTTACAACTATTTCTTTTCTGTAATTGGTATGATTTGATGATACCATTATTACATATTTTCTTAATTTTGTTATCAAATTTTCTCATCTAAATGTAATTTAACGAGACTCTTACTCGAAGAATCATAATACTATATCTGCATTAACTTAATTAAATTGTATCGATACTAAACTTGTTTTCTTGTACACTTCTTTCACATTTATACCATCTGTAATTATTATTTTGTGACTTCTGAGCTGAAATATAATCATGTTTTCTCATGCTATAATAGTTCTAGACAGAAATTGAACATGGAAGATTTTAAGAGTCTGATGTCATTTTCAGTTTCCTTTTCTGTAAAATTTCAAAATTCTAATATATATCCATATAAACAAGAAGAATAACTGTAACGTAAACCAAGTTCACAACTTTAGATATTAATCTGTAACGTAAAAAGTTATAATCCTTGATCTGTACAAGCAATGTGTTGTAATGTGTTGTGTTAATTGGTGGAATACTGTACTATGAATCAATAGTCTTCGGTATCTGACACTGATAACATTGAATGTTGTTATCTTATTTTGATGACCGAAATCACTTGGTTTATATTTTCAGTCTTCTCTGCGTTCAGTATTGAGCAATCTAATGAAAATATAGCCAATTGTTAATATGTCACCAGTCAGAGCCGTAACTCGGGACATTTTCTGAAGAAGCAAGCATTAATGTTTGGATCTCTCTAGAAAAGTATGAAGTTGGGCTCCTAGAAAAATGTGAAATATGAAATTTGGGTCCCCTAGAATTTAAAATCTTAATAAACATTATCATTGCTTAAAGAAGCTTGAGTTGGCGTTTTTTCTTACTGAAGTGAGGCCCAGATTATATTTATCCTTCATTCTAAACATATATTTTGGTAAATTGATGGGGCACCAGCAGCAACTTACATTTTTTTTATTTTATTTATTTATTTAAAGAAAATTAATATATTGGATGTATCCAATATATTAAAGAATATACATTAAAAATACATAAACATATTAAATTATAAAATAACAATATACAAAATATTAATGGAATAAAATAAAAGAATAAGAAAAATAACTGCTACAGAACTTAACAAGTAAATTTTCTACTTATAAGTGCTATTACTTTTCTAAAGGAAATCGGACTTCCTAGATTTCCTTTATTAGTAGAGTTTAACGTACGCGGTATTCAGAGATGAGAGGACTTCGGACTTCCAGAAGTCATGTATATCTCCCAGTGTCGGGTAACTTACTTCAATGCACTTATTTCTATATTTTTTTTTCAGTTCTTTTAGAAATCGTATTGAGGGGACAATATTTGAGACAAAACATGAAGAAATATATACTAGCAGAACATGCGTTCTTGGCACGGGGAGAAAATGTTTCATCTTGAGCACAAATAGCTGAATTTGGATTTAAACTGCATCGGAAGTGTCATTGTTCGTCTCAGCGATTCCGAAAACTATGGATTTGACACTAATATAGTTCGTTTTTGAACATTTTTAAATATCTCCCTCTCCCGCAAGTTGCACTGTCAAAATGGAATGATAAAAGATATACCAGGCCCAAGGGCGCCCATATTGTGGTTTTCAAGGAGGGGCAAGCATAAGCGACGTTTCAAAAATAGTTTCAAATTTTGCTATAACTAATGTAAAAATTCTATTGGGTTTTTGATATCCCCAAGTACAATTTCCTCTTAGGGGGACAAGCGCCCCACCTTGCCCCCCTGATTGGCGCCCTTGACCATTCCCAAACCTCATCTATGTTGAAAATTGATCGAGATCGGTCGGGTGGTTCAAGAGGTATAAAGTCACAAAAATAGTAACTTTCATTTTTATACATATAGATTCCTGGGGTCCTAATAGTAGATACTTTGATAAAATGAATCCAGATTATATCATATGGTGAAAGGAAGTTCCATCTTATCGTGGCCCCCCTCGAGTGTCGGGGAGCTTAAATGGGAGGATAGTTCTCCACTTTATCCCCACAAGTTACGTCACTGTGTTTACCACTGAGGTTACCAGTATGTATTTTATGATGCAGAAGGCACACATTAAAGTGAGCCGAAAAACAATCCTAAATTGTTTTTTCAAGTCGAATTTTTAATATATTTTTAACATTTGTAAATTAGCGTCTTCTCAAATGTTTTAGTTCAAATTAATATGCATTGGAACTACAGAAAATAAGTTTAAATGTTATGAAAATTCAACATCTTCCGGACGCACATTGCCTTCCAAGTTAATGAAATTTTAAAGACAAATTTGCAAATAATGGTAGATATCATCTAAAGGAAACAAAATACTAACAACTTACATGTTTTTAGCTTCCTTTATTGAATACAAGTTTAAATATTTAGAAAACAAATTATTTTAGACTATTAGTAATATTTATAAACAAATATTTTTTGACAAAACTAAGTTTTTAAATGAAGAGACGAAAGTTCAAGAAATTCATGTTGGACAATTTAAACATCTTGGTTTTCACTCGTTCTTAGCTGAATGTAATTGAAATTTGATTTATGGGTGAAGTAAGGTATGGTTGACCATGACAGCAGAGTTGTTCTGATAAAACCATCCTAGACTTAGCTCCGAGTGAGTTACAAGGAGCGCCTGAATTTCTTAGAATTGACAGTCATTGCGCGAGCGAAATACCTTGAACGATTTGGACAATTCTTTTACCTGAATCATTATCGGTTTGAGTAAAATTCGATTAGTTCTATCGCATTTAAAAATAGACAAGTTAAGTAACATAAAAAATATCGTAAAAATGTGATTATACGACTAGAAGATATAAACTGATTGAATCTCTTTTCTTTTTCTTTTTTTTTTACTTCTTTTCAGTCTCCCCAATTCTCAACTTTTTGAGGTATTACCACAGGTACGTCAAACTGGAGTGCGTTATCGGCAAATCACATATTAAACATGTTCATAATTTTGCACACATTTTGTACCTTTTAAAAAATTTTGTACACCCCTGCGATTCAAGAAAATTGGGATCAAAATTCCGCACTCCAAGTTGGCGTTTGAGTGCGGAATCACCAGACCCGAGATTTAGGTAACTAAAAATAATCTACGGATTTTGTACAATTTTGTACACCTTTAAAATAATTTTCTACACCCCTGCGTTTCGAGAAAATTACCGTCAAAGTTTCGAACTCAACGATCAAGTTGGAGTGCCGAATCTTCATATCGAAGATTTAAGTAGCCAAAAATAATCTACGAATTTTGTACACTCTTGTACACCTTTTAAATAATTTGTACTCCCTTTATTTCGAAACAAAATATCTTTAAACTTACGGATTCTAGAACAAGCAAAGCATCAACTTGTAGTGACGATTGCCAATATCAGACATATAATTAGAGGATATGATAATATATGTCCCGTAAAATTATGTACACCTCCCGTAAGATTTTGTACACCATTCAAATAATTTTGTATACCCCTCTGCTTCCAGAAAAATAGGTTCAAAGTTTCGAAGTCAACCATCAACATGGAGTGCGGAATCATCAAATCGAAGATTTAAGTAGCCAAAAATAATCTACGAATTTTGTACACTTTTGTAAACCTCTTTTGAAAAAATTGTACACCCCTGTATTTTCAGAAAATTGCTCTTAAACTTACAGATTCTACCCCAAGTAAACCATCAAGTCGGATGCCGATTAACAACATATGTCATATAATTAGCGGGTATGCCGTCATAAAATTTTGTACACTTTCAGTAAAATTTTGTGCACCATTCAAATAATTTTCTACATCCTTGTGCTTCCAGAAACGTAGGTCTAAAGTTTCGAATTCAACCATCAATTTGGAGTGCGAAATCATTATATCGAAGATTTAAGTATCCAAAAATAGTCTACGAATTTTGTACACTTTTGTACACCTTTTAAAAAGTTTTGTACACCCCTGTATTTCGAGAGAATTGGACTTGAACTTACTTTAATATCAGACATATAATTAGTGGATATGATTTCACATGTCCTGTAGAATTTTGTACACCATTCAAATATATTTTTTTCACCCCCGTGTTTCTAAAAAATTAACTCCAAAATTTCGAACTCAACCATCAAATTTTAGTGCGAAGTGTTCATGTCGAAGATTTAAGTAGACAAAAATAATCTACATTTTTTGTACAATTTTTGTACAACTTTAAAAAAAATGTTGTTTCGAGAAAATTGACCTTAAATTTACGCAACGTACCATAAACAAACCATGAATTTACATGTGTGCAGTTGGCACCTTCCTCTTCCAAATTACACCAAACGTCGCACATCGTTAGTGCATCGTAATTTCACGTTAGTGCACTAAGAAGTAAAGTTAGTGCTATGAGAGTTTACGAGTTATTGAAGATTTTAAGTAGGAGAAAACTTCATTTGAAGTTAGCTCCCACCCATCTTTGTGCAGACAAATTCTCATCAAATTTATCACATCGTTAGTACATTATTAGTGAACTAAAACGCAAGAAGCACTAACGTTAGTGTTACCATATTTTGAGATTTATTCACGATTATTGGTGGGGGTCCAACTTAAGAAATATCAAATTACATACAAATTGACGTAGAAACATGAGATTAGCTTGAGTTGTTAGTGCGTCGTTAGTGTACTTAAATGTACTAAACACTAACGATAGTGATATAATTTGGGGTTTATTCAAGATTTTTGGTGGGGGCCGATTTCAGAAATATCAAATTCCATACAAACTGTTACTGTTTTCTAGAAGCGCTAGTTATGCACTAACAAATGGCACTAATTTTTCGTTATTGCTTGAAGTGGAGAGGCAAGTTCACTCTGATCCCCAAAGATATTTTAGTTGTTGCAACTAAAATAATAAAGCACTAAAGTTAGGGTTTGCTGCACTAAGAAGCACTGGCGATGCAGTAACGATTGCACTAGAAGAGACCATTAGTGCTTTTGAATTTTGCGGAAATATGACGCAATGAAAATGTAACCATACATTTTCTTATGAGAGTTTCCTGACATGTAATTGCCCATAACTGCACTAATAATGAAGCACTAACGAAACTCTTAGTGTTTTGTAGAAGCACTAACGAATGGCGCCAATTTTTCGTTAGTACTTGAAGTGGGGGAGCAAGTTCACGCTGGCCCCAAAAGGTTTTTTTTTTATTTGTAATACCTACATTAATCTAACTAAGGTTAGGTGTCGGTGCACTAAGAAGCACTAACAATGAACTTACGAATGGCACTATATTTTCATTAGTACTTGACGTTTTTGGGGAAGCGTGAACTTGGCCTCCCGAAAGTTTTTTATTTGTTGCACCTACACTAATGGAGCACTAACGTTATTCGTTGATGCACTAAGAATCACTAGTGATGCACTAACGATTGACACTAAATTTATCGTTAGTGCTTCATGTGTACGGTCAAGTTCATGGATGCCGTTAGCGTTTAGTTAGTGTAGGTGATACAAGTGAAAACCTTTTGGGGGCCAAATTCACGCCGCAGCAGTCACTTCAAGCACTAACGAAAAAATTAGTGAATCGATACTGTTTCTTAGTGCACCAACAACTAACGTTAGTGCTTTATAAGTGTAGTTGCTACAATCAAGAACTCTTTGGGGGCCAGCGTAAACTAGGAGCCCCCACTTCAAGCACTAACAAAAAATACTGCTATTCCTTAGTGCTTCGGTAGTGCTTCTTAGTGGACTAAGTCCTAAAGTTAGTGCATCATTAGTGTAGGTGCTACAAGTAAGAAATCTTTGGGGATCAGCGTGAGCATGCCCCCACTTCAAGCGCTAAATAAAAAGATAGTGCCGTTCGTTAGTGTATCATTAGTGCTTCTAGAAATACTCATAGTTTCGTCAATGCTTCATTATTAGTATAGTTATGGCCAATTACGTCACAAAACTCCCATAAAAAATTCATAAGAGATTATTCGTTGCCTCAAATTTTCGACAACATTAAAAGCACAAACGATCTATTCTAGTGCAATCATTAGTGCATCGTGATTTTGGATTGTAGTGCTTCTGTCTCAAAGTTCTTCAGTCACAATGATATACTGTAAATAAGGCCAGCAGTTGATTTCGTGAGTATAAGTAAGCTACAGATTCTAACATTTCGCCATGAAGTTTAAAATGTTGTATAATACTATATTTTTGTTTGAAAAATAGATAAATAAAAGATCTATATTGTTTTCCTAATTATTATTTTCATAGACGAAAATATATTTATCATTTAATAATGTCCTATGTTTTCGCCACATGATTTCGAAGGTAATATTATGTTTATTTGTAACATAGGTAGACTCATGTCCAAAATGATTGTCGCATATCTATAACGGTCTTGTTATGTGAATATAATTGGATAATGATATCGCAAGGGATTTCTAATACTGTTACTATGTGTATAATCGGCAAATGTATATTTGTGCTAAATTTCATAGAAAAAAACTATATATGCGAAAATTAGAATGAGTACATGAAAATGTTGCTAAATGGACAAGAAAAGTTTTTTTCGTTATATTGTTGTTATTTACAGCTCTTTCGATATAAAATTTACCACATACATGTCTCTGCCGATTATACACATAGTAACAGTGTTAAAAGTACTCTGCGATATCATTATACAATTATATTCGCACAACAAGCCTGTTATAGATATGCGAGAATCATTTTGGACATGAGTGTATCTATCACATAATTATCGTTAAATTTAATGTTTTACAGAGTTTCCACCCAAAAAATAAAAGAATGAACAAGTGACGGCGTCACATCAGCGAGCGCGAGTGTAAGTGAGGATAACATATGAAAATGGTTCAAATACATATATCAATATGTGCAGAACCTGGAACGGTGTTGAAACAGTTTTCAGGTATACCCAGCATCTGGCAATATTCTTCCTGAAAAAGGAGATAAAATGTATACTCTAACGAACAAGGATACTCAAGTAAAATAAAATCACGACCTTGTTCACCTTTTTTTTCTGATAGTGGGTCTTCAGGTCCACCTCTTATAGTGTCTCCCTACAAACGAATCCAAGAAGAGATGACCGAATTAGTTCCGCTTTCTTGGAACTTAGCACGAAGCGGCAATGAGTGGAGGAGGGCTCAAGCTTTTTTTACGAATACGCAGAGAACGAATACGCTTTTTAGTACAACATAATGTAAAATTTCCCGTAATTTTGTTCCTTGATGGACATAAACCGCACTTGATTTTTCAGCTAAGTATTTTATATACACCGTTGCTAATAGAGATTTTAGCGTTCTATCCAAAAGCAACCAGACTTCTGCAGCCTACTGAAGTAGAGGTGTTTCGACCCATCAAAATATATTGGTATACAGCAGTACAAAAGTGACAAACTAAACACACTATGGAAGTACTTACAACATATTCATTTGCTTCTCGTAGTTATTCTACAGATCGTTATACCCCGTGCTCTTTAAGTGATACTTCAGGCATGGATGAGCGGCGAAACATATGTAATGAAACTGAGGAAGTAGGAAATAATTCAGATGTAGATGAGAGTTGTAATAACTCGGTACAGCAAAATATTAACAAAGTAAATATGGCTTCTACAAGTGGTAAATCAGTTCAAAGTTCTACATCATCGTGTTCAACTAATAGATGCCAACTTCTACTTCAGATATATCCTTCAGTGGCCTGAGACTCGCAAAAGAAAAGGAAACAAAGACCTTGAAAGACTTCCTTATGCTGTTACATCTAAACAATATCAACTATTGCTTGAGAAGAAACGATTTACTAAAAAGAAAAAAAAAAAAAACAATCGGAGAAGGAAGGAAGAAATATAAAGGGTCCGGTTGAGAAAAAGTGAAAATGACAGGAAAACTCAAACGACTCCTAAAAGCAGCTTATTTTTAAGTAGACAAACTGTTCATAACGTTATAACATAATATTATAAATGTAAATTTAATGTAAATGACACTGACGACACGACTAACTATGATTAGTATCTAAGGGATTACCACATAGTGTGCATTCCCAAAGCTCATCGTATTCATATTCCTGATCCAAGTGATGGTGATGCATTTCTATGCCAGAATTATTAGCAGAAAAACAAATAGTTCAGATAATATGGAGGAAGACTCAGATGATGTGAAAGACCTTCCAGATCTTGTCTCCACTTCAAATAAAAACATGTAGTCTACGCCTAGGTCATAGAATATCTGAGTAATAATTATTTCCCTAAAAGAATTGCCAATTTGCATTTGTTCGAAAGCTAACCTTATTTTCACTATATGTAATTATAAATCTATTAATAATAATAATCAATAACATAAACATTTGCCACGTTTTGTTAATTTAGTTTAATATAAACCTTCTGTGGAAAGAAAATACTTTAAGTTATGGTATAATTAGTTGCAAATTGGTTACTTCCATGCTTATAATAACGTGTATTATCGTAATACGGCATATAAGAATATAATGTGTGCAACTGTGGTCTACAAAAATGTAACTTATGCAAATGTTGCATGGAAAAATGCAATAGACCACATGGCTAATAACTGAATTTGGCAAGGCCAGTTACTGTAAAAGGTGGCTAATATCTGTAATTTTTGTACGTTTTCATTCAAAACTGTTTTTTATGTCTTTCTTTTGTAGCATCTTAAAATGATTGTATACATTTTTATTAAGAAATAAACAACGTTTCTAAAAAGGTACATATAATTCAGTTATTCTAAAAGCTATCTTGTTGACAAAAGTTTAAACTGAAAATTTCGCTTAAGTAGCCAATATGGTCTCCCCTACTAACGTTAGTGCTTAGTGCTCTTTTTTGGTGCACTAAGAATGCACTAATGATGTGATAAGTTTGGTGAAAATCTCTCTGCATAAAGACGGGTGGCGAGCAAACTTCATATGAAATTAGACCACCACCAACAATCTTCAATAACTCGTAAACTTTGATAGAATTAACATTAGTTCTTAGTGCACTAATGTGCACTAACAATGCACTTCCGATGGGCAACGTTTGGTGTAATTTAGGAGAGATGGAGGGCCAATATCAGACACGTAAGTTGATGGTTTGTTCATGGTAGACTGCGTAAGTTTAAGGCAAATTTTCTCGAAATATAGGGATGTACAATTTATTTTAAAAGTTGTGCAAAACAGTAGGCTACTAAATTCATATATTACATTTGTCTACTTAAGTCTTCGATATGATGATTCCGCACTCCAAGTTGATGGTTGAGTTCGAAATTTTGGAGTTAATATTCTCGAAACACAAGACTGTACAAAATCATTTGAATGGTCTACAAAATTCTACGCCACATGTTTATTCATATCCGCTAATTATTTGTCTGATATTGCTAATCAGCGCTCCAAATTAATGGTTTGCTTATGGTTGAATCCGTAAGTTTAAGGCTAGTTTTCTCGAAACACATTTGTGTACAAAATTATTTAAAAGGTGTATAAAAGTGTACAAAATTCGTAGATTAATTTTGTCTACTTAGAACTTCAATATGAAGGTTCTGCACTCCAACTTTATGGCTGAGTTCGAAATATTGCAGCTAATTTTCTGGAAACACAGAGGTGCACAAAATTATTTGAATGGTGTACAAAACTCTACGGAAGGTGTACAAAATTTTACGGCACATATACAATCATATACGCTAATTGTATGTTATATATATTGCTAATTGGCACTCCAACTTAATGGATTGCTTATGGTAGAATCTGTAAGTTCGTACAATTTTCTCGAAATACAGGTGTATGTAAACATTTTTTAAAAAAGTGTACAAAAGTGTATAAAATTCCTACATTATTTTTGTCTACTTAAATCTTCGATATAATTATTCCGCACTCCAAGTTGATGGTTGAGTTCCAAATTGTACGTACGTAAATAACTGTTTATATGTGTATGATGTATTGTTTGCACGCTTGCATCAAGGTGTGTGTGTGTGCGTGTGTTTGTGTTCGGAATGTACTTGCTTGTCAAGGTTTTGCTCCCTTGTAATCGATATATAGCTATCTTGGAATCGATATTTTGCCCTCTACTTGGAGAAAAACCCTGCAGGCGTCCATGTAACTAAAGTAAACAAGATTGGTAACAACTGCACTAGACTTATCCTCGTATATATCAAAATCTACAAAACTGTATTACCTAGGAAAAGGATTAACCTAATATCGTTTAGGACTCATACGTTGTACTCGTAATGGTATATGCATTTAAACTTGGTGGCATACTAGTTTGTATAACATGGAAATAAAGCAAAATGTAGTTTAAGAGTAGAGAAGATACAGATGCACTGTGTATCTTCCTTCAAATGGTTCAACAGTCAAATACTAAGACACACTACTTAAAATACATTTATTATGGAACAAATACAAATAAACCCTACAATCTATAACGCATGCAGAAAGCTATTTATCAATTAATACGACAAAATTCTGCATTTCTTGTGTAAATTTAAAGTTTAGTACTATTTACAATTATTCAAATAAAATATTATTTTACTACACTTTGATTACAGTATACACTCTAAATATCTAACCTGTTTCCTCAGGTGTCCTCTTTGCTTACTGGTTCCATTGTTATGTTGGAAGTAGTAAAACCTTTATCTTCTTCATCTATTGTTCTAGTTGTGAACCAAGTATGTTGGTGGAAGACTTCTTTGTATCTGGAATGACACAAAATAAAATACAAAATAACTACTAAAGTCTCATGAATCTTTCAGAAACTGTGAGTTGTGAGCCATCTACACAGACGGTGATTTTTTCGGTACTAGACAAGAAAATATAAAAATCGCGAAGACTAGAATTTGAACATGCACATTTCTTTTGTGAGAAACATGTCGATACTAGAGGTGATGCTAGAAATCTTTGGCATCGTTGGAAATGCACAGCTGAATACAACGCTTCGTAATTCCGAAAGTAGCCTGCAAGACGCTCTTTTTTTTAATACTAATTACGGTTATTTTACGTCAAATGTAATGGCATTAAATCAATCCAAACAATTGAAGCAGTGATTTAATAAGCATTTTGTTTTCTCAGACGTGGTGTATTATCTCTTCCGCGTTACCTCCAAACTACGATAAAGGAAACCACGTATAACTAAAGCACGATGATTTCCTATTGGCCTATCAACGCTTGTATTCTTCCGCAAAATAGTTCACCACTATTAATTATTAATTTTCTTATGAAACAACTATCTGCAAAATACTCGTAGTTCTCCGCTTTTAATTATTACTTTTACTATGAAACAACCATACAAAACTGTGATATTATTATAAATGGTAAAACTATAATACAGATTATCTGATAATTTTACAATCGAGTATGCTTAATGAAACAACATAAATATTAGATTTAAGCATGTGTAGCTATTATGGCTCCAATTCAACTGCGTAGATATTCTATTTCTTCTGTTACAAGTAATCCGCACGACAAAGATTATTAATATCGACGTGTTTAATTTGCTCTTTCCCATGTGAAAGTGAGAGCGATGCGTCACTAGCCAATCATATTGTTGAACAGCGGAAGAACACCGATATTGTTGTTTATCTTCATTTAGAGGTAAGGCTGGACAGATAATAGTTGTGCGTAGCAATTTCTTTTTTCAAGAATTTTTTTTAGATGAAGCACGATTCCTCCTCTTTTTCGCTACGCGAACCCCTTTATTGCTTGAATGGTCAGTAATGGAAAGGAGTACAAGCAATGTGGCAGAATAGGCTTCGTAGTGAAGCGAATGTTCGATCAGTACTCTAACTGTAAGAATGAGGAAGTTGCTGTAGAGCTGTATGATATAGGGTGAACGGTCTATCGGGAGTAGGATGTAAATATGCGTGTTTAAAATAAGAGAGTGAATCCCGTTTTACCTCGCAGCTCGCGACAAAATGATATCAGTGTTTATCTCAAGAAGACGTAACGACAAGGATGCCTACAGACATGTTTTCGGTACAAGTTGCGCCCATGAAATTTTTCATTGAAATCGAGACAGTCTAACTTCAATAACACCGTAATGATGGTTTTCAAAATCCCGATATTGAACAAAATTTAATCTTCAAAGTCTACAAAACAAGTTATCTTGGTTTTGTCACAATCAATTTCGATCTCTACTACTTTCCGTGGAGAGCTTGAGTAGAATAGTTAATTTGGAAGGGTTATACAGCGATGGATACGGCTGTGTATGAAGTCCCTGTTTGGCTAAAGTGAGTATTTTGCAATTTTAATATTTTAATATTTATTTTAGTAAATCGTATATTTAGCAGGGGATACCTAGACAGTGCAACATAATATAGAACTTATAAATCAAAAATGTACTATTATTATGCATTTCTATTTGTAAACCTTGTATAGATGATCTACGTTTATTATGTGCAGGTGAGAGGGTGGCTATACTAGTTGTCTCAAACCCCTCTGCGGGACCCACGCGACTCCCTGAATTCGTACTTCCAGCCATACACATAATGTTCGTTGAGCATGAACTTGTTGCAGAGATGTACTATTTCGTCTGTGATATAGAAGTCAAAGTTTATTTTACAGAAGGAAAGTAATTTTCGATAATTTTGAATTATTTGTTTTAATATGTTAGGTAATAATAGAATCATGATTATATTGATATATCCCTAAAATAGAAAGCTCCATAAATGTTAGTAATTCACTTAGGATTTTCGTTTTATAAGGATTAATTACAATGCTTCTTATGCAGTACTATGAGGGTGCAAATTGTCACATCTAAGAGTACGTACATTAAAAAAACAACAACAGAAAACCTGCTTCTGATTATTGGAACCAACTATCCGCTCGGGTTTGTGTGTTTATTAAACTAAAGAACGCGTTTCCCATGGTAGGCTAAAACCTGTTAGTTATACGAAAGATGACTTGGTCGTTAGACGAGGGGTTTCCCTTCTTGATAGTGCCGAATTAAATTCAGAAAAAAGCAACTGGTTTTTGTATCAATTATGTCCTATAATGCATCTAAAATTAGAGAGATATTTATGTAATATATTTTCAAACAACCCTCTGAATTATAATGGAGTAGAAGGAAAACTATAACAACAAGAATTATAAACATAATAATAACAGTAAATTGCAATGAACATTTATTCAATTTCTCCCTTTAATTCCTCACTTATCTCTTTCTAGTATTGCAACAGTCACATATTTCGTCGACAGACTCACAAAGTGCCGTATCTTAAAAAAAAATAATCGAAATTTGAGTTATTTTGCTATGTAGTTGCATACACTGACTTCTACAATTTCACAAAACGACACATCTGTAATATGCGTTATTTTGATGGTAGTGATGACGTCACTGTGTTGTATCTCAAGATTAAGCATATAAACCATTTTCACAAGCAGTCGTATCTTTAGTTACGACAGTTTGTGAGCAACAAATCTTTCGCAACTGGACAGATACGTCTATATTCAAAGCAATTTGTTTATGTATACAAGGTGGTCCAAAAGTAGGTATACGGTCCCTTACTGATCAACTCATTGCTTTTTATATCATTTCTTATTATTATCCATCAGGTAGACTTAGTTTCTTTATTACTTGTTCTTAATGTATTTTTACTTATATCTGAAGCTCGAAACAGCCGAAGCAAATAAACTTATAAGCTAGAATGTTATACTTGATCAATGCAGGGGTGTATATCTATTTTTTGTCCACCATGTGTATATATTTACACGGCATGCGGCGTCCTCAGGTTGCGGATCGAGGAGAAGATATAGAGGTTAGCTGCGAAGATACTGAATAAGCAGTCGCGGACAGACAAAGAGTGGCCCTCCAGCTTGGGGGTTTGGGTGAGGCTAACAACCTCATCCTGTAAGAAAAAGACACTTGTTGAGAAACATTCACAGAAGCCTCGGACCAGGACTGATAACTTGGCACGAACTCAGCAAAAGAAAATGGACATGAGATTTGGAACATGGAATATTAGAAGTCTTTATAGGGCAGGCGCGTTAAAATCCATAACGAATGAGTTAGAGAAATACAGGATGGACCTAGTAGGAGTTCAGGTTGGTTGCTATGAAGCGGTATGCGGTGCAAACACGTAAGATCAGAGAAATCTCTCTCCGATTCTTTGAATCTCGGCATGGACAAGATTAGGGAGATTCAGTCCACAGTGCTATAAGCACATTTATTAAGCACTGTGGCAGTATTTATGTACCTTCGCAACTTGGACCGATTGTTAAACTGGCAATGAAAAATAACCCATATACCGTTCAATGTGTTGACAGAAGCTATTTACGAGACTTTAGATCTCTGTCCCAATGTCTTCGTATTCTGTCGGTTATACGTGACGAAAATGGATATCCAATCAATTGGGCGGAAATGTGCGAAGTGAAAGTGCACAAAGACTCTCCAAACTGTATTCAGTTTAAGACAAGTCACTTGGAGGACACTTACAGAACTATTCCCCTGAAAAGAACGCAGATTGAATCCACCAAGATAGAAGTTCCTACTTTGCAGACTTCCGAAAAATTATCTCCAGAGAAGTACGAGGATTTGTTATAATTGTGTCTGGGCCCAACTCCAATCATTCGAAACCCTGAACATGTTCAATTTTACAGAAACTTACCACATTAGTCATCCTTGTCAAGTGCGATATGAAAGCATGTAATTTGCAATTATTTTGCAATAATTTATATTATGACAATAACTTGATAGCGTTATTTTATTATATGGTTAGTACGCTCTTAATTTTGTATTCCTTGTGTGTTCTCAGGAATTTCGTTTTATCCTCAAGAATCTCAGGAAGCGTTTGTTAAATTATTTTGTGTAATAAACACGAAGTTTTTCAATAAAAGAGCAATATATTCCGATTGTTCATCAATTAATGTAGTTCTGAGCATAAAAAATATGCTTCGTATCTTTCATACAAGAGAGGATTATCATCGTCACAAACTGTAGTATCTTTTTCCAGCCACATTTTCCACTAGGTTTTACAGACAAATTTCATAAAACTTTCTACAATGATTTCTTATGATCTACGTTATAACTTGATAAATTTTCACTCCTTTCGGTAAAATAGATTTTGCGTTATGGCTGTTCAAAGTTGTGTAAAAGCCTAAAAATCGCTCTCCTGAAAAGTTAAGAAAACTGAGATACGACAGTTTGTGACGCTGTCGACGATTTGTTGTGATGGTAATGGCTTCTCTTGTCCCACACGGCATACATATTAACAATATCTTTAATTAGGGCCTCATAGTGCATTCTATATCAGAGCGCACACACAATCAGCATCAACAACCAGCAAACAAGAATTTAAAACTCATTTCGGCAAATTTGTCGGCGTCGATTCGAAGCGCTACGCCGGCAAGTCTGAACCTTCTTTCTCTGTATTCTGTTTCATTTATAAATGTGCAATTATTCTCCAAGTTTTAAGGTCGCGGTCGACGCAGACAGTCTGAAAAAAAGGAAACCCACTTCCTTTGTGCGTATACCATAAGTTGGAGACATGACATAACTTACCTAACTTGATAGAAGGTTTTATGATTCCTTCAACCATTAGTTAATGTTTGTAGGTTTTGATTGAATGAGAACTCAAGCAAGTTTGATTTTACGGTTCGAATTTTGCTACAGAGCGAGCAAACATCAAAAATGTTTTCTGTTTCCATAACCCTAGAAGAAAATAGTTCTAGTACTGGCATGACAAGTTGCAGGTTTAGAACTATCTCCCGGGGAAAACTGTTACAGTGAAAGAAGCAACTTGTTTGCTAATAATATTCTCTCCTGCTATTGATAAAATCTACAACCAAATTTATTAAAAGGACAGGTTAGTGTTAAACTTATTAAATTGAAAGCGGAAATCGTTCAATGTACAAACGTATTTGTTTACATATAAATGCTGTGACTTCTAGCCTCCTCCGCTTTCCTACAAAATATTCGACTACTTTAATAGCTGTTAGAGCCATCGCACGCTACTGACCAAATATTTTCTTTATTATTACCAATATGTCTCCAAAATATGGTTTGACACCGTTTAGAGGAATCTGTCACCCAGTAGCATTGTACATACTACCCTCTTTTATACATCTTTCTATTTTATTGGAGTACATTTGTTTTATCTTGACACGTTTCCTGTCTAAAGGATGGATCTGTCTGCTACGCGGTGTTGCCACGCCACAGGTATGTTAAAAGTTACAATACGCTCAATTCTCAAGTCCGAATTGTAATATGAAATGTAAACAAAATTTTCTGGGAAGTTATTGTTCGAATGTCACATTCTCATACCACGAATCGCATCATCATAGTTTATTGTACCAACAAACGAATCTAAATGTTAGATGTAAGACAATAAATAAGTGCGGAAAAACCGTACTATTGCCGAAATATTTTTTTTCTTTTTAATGAAACCACATGCAAGATTTTCATTATAAGGTATACAATCAACTCCACATATAAAAATTTGAGAGAATACCGGTACTGGAAATTTGTTCGGAAGGACATAAAATTACAGTTGCAGAGTGTGTGTTTTCACTTATCTTTAGGGAAGCAAAGGTCAAATTCCAAGGTCATCGCCTAAAAAGCATGCTTTCACTTCGTCGTCGAATTGACTATTTTCTCAATCAGATTACAAGTTAATCACTAAACGATCAGCTACTTTATCCAGTAGTGTGTTCTTTTCCAGTAAAATTTTTCTTCGCGTTTCATACGTTCTATAGCCTTGTTCCAGTCTTCAGGGATTACTGAACTTACACCCTCGGACAGAAGCGTTTCAACAGCAGAATTTTTAAATGCTGTGTTACATTTTCACACATAACTCTTAAATTGAGCTCATATCAGCTCCATTGGATTAAAATTACAATGGTAATGTGGTAAGTCAATAGCAGTGCGTCCATTAAAGCGTTAGCTAAAATATATGTTTCGTATTCCCCACTGCGCTCCTAGTATTCAATAATCAATTCATAAAGTGTTTATCTGAGCACCGTATTATCGAAATTAACATTGCTCTCTTGTAATCACGTTTGTGTCTCAGATGTCTTACTTTTCGAATTCGGTGCTTGATGCTTTGTTTATTTGACGTGAATGAATAGACGCATTATCCATTACTATGACCGAATGTTTCGGAATATTTGGTTCATTTCTTCATGATAATGTTGCCTCGATCTTGATCGGAGTACTAAAAGAGCATTTTTGACAAATCTTGTTGACATTCCTGCGTGGACGACAATTATTCTTTCACCTCTACCTGAAGGAAGTTTCAAAGGAACTGACTCCCCTTTGGGCGCTCAGACTTTATTTTTTGTATGGCGCGCATTAATCTAAGTTTCATCCAGGTAAACAATATTTAAGCCACTTGTTCTTTCGCTTTTCATGATTCCTAGAAACTCATTGCTATTAACCATAATATCCCGTTTCTATACTATGTGTTTTCCTCTAGAATCATTTTTCCTGTATACAAATTGGATCGTCTTCATTTCCTGCCTGAAGTTCCATAGCGAATTAGAGAATGCAATTAGAGGCTTAACATATTCAAAAATATCTGGCATGCTTGGAATAGCTCCCTTCATATATAAATGTAACGAAGAAAGTTCTGTCGCTTTATCACACACCACCTCCGAACATCGATATGTCACTTAAGACGTACCTGGAAGATCAAAAGTAGTCACCATCAGCATCGACGACTTTCTGCCAACGTTCTGGAAGGCCATGGATTCCATTGTGGTAGAACTTGGTGGGCTGTGAAGAGAAGTACATATCAAGTGTATTTTTCACCTCTACTAGAGATTTGAACTGCGTTCTTTAACGTGATTGTCCAAGGAATGGAACAGGTGATAATCGCACAGTGCAATGTTCGGGGAGTATGGCGGATCCAATAGTTTTTTCCATCCAAGGCGTAGAATGGTGTCCTCGGTCATTCTAGCCATGTGGGGCTTAGCTTTGTCCAGTAACAAGAGGAACCCTTTGCGATTCAGAAGTGCTGGCTCCAGAGTTTTGAGTTTTTCTTGTGCACGATTCAACAGCTGACAATACACAGATGCTCTGACTAGCTGGTAGTAGTTCCAGATGCACGATGCCGCGAACAGTTCACCAAACATATAGGAGGACCTCCTTTTGGTTCAGTGCTGGTTTCGGATGTTTTAGAACTGGTTCATGGGATACTAACCAATGATGACGGTACGGTAGAGCTTCGTTCAGGACCCACTTCTCATCACATGTCAACATCCTGTCCAGAAATGGCCCCTACCTCAGATGAGACAGCAAAGAAACATAGATGTCTGTTCGCCCTCTGATCCGAAGTCAAATCATGTGGGACCCATCGACCCAAATTGTAGTGCTTCCCAAGTTGATGGAGGTGCTGCGAATGGTTCTCCAGTCACACTGAATTGTAGTCCCAGTTTCTCATACGTTTGGCCAATGTTCCCCTCAATTGCTGCCTAAAGATCTTCATTTTGTACATGTGTTGATCTTTCGGCACGTGGTGCGTTTTCGAGTGTTTCGCCACGTCCTTAAACTTCTTAAGCCACCGTTGCACTGTCCGCGTAGTCACGACACCCTCACCAAAGGCCTGGCATATATTTCGCCCTGCTGCAGCGGCGTTTGACCCTAGTTTGAACGCGTACAGAATACATGCCCTTATGACGCTCTGTGGAGGCCCATGTTCACTCTGTCCTTACGCAGGTTCACGGTGAAACTGAACTGCCAGAACCAGGTAGTATGTTGGATATACTAACACCAACATCTGACCATCGCCTTATCTCCATTAGCATTCAACTTACGGTGTGAGGGCCAATAGAACACAGACCTCCACAAAAAGCGACAGAACTTTCTTGGTTACCTTAGGGAAACTGTTCGCGTAATGATACTTTTATCAAAATCATCTATAATAGATTTTATAGTTTTTCAATTCATCCATCTTTACTCTAAAGTTTGCCCGGCAAATATATGTTCTTCAGTTTTGTCTTTCTTCGCGAGAGCCTTATGTACTATCCTTTTCAAAACATTCGTAACTTTAACCGATCTATCCATGATACGACTTATCTACAAAAATTGCTTATTATTTCGAGCAGTATTAAACTCCTCCTTAAAGAAGATATTGTATACACATTGACAATTATTTCAAACGCATCATCATGCAACGGTTTATCTTGTTTCAGTGTTTCATTTAATATAACAGATGGGACTACTTAAAAACCAAAGTATACATATTGAAATATAACTTCCATTTTGCAACAATAAACAACTACAACACATATTAGAAATACTGCAAAGCACCACACCACTCACAATTCACTGTAACACGCTTATTCACGTATGACATCTATGCATCTTCAACTATCTGCCAAACAACAATAATTTCATTTGATGAGCTGGCTGACAACTAACGTCCCCTACACGACAAAACTATTAAGACGTGTATAGGATTAAAACGTTCACGTGAGTGGTAGCAGAAAATACTTTAAAGGCCAACCAAGTGAACTGGTGGAAGTTTGGCTAGATAAAACAAACTCATAACAAAGAAGTGTACGGCAGCACTCGATATGGCACCAGACGCCATTTCAGGCGACACCATAATTGTAATACTTCCTTTACTAATACTCCACGTTTCATTAACTCAAAATTCATAATTGTATGTCTATAACTTGCCAAGGTATTAGCAAGAACCGAAGAACGGAACCGATTTTATTTTTTTATTACATATTTCTGGTCATTACTGGCATCTATCACCCTAAGCCTGTCATATATAAAGGATGACGTCCCTCGGAGAGCACAAGTAAAGGGAAAGGAAGAAAGTGACCTGAGGCTTATGTGTTAGAAACCATTCCGACATTTGCCTGGTGTGAATGAAGCAAACTCAGGAAAAACCTCACTCAGAATAGCTGGCCTGAAAAAGCTGTTACACTTTTTCGACCGTGAGTCCCAAGAACTGAATCTAATAAAGAAACTTGGGCCAACAAGAACCTAAGGAATCACCCACTATTTTGCAACTGTGTTTCTGATATTGTGTATATATTTATCTGAAAATATTCAATAGCCACAAGCACTTCTTATGAATATATTATAACAAAACATATACAACAAATGTGTTTCTCAAGAAGAAAAGCTCTAGGTTGATTTTCTAAGATGCAAGTAGAGCTAGTGACCTAATAATGCAGGAGTTGGATGCAAGCTGTTCTTTTCTCTGAACCTCTGGATAGTATATTTAGAAAATATGAATTTGCTAGTCAGACCCACCGCTCATATATATTTATTTATTTATTTACTTATTTTTAATATTATGAGCATCGAAGAGTAATAACAAATTCCTTCTCATAGTCATTTAGTACTTATTAAATACTATTTGGTGAAATTGATCATTTTGCTGATATGTTCACCCAATGTCAACAATATACCCCTTCAGGTCAATTATGGTGTCAAAGAGTTTTGAGGCAAATTTAGCTATAATATATTCCATTATATATGTAATTAACAATGGTGAACAATTGCTGGACAGAATATTGTTCTTTCTACAGAATTAAGGAATTAACGTTTATCTAGGTAGTATTATCTTTTATTTTTTGTACGATTTAGGGAAAGTAATATAATAAAACCGTTTTTGTTAAAAAAAATATGAATCGACTTTAAAAAAGCACTAAAAAGCAAGAAAAAAATAATAAAGCACTTACAAGCTGACGGTAATAATAATAATGCGTTTCAAGCAGAAAAATAATGTTTTATTATTATCTGTAAAACATTTTTAAAGTCGTGCCAAGTCCAACAAATTATTGCCAAACATAAAATTATTTCGATTGTAATTTTGTCATTAATATGTTTGCCTTGGCACGACTTAAACTTTTTATGGATAAGAATATTAAATTATTTTCTGCTTTCAAGCGCTTTATTATTATTATTATTATTATTATTATTATTATTATTATTATTATTATTATTATTATTATTATTATTATTATTATTATTATTATTGTCTGCTTTACAGGGCTTTTATTATTTTTTGCCTTTTAGTATCTTTTTTGAAGTCGTTAACCTTATAAGGTTTTTATTTTCTGTTTGTTAATCTTGTTTTGAAGTTGCTCATATTTCTTCTACATTTTTTCATTTTTTCGTTATCCAGTAGGTTAAGGAGATACCTAAATTAAAGATAACACAAAAGTCCTATAAAATAGGCCTTCTTACGAAACATGTGTGAAGAAATGTATCAAATTATTGGAATATTTATTTTTTTATAGTAAGTAACAGCCTTTATTCAGAATAACTCATTACTTTAGTGAAAACTGCAACAAAATATCGTATAGTCTAAAATGTAGTTATCCTTTTGTGCATCAGATGGAGTTAGTGTCCCAAATCGCAAGGCATATCAGTCGCAATGGATCCGACCTAACACTATTTAACAACTGATAGTTGAGCTAGTAGATGTGCAATGTATTGGAACGTCTATAATTAGACGTAAGATATTTTGGTATGAAGATAAGTGAACTTTCCACAGAACTGCGCTACATTTTACAATTTTATTTCGGTAAAGCTGCAAATTGTAAAAAGCAGCCATTGTTCAATTCATTGCTGCTATAACGTAATATACTCGTTTTATTCGGAGATAAATTTGCCTTGACTTATTAACTTACAAACTACTCAAAGAAACGAGTATTCTTTAATGATTAATTTCCTTTCTCTTTTGATGTACGTTGTGCCTATTTTGGTTATTTTATTCGCCTATTTTTAGTTCTTGTTTTGGTAAGTTTTAGTAGCAGTGGGTAGGAAGTTATAGTCATGACTTCATAACCGAGAAGTTCTTGGTTCGCAACCCATCTCCGAAAGCTGTGAATTGTTTAATTCTTTATTCTCCACATGTTAAGATCTTTCTCTGTCACTGCACAATCACCTGATGCTTCAAAAAGAAAAAAGAAAAAAAAAGAGTTCTCCAAATTAATTCGACAACTTCGGGTGTGATACGCACAGGTTTTGAGCCACTAAGAACCTATGATTCTTATTATGATTCAAAAAATCACAATTTTGCTCAGAATATGGATGCTGTCCGATCATTTATTTCTCCAACTCTAAATTTGCATACGTGAATGTATGTCTCTCTGTCCTCAAATTGAAATCTCTCTTCGTCCTCTCTCTGTCCTCTCTCTCTCTCTCCCCCTCTAAGTAGTATATCACGAACTCACATGACTTGGGATCAAACGTTCGACTCTTGAAACCGGATGTAAACCCCTACCAATGGCCATCCTGACTTCCTATAGGTTTGTTTTTAATATGCTGCACATATTTAGACATTTCAAACAAGAAACAGAGACAAAAGTCAGTAAAACAGTCGCTTTTGTTGTGGAAATTTCGTTTTCCACGATGCTTCCCGAATGGGTGACCAGTCACAAGAAAAGTACATGATATTCTGTCAAAAGTCGAGTAAGACCGGCAAGTAAACAGTCATGACATCGTCATCACCTAAACATCTATCTCCAGTGTTACATCATACGGTAATAACAGAAAGCGTATTGATGAGTTCTTACCCCTTGGATTGCATGCAACCCACCTCGCTCTGTTAAATTTCTGGTTGCGGCATATTTTAGGATATGTGCAGCAATTATGTGTTGCAAGAATTATTATTTGATTTTTGAAAATTAATTAGTTATTACCTTCCGAATTTCTTATATGTACAAACCTTACTTAGGACTACCTTATCCGATTAGGGAAAACTGCATCGAAATATACTCAGCAGTTCTCGAGATAATCGCATATAGCCATAAACATACAAACATACATTCAAGTCAAACTGAGAGCCTTCTCCTTTTTTAAGTCAGTTATAAAAGTGGAGACATTGATCATTCATAAGAAACGGAAGTAAGCGGACGCCCTACGTATATGTATTATGTCTAATGAAGACGATGATGATGATGCGAAATAAAATGGTGAAATGATGACAGTGGGAGGAAACGTAAGAACCTCTGGAAAATCCACGCACACAGAGTTTGTCTACCACAAAGCTTACTTGGTATCGAATCAGGACCGAACACATTAGAAATTAGCGCTCTACCACTGAGCTATATTAGCTCAAAATATTTAGGAGCTACAGATTGCATAAGCATCTCAAAGAAAGTATTTACATATTCTATCTTTATTATAAAAGCAAAACGCTTCGCTGTGCCAGTCACACTAATCCCTAATAGTACATAGTAAGGCTAATAATTGAGTCGAGTTGTGCTGCCTCCTTCCTGACATCTTAGATTTAGTTAAATTGGAGACAATTTGAAGATAAGCAGAAACTTTGAGAAATGCAAATAGTAACAATGCAGTAATTACACATACTCCCAAACTCCGCTAACATTTGTCCGAGATATTGAGTTATTGATTGATTTTTAGTTTAATGTCCCGTTCAGCAGCGAGGCTATATGAGATGTGGACCTACTGATTAACGTGGAATCCGAACCACATGAGTTCCCGCTGGGAATCGAACTCGGGTCTCCCGCGCCAAAGGCACGCATGCTAACCGTTTACCTACGAAGGAACTCATTTATCCGAGATAATTCGCTCTGACGTCCTGTATATGAAGGAGTCTAATTTTTAATTTGGCCAAGAACTTTCACGATGTAGAATTTTTAAGTGTAATATATTCGGTTTATTGAAGTGAATTTTAGTCCTGAATTTAATATGATTTAAACAAACTAATAAAAGTACCTAATCTGACTCTCAGTATTTTACATAATTTGACCATATACATATCATCATTTTATATTTTCAATTCATTAAGTCCGTTCCAAAAAACTCTCTCTCTGTCTCTGTCTCTCTCTCTCTCTCTCTCGCTATATATATATATATATATATATATATATATATATATATATATATATATATATATATATATATGTGTGTGTGTGTGTGTGTGTGTGTGTGTGTGTTCGAAAAATATAGTTTCATGGTCTAGGAGGCAATCCATTCCCTCGAAACGACTCTTCGGAATACTTTAGTGGTTCCATAAAACAATACTATGGAAATACTAGCGGATTCATAGAAGTGTTTCGAGGAAACGGCTTGACTTGCCTCCTGGACCATGAATGAAGGTTGGAAATGCGAGATTTTGCATCAAAACAGAATACAATAACGTAAAATTATATCAAACCTTACATTTGAGACCATATTTTTTTCTACCTCCATCGCTGCGATCTTTTCGTATTGTCCGCTTCCAATTGCAACCACCTTGGCAATTGGCAAATTCCTAGTTCTTTTTTTTTTTTTTTTTTTTGTATTAGTTACGAATTCCTTCACTTGGCAGCGTTTAACTCAATTTGTATTTTACGTGAGTCTCAGAAGCTTGGAGGAAGAGAAGACTGGTTCAGAAAGCAGACTCGCAAAGAACAAATACACGTCTGGTGGTAGTAGCATTTCTCCAGGCATAATGTTGGGGGCTTGGCCCTCCCGGAGTTGGACAATCATTACTCCGGAGCTAAGAAAAAATGAATTTCTCTTCAGTCCAACCTTTTCATATTTTCATCCGGGCCCTATAGAAAATATTCTGGAAGGAAGCTTGGCGGTTGTGCAAAATATTAATAATAATAATAATAATAATAATAATAATAATAATAATAATAATAATAATAATAATAATAATAATAATAATAATAATAATAATAATAATTTTAGTAGCGGCGTAACTTTAGGGCCAGCAATGCAGGCGGGCTCATCATGCTGTAATGGCGCGCAAACTTTTTTTTCTGATTGAGAGACGCGAGATTATGTATTACGGTGGTTTTATAATATAGCGCTAATAATATTAGACGTCCGCAGCGAGAGTAAAAGGGGATAATTTTCCCTGCTGGATTTCCGAAAAGGGTTCGGTTCTTCGAAATGCATTCCCAGACGTTTTACATTTACTTACTGATCTACTACAGTTTTAATATATATATATTGCAATTAATAAAGTTATGCAAAATACGTCAATAATTATTGTATTACATGAAGAATATTGCTTGCATTAAGGTGTGTACATTCGTGACTTCGCTTGTGTATCTATCTTCCCTCATCCCCCTTGTGGGTAGGGAAACATCCTGTGGGCGTTCTGGTCTAAAATATTCATTATGGTTAAAACACAGGAATTATCAAAATATAAAGTAATTCATATTTTAATATTGTGCTCATGTCAGTGCATTTTTTTTAGAATGCTCACTGCCTCAAAACTGTCTAACTTTGACTCTCTCTGAAGGTAGGTGGTTAACTTTTTTATGGTATTGTCATATTAGCAGCCATGAAATCAGTAGATTCCAGCATGGAATACCAGGAAGCATATCTAATGATACACTGAATAGCCAACGGTGCACAAAACTGTAATAGACTTAATATTTATGATATTTCTTCTCATTCCACCTAGTTAAGTAATTTGAAATTAATCTCTCATCAATATTGTTCATTGGCGTATAAGTAGTTTTTATGAAATTAAATCTTTCAGTTTTACATCCCATAGTTATACCCTGTAAGCTAAAGAAGATAGTGAGAATGAATGAAGTGGTGGAAAGTAGAAAGTGGGAGGATACAGATAACCCCGAGAAAACTCACGTACACAGTATACGTCAACCACAAAGCTCACTTGTTGCGAGGTGGGATCGAACTAGGGAGCTCCAAGTAACTTACAATCAAGGAAATAATTTGTGATACTGAAAGAATAATAATCTTACTATGTACAAAAGTATACATATTTTTTTATGCTTAATCAGTTTCTTAATTTTGTTTCCACAAATTATCCGATTTAAAATATTGTTACAGTTAAGAACTGAAATAAGGAAGACTCTCAATAGCCAAACAACGTGTCACATGATGTACAGAATGAATAATATATCAAATCAAATCAACATTGATAATAGCAGAAATATCTAGTACTTGCAATCGCTGTTCATTCTTTCTTCCTACTTTTGAAATATATTCCTACCACTCACAAAAGAGAAATTCCTATATTTAGGGTATTTTCAGCAACAAATTCTATAGTTTTCCATTTCGCGGTAATTCCCGTTGATTAAAAACCGATAAATCATTGAAAATATTAAATTTAATAAATATTATCTCGAAGTAGAAGAACACTTGGTCTAATGCCTAGCTCGTGTGCTTTAGGAGCACATGGTCCCGTGTTCGATTTCCGGCGGAAGAGTACAAAAATTAATAACACAATTATTCATTTTCAATAATCATGTTTCATTTAACCTAAAGGGCATAAGCGTGGGATGCTAAACTAAAAAATTCATTCTTCTCAATTTCGAAGAAAAAGTAATAGATTTCAGTTCTTTACAGTAGATCAGCAGAATAAAATGCGTGGCCACTGAAAATTAGATTTCTGTCTCTTATGTTCATATAAAGAAATGCTAACAAAATGCCTGTTGAAGGAGGACAGAAGTGTTACTCTACACTGAGAAAAAAAATTGTAGGTGGCATACTTAAAAAGATAGGTTACATGCGTAATTCCTGTAGTTTTTGGACTTAACGTACACCAGACGTATAACTGAAAACGCATGTTTTATAATACTTTCTGTATAAGTGTTCCATCTATACGTACTTTCTGTATGAAACAATGTAGGCGGTCAGGATCTCACATACAAATGGACGTATATAGCATATAGCTGACGAAGGTAACATAAGTATATACATGTGATATACGGAAAACTGTTAGATGTCATACATCCTGCAACGGCATGATGTAACATCAAACGGCAGTGCCTATGTATCATACGGATAACGTATGCTCCGTATTGATTTCTATAGTAAGCAAGAGGATACCGTATATTTGTACAATATACCGCTGTCCGGAGAACGGATTTTTCTCAGTGTACACTAAAGAAAATAAAGCAGGAAATATCTCCGGCAGTGATGTATTCTATTCTGAGAGACTTGGTGAGAGCATCCCAGATTTCAATCAGAAGGTAATAGAAAAATTTGCAATAATTATATAAATATAACTTGAAGAGACTTTCCTCTTCATATTTTTTGAATATTATTTGAATAACTCGTGTTTCCTCATATACCTTTAATATTGCTACCGTTGCTTCTGCAGACCACGTACCGCTACTGGAATGCACATCAAAAAGTAACTTCTAATTTTTCTGCTAGTGATCTGGTTTCTGTTTTCAGATTGACGGACAAACAGTGTTTCTATTACACTTCCCGACAGCGATGACGCTAAAGGGGGAATGGGAATGGGCTAACCCCTCAAAGGCCTTGTACGTTCTTCCGAATTCCCCCTTCACAGTGGTGCATTTAGAAGGTAAAAACTATTGGTCATATGATATGTATATCGTAAGTTTACTATAAACTTTCAAAAATATGTAAATAATAGCTTAAACCATGTTCACCACTCCAAAAACTGGGGGGCTAGGCTCCCCTGCCCCGGGCTAGATCCGCCACTGCCCCCTCAGGCATATTGTATTGTAATGTAGTTCAAGTAGTATAAAACTATTATTTTCAGTATACAATAAATAGCTGCCTCGCAAAAATGTCTGATCCTCAACTTGCCCCTCAAAGGACTTGCCCCTGGCGTCATCACTGCTTCCCAACTTGAACGAAACATTTTTTGGAAGTCTAAAAGTCAAAAACCTAAATTCGAAAACCGTAAATAATTTAGGAAGTCATTCACAGATAAGTAATAACGTAGTAATAGGTTAAGGAAAACCTATATAATAAAGCTAGCCGTATTTCTTATTGTGATATAGTGGATTCTGAGTAATTATAGGGCCACAATTACAGAATGAAACCCACCTCAAGAGAAGAAACAACAAGACAATGAACGAATCCAGTCGAGACGAAACAAAATAGAATGACTGGGATTTTGAAAAAAGCTGGCAAGGAACTGCCCTCTGTGTGCAGAACTCGGAAGGTCGCGACAGAATGAAGCATGCAGGCGACAAGGACGATTGCAGGATTTAGAACACCCGAGAGACACCTGTTGAGAACATTCAGAATTTCAAGAATTTCTACTCGCTATTTCAACCTCGGCATTTCCATTGTCCTATACTTTATCGCTTTGAAGTGCATCTAAACGGGAGACTTGGTACTAATTTACTATATTCAGTCCCTTATTTTCTTCTTTTCATATTTCACTTTCGTTAATATAGCTAAATAAATAGAGGTTTTAAGTTCTTTTCTATCTGCAATGAGAATTACGGAATATGCAAGAAAACGTGTGATCGTTTAAAAGTATGTCTTATGGAATATAGTAGGATTAACGTTACCCACGAAACGCAAAATTTCTCTTTTCGTCTTAATTATTTTCTCGAAAACGAGACGAGAGTCGACACGAGATGTGCATTTTCAATTTGATTCGAGACTATAAACATGACAATTCTTGTCTCATCTTCATACAGCATACTCAATATTCGAGAAATTTCTTCAGTCAAGTTTAACCAGTCTAGTACGTTTCACTCAAGTTTTAGATCTAAAACACTGTTTGCATGATTTAAAGTATAAAAAACAACTATAAAATGTTGAAGTGATTGTATACACGCAATGAAGACCATTTATCAATGTTTTATGTTACACAAGTCATTACACAATAAGGTGTACTGCAGAAATAAATATGTCTTGAACGTTTTTGTAACAACCCTTTATGGACTTTTCGTGATATAATGGAAGAATTCTGATAACTTCTATGAATATTAAGATATTCAGAAAAAAATCACGGCATAAATTTTGTACATAAATTTACAAAATGATTCGAGATTTCTAGAGAATTTATAAGACGAGACGAAACATTCTTATTTCTTGTCTTGTCTCGTTTTATGGGCGAAACTAAGTATATTAATAATCACTGTAGATATACTGTTACTACTGGTTGGTCACTTGGTGAAAACTACGAAGCTTTTATGCGTTATCGTCTTAAAGCTAACTTTGTCTTCACATTGCAATGTTCTTTCTGTTCGGTTTTATTAACTGCACATCAATTATAATCTTTTACGCTCTGCCCCCCTCTCTCTCTCTTTCTCTCTCTCTTCTCTTTACATTGTTCATTTTTGCACGCCATCCATGATATAATCCCTCTTCGCAAGTTCCAACCAATTTCTCTTTCTCGTTCTTAATTTCATCTAAAATTGTTTTCTGTTTCTCCCCTACACTTACTTGTCTTTTATTTCCATTCAGCTAATTTCTTCAATTCGTATCCACGCACACATAACTTTCCTTCTCCTTTGCCTTCGGAAACAGACCTAAATATCACCTGTTGTCCTAATAAATTCATGAAAGTATTTAGACATTTTTAAAAGTAATTGTCCTAGAAAATTCATTGGAAACATTTACTCTTTTGAAGTAATGGCTCAAACAAGTTCATGGAAAACATTTGCATCTTTGAAGTAATTGTTCAAACAAATTTAGTGCAACTATTTACTTCTTATAAGCAAGTAGTGGTATTTGAGATGAATGTTGAACTGAGAGTAAGATTCGTATTCTGATAAATTACGTTTTTTAACTATCAATTCGAATTTAATAGTTTCATCAAGAGGTAGTTCTCGAGTCGAGTCTGAAAACAGCCCCCCTCCAAAAAAACCTATTCACATCAGAGAATAAAACAGCCATTGTATGGCCGTTATAATACCAAATTTCAGCGGAGTTCTATAAACATTGTTGAAATATAGACTTGACTTTCAGTACTTTGTTTCAGTGTTTCCAGGCAATCTCGTCTAAAGCTGTTACGGTCTTGTCTCTTCTACGAGAGAAAATGCCGAGGGTTCATCACTCGAACGACATTTCTGCTATTAATTCCAATTCTTGTATTAGCGAGTGTAAAGAAAATAGCTTATGTTCATAACAGCTGTTACTGGTAATAATAATAATAATAATAATAATAATAATAATAATAATAATAATAATAATAATAATAATAATAATATATTTATTTTTTAGTGCCATGAACAGCCAGATAGCAAAAATACAGCACTTAGTCATAGAACTAAGGGTTATAACACACATCTTATATTCCTTTTAATATTAATAATACATTTGTTTCGACGATAGGAGGTCATTGTTTATCCTATAATGTACACATAATTTTATGACTTGTGTCTTGTCTGAACAAACATAATTACTTCATTCTTCATTAAAATAGCTAGTCAATTATCTTAAAATTGTCCTTAAAACAAGGATACCGTCAAACATACAAATATACTATAAAAAATATGCATACCTATTAAAATCTATACGTCTGTTCAATAAATACAATTATCCCGATAATATATTAAAAGAACTTGTCAGTTTTCTTAAGATTATAGAATTTTTATCTGTCTGGACAAACATAATTATTTCATTCTTCATTAAAATAGTTAGTCAATTATCTTAAAATTGTCCTTAAAATAAGGATACCGTCAAACATACAAATATACTATAAAAAATATACATACCTATTAAAATCTATACGTCTGTTCAATAAATACAATTATCCCGATAATATATTAAAAGAACTTGTCAGTTTTCTTAAGATTATAGAATTTTTATTCATGGGAACCACTTCCGATGCTCTTCTAAGATTATATGTTGGTACCCTTATACCTATATTATGTAGGCAGTATTCACTACTATATCTATTATCTAAAATTTTCTGAATAAAGTTTTTCTCTATCATTTTTCTTCTTACATGTAATTCTTGCAACCCCCAGTATTTGTTCCAGTAATCATAACTATGAAAGTAGTAATCTTTTTTCTTATTTCTACACAATAGCCTAATGAAACATTTTTGAACCGATTCAATTTTGCTACATAATGTTGTGGATATATTATTCCATATAATTGCACCAAATTCTAATCTGGGTCTTACAAGTACCTTAAATAGGTAGACATATGTATTTGCATTTTTAAACTCAGGCCACTGTCTAAAAACAAACCCTATAGTCTTTCGTGTTTTATTTACTATGTCATTAATATGATAATTGAATTTCATATTCATGTCAAATATTATGCCTAAATCTTTAATCTTTTCAACTTTCTGCAGGGATATTCCATCTATGACATATTTGCTAACATAGTATTGCGTCTTATTGGTATATGAAATAAACTTAGTTTTATTACAGTTTATTTTCAGTAGATTATTTTTACACCATATACTAATACTATCCAAGTCTTTTTGGAGTAAGTAGTTATCGTATTCGCTATTCACTATTCTAAATAATTTCAAATCATCAGCATATAATAATATATTTGAGAATTTAACCTTTTCCGTCAGGTCATTAATAAATAATGAAAAAAGAAGTGGTCCTAAAGGAGATCCCTGAGGTATACCATTCTTTATACAGCCAATACTGGAAGTTACATGACCAACTTTCACTCTATATGTTCTGTTTGATAAATAACTTTGGAACCATCGAATATACTGAGAAGATAGACCAACATTGGATAATTTACGAACTAGAAGTCCATGTTCTATAGAGTCAAAAGCCTTTGACATATCAATATATATAGTGTCAACCTGTAGTCTATTTTTAAGAGCTAAGTACGTAAAATCTGTAAAGTGTACAAGATTCGTAACAATTGATCTGCCTTTATAAAACCCATGCTGAAATTCAGTCAGTTTATTTTTTACATTAAAGTATATATAGTTGTGTATTATTATTTCAAATATCTTACTAAATGCATTAACTAATGTGATTGGCCTATAATTTTTCATATTATTTTTATCTTCTGTTTTATGTACAGGTACAATATATACTTGTTTCCATGTCGATGGAAACTCTCCACATCTGAGTGATTCATTGAATATATTTGCTAGAATGGATGACAACTCAGTACCACATGCTTTTATTATATAGTACGGTATGTTATCTGGACCAGGAGAGGTACTTCCATTGATCTGTTTAATTGCACTAAGGACATCCGATTCAGAAATATTAGGTATATTAATTATATCTCCGCTACAAATAGGTAATGTAGAATACATGTTATGGCCATTTACATGACTTAGTCCCAAATTAAAATTTTCTCTGAACATGTCTTTAAACAGCTCCACAACATCAGTCTGTGCAGTAGCTACTGTTTCATTATATTTCATTTCATTAGGTAATTTTTTGTCATCTGAGTTTTTAAATACTTTCCAGAATACCTTATTGTCACTAACAATGCTGTTTTCTAAACTAAGATAATAGGCCTTTCTCGCTTCTAGATATTTCTTTTTTACAATTTTACGTAATGCAGAATACCTTTGGTACCACATACTGTCATTGGTTTGTCTTGCTTTGACGAAACATTTAGTTTTCTTATTTATTAAAGTTTTCAGTTCCCTATTCATCCAGGGGTCTTTAAACTTAGGTTTATTAATGACTACTTTCTTAGGTACACAAGTATCTAGAACATTATATATACTATCATAAAAACTGTTGGTCATAGTATTAATATCAATTGTATCTATATTCAATTCATTAATTGCCTTGATACCCTGATATACACCTAAGAAGTCAGCATTCTTAAAATCAAAAACTTTTGTTTGGTTAGAGATATTGTCTTGATTGTTATTATTACTTTTAATTATTTCCCATTCAAAAACAAAAGGTGGATGGAAGCGGTCAATTTTTATTAAAGGTGGGACATCATACACAATGGAACTATTATCCATGTTGGTTAGCAACAGGTCTAGAACTTTATCTTTCCTATTAGGATCATACGACCTATTCAATTGTTTTAGATTAAGTATATTACTTAGTTCAATTACTTTGTCAGCTTTTTTCATAGTGTAGTAGTTATATGTGGTTATAGTTCCAGTAGCCCAATCTATTCCACCTACGTTAAAATCACCTAAAACTATGAGGTTACAATTTCTTGTTATTAGAAAAATGGTTAACCATTCACAATAGTTAATAAAATTCTTTAATGGTAAGTCAGGGGGAATATAATGCAAGCACAATAATAATGGCTTGTTGTCAGGGATTAAAACTTTAACTATAATAATATCAAGAATATCATCTGGGGGAGTTATAATTTCATATGCATATTCCTTTTTTATGATAACTATACAGCCCCCACCCTTAGTCTTGTTTACTAGTGCCAAGTTTCTATCTTTACGTATAGTATTGTAATTATTTGATAATTGTACAAAGTGTTGATTCCTTTCTTTTAACCAAGTTTCAGTGATACAATAAATATCAAAGTCATTACAATTTACTTCATCTATAAATACCTTCTCTTTCGTATTAATTCCATTAGCATTTTGATAATATAATCGCAAGTGCGTCATACTTATTTTATATTAGTTTATGCTATTTATTTACCTTTACTATCCACCTTCTCAGCTCTTACTTCATGGCATACAATTTCTTCCTTTAGTCGACCCATAAATTTAGTAAATAAGACACCATCTGGCCAGACATTTGGATTATAGACACAATCAAAATCATTTTCTTCTACAGCTACATAAAACGAAGAATAACTACTGTGTTTTGTTTTTAACTGTACACATTTAGTAACATTAACATTAGCACTTTCCTTCACAAATGCAGAGAGATCTTTACACGAAACACTAGGATCGAGTCTCGTCACAAACAGTGCAGACGTACGAGGACCTTTTTTGTTTACTTTCAGTTTGCCCGGGGCATTCTTTCCTTGCATTAAAGTATTACGATTCCTGTTGTCAGAGTCAGATAAGGTTGTAGTTTTTGTTCCACTCGGAAGTTCTTGGTTGTTTCGCCTTAGGCGTTTGGTTACCAGCTTCCATTCACCAACACTTGTTTCCTGTTGTAAACTGTTAGAGGGTGCTTCATTGTCCTTGACCATGACATTCATAGAATCACCTTGCACCTTTTTTTTGATCAGAGGGTATTGAACTATTTATCACTTCAGCAAATGTACGAGCTTTATTATTAGCTGATAGCAACTCATTTAATTTTATATTTTCTTGTTTCATCGATATCAGTTCAGCCTTCAAGGAATCATATTTTTCACTAATATCACTTAACATAACTAAAACCTCATATAGCTTATTTTTCACTTCGACACAACAAGTAGAGCAATTATGTTCTTTATGGCTTAAAATCGAATCTGATTTCTCTTCTATATCTTCAGCTTCACTTATCTCAGCATCGGAATTCAGATTTTGATCTTCTTTTCGAGGTCCAAACTGCTTCGTTGTGGTCGGAGTAATGGTCACATTCTCATCTCTATTCCTAATGCAATTCTGACACTTATACGTAGATTTACCATTGAAGAAATACATGTCATATTCAATACGTCCAAATTTTAGACAGTTCTTTACATGAAATCTAATTTTACACAAACAACATGCTAATATTAGTTGTTTACCGAAAAATGGTCTGAGGCATAGACCACATGTTTCTTCAGTCGGCGCCATCTTGAATAATAATAATAATAATAATAATAATAATAATAATAATAATAATAATAATAATAATACATTCAACTAACTCCCCCTTTCCAATCATTGTTTTATAATTCCTAAGTCTGTTTAATATAAGTATTTTTCTTTTTACATAAACATTTTCTGATCTAAATTACAGAAGACTTAATATTTTTTTCATCAGAAATGGCATACATTAAAAAACATTGAGAAATATTTGTCGGTATCAGAAGGTGGTTGTTTATTGACTACTATGAGTAGGGCTTTTTCTTAAATTTCTCCACTATATTTGCAATATAATAATACAGGCTCGCAGCTAAGGGTGACGAGAAGGCCTGCTCCCGAAGACCAGTATGTGTTAGTATGTGTTATATTAATACAAAAAATACAATTTAGATATTTGCAGTGGCGAATCTAGCCCGGGTCGTGGCCTACTCAGTTTTTTGAGTGACAAAAATTATTTAATAACTTATATATTTTTGAAAGTTTATTGTAAACTCATGATATAGCTATCATAGAATGGGTTCTGGCTAGCTCCCCAGTTTTTACTTTCTAGATCCGCCACTAGATATTTGTAAGATATAAGTTCATTTTAAATTAATGTTAATCCTTTTAAGATAATACGAGACGAAGAAATGTAAAAGTAATTAGCAACGAATGATAGCTAGGACAATATACAATTTTTCAGCGAAATTTTTACACAAGTTTGTTAGTATACTCTAAGTCCTCAATGGCATTATAGATAAAATGAAAATAAAATGGAATCTTTAAATTTTGCGTCCCACAGTTATGACGGATAGGCTAAAGGAGACGATGATGATGAGAAATAAATGAAGTGGTGGAAGAAAAGAAAGTAAGAGGAAACGCCCGAGGAAACCCACGCACACGGTGTTTGTCCACCACAAAGCTCACTTGGCGCGAGCTAGGATCGAACCCGAGACCCGGAGCACCAGAGATGAACGCTCTACCACTTTTTTTTTATTTTCATTTGGTTACACTACAGGAACTTATAACATCTCAGTGCATATATTCATTATACAAGATTCGTAAGTAGTGAGCAAAATATTTGTTTTCGCACTGTACAGAAAATCTTTTACAAGCATTTTTCAGAAAAATAATGTAATCAAAGATATTGCCACACGGATACGTATCCATGATATAGAAAAGTGATTGTCCAATTAGCCAGGTGACAGTATTGTGTTTTGTGATCGGAAAGAAACGATATTCTGGAAACAGTATATACTGAGGTTCAAACACAGTCGCATGTAAACGGCATATGACACTTAACATTCGTGTTAACGTTCTCCAGATATCAGGGGATTGAGCACAGAATTGCAGTCTGTGTTCAATCGTATCAGGTTGAGCACACTGTTGACATATATCCGTTTGTAGTACTCCAATACGTTTTAATTTAACATTAGTAGGAACAAGCTCATTCACAATCATATACCAGGTACTCCTTACCTGCGTTGACAGAGTGACATTGTGCACATTATGCCATATCATCTTCCAGTTTTTTGTGGGAAACTTTTGCTGAACGTGCGGAACCATTTCGTTGTACAGAGGTGCAAGTAAGTACTGACCCAGAATTTTGACATTGAAATAATTGGTGGGATCCAAGAGAGGTAGATACGACCAACCTTGTACGCATTCTTTAATATACATAGGGGCGTCTTTGAGGGATTCTATATCAGGGGGGTTGGGTGCTGGAAATGAGACCATCCAGCACGAAAGCCACTGATGTGTAATACTGTCAGGAAATTGATATTGCTTATAATTATTGGTTAAGAAAAACGCCTTACATTTCTCACGTATCGAAATCAGCTCTAAGCCCCCTTGTTTCCAAGGTAGAATAAGGGTATTACGTGTGACACGAAAATAAAGTCCTGCCCAAATAAACCAACCAATAACAGAATGAAGTTTTCGAAGATATAGGTCCGATATCGGATATATGTGAGCGTAATACCATAATTTTGCACACAAATAACTATTTACATACCAAATACGTTGGATAAGGTCTAATTTGCGTAATTTTTGTTGGAGACACAGCCCGCGCACAGTATTCAGTAATGGATCCCAAATTCTTTCATAATGGATACTGTCACTATTCGAAAATGTAACACCCAATATTTTAACTTGATCTACCACTTCAATAGTTGAAAAGGGCTCTGGAATGCCATCCATTTTCCAGTTATGAAATGTCAACACTATTGTTTTACAGAAATTGATACGTTCACCACTAATATCACTGAATTGTCGTAATTGGGCAATAATATAGTGAAACTGTGTAGTAGTACTCCCCGGCGTATATTGCGCCGAGTCAGCAAAAATTTTTGTGACGTCATAGGTCAAAGGTCAATGACCTTGGTCCGGGGTCAATGACCTAGGGGTACCTAGGACCACCCCCTCTAAATTTTGGCAGGGGTACCTTGGCCCACCCCCTAAATTTTGGCAGGGGTACATAGGACCACCCCCCTTAAATTTCGGAAATTGCCAAATCTAAAAATTGGGTGTAGTAGCCTAGGACCAGGGTATGTACCTCTATTAGTATTGGGTGTCTATGTCGTTCCCTTTTATGGGTAAAAAATTGCCAAAAATTGAAATTTCGGGGGTTTTTGACCTAATTTATCCCCTTTGATGAGGTGTTATTACCTTATATAGTTATATGGGCGTATACAGGGGTTCATTTCCTTTCATAAGACATGGGTATATTAATGCACCCATTGAGAAATTTGGGAGGGGTACCTTGGCCCACCCCTTAAATTTTGGAAATTGCCCAATTTAAACATTTGGTATTATAGTACCGGACCCTAATATGTATTATGATAAATTTGGATGGTCCACCTCGTTCCCTTTTAGGGGTACCAAATTGCCAAAATATAAACGTAAGCAATACGTTGTACCACGTGTTTGGTTTTTGGCTCAATTTATCCCCTTTGATGAGATGTTATTACCTTATATGGTTATATGGTCATGTATAGGGGTCCATTACCTTTCATAAGACATGGGTATATTAATGCACCCCTTGAAAAATTTGGGAAGGGTACCATGGCCCACCCCTTAAATTTTGGAAATTGCCCAATTTCAACATTGGGTATTATAGTATTGGACCCTAACATGTATTATGATAAATTTGGGTGGTCCACCTCGTTCCCTTTTAGGGGTACAAAATTGCCAAATTTTAGTACAACCACATGTTTGGTTTTTTGGCTCATTTTATTCCCTTGGATGAGGTCCTATTACCTTATATGATTATATGGTCATGTATAGGGGTCCATTATCTATTATAAGACATGGGTACATTGGTGCAACCCGGGAGGGGTACCTTGGTCCACCCCTTAAATTTTGGAAATTGACCAATTTCAACATTTGGTATTATAGTACAGGACCTCAATATGTATCATGATAAATTTGGATGGTCCACCTCGTTCCCTTTTAGGGGTACAAAAATTGCCAAAATATAAACGTTGTACCACGTGTTTGTTTTTTTGGTCCATTTTATCCCCTTGGATGAGATTCTATGATTACAGGGGTTCATTTCTTATCATAAGACATGGGCACCCTTCTTAAATTTTGGCAATGGGGGTCCACTGAAATTGTCCAATTGAAGCATAGTACAGGACCTCAATATGTTTCGGTGGTCCTATTACCAAATTTGTTTAGTACAACCACGTGTTCGGTTACTGACTCAATTAAGGTTATAAGGTATGGATGGGTATCCCCTTTCAATTTGGTAGGACCCTTCGGGTGTAGTACAGTCACGTGATCGATGATTTGGTTTTAATGCGCGACGAGGTCCCTGGTCAATGTTCTCTAGGAATTAGGTGGAAACTTTGCACAGGGTTCTCGTCTTATATCGCACAGTTCTTTAGGAGAATCTGATAACGTTGTATATGGAATGGACAATAAAAACACATAAATAAGCATAAATTGTATTTTATTCATTTTCTGGTTTCTTCTTTTTCTTTCTTATTGACAATGTTTGTATATTGAGCTGGGTTTCTTCATTAGACTGCCTCCTCTTCTTGATTGTAATGATTTGTTTCCATGTTTTGCAGCATAGCACCCGTTTGCAAAGCTTCGTATTGTGAATTCTGTAAAAAAGAACGAGGAAAAAGATGATTAGTATAGAAATAGATGATGATTAAACAAATACATTTGCAATAATAAATATGATAAAATTACCTGGAAGGTATATTGCAACAGTCTACGATCATTAACCGTGGGTACTGTTGTGAACAAATATTGAATTTCACGCAGAGATTTTCCTTGGGCTTTACAGCACAAATAAAAATAAGCATAATAGCCACATACGGAAGAACCAAGACTTTGCATTTGGCTATTATTATATTTATAGTATATACAATGAAGTTTTAAGAATGCAACATGTTGTGATACATAAGGAGGAAGGCCATAGCTGTCAAAATATTCTCCAACACCGCGATGATCAATATAAATTGCAATCCAATGACTTCCTAGTTTTGTGGATGGATCTGTATTTACAATGATTGCCAGAGGAAGAGAAATCCGTGAGGGCAACTCATCGCTTGCAAATACCCCGGTAAAATGATTTCTGAATAATGGACTACCGTGTAAAGCACTAGCTAATTGTAATGTATTCAACATCGTGAATGGAAATGATACATAACGTATACGTACCTTGTAATTTAAAAGTCCAGGATAATGTTGCGCTGGTGGTCGATCTCTAGGAGTGAGGAAAACTCTCCATACACAATACAGTTTGCAGGTGCTGCTAATTTCTCTTGGAAATGAACTTCCAATCGGATGGCTCCATGTCGTTGTAAATTCCAATAGTGACAATCTCCAGCAGAAGAATCGGGAGTTAGGTCAAATACAAACAGTGTATATCCATTCTTGTAGTCGGCTCTTGAAATTGTATTTCCAGTATTGGTAAAATGTATGCCAGAGCCTGAGAACAATGTGTGGTACGATGAAATGTAGAGATTTTCTTCAAAGTTGGGTTGCAATGGTTTTGAAGGTACAGCTTTTCCATCCACGTACAATGTAAAGAAATTAATGTTTAGATGTTGAAATTCAAATGGATTGGTGGTAATAGTTCCACTGGATGCTTCATTCGATGTAAATCCTACAATAATACGATTTGGCAATGTTCCCATAAACAGGTTATCAATAGTTTTGGATTGTATATCCTTCGGGATGGTAAATGATTTCATTTGAACCCTTGTCAGAGGATACTTTGCCGGTGTAGATTGTAAAATTTTATTGTGTGCCAATTTGACACTAGGGCTGATGCTGACTTTTTTCACCTGTAACGATGCATCTAGAATATTGATTTTTGCATTGACACCACTTTCACCGGCCATGAGACAAAAGTTTGGCTTTGCAGGAATAAGTTTCACACGTAATTCCACTCCATGAATTAAAAATTTATCTTGATTAAAAATGTCACAATGAAGATGTCCAATCATATCGAATTTCATACTTTGTTTTGTCAGTTCATAGCGTTGTTGAAATCCTTTGTTCTCACTTGTGGTTGCGTTCATATGACCAGCCGTATCTTGAAACCACATTGCTGTTTGTAAATGTGTATTTTTAGCTCCATCACTATAATTGAGTAGTTTTTCCATGTACGAACGATATGGATGATTATGTGACGGAAATGAAATCAGTTTATTGTTCAAGTAGATTTGTACTTCACTAAACATAGCATTTAGAAAATCATTGACAGGTGCAATTGCTTTATCCGTATTGATGAAGGAGGAACCATCTGGTTTCACAATTTGTGCTTGGATGTATAATAAGGTTTGTGGTAAATCAATATATTCATCACTGCTACCACTCACTACAAATTCTATTGGTGAATTTTCAGCTATTGAACTAATTGGTTTGTAGCCTATAATACGATTGTCCAGAACACTGGTTTGCGTGGGCAACGTTGAAAAAATGTCCAATTCACTTTTTACACATTCACAGGATTGATGATGTAAGAAAGCCATCGTTGAATTAATCAAAAATATCTGGTGACGATGCCAATGATCTCTTCTTCTTCTTATGTGATAATTTACGTCTCTTTGTAGGATTGATGGTGTTGTTGATCGTTGGAAGGTCAACCTCAAACTGAGAGCAGTCATCCCATTTTCGTTTATGATATCCACTTCCCAGCATAGTTTTCAACTTGTTTTTAGCTTTTTCTTGTAAATTCGATTTTGCCTCTTGCATACGTTGATGAAACGATTCTTCCAGCGGTTGATTCGAGATCACAACATCATTAATCATATTGGCACCTGATTTTAATAATTCTTTTCCCACAGTTTTAGCGCCTTGCTTCACAAGTGGTAACACTGAACGAAATAAGCCACCAAGGAAACTTCCAATGCCATGTCCTGCTTGATAGGGACTTCCCACATAGACGTTGCCGATACCGGATAACGCTTGTTTTTGGTAGTATTGCAAATACGGATCAGTCATGACGACGACGACGGAAATGTAGTTTTGTACACACCGTTCCAAAGGTGAATGGCATCCGATGACCTGTGCTATCCCTTATATCGATTTGTATTTGCTCAAAATTCATTTTTTCCACCGGAACATAATGTGCAGGATTAAAGATTTGTACTGCATGACTTCCAAAAGTATGATTCACAGGATCCATGTTGACAATTCGTAGCAAGGGTACCATTGTATCTCCAACAATGACAGATTCAATAATGTCACAATAGACGTACATTTGTGATGGTAAGCCTAATCGTACATCCGGTGTATATTGTCCCTTTTCCATATCTTTTAAATCACTTTTCGGGTCAAATCCAAGCATTAAACTAACACTTGGTGACAATTGTACAGAAGTATGGATTTCCTTTTTGGGATGTCTTATGAGGCATATATTATTAGTTGCGTCATGAGATATAAATAAATTGGTTTCTTTATGATGTATATTAATTGCATGAATAAGATCCCGTATATTGTTATAATAGCGTACAGGGATCGTTACAACCTTCCACGGTTCCTGATCATTACTACTTGATGATTTGTAATATATTTTATTGTTTTTACTGTTAATGTTCAGCAAAGAATGTGGATAATGAATCTCTACAATTGCCACATCCCATTTCTGGCGAAACTCTACACGTCGTTGTAATTTCGTAATATATGAAGTCAATGTATTTTCTGGAAAATAATCCATGGAACTATTACTGGGAAGTGTAACGTAAAAATCTTGATCAGGTTCCATTCTTCTTCTTCTTCTTCAATGAAGTTGCAGGGATCCACGAATTGAATGAGGAAGGATATCCTTTCCACTGGACGAGATACTCCTTTCTGCGACCTTTTGTTCTTGTACGTAATATTTTATCGATGAGGAACGTCGAAGGGAGCGGTACTGGTTGTAATTCTTCTCTGTAGAAAACGCCATCGATAAGTTGATGATTTAAATCCTCTAGTCGATACACTGGTGGGTTTCTTGGTACAACGGCTTTTACTCTGAATATTTCCCAAGTCCAGTTCTCGAGGTAACCCTTGTCAAAGATACGTTTTGTTTTACTTATACGAACAGTATCACCAACAGATAAATCCGTATCTTGTTTTGAACGTTGTAGCTTTTTGTAGTATAAGTTATGCCACACCTCCAGTAAATTGTCCTGAGAAACGTTTGCAGGTGCCATTTTAATACTGGAATGCCGACTTTCATTGTATGCTTTTACAAGTAAAGGCAATACTTTGATGTAATTGTATGTTTGATATTTGGTAAAGTATTTCCACATACGATGTTTCAATGTCTGATTAAATCTTTCTGCGATGCTGGCTTTAATATCTGGATCCTTTGTTGTAACATGTTGCACGTTGTGTTTTCTGAGAAACTTTTGTACTGTCTTGTTGGTAAATTCAGTTCCTTGATCACTACGTAGTACAATTGGTTTCCTCTCCTGGAAAATCATTTCAAATGCATTCACTATATCCTCGGCACTTTTTGATTTTAGTGGTACAGCCCACCCGTACCGACTAAACACATCAATCACTGTAAGAATATAGCGGTAATTGTCATTATAGTTTTGAAGTGATTGTAAATCATTTAAATCACATTCCCATTGATCATCAATATTGTTGACAAGATAAAAATCTCTACGGAAACGACGACGTACAGGACGGTGTAACGTGTAGGTAGGTTGTTTGTTTAACCAAAGTTTTATTTTGGTTAGAGGTATAGATTTTCCTGTGGCTTGCCATAATTTCTTTGCAGTAGAAAATGATGCAGGGTGTGCTGGATTGTAATAAATGGATTTCAACTTTTTGTTCATGGTTTGTACGTTGACCATTGTGGAATGATACGTTTTCTTTTTGGTCGGACTTCTAAAACATCATCATCGTCTTCTTCTTCTTCTTCTTCTCCGGAAGAAAATAATTCAGGTGCCGGTTTTGGTGGTGCAGATCCTTCAGATGCTGTTGTACTATTATGCTTGACAATATAGTTTAATCTTCGTGGATTACCAATCAATTCTTGAGGTGTGTTTGACGATGCAAGGTAGTTGCAAAACAATTCCCAGCCTTGAGGATTAGAATGTTTCCTCGGTCGAGTCACATCGCACATTAAATCTACAATATTGGATCCATGTAGTTTATTATCGTTGATGTACACTGTTCCTTTATGATCCCACGTAATTGCGTCATCTTGTTTTAAACGACGGAATAGTAGTTCGGCTTTCTTACGATACATTTGTGGTATTGCGGCTAAAATTTCTTGTTTCGTGCTATCGTCAACATTCGGGACGTCACCATCAGGTTTCATTGATGTAATTGTAAGTGGTATTGGTTCTTCTTGTTTACGTATCACATAAAGATATTTCTGTAATATTCTATTGTACTGATTCCATTTTTCTTCATCACTTGGATACGATGTATTCAATATGGATTGCATTTCACGATCGAGATTAGATTCTCGATTTTCACTCACACGGGATGATGATGCATGCATTCGTTGAAGCATTTCTGGTGGGACTAAAACCATCTTCTTGCTATGTTCCATGATGTTTATTGTTTAAACAAAATACTGGATAACACACTTCCTACAATAGGTGCAAGTAATGCAGGTAAGAATCCTCCTTGTTGTACGGCTAAATGTTTCTTCTTTTTATCCAATGATTTTGTATTGTCTACGAGATAGCGGAGCGTGTTCTTGTAACGCTTTAATCTTGACTTCTGCGCACTTGTCAGTGGAACATTGCCTTTTAAGACATTATAACAACATTCACAAATACTATGAATTAATGAAGCGTCTGCATTGGCAATAATAGCTTTACGCAATCTTGGTTTAGCTTTGTGCAGAGCACGTAGCAGATCAGCGTGTTTCACTGTAGGAGACATCGTGACAGACTAAGTCATTCTTTTCACATGCACAATAATTTAAACATGTTTTGTTGGTACGTAAACATAATGATGCAAATCGTCGGGAAAAATATTTGTACGAAATCGCATTTCATCGGGTGTATCTTGTTTAAGATCCAGCAGTAAATAGCCATGTGGATTTCTTGTTGCGTCTGCATAACTTTCTTGTAGAAACAGTGGATGCTCAGGCATGATTTGATAACTCATATGCTTGATTTGTGACTTGTCACGTGGATTTTTAAACAACACCAAATACGAACAATTTAAACTCATATTTCTATTTGCTTTACTTTGATGAAATACATTTTGTGTTATAAAAATCACACTAATATTTCGATGATGTGATCCTTTTGTGAACATATCAACAATATCACTATTCACTTCTCGCATATGGTCATCAATAATAATCAAATGTGGTCCATCTTGAGGCTGAAAATCTTTCATTCGTGGAAGTCCTTCGTGAAATTCTACTGGAACCGGCATTGTTGCATACACGTCTTGCCATTCTGCATAATACCAGTATATCTTACGAAATTTTGCATTGATCATGGTTGGGAGATGTGACAGTAATCGCTTCACAAAATACGTTTTTCCACACCCACTAGGCCCTGCGAGAATACAGGTAAATGGATGTTTCCACTGTGTATCCATGATGAACACTAACACCTTGTTTCAAAAATGATGCGTATTTAAAGCGAGTACAACAATTCTTGCACTCACTGGTGCGAAAAGGAAAGAAACAGTTCATCTGTTTATCGAATAGTTGAAAACCGTTTATTTGTTAATCGAATAATTGAAAACCGTTTATTTGTTAATCGAATAGTTAAAAACCGGATAAAGTTTAACGGTTAACCGTGAAAGCTGATCACTGTTTGATTTAAATTCTAATTGAAAATTTTTCGTTTGAAATTTGTTTTGAAAATTATTTCAAAAATTTTTGTTTGAAAATTTTTTGTTTCAAATTTTTTCGTTTGAAATTTTTTTGTTTGTAAATTTGTTTCAAAATTTTTTGTTTGAAAATTTTTCGTTTCAAATTTTTTGTTGAAAATTTTTCGTTTCAAAATTTTGTTTCAAATGTTTTCGTTTCAAAAATTTTTTCGTTTCAAATTTTTGTTTTGAAAATTTTTTTAGTTTCAAGATTTTTGTTTAAAAGTTTTCGTTTTCAATTTTTTGTTTTGATTTTTTTTTAGTTTGAAAAGTTTTCGTTTTCAATTTTTTGTTTTCATTTTTTTTAGTTTGAAAAGTTGAAAAAAAAGTTTTAAATGCCAAGAATCTTGTTCAAAGTTTCCACCTAATTCCTAGAGAACATTGACCAGGGACCTCGTCGCGCATTAAAACCAAATCATCGATCACGTGACTGTACTACACCCGAAGGGTCCTACCAAATTGAAAGGGGATACCCATCCATACCTTATAACCTTAATTGAGTCAGTAACCGAACACGTGGTTGTACTAAACAAATTTGGTAATAGGACCACCGAAACATATTGAGGTCCTGTACTATGCTTCAATTGGACAATTTCAGTGGACCCCCATTGCCAAAATTTAAGAAGGGTGCCCATGTCTTATGATAAGAAATGAACCCCTGTAATCATAGAATCTCATCCAAGGGGATAAAATGGACCAAAAAAACAAACACGTGGTACAACGTTTATATTTTGGCAATTTTTGTACCCCTAAAAGGGAACGAGGTGGACCATCCAAATTTATCATGATACATATTGAGGTCCTGTACTATAATACCAAATGTTGAAATTGGTCAATTTCCAAAATTTAAGGGGTGGACCAAGGTACCCCTCCCGGGTTGCACCAATGTACCCATGTCTTATAATAGATAATGGACCCCTATACATGACCATATAATCATATAAGGTAATAGGACCTCATCCAAGGGAATAAAATGAGCCAAAAAACCAAACATGTGGTTGTACTAAAATTTGGCAATTTTGTACCCCTAAAAGGGAACGAGGTGGACCACCCAAATTTATCATAATACATGTTAGGGTCCAATACTATAATACCCAATGTTGAAATTGGGCAATTTCCAAAATTTAAGGGGTGGGCCATGGTACCCTTCCCAAATTTTTCAAGGGGTGCATTAATATACCCATGTCTTATGAAAGGTAATGGACCCCTATACATGACCATATAACCATATAAGGTAATAACATCTCATCAAAGGGGATAAATTGAGCCAAAAACCAAACACGTGGTACAACGTATTGCTTACGTTTATATTTTGGCAATTTGGTACCCCTAAAAGGGAACGAGGTGGACCATCCAAATTTATCATAATACATATTAGGGTCCGGTACTATAATACCAAATGTTTAAATTGGGCAATTTCCAAAATTTAAGGGGTGGGCCAAGGTACCCCTCCCAAATTTCTCAATGGGTGCATTAATATACCCATGTCTTATGAAAGGGAATGAACCCCTGTATACGCCCATATAACTATATAAGGTAATAACACCTCATCAAAGGGGATAAATTAGGTCAAAAACCCCCGAAATTTCAATTTTTGGCAATTTTTTACCCATAAAAGGGAACGACATAGACACCCAATACTAATAGAGGTACATACCCTGGTCCTAGGCTACTACACCCAATTTTTAGATTTGGCAATTTCCGAAATTTAAGGGGGGTGGTCCTATGTACCCCTGCCAAAATTTAGGGGGTGGGCCAAGGTACCCCTGCCAAAATTTAGAGGGGGTGGTCCTAGGTACCCCTAGGTCATTGACCCCGGGCCAAGGTCATTGACCTTTGACCTATGACGTCACAAAAATTTTTGCTGACTCGGCGCAATATACGCCGGGGAGTACTACTAACTGTTGTAATGTCGTGCAACTAATATTCACATCATCAGCATAGGCCGTGACGGAGAGATTTTGCAGGTCGTGAAGCGGAGGTTGTATATACGCAGCCAACTTATATAAGAGAGGTTCAAGAGCAAGCCCAAAAAGAAACATGGACATTGGACATCCTTGACGAACGCCGCTGTTAAGTGAAATGGACTGACTGAGAAAACCATTTATCTGTAGTCGAGCTGTCGCCGTGCTATACAGTTGCTGTATGATGTTAAGGAAGCTAAGCGGAAATTTATATGCACTGAGCACTGCAAAAAGATAATCATGTGATAAGCGATCAAAGGCATTTTGAAAGTCCAATGATACAAGACAGGCCGGTTTCCTAGCAAAAAGAAAGTATCCTACTACATCTCGGATCTTCGTAAGTGCATAATACACATTCTTTTCTTTATTGAGCGCTGCTTGAAACGGACTAATTTTATCAGCAAAGAGATTGCGCAGGCGCTGCACTAAAAGTTTGGTGAACAATTTTAAGTCAGTATTTAACAAAGTTATAGGCCGATAGTGTGTTTCATCTGTGACGTCTGCAGATTTTGGAAAGAAATATCACGTGACCCTCATTTTGTAGAAAGTTCGGAGATCGTAATAGTTCATTATAGAGGGCAAGCATGTCCTTCCCGACTATATCCCAATACTTTTGATAGAATGCATACGATAATCCATCTGCCCCAGGACTGGAATCACGATTACACTGAGCCAGCGTCCTACTTATTTCCTCTTCTGTGATGGGCGACATTAAGCACTGTCGCTCCCTGTCCGACAGGACGGGAAGGGGGAGATTCAGGTATTGCTGGTATCCATCTTGAGGTGCGTCATGTTTGGCGTACAAGTTCCTATAGTGATCGAAAAATACCTGCTGTATCTCGGGGAGGGATGTGATCGTTCGATTATCATGCTTTATTACGTCAATAACCTACCACTGAGCCACCGCAGCCCATATTATAGGTAAAATGTACCGAGTAGAATTAAATGAAGGTAATCGTTATAATCGGAATGACGCAACACAAATATGGATTTAGAAAAGACCGAAATGAGGAAGATACGAAACAAGTGCCAAAACTCGTGAAGTCTGACTCAAATTGGAACGTTCTTTCTGTGTCTGAGAAGATATTTCGGAGCTTTAGAAGTGAAAATAAGATTGATAACTCAATGAGAAGGAACAGGTTGATATGGCTTAAAATGCATGACTTCTGGATCGTTATATAATACTACCCTGCTTCCTTTTTGTAAAATAATTAGTGGTAGAGTTTTTACGCATTCTTTGTACGTCCGAAAAGTTTATAAATAAATATTTTATTAATTATCCTACTATAATGTGACATAAGCTATTTCTTCTGTAAAATTCGAAAAGAGGTAGTTTTTTGTTGAGTGTGATTTTTTTTCATAACCTTCTCAAATGTATTTGTTCATATCGCTAACAAATTGTATTATGTGGTACAAGCGGTTTCTGTTGCAAATGCCCGCCATAATAATATTTACACACAATATTTTAAATATTATCAAATATTTAATATTCCGTTCGGCGTTGCCACTGTCAATTCCAGAGTCAGCTGACATGCACATTCGCGCCTAAACATGGGTCTACGTATTACTGGGACTGTGACCAATCAGTTTAGCGACCCTGAAAATTAAGGATTCGTTACTAATCTCGGTCAATTTGCACATTCTATTTTTCACTTCCTTCCCACCCTTCTCCCACTCCATGTCGATGGGGTCTGAACTTGGAATTAGATGTATTCACCTCAGCGACATGAATGACTAGAGTGTCACTATTCACTTTAGCGAACCTGAAAATTATGGATTCGACATTAATATCGGTCGTTTTCGATATTTTTATGTGTCACCCATTTTCACATCCCCTAGAAGTGTCTTATCTCACAGCATTATTTTTTTTCATTCTGTAAGTCATATGTGCATGTCAAATTGCGTTTAGAAATCTGTTTACGTACTGAGTTTCGTCTTTCTAACATGAAGAATTTCAGAGATACTCTATATTGTTTTTACATAAGTTCTAAAGTACTTCTTCAAGTTTTAAAGTCCTCTCCTTCCCCTTTAGGATACGAACCAAAAAGTTGTATACAACCTACACCCCCGCCCCTTTGATAAAATTACTTTGAAGTGCGCAAAGTCAATGGTGTGGATTTGTACACCGAAGAAACAAACAAATATTCCTACATACACGGTGTTTCAACACAACACCGACAACATTTGGTAGGTGATTCCTGTCACCAACATAAGACAAAAAGTATAGACCAACTTGGGTGCACAAATGTTTCTTTTTCGGAGTTATAGGCTGCCGAAAACATGAGAAAATGAACTTTAATGGTCCATAGCTCTGAAACTATGGGACCTATTGTAGTCGGGTCAAGACTTCACCTAGGAACTAATATGGGCGCTATCCAAAAATCCATGTTTAAGAATCCTAAGGTATTCACGCAAGAATTTTCATTGGAGGGGGCAGAGCCGGATCCATGATTTCTTGAAGGCGGTGCACCAATAACTACCACTACTTTGATTTAAATCTTTAAGTTTTTAAATGCCTTTAGACATCTGTGGTGTGAAGGAGGAATATTACTTTGTTCAGTGAATCCGTTTCCTTCAACCTTCAGAGAATCGACTATTGCTTTGACAAAACGAAGCTTTCTTTTAAGCCTCAAACGGACACATGACAGCAGAAAGTTTCGGAAAATGTTGCCTTTTTAGTGCTAGGTTCTCATTTTAGATAGTGCATATTTTCAGTGAAGGTCGTGCATGTGCTCCGGTGCACCCCACCTAAATCCGGCCCTGAGAGGGAGTTTGGCTACAGGGATACAATTTGAAATCAGGGATGATTTCAGGGGGTAGCCCGGGGGGAATCTCCCACCGAAGAGAATTCATCCCCCCCCCCCGGAGAAACTCAAAAAATTTCAGTCACAAAATGTATAATTATTTCACCCAATTATTTGCTTTTCTTTCCGTGCACGTGCAGACGAAATCCGATCTCTCAATATACATATAAATGACACAGATTCATTCTATATAAATATTAAAAATGTAACATCTAAGATAGAATACCAAATAGTCAATAATACTTGTATTTCTTATAGAATGCCAAATAGTCAATAATACTTGTATTTCTTATAGAATGCCAAATAGTCAATAATACTTGTATTTCTTAACGATATGACAGAGTTTGGCAGGACAAGAAATTGTTAATTGTTGAAGAAAGGTTTGCATTTTAGTAGGTACTATACTCTCGCCCTATATTATATATTAGTAGGTAGCACTAGCACAGATTGAGATAGGAAAGGAAAGATAGGGAAGATCTTTCGATCATTCCATATGATCTCTGATGTCAGCAGACTTCAGTTCTTGAAAATGTACAGTTCTTGCATTATTTAAAATAGAGCGCCTAAATCCCATTTCTCGCATCGGAAGTAACAGACGTAAATGTGTTTTACGATTGTTAAAGTAAACACACCTTTCTTTAATTAAAAATAAGTCAGTTAAAAGGTGAGATTCACAGGGTGTCATTTAGAGGGATCAGGGAGGAACAGTTATCACTCCTGGGTTAGAGATTTATATAGAATTTATCAATATAATAGTAGTATATAAGTGAAAGATTGGTATTGAAGGTAATGAAAAGCCGTGCCGTACCATGGGGAGGGGCAAGCGGGGCGACGGCCCCGGGCGCCGAGGTAAGGGGCGCAAAATTCAAGAGGGAAAAAGAAAACAAAAGAAGGAAAGTATAAAGAGGAATGAAACACATGTGCACATGTGGGCATGTGCACATATAGCCTATAAAATGAAAGGAAAAAATTCATAAAAAAGTGCTCAAAATCAAGGAAAAGCAGGGTTTACTTTTTAAAATTCTCTCACCTTTCGCGGCTGATCTGTCGACCTCACTCATATATACGGGGGTGCCGTCGTATACTCTCGCGCCAAGCGCTGATTTTCCACGACACGGCACTAATACTACTGAAGATTTCGTAAACTAAACTATTGATGTGTATGTAGTGAAGAAACCAAGGCTAATATGCTTGATTTAGAATCAGAAGTGTGAGAAAGAATGATAACTTTTTGTTAAGATATTCCTATGTATGTTTGTTTTAGGACAAAAAATATTTGAGTTAATTTAAATCTTTTTAAAAACTTCTACATTAGTAACAAACAGTAACTACTGAATATAGGAAATAATAACAAAAATAGCTACTGTAAATAGCAGTTAAAATTTAGTCTAAAATATTTTTGCCAGTCTTTATTTAATGTTTTAGATAAAATTATACGATTGTTTTTTATTTAATTATAATCTCACATTCAAAATTTATCAGCAATTAGTCTCAATATTAGGTAAGATGTGCATGTGAATGGAATTGTTAAATATGCTGCTTTCTTGCAAAATTACATAAAAACAGCCCCCCCCCGAGGAGTTGGCATTCTCCCCGGGTGAAAATGTCTGAATTCAACAATGTTTGAAGTACTCACAAACTACCTCTATAAAAATTGTTGCTGAAGTACTGCACGATTCTGAAACATGGACATTTGGATAGCACACATATTAGTTCGTAAGTGAAATCTTGACCCGACTACGGTAGGTCCAATAGGATTGAAGCTATGGATCTTTAAAGTTCATTTTTTCATGTTTTCGGCAGCCTATAACTCCGAAAGGAAGCATTTGTGCACCCAAGTTGGTCTATACTTTTTGTCTTATGTTGGTGTCGGGAATCATCTTCCAAACGTTTTCAATGTTGTTTTGAAACACCCTGTATAAGATATTAACGACCGTATAATATGGCATATATGTGACTCAAGTGAAACTCAACTAAGGGTAGTTTACTCTTGTAGTGTTTTTTTTTTTTCAGACGGTTTTGTCAAAAACTGTTCAGGCCATTTTCTTCACCTTTGATGAATAAATATTTCATTAATAACCCAATAGTATGACGTAAGCTATTTAGCCTGAAGATATCCACAAGGAATAGTTTATTCTTGTTGGTATTTGTTTCGGTTTTCTCGAAATCTGCACAGCGAATTTTGTTCATATTTCATAAAACAATATTTCATTATCAACCTATAATAGGGGTCTAAGCACAAGTCGTTTGTTCTGAAAATGTTCACAAGGTGTAGTTAATTTTCTAGAAAGTTCTCGGACTGTTTTTAAAAAGTAGTGAAGCGATTTGGTTTAGGTATTTCATAAATAAACACATAAAAACCCTAAATTACACCATATGTCATTTCAAGTGAAAAATCAACCAGGAGAAGTTTACTATTGAGGATAAGTTTTCTTCAAAGTTTCCGACAACGTTTATTATAATTTTGTTTACATTATAAGTAAGTAGAATTAACTACAAAAGACTTGTTTTAATTTAATTAGTAGGGATGAAGGAGTTTAGTGCGACGGGCGGTCTGTACTTCGTAAAATTTTATTTCCTTTTAAATATGCATTTGCAACTGATTTCTTGGATATTACAACTTATGTAGTTTTAAATAGTAGTGAGTATTCGATATACTTTATCTAATTTAATCTAAATCATCTCTATTTAATCTTACTAGATTAGAAAGAGTAGTATTAAGAGCTCAACTCTTACTTTGCCAACGTATAAAAAAAAACTAATTGAATAATGGTGTGGTGAAAGGAATCGTGGCAGAAGAAAAACTTGACAAGTTAAAAAAAGAAAATTAAGTTCCTTTGAGCTAATAAAACACTGAACTCCTTACTTGAATAGTATTTCATTATAGGAAAAGCTCCTCCTTGGCTATGTGGTTAGCGTACGCACCTTTGGCATGGGAGACCCGGGTTTGATTCCCGGTGGAAGCTCATGTTTTTTGGATTCCACGTTAATCAGTATGTCCACGTCTCATATAGCCTCGCTGCTGAACGGAAAGTTAAACTCAAAACTCAGCTCATTATAGGAAGCCTCTCAAGCATCCAATAAGAGTGTTACTATTTGTACATGAAATGCATATAATGTTCTATAAACATTCTTCAAATACCCATTCATCATCATCATCATCATCATCATATTATTATTATTATTATTATTATTATTATTATTATTATTGCAGTAGTAGTAGTAGTACTAGTACTAGTACTAATAGTAGTAGTAGTATTGTACTACTACGCAAGGGGACTCGAGTGAAACAATAAAATGAGAATTACTGTTACTACGCAAAAGAGATCTGAGTAATTATTGAAGAACGGTTTAGAATCTTTAGGTTGTTGTGCACCCCGTAACATAGGCCTACACATTCGCTCTCCCCTGAACTTCTGAGGCTAGATATGGAGCTGTAAGAATAGAATCACGTAACATGCATGATTATGTATACGTAACATGGTTTTTAATTTTAATTAGGCGGAAAAGTTTTGGGACCATTATTGTTGTCTGATAACCGTCTACTAACAGTATCAAAGTAGAAAGGAAATAAAAGTAGCGAGTTTTTTTTTTCAAATATACGTTAATCGTTTCACGAGTAGGTTTCATTTCCGTACTTATCACTTTTCCGAAACCGGAAATTAATATATTGAAACCAGAAATGGCATGTCTTGTCAATTTGAAGATAAGGTTTCAATAAGGTTTCAAAACTGCCTTCACATACAAGCAATCGTATATTAGCAGCTACTCATTTAATATGTAGAGGTCAGGTAGGTGAGTATCTGTTCAATTCTCCTATTTTTCCACTTCAGTTAGATAAAAGTTATCAATTGCAAATTTGAATATTACTTTCTTTAAATATGCATTTAAAAAATACATCAAAATGAACCATTACAATGCTAGTATAATATTTATTTTAAATTCACTGGGAAGCCTCATCAATTTTACATTAAATTTTATAATTTTGTTTTAAGGTTTCGGATTCGCTTATCAGAAACTTCAGTTTCCCTGGATAGTAGTGAATTAGTATTGTATGAGTATTCTATCATTCCGTACAATTAATTTTACGGCATGCCTTGTTTTTTCATTCAATTATGAGTACCGAAGAAGCAACTCCTCTTTCAAACTTATCAAGTTACAAAATTGTATAAAATTAACTTGTTTTTACTTCAACGTAAGCAAGTTTCATTTCTCATTCAGTATTAATACCGTAAATGATTTATACATTTCAGTTTGCAATAGAGGGTTAACAGAAGTTTTTACTTCGTTCACTGAAGTTTAGCGTCCCATTTCAGCAACAAGGCTATATGAGATGTCAACCTACAGTTTAAGGTGAAATTCGAAAAATCATAATACACTCAATGCTCTTGTCAGGAATCGAAAAGGGAAGCCATGCATCGAAGGCACGTGCGCTAACACTACTAGTAGATCAGCGCGATGACTAAGGTCACATATAGAACGTGGTTTTCGGAAGCTGAATCCATAGGCCTATTAGTAAAACTACTTCTCGCTTTCTGTTACCGTTTCCCGCTACAGCGGTCAGTATTGAAACCGGAAATTATAGTTTAATCATTTGCGTTTTCCACTACAGGGATCAGAATTGAAACCAGAAATCGTATATTTTTATTATTTCCACTTTCCACTACAGCGATCGGTATTGAAACCAGAAATCATAGATTTCAATCATTTCCATTTTCCACTACAGCGATCAGTATTGAAACCAGAAACCGTAGATTTTCATCGTTTACATTTTCCACTGTAGCAATCAGTATTAAAACCAGAAATCATATATTTCCATCATTTCCATTTTCCACTACAACGATCAGTATTGAAACCAGAAATCATAGATTTCCATCATTTCCATTTTCCACTACAACGATCAGTATTGAAACCAGAAATCATAGATTTTCATCAGTTCCGATTTGATACAAAGGCCGAATTTAAATTAGTTCCTGGAATGATGAATCGATACTTTAGAAAAGCCAGTTTTTTATATATGTTATCATTTTTGCTCAGATATCTATCTACAGACTGATACTGTATATCTGTATTGTATGTTATATGAAAACTACTGTATATTGTAGACATTTTACATGCTACAATTTTTAAAGTCTTTTTGATAAAACTAATCAGTTTGAATTAATTATACTCGTCAGAGAAAATGAAAAATGCTTCCATATGATGTGATTTCATACTATTTTGGTGGATATACAAAGTTATGTCGGTTCCCTGCTAAAATAGTCTCGTTTTACTCCTAAACATCGGTGGCTATGACACAGAAAAGAGGAAAAAAGTATGAATTCAAAAAATAAACCTTTGATGCTAAGTATACTATTAACATTCTATAACTACATTAATTGTGATCGAAGAACGAAGTTGACTCCGTGAGGGAGAGTGAAGATTTACATATGCAAGATTTGCACACTCCTGACATCTAGCGGTTGTGTGGAGTTATTACCAAGAGACAAACATTCCAAAAGGAGAGAGAAGTGCGGAAAACACGAAAATCTTTCCGCTAGAATAATTACGTAATTGCTTTCTTTTTGTTCCTATTTTCGAATATATTTTTCTTTTAAAATATACGGACGTTTTATTATGTAAAAGAGTATTTTATATAGTAAGTTATACAACAAGGTTTCAGCCATCTCTGCTAGTCTAGTAGTTGTCTCGGACTTCGCAGTGGCTTCGGATCATAAGGCGCAATTCATTTGATCCGTTGGTGGTTCAAGTCTCTCTCTGAAAAGCATGGTCGGATTTAACTGTCCTGGTGTTTATGATGTCGTATCCCTGTCGTCAAGGTCAATGGTAAAAAGTGAAATCAGGAAAAAGTGTGGTAATTAGAAAAATAAGACAACTATGAAATGTGAAACTAATAAATTAACTTATTTTAAGAAAAAAAATTATTAGCGTGCGACTCTTTTGTGCACATGGTCCTGGATTGTGTTCTTAGTGGGAGAGGGTTAAAAAATTTTGAACATATTGTGGTAGTTCAAATTCCACCTTAAACTGTAAGTTAATGTCTCATATAGCCTTGATGAAATGGGATGCAAAACTTCAATAAACAACAACAAGAAGGAGGCCTCTTTGGCTCAGTTATTGAACGCTCACCTCTAGTGCGTGGAGTCCCTAATCCGATCCCAACTTCTGCCAAGTGGGCCTTGTGGTAGGCAAACATCATGTGCGTGTGTTTTCTCGGGGTTCTCCCATTTGGTTTCTCATCATCTACGTCTATCCTAGCCGGTAAAACTCAAGAAAGAAGAAAGAACGAAAAAAGAAGAAGAAGAAGAAGGTTTCAGCTATTGTCTAGTTTATATCTTGGTACTTTTTTTCAAAACCGTAATGAAGGCGAATAAATATAATTCACTACTCATCATAAGCGAATAGAAGATAATATTATGCTATATACCCTTACATTAAACTTATAGTCTTATATCTTGACTTTGTAGTCTATGTATTGTATTGTCTACGCGCAAGGGAAATACTAGGGAGTTAGTGATATTAACTTCCATGCAGTACGAATCTCAGCTAACATTTTTATGCTGATGTAGATGTCTTTTTATATACCATCCATCAATTGCTTTGTTTGCCCTTCCTACTTTTCCTTCTCCCTGTCAATTTATTACATGCTCAAGAGTTTCTTCATTGAATCATTTAATTTTATTCATTCTTCTCGATATCCATACATAAACTATTGCCTTTCGTAACTTTCTTCTAATGTCCATGTTTTCTGTTGCAGTTATAACAGCCATAGAAAAATTTGATCATATTTTTTTCAGAAACAGAAAATAAGTATTTGCGAGTGGTAGAGTTCTAACCTTTGGTGGAAGCGATACCTGTTTCGAACTCCAGCCTCATGAGTTTGAAGTGGACAATATTGTGTCCATAGATTTTTCCGGGCTTCTCCCATTTCCTTCCACGTTCACATTCCATCAATTATTTCACAATATTTAATTCTTTAATCATCTCTCTCTCTCTCTCTCTTCTTTAGCCAACATACGAAGTGAACCTAGAAACTTCATTTCAAAATAATTTTTATTCACCATTTTGTATCCCAAGAATAAGGCTGTCGTAACTCAAAATAGGTTTTAACTGTTATCGGTTTTTAATGTGCAATAATTATAATTTATTTGTATGTATTTAAGAAAGTCTTTTCTACAATAATTTTGTACTATATATATATATATATATATATATATATATATATATATATATATATATATATATATATATATCGGGTGTTGCAAAATAAGTGTTACAACTCTTGGGAGGTGACTCCTACCACTGAGAAAAGAAGAAAACGTTCTCTTGAACTTTTGGCTATCGGACATAGTTTCAGTTCTACAACGTGCCGAAAGCGTGGGAAAATGACTTTCGGACGCCAATAGTTCGGAAACTATCCAACCTAAAGAAGGCGAGTGAAAATTTCATTGAAGAACTCATACCTGCTGTGTTGAATTTTGCATGTTTCACAATCCTACAATGCACGCGCAAGGAATTCCCCAAAGGAACGTACGGAGTCCCGGATAATCTGCCAAATGAAAATTGGTCTAAATGGATATGAATTGATAGGGTTTCTACCAGGTAACAATAATTCCTTTGTATTAAGTCGATATCTGGAACACATACAAAATGGCGGACACCTTCATGCCCGTTGTGTGTGGTTGCATAATCGCCAGGTACGGATGCTAACTAACAGTGACGTTCTGAGTACTTAGTGTAACGAATTTGTACTCAAAGGCTCTAGAAAAACTTCTGGAGTGTCGGTAGAGCACAACAGATGAAGCAGGGTGATTCACATGTGTGGAAACACTTAACGAAAATGCCCAGAAATGCACTCATACTCAGTAAACGTGAGTCCAAAGCGTCGGAAATGTAAGGATTAGCATCAAGAACATGAAAGCCATTGCCAATTCACCAATAATATTTTATCAATCCGATGCAATATGATGTGCACGGTTGCACACCAATAAGGATGCAACAACTGAGGCCAAGTTGAAATTGTGCAAGTGGACTCAATAAGAAACTGGGTAAACTAAATGAATGTCACTGGTGGGATCGCATGATCGATATTGAAATGTGGTCAATATGTATGTTGATATTAACGTGTAGCTAGTGGACAAATGTCAACATGTCCCACTACTGCTGGGACACCGTCCCACGTGCGAAAAATAGGAAAATAACTATTCGGGTTTTGAATCTGAGGCCGTGACTCCCAGTAGGATTGGAAACTGCGACCACGCGAGCGAAAGCGAGTGCTCTAGCCCCGAGGCTTCGAGGGCGCCTCACTTTCTCTGTATTCATTTCTTTGAGGAGTACCCACTTCGTTTGACAAGCGCTCTTGAACAGCCTCCCGTCATGCATGTGTGTTTCATTTTGTTACTCCTACTGCACAGTTGCAAACAATCAGAGCTTTAAGTCGTTTCTTCCTATTTCTCATGTCGTTTTATTTTCCATATGTATGGTGTTCCAGCTGTAGTGTTACATGTATCAAATTGGTTCATTTTCGTCTTTGTCTTGGCATGTGCACTGTGTGTAAGATAGGAATTTCTGGAGGTATTTTCCTATATTTCGAGTACGTCGTATGTCCCAGAAAATGTGAGACATGATACAAGTTTATTATTTTCACGCTCTATCAGAATTTGAACCATGGACTAAGAGATTTCTTTTCATATGAGTTGACTGTGGGACAATGTCCCAAACAAAGAGGGACATTGATACAATCGTGTTCTAGTTACGTTCTACCAAAAAGTGTACCAGATGTAATAGCAGAATGTACAATGTTAATTTCCTAGGTTTCGCACGTGGGACGGTGTCCCAGCAGTGGTGGGACATGTTGACATTTGTCCATTAGCTACACGTTAATATCAACACACACATTGGCCACATTTCAATATCGATCATGCGATCCCACTAGTGACATTCATTTAGTTTACCCAGTTTCTTAGTAAGTTCCCTTGCACAATTTCAACTTGGCCTCAGTTGTTGCATCCTTATTGGTGTGCAACCGTGCACATCATATTGCATCGGATTGATAAAATATTATTGGTGAATTGGCAATGGCTTTCATGTTCTTGATGCTAATCCTTACATTTCCGACGCTTTGGACTCACGTTTACTGAGTATGAGTGCATTTCTGGGCATTTTTCGTTAAGTGTTTCCACACATGTGAATCACCCTGCTTCATCTGTTGTGCTCTACCGACACTCCAGATGTCTTTCTAGAGCCTTTGAGTACAAATTCGCTACACTAAATACTCAGAACGTCACTGTTGGTTAGCATCCGTACCTGGCGATTATGCAACCACACACAACGGGCATGAAGGTGTCCGCCATTTTGTATGTGTTCCAGATATCGACTTAATACAAAGGAATTATTGTTACCTGGTAGAAAGCCTATCAATTCATATCCATTTAGACCAATTTTCATTTGGCAGATTATCCGGGACTCCGTACGTTCCTTTGGGGAATTCCTTGCGCGTGCATTGTAGGATTGTGAAACATGCAAAATTCAACACAGCAGGTATGAGTTCTTCAATGAAATTTTCACTCTCGCCTTCTTTAGGTTGGATAGTTTCCGAACTATTGGCGTCCGAAAGTCATTTTCCCACGCTTTCGGCACGTTGTAGAACTGAAACTATGTCCGATAGCCAAAAGTTCAAGAGAACTTTTTTTCTTGTCTCAGTGGTAGGAGTCACCTCCCAAGAGTTGTAACACTTATTTTGCAACACCCGATATATATATATATATATATATGTGTGTGTGTGTGTGTGTGTGTGTGTATGTGTGTTGAAATAACGTATTCCCAAAAATTCTTCAAATTTACAATTCCCAAAAACTGGAAATGAAATCAAATTTCTTTAGATTCCGCTGTATCAACCTATTATATATATATATATCACAACTCTTCTCTTATAACATCCTCTTGCTAGCGATCTCCATAAGTAATTTCCGGTTTGTAATAAGCTCTTCAATTTTATTGCTTATTATCGCTTCTGAAGCTTAGCGAAATCACATCAGGCTCAGGTCTCACACTAGCCTTCATTTTTAATTATTTTCTCATATTCTATGCAGTTTTTGTTATATTTGTATTTTTCTTGTATTTCAATATGAAGTTTTTTTTATTAAATAGTTTCATTCAGCTTCTATGCTAGTTGTCATTTTTTTTTTTCGAAATTTTGTTTAATATTCTTTCCTGTATTTGACAGCAAATATAGAAATAAAAGTGTTTACCAATAATATGAAATTCAAATATATTTTTTTTAATTCACTACTAGATGTTTATAACATTTATCACTTTCATTTACCTTCGCGATCCTTGTGCATTATTCTTGCGAACCCCGTGCATTCTTATGGGTTCCCGGCCCCCAGATTGAGAACTGCCTTAGATAAAAAAAAATATTTCTTCTATTTAAATTTTATTTATTTATTTTTGCTTAACTGTAAGATCGACATTTTAGAGCTACGATAGTCTTACTCTGAAGGGTATGATTTCTATTCTTTATTATTATTATTATTATTATTATTATTATTATTATTATTATTATTATTATTATTATTATTATTATTATTAGTAGTAGTAGTAGTAGTAGTAGTAGTAGTAGTATTCGTTTAGATTTCATGACTTTACTAACAACACTATCTATCTAGATACAGAAAACCTGTCACCTATTTACTATACCGTATTTTCTCACTTTTTATCATTTAGAACTAGTGTATTCTCTTATGTTCGAATCACTGTTCATTTGATCTTGGTAGTATTTACTTTTACCCTGTAGCTATTTACAGCTATTTTACACATTTTCTAAAATCATATAAATTTTCAATACGGATATTGCATTAAGAACAATTTCATCTCCAAAGCGAGAATTCTTCTTTCTTTTATACCGAAATATCAATATCACTATTCTTTGTTCATTCTATTAATAGATGTAAAAGAAAAAGTCCTTTCTGACTGATTAACTACCACACCAAACTACTGACACTAAAAATTTGAAATGTTGGCAATACATAGGGAATAAACGTAGAGTACCACTAAGATCCCCCCCCCCCTTTTTTTTGGATCAAAATATCCAATGTATTTGAATCAAAAATTTTCTTGTAGGCCTTCTATCTGGAGAACTACATATAGTGTAGCCAAACCCAAACTATCACGTAACTCAGTATGATGTGCTTTTTCAGTAGAAAATACGATTTCGGGGCCGTTCAAAAATTTTGTGGCCTCTGATCGAAAAACTAATTATTGGCCAAGATCGCAATATTTTGAACCTTTTTAAAAAAATCATTCCTAAAGTCCTTGTTTGAAATTCATATTTGAAGGTGGGGAAATGAAGGTTATAATTATTATAACATGTCCATATCTCGGTATCGTTAAGTTTAGTAACTTGAAATGGGTATTTCCACTTCTCATTTATAATAATTATGCACGCGTTTTAGCATTTTGTTTAAATATTTATCTAGAATTAAAGTAAAAGTGTAGTTTCTAAGACGTCCATATGAAGTGTATAAGATTCTCCGGGTTCATCCGTGCTACTTGTTCTCTACAAAAAAAAAAAAAAAAAAAAAAAAAAAAGAGAAACGATAAATAATTCACTTATTTACTACCTATATACAAAACAGTTGAAAAACACAAGACTTTCTGCTACCTCTACTCCGATTTCTTGTGGTGGCTCTGCGTGATTAGAGTCGCTAACCCTCTCGCCTTTTGTTGTGAGGGATCTCAGGTTAGATTCCTGGTGGGGATATTCGGTCGGAAACGTGTAAGAGCTTTGTCAGGCACGCCATCCTGACTTAGGTTCTTTCCAGGATTTTTCCTCATTCATACCAGGCAAATGCGTAGCTGGTACTTAATATAATGGTTAGGTTGCTTCCTTCTTTCCCCTATCCTTTCTTTCTCCCAAATTCCCTGGACAGTGTGATCACCGAGGGATGTCATCCCTCATATAGGCCTATGTGATGGGCTAACATAACTATAGATGCCGAAAGCCCATAAATCTAATTCCTAATCTAATTTCTTGTGTATGTAGACAGACACTATACAAGGTTGTATTTGGCAATCGTAGTAATTTTAATCTATTTCGAATTTCATAACAACCAGAATAACAAATTTAGCTTCTCTATAAATATTTTAAAGTACAAATTAGTCATAATTGAGAGTCCCACACTTAAGGAAAAGAAAAATGCGGAAGAAACTTTATTTGTGAAGATTTTTCTTTCAGAAACTGTTGTAATGTTTTGTTCAGTGGCGAATCTAGGCACTTTGCGATCTCGTGAAATTTATGGGCAGAGATCCTTTCACCCACCACTGCATAACAAGATGTCTAAGCATATTTTTATTTTTATTTTGAGCTAAAAATGTTAATATTAACATTTTTTTTTAGTTTTTGTTACATACTTTGATATGTTTGATCATTTTTGCCGTATAGTATTTTTTATAGAGGTATAAACGCTGATAGCATACCGGTGTACGATTTTTAAAAGCAGAACGTTAGATTTAGTGCCGTGTGCTTCAATAACATATTTGAAGTAATGTGTTTCCTATCTTACCTAAATAAATACGTTAATTTCGTTATCTTTTTAGAAGAAGAATTCTTGATGGTGCAAATAAAAATGTATTTACTGTTTTTAAAGCACAAAATGCATTAAAATACTAACATCTCATATTTTATACATCTTAGTGAAATTATTTCTTGTTATGCACATACATCAAATCCTTACTTAGTAGAAAAAAACAATTTAATGAAGATGAATGAATAAATACATAAATAAGTAATAACTTCACCAAATAACTCGTTAAATAGAAGTTTTTACTTTATTATTAATTCATCCATACTCACATATTGGCACAGGAAGAGATATTACTTAGAAACACAGACAGGCAAATGAGATGACTTAATGATTACGTAGTTTAGCTGGCGATAGGTCGCAGAGGATACATTCTATCTTCATGCTGGATGCATGTAATAATCCTTAATTATCTCTCGGCTAATTCACTACATAACTGTTGGCAATATAATTATCCATTAACAATAGTGACTGCTTCCCAACACATAATCGCATACATAATAACAAGAACATGGTCTGAGAATTAAGAAGATTCTAGTTAATCGAAAACGTTTCAAAGAGGGTTTTAATTACTGTTCTTATCAAATACTGCTCTGCTCTTTTGCTATTGAATTTAATATAAATCTCTCTTAATGTTATTATGTAGAACACTTTCAAAAAAGTTCAGTACATGATACTACATTATTTCCTATTAGTAACGCCAGACCATAGAGAAAAATGGCTCTTTTCCTTACAATTTGTTACAGAGATTTTGTAGATATTATTTACCCTACATTTTTATACACAGCATGACGAATTTTGATTAATTATATATAGTCATTTGGGGAAAGACGTTATATTTTTGGTTAAGAAAATGGAGAGAACATGTAAATAATGGAACAACACTGAAAATGTACAATGAGTGGTGGACGTATTGATTGTAAGTTTTCGCTTCATGTGCCAGGCGAATTGTTGAAGCTTCCCTTTCAGCACCGAGACTATATGACACGTGGACTTTCAGTTTTATATGGAATCTGGTGGGTCTGAACTGGTGGGTCTCATACATCATCGGCCCAGGACAACCTTTGTAGCAATTTATGATTTATCTGGAGCTTGATCTGTTTTTCTTTCTTAAAGTGAGAGAGTATAGATAGCACCAAACATATTCCAGAGACGTCCACAAGAGATGCATGGAGTAAAAGTATTTTAAGGGGAGACGAGAGCTAGTAGTATAATTTGGAGTTGTGTTCGAAGGGGGGGGGGGGTAAGGGACAAATTCTATAGAGATATTTATAGTTTCAGGTTGTTCATTAATACATTATTTTATATATATATATATATAGGTATATCTAACTCAGGAGTTAATTCTCCCAACCCCCTTAATAACACCTCTGGTGAAAACAATACATATACACAACAATACAAAACTGAAACAAATACACAGGTTTCGAAGTTTGTTCGTCGAAGTTTATCGTCCCTTTTTAGTCCTGAGGCTACATGAGACGTGAACCTACAGTTTAACATAATATCTGAATGACTGTAATGCGTTCACACTTCTCCGGGGAAATCAAACCCCGGACCACGTACACTAATGTGGCATGTACTAACGAGTAGACCAGCGGAGATGACTAGAAGATTACGTGTTTTGTAAATCAGTGATATTTAGCTGTCATCACACTTTATGAGGATCATTGGAAAGGTATTTTGTCTTTAAAGCAGTTTGAAATGAAATGAAGTATTTCAGTTTAACATCCGATGATTATATCCTTTAGACTATGGGAGACGATGATTACGGCAAGTTAATGATGATAGAAGAATTGGTGGAATGAGGATGTGGGAGAGAATTGGAGTATCCAGAGAAAACCTACGGACACGATGTTGTTCACCACAAACTTTCTTGGTCGGAGATCAAACCAGAGACCCCACGCACTAGAGGCAGGAGCTTTACCACTATTCCACCATGCCCCCATTAAAGCGGTCCGAATAGCGCAATTCATTTATATGCTATTTAAGCGAAAGAATTCGATCAAATACTTATTTTTTAAAAATTTATATAGCATTATTTTTATGTAAAATTTCTATCATATCTAAGGAGAAATTCCTCTATAATATAAGTTGTTTAAAAACTGTGTAAGCAGTCAGAATAATAACCATGGATGTTCTATTTGGCTTGGCGTCATTTAGCAAGAAATCTTTGTGTTAACTAACTTTTAATGATTGCACAATCTGCCAACATGAGAACCATTAACAATTTATCTTAGTTACACAATACCTATTGAAACTTCATCTGTAAACAACGGTTAAATCTATCTTCGTACTTGCCCTATTTCCTCATTAGCAGAGTTCGTGTATATTTTGTAGCTGTTTAATATCAAACAGTATTCAGCGCGTATAAATGGTGTATTAATAATGAGAAACATACAAGCACATAAATTAATTGTCTTTGCTTCGTGTGCTCTGACCAGGCGATGATAAATATCAAAGTGTATTCGTGTAAAAGAGTTTGTGCCAACCGACTCTATAAATTGTGTGGTCTACTTGTTTTCAACATTACATTAAATAAATTAGCTTTTATTTACTCACTTCGTGGTTGTCCTCCCATTAAATATATATATATATATATATATATATATATATATATATATATATATATATATATATATATATATATATATATATATATATATATATATATATTTTTTTTTTTTCTTTTAATCTTAATTCAAAGTTCTAGGATTGAACTTTGATCAAAGAGAACCAACCTACTATGTTTCATAACTTATTTAACATGGCTTAAAAAGCATAACATCTTCAATATTAAATTATTTTTGTGCGTTCTGCTTTCTCTACATACTTAAGTAAGAGTGAGGTCATAAGAGAAGTGTTATTAGTTGGTGAGTTGGAACTTAGCGTCTATTTTCAGCACCAAGGCTATATGTGACATGGATCCGAACCAATGTTTGCTATGTTTTAGAAGGTTTCGCCTTCTATGAAGCAGAGTGTTTAAATTTCGAAACTGAGGATCCCACGAAATCAACTGGGGATCCCCATGCACCAAAGGAGCGTGTGCTAGCTACTAGACCAAAGGGGAGAGGACTTATAAATAAGAGGAGTTTCAAACAGTTACTTAAATTTGTATCTTACATTAGTTGCTGTGCTTTGCTCTAATGCCTATCTTTGATCGTTCATGGGGAGTCCATCTCTTTCTAAATTCCCATCAATTACCAAAAAAAAAGAGCCAGTAGGTAGTGTAGTAATTTAGCAGAATTCATGCAATATGGCCCTTTCCAACGCCATAAGCCTTCTTGCGCGGGGTGATTTTCAGGTCAAATAAGTAACTACGTAAGAAACTATATGTATATATATTTATTTTAGCGCCTTGATCACTTTTACTATAGGTGCCGATCCTGGAGGAATCCTTTGGACCTCCTGAAGTTTCCTTGGGCAAACGTATGTGTACTAAAACCCTCATCAATATCTTGTTAGATTGAATCTTAGAAAAAACCTGAATGCTCCCACCCCATCAAAAGTTATAAAGAAATCGGTGCCACTGACTTTCACCACTAAAATAAGAAGGAATGTACTTTCTACTGTTCTGTTTTTTAATTATTATTATCAAGTCCCCAAAACTGAAACTTTGACGGCCTTACTAATGTCTTCCACTTGGCTTTGGTCACCATTACGGTTAAACTTTCAGAACTAAATACCTCCCTCGCAGTTTAAAAATTTTATAGAGAAAGATTTAATCTCAACCACATGGCCTCTTTAAGGGTTGAACCTTGGGTCTCCTCCCAAAAAGAGCGAGAACTACTATAACCATTCAACAATGAAAAATCCAAAACAGACTAGCACCGTTGCACCACAACAAGCTCATATAATAATAATAATAATAATAATAATAATAATAATAATAATAATAATAATAATAATAATAATAATAATAATAATAATAATAATAATAATAATAATAATAATAATAATAATATTGTAGATGGCAAAATATCCTCGAATCATTAACAAATTAATTTTTCGCATCTAGAAAAAGAAGAAGTAGAAAGAAAAAAGGAAGTAAATTTTGTTTTACATTGTGAAGGTATGATAGACTTCCAAATTATAAGATTGCATTATATTGAAAACTGAAGTAATAAACACAACATTTTAACGCTTTGAATTGAGGTAAAAATGGAAATGGCAACTATTCTTGGCATGTTGAACCAATGACAAAAATACTCCCACGATCTGTTACCATTTTGCTGTAATGAAACAGGATAGGATCGATTTCAAACACTTTCGGTTTCAACAGTAGAAGAAAGGAGATGACGAAACTTACTCTTCAAATATTGAATCCATATTGAAAGAAGAAAAATGTTTGAATGCTGTCTGATACAGTTTTTGTTTCATTGTGATCAATTCTTTTTTTTTTTTTTTTTTTTTTTTTTTTTTTTTTGTCAAAAGAGATTTGAATGAATGTAGATAGAATCTATCTTGGAAAACTGAATCCATATTAAAGAAAAAAAAAACAATTTTTTTCTATATCTTCTTTCCTTTAATATCTGTCTACAGACAGATGAACAGACTGACAGAATTGTCCTATGAAATTTCTCATAGATATGCATAGCATAATTTGGAGACGTAATCAAGGGAATTTCGTTTCATACAGTGAATTTGCAGTATACGAATGCAGTGCTGAAACCGGAAATATTAGATCTAGCAGTCTTTTACCATTTTTGCTCTATGGAGATCAGTATTAAAACCGAAAATTATAGCATATTTCATCGCTTAAAGGGAAAACGCAACTTTGAGCTATGACCATCATTCATCCTTATTTAAAACTGTTCTATCAACCGTAAAAATTTCTTAGCTGAATTCCTTAGGTAAAGGGGACATAAACTTACTGCAAATGGCGTATTTTGAAATGTGTAGTATGGAATAACTTTAAACAGACATTTTGGATTGCTCTACTGTAAAATTAAAAAAAAATCAAGGTACGTCACTTAGCCTCTTCACTGACTTCCGTTTTCAATAGAGGAATTAAATTAGAATTATAACTTATTCTTGTGGTACTAGTAAATTCGTATCAAGAACTCCTTCTCGCTATTTGTTATCGCTTTTTCACTCTTGTGACCAATGTTGTAACTGGAAATCAGGTTTTCACAACTTCTGGCTTGAATAGGAAGGTAAAAGATCGAAACGAAACTTATTCTTGGAAACGCTGCATTCATATAAGAAAAAAAGAAACATTTGTCGCTATTTTTTATGGTTATCGGTCTATAGATATCAAAATTAAAACCTGGAATAGCAGTGGATTTCTACCACTTCTGGTTTTAGTAGAAATATACAATATTTTCTTGGGATACTGAATTTATATATTGCTAAAACCTTAAAATAGGTTCGCAATCTACCTTGAACGTGACCTATTTTGTGACGTAAAAGGCAGTTAGAAACTCCCGGAGGCATGTCAAACGGATATTTTTTGTCTGGGTTGCGAACCCCAGACCATTCTCATATATGAAATTACTGAATGACCTTCACATCTATTCAGTTCCTCCAAGAAGAAATTTAAATTAATGCACGTCTTGGGGGCGTAGAAAACAGCTCAAAATTGATTATAAACATGGGAATAGAAATACAAAGATAAAATTCGATAACACAGAAAATAATTTAAAATAAGAATTTAATGATCTGATGTCGAATAATTGAATAATCACAGACCACTAGACTAGAGAAGGCAATGCATAATCACTTACTTTTGGTAACGGTGATAAGCAGAATCTCTAATGGGCAGAATGACGGAGTAGAAAAAACTAATGATGGATGCTCTGACTCACAGAGTCTCGACGTCAAAATAGAACTTCCAATACTCGGAAGAGAATCCAGTAGTATTTATATGATTTTCCGTCATGTCAACATTCTTGCACATTCTTTCTGAGTCTTCCTAGAAGTCATAGCCGGTCATTTGCATTGTAGAAGTTAAGGCACTCTAAATTTTCCATTAGAATATGAATCCTAAAGAGTATTCAAACTGCCTCCACTTCAGTTAAATATTTTGTTTGATTACACATTGTGACATTGTGGCACACAATTATATATATATATATATATATATATATATATATATATATATATATATATATATATATATATATATATATACATCTGGGTATATATAGTGATTTTCTAGTGGTACGGAACAGTACGACGTACCGGCACGTTTTAAATAAGAAAAAAACGGAATAATTCCTCTTCTGTCGTAAAATGGGGTTGACGAGAAACTGAAAATACCAAATAGTAAATAATAGTTTTATTGAAAATCATAGTTTTTGTTGCTTTCCTTTTTCTTTCTACAAAAAGGGGGCGCGGTGGCTCAGCGGTAGAGCGTTCACCTCTGGTGCTTGGGGTCCCGGGTTCGATCCCAGCCCCCGCCAAGTGAACTTTGTGGTGGACAAACACCGTGCTCGTGGGTTTTCTCGGGGTTCTCCCGTTTCCTCCCACTTTCTTCATTCCACCATTTCACTCATCTCTATCATCACCGTCTCCTTTAGCCTAACCGGCATAGCCGTGGGACGTAAAACTTAAAGAGAATTCTTTCTATAAAAAGAGTTGCAAATCTTTGTTCCTTCTTGAAGTCAGTTAATTGTGTTCAGAGACTAAAAATATTTGGATCCATGCGCGCCGACTACGTGGGTGCTACGGGACTCCAGCACCCACGCAAGATTTTCAGTTTGATAGAAACAAAAACAAAAACAAAATAAAATAAAATAAAATAAATATTTCTCAGTTCCCATTATAAAAATACACTAAACAATTAAAAGATTAAGATGGAAGTTAAAATTTCTAACTTCTAAAACATAATTGTTTGTTTCAAATATGTTTGTACAAAGGCAACCAAGCAACACACTCCGCCGTTCCTTGCCTATCTATGGCCTAATCAAAGGCAGTCACTACAATAAAAAATGGTAGTATATTGTGAATAGAATCTCATATTTTCGGCTTGCTTTTATGTTTCCTTACAAGTGACACATTACAATACGACTTATCCATATACTACCAGTATATTTTACTTTATCACGGCACAGCCCTTTATGATAATGTTCATAAAAGATTTTAGCTAAAAGGAAATCAATCAAAAAATATCCAGATTCCCCTGAAAACATATAATACGTCCTGCCATTTATATGCACCATCATAGTACCGTGCCGTGGAAAATCAGCGATCGGTTCTAGAGTATACGATGATGCCCCCGTATATAAAAATAAGGTCAACAGACCAGCCGTGAAGCGCCACCACGGTTGGCACAATGCAGTATAATATTTTCAAAAATAACCCCTTCTTTTCCTTGATCACTTTGAGCACTTTTTATTACTTTTTCCTTCCATTTTATATATGTATATGTACATGCATTTTCCTAACATGAGTAATATTATAGGAAATATTCCAACATATTCCAAGTTCCAAGTAATACTTTTCTTTCCTTCTTTTCTTTTGTCTTTCCTCCCGAATTTTGCGCCCCCTTACTTCGGTCCCCGGGGCCGTCGCCCGGCTTGCCCTCCCCACGGCACAACAGTGCACCCACATAAATTCTAGGAAGATGGCTCTGTTGTTTGGATCCTTCTGTCTCTCTGTTACTGGCAAGTCCTCGTGCCTCCCTTTTTTCATTATGTACGTTAAAGGTTTTAGTTACAAGACTGCAATGATATACAACTGGACATTATTAGTATTATTACCCTGAAAGCTATGCAACTTTTTAACCATTATGAATCTGAGGTCCAGCGTACCGGCATCTTTATTTTAAAAAGAAGGCTGTATGTATAATTGTCACATTTTGTTACTATTTGTGTTCTATGGTGGTCAACTTGAAATCATAGAACACTTTTGTTCTATGGTTGGTTTCTACTACTTCCGGTTGAATGAAGGTTTAATTTAGAAGATGAAACCTATTATGGAAACATTGAATCGAATCCAAAAGAATGTTTTTCGATTGCTCTGGACGGACAGGACATAGCCGTTTAATAAGACTTCTGACCCTTATGCATAACACATAGTTTGGAAGTTGAGAAAACTATAAACGACATTATTTCTGTCTACGCCACTGACTAGTTTTGCAATATATTATTTTCATATTAGAAGTATACATTGTCCTGTATTTGTTCCTTGGGATAATAAAACATCGAAATTCTCTTCCAAAATGACTAATGAACAAGGTTAGCAACTGTGCGAGATACTTTGCGATGTTAGTGAATGTATCAAGTTGCTAGTGAGTATCTCCTAGTTAGAAAAATGATGCGCAGATGGCGAGTGGGTATAAGACGCCTTATATTCTTTCTTTTGAAAAAAAAAAGGTGAAAAATCATTTTCTTTTCTTTTGCTTTCACGGGCCAGTGAACTGTGTACAAATCTGGCATCTGCATCAAATGCGTAACGATGATGTAAGGTAAATGGAGAGGCGTTTTGACAGACTATGCTTCTTTGCAAACTGTGCGAAACATACATACATGTAACGGACGGAATGCAAACACTTAGCGCTTTGTGTCGCAAACCTCTGCCGTTTCTTTAAAGCTTACCTTTCTTACTCCTCTTTTTCCCTTTAAAATGTAGTCCAAGGTCAGAACAATCTCATATATTTGCTTATTTTGTTTCATAGTACAGGATTACTTTATTTATTCTTTGACAGGTTCTTTTTTTATTCTATTGAACACTGAAACATTTTTCAACAGCGAGCACCAAAGGTAAGCCCACACAAAGTACCTATGCTACAGAATACAAGACAGGTGGACTGGCTCCACGAAAACGGGTGATGGTACAGACAGACCAGTATTTACTCAGGGGCCACAGGAGCTCTGGCCAGAGCGGCATATTAAAACAAGTGAGTTTAGTTTTACAGTGTAAAACTACAGTAGACTTCCAAACTATGAGAATTCAATACTCAAACTTGAAGTAGTATAACTACTGCTTGCAATAAATTGATAGGACATGTTCCTCGAACACTGACTCCACATCAAAAAGTTATTACTCCATATGTCTTATTGTTTTTGTTCTATGGCGATAAAGATTGCACCCGGAAATCGTTAATTTAAACCACTTTCGGATTGAATAGATGGTTACGGGAGGAGACAGTACCTACTCTTGAGAAGCTGAATCGATTACAAAATTTAAAAAAAAAAAATAAAATAAAAAATACAGTCGATATCTCTTACCGTTTTTCTACGCGGAAATCATTACTGAATTCGGAAGTATTGGTGTGATAAATCTCAACCACTTCCAGTTTTGATAATGTTGCGTGTTGTAATGGTATGTTCTCTTGCTACCCTGAATCGTTTGCAGAAAACCACTTTTAGCTATCTAATACCATGTTTGTTCTCTGGCGATACATGTTGAAACCGCAGATCATAACTCTGAACCACTTACGATTTGAATAGAGCAGGGATGCAAATATACAACAAAATTTTACTCGCCCAAGAAAAAGCTACTAACCCACATCCCTTAATAGAAATCATTTACTATTCTTTAGTATAACTAAATGCTCTCCCGCACCGATGAACCACTCGGCCCGGACGAATGGTTATTTGCATCCCTGGAGTAGAGGGTTAACAAAGAAGATACAATTTATTCTTGGGATGCTGAATCGATTACAATAAACTGAATTTCGACATGTGTTACCGTTTTTGTTCCGATACCTGTCGACGTACGGACAAAGTCGTCCTATAAGACTTCCAACACCTATGCACAGCAGAATTTGCAACTCTAAAAAATGTCGAGAATGAAGTACGTTTTTCAGAAAGAACGTGTCCATTCTATACTGAAAACAATGATGGTACAACAACGTTGGTTGATTTCTGCCTTTATTTTGTATCCTAGAGACATACAGTTGTTGCTTACACATAATTGAATATGAACAAATCAGAGAATGAGGTGCGCAAAATTTTCTTGGATCCAGAGGTGTAAAATACCTATATAGAAACTTTCAGTACATATATTAGAATAGCGACATACCAATTTATCGGCGGTAGTTGCGGTGGATCAGTTGTAGGGCAGTCACCTCTGGCGCGTGGGGTCAATGGTTCGATCCCATCTCCCACCAAATGTGCTTTTAGGTGCACAAACACCGTGTGCGTAGGTTTTCTCGGGGTTCTCCCGTTTCTTCCTACTTTCGTCAATCCGCCATATCACTCATCTCATCATCACCGTCTCTCTTAGCCTCAGTGCATAACAATCGTGGGACGTTATGCTTAAAATAAATAAATAAACCATTTACCGGAGAGAATGGGGAGTATCTATTGTAAACATTTCATATTATATCTATAACCACATATGATTTTAATTACAAGTGTAAAACATAATTTTGAAATGAAGATATTTCAAATAAAAGTGCCTTTTTTCGTTTGAAGTTGAATTTCAGAAGACTGGCGTCCCGTCAATACAACCGTAAATTTAATTCAACCAACCTTACAGATACCTAGGAAACAGGGGCACATCCACGAATTCCACCGGGTCTGGACTCTCCCTTCCCAAAAATTCTTAATCAAATTATACTTGTTTGACATTGAAATGCCTGATATAGACTAAAGATTTAAACTTACTCATCATCTGTGTTATTTCTTTTCTCTGTACTGGATAGAAACAATCTAATTTATCATTTTTCGTGAGAATATATGTGTCAATAATTAAAAATTACTTATCGTTAAAAACTTACGTTTTATACTACATAAACGTAATGTTTTATATTATTGCACCCCCCAACCCCCAATCTTGGACTCTTTCAAAAAAAATCTGGGCTTGCTTGGGAAGCTATTAATAACAAAGTATTACAAGATATGCGAATTATTCAATGTATTATTGCAGAAAGAACTGTAAATATTTTATTGAAATTTATTCATTTTATTTTTGTTATTAAAAAGAGTTTTGGGACGGAGCACCGGGGATTCGCCCGGTTGCCCGGAGGGACAGTGTATTCTTGTCTATAAGAGTAATATTTACAATACTAGGAATTATGGTTATGAATTTTGTAGAAAAAGTAGAAGGAAAGAGTTGAAACGTTTGAACTAGTAAAAAAAAAGTGTCCAATTTATAGGAGAAAAACACGTTACATGTATATGTAAAATGATAGCAGAATGTATTTCGGCACCGAGACTATATGAAACATAGAACTATAGATTAACGTGCCATCAGAACTAGGAGCTCCACTAGAAATCGAACACAGATTTCCCACCGAAGTCGCGTACGCTAACCATACCTAACCACAAGATAGCTCTCATGGACGGTTGTTAGTTAGAACAAATGATCATACTTTAAATACAGCATATTATAATCATTTTTTAAAAAATAGACTCACATTTTGATAATAATAAATCACAACGCCTCGTATTTGGATTTTTAAGGACTTTGCTTTGCCGACCAACACTCTTTTTTATATTTACCTTTTCTTTCCGGAAGACAAAAAATGTGAAGAACTACTTGATGCATCACAATCAATTTTGGTCACGAATTAGTAGGGATAAAGGTTACGAATTTGTTTCCTTTATGGAAGTGATAGTTAAACCGGAAATGATCAGTGGCGGATCTAGAAGGTAAAAATCAGGGGGGGCAGCCATAGCCCTGACTATGAAGGTATATCATTAGTTTACCATAAACTTTCAAAAATATATAAATAATAGGTTCAATTATTTTTGTCACTGGAAAAACTGGGAGGACCTAGGTTTCCCCGGCCCCGGGCTAGATCCGCCACTGAAAATGATAGAAATCAACCATTTTTAGTTTTAACGTTAATCACTATCGAGAAAAATCTTCTACAAATAGTGTTACCCAGGAGACGAGAGAAGTTTAGTCTCGCCTGGGAAACGAAATAAAAGTCGGGAAGAGAAGTACTTTGTTTAAATTTGAGACGAGACTATAAATTCTTCTAGCCTTGTGCGGACTAGTTCTGATGCGTGATTAGTGCCATACTAAATTGTTCGACTAACATGTTTCCTGCAGTAGTCAGGCCTTTAGTATGACGCTAATCATACTTTAAAACGACTCTGCGTAAGTTCCCTCGACTCTTGTGAGCAACTAGTTCGCTAAAATATTAGCACTCAAAACACAGTTTTAGTGTTACATGATTAATAACATGAAAGTATCAACGTTTAAAGATATGTAAGTGATTACTCAATATACTCCAATAATAAATATGCTTTAAATGTTGTTATACCACACTCTTCTTGGACCTCCCGTGATTGAGATAGATTTTGCTAACTTCTAGATGAAAAAAATCAAAGATAACTAGATCATATATTTTCTACATGTATTTTGAATACGAGAGGATACAAGAATTTTTCCCTAAAAACTGAGACGAGGCGAGATTTTTACAAAAATTTACGATATCGAGACGAGGAAACCATATTTCTTTTCTCGTCTCGTCTCATAGACAACACTAACTACAAGTCTTGGTTTCAGTTCTGATCTCCTTATAGAGTAAGATCGGAAATAGATAGCGAAACTGTTTTCTCATATAGATTAAACGCTTAGTTTCATCTCCAAACTCTATCCTTGTATTGCAACTGGAAATTATAGATCTTCAATGTTCGGCTTCAGCAAATTTCCAGTCTGGGAAGTTTCCCATAGTTACACTATGTGAAATGAAACTTACTTGTTATGCATAACTTCCAGATTAAATAATAAACTCATATATTTTAAAAATCCACCATAGTTTACATAATGTGATACAAACCTAACATCTTTCACTTTGTTCTTATTATTTACTACTACTACTGCTGAGATTTAGATGCATGATGCATTTACATATTTTAAAGTGTTATTTATTATAGATTACTAAGTACTCGTCTGTGTGGTCTAGGATTCCTATTAAGTAGTCTCTATGTGGATGAGACTAGTTAAATTTATAGTGGTGTAAGTCACAGTTTCTTTGTTTTCCCGAAATTAATGCAAAACACAAGTACTGTAAAAACAATCCAAGGACAAAACAGATGTTTCTTTTATTACTTGAACTTCGACTTTCATCTGTTGGCAGTTGAATGAAGTTCTAACTTAGGTGTATTTTTTATTGACATCTACATTTGGTTCTATGCCAAAGTTTTTACTTTATATATAAAAAGTGACCTATTCCGCTGTAACTTTAATTCGTCCATATCTTCTTTCACTTTTAAGACCTATACCCATGCAAATAGTCGTAAAGATGATTTCATTACCTACCACTGATTCTTTCCTGGTTTCTTTGAAGTTTACACCGGGACTAGTAGCGATTGAGTAATCCACCTCTGTATTTTAAATTGCATAGTGATGAACGGAATGACCTAAATTGCGAAAGTTTATTCTTATATGATGGTTTGTGCACCTACAAATGACTCCGTATTTAAACCTCGGTTACAGTGCGAAGTCCATGTTAATAGTAGGACATATCTTACATAACTTTGGGCTCACGGAAGTTACAAATAAACCTACTCAACTGATGTATCAAGCTTACATCACTCGCATATATAAAAGTAAATAGTTTTAGCTTTTCTCGCTGATCTAGTGATTTCCGAGCACACATTTGGTCACTAGGACCCTGTTTCGTTTCCAGTGTCGCAAGCATGCAATGTTTCACAGGGATTCAGCTTCCACTTTGAACTGTAGGTAGGGACGCAGCCAAAGGATCTCCGTAATTGCGACTTCACTACAAAATAGAATTTCGAATTTAGAAGTAACAATAGCCAAACTCTTCTTAAATGAAATTTCTAGTTATTGACAAAGATTTTAGATATAAATCAATGAATCACGAAGCTTGTTTCAGTCCATTAAGAGATTAAATTTAAAAAGTTCAAATTAAAGTCACTGAAGATGGAGACAAATGTGACGTATATAAACTTTACATAAACTCAGTACAAGCCTCATAAAATGTTATACTTGGGAATATTGTATATTATTCTGGCATGTTATTAGCACAAGGTTTGGAAGTCTTACTCCAAATTTTCTTTTCCATTATTATTAGACCCTATGTTACTGGTGATTTTTCGTATATGAAAGTGGCAAACAATTGTATGTGTGAGTTTGTTGATTCAAAGAACTAAAGTCTATTATATGCTTACATGAATTCAATAAGAAGGGTACAAAGTAAAGAGACGTCGAAGCAGTGTTGCCACACTTGGTACAATTGTACCAAATTCAGCCCTTTTTGTCATTCATTGGCCCGTTGGTACCACGCTGGCATTTTCAGCCCCTTTTGTGAAAAAGTTGGTACAATTCTACCCAATTCAGCACAATTTAACAAATACTTGTCACATCTTCAAAAGTGTCAGTAATACATTTCCTACATCTCACGTTACTCATACTGTGTGTTGGACTCAATAAATGAACATCCATTCTGTAACGTTGCAGCGCATAAAGCGACGAACTTTGTGTGGAAAATTCGTAATTCGAACAATACGGGAAACAAATGACGATAACTGGGCACATCCGCGCCGCGCATGAAGGAGACGAGAAAGAACCAGTGTGGTGGAAATTTTAGCCTGAATTTTTTTTTTTTTTTTTTTTTTTTTAAGTACACACACGTTGAATCAAGTGTTGCATATTCTGAAGAAGACAAGCGGGTGCTGAAGTAAGTCAATAATTTATGTGTCGTTGCAAAGATTCTATATCAAAGCAATAATAGCACCAGTGCCGTACCGTGGAAAATCAGTGCCTGGGCGAGAATATACGACAGCGCCTCCGTACATATGACTGAGGTCAATAGACCAGCCGCAAAACGTCACTATGGTTGGCGCGAAGCGTAATAAAATTTTTAAAAATAAACCATTGTTTTCCTTGATGTTGACCACTTTATATATATTCTTTTTCCTTGCGAATTTTGTACCCCCTTACTTCGCCGTCTGGGACCGTCTACTCCGCCCCCCCCCCCCGAACAGCACAATATAGAACGAAAAAATACATTGACGTAGTTCCCGGCTTACCGGGCTAAGTTGTTTACTAGTGACGCCATATTGACGAATATAAAAATACCCGAACATTTCTGCGTTTTAGAGATCTATATCGATGCGTTGTAACAAACTTTAAACTTTATGTATAGGCCTAAAGCTAGATCAGGGATGATCATACGTGGACAAAAATATTTTACTTTTGGACAAAAAATGAATTCAGCCCTTTTTGTTTCAATTTGGTACTATTTTTCAGCCCACTCCAGAGCTGCGACTGTGGCAACACTGCGGTCGAAGGGAAAGAAAGAAGCATAAAATATTATCTCCGGTGGAGATGCTGATAAGTAGAGTCGTAGACCAAAATTTTAGGAAGTAGAGAACAAAACTAATGGAAACATTTAAGCAGTTGCTATATTTTAATGCATGAAACTGTATACTTTATACCAGAAATATATATCTCCTGCTCCACATCTAGATCTTACGAGGGAAGGGCGTGATGTCACTCGGACATAATTGCACCAAACTTGGTATAGGAGTATTTAATAGGATACTAAATCCTACCCATCACCTATTCCTACGTAAAATTTGGTGCAATTATCTCTGAGTGACATCACGCCCTTTCGTCGTTAGAATCAGACTGTACCCAGAACACTAAGGCTGGAGACTAATCATTTCTCAGGAGGCTAATTTGAGCTTACTTCACATTCTTGACTGTTTAATATTAGTACATCCATTGACCCCAACAAGTAACTGAAAGTTTCAGCGGTAGCTACTGACAGTGGTTGCAGGGAATCCGAGGTGCCTTAGCCATTCTGTATGTGCCTGCTCGGTATCTCTATAAATAACTAGTGAGCTTCGCTTCAGTTTCAAAGCAATTGTATTCTTCCCGATCAGGGGATTCTCACCTGTGTGCAAACACAGAAGTTTTGCAAAACAAATTTATTTCATAAAATATGTCCTATCAAATAGCTGGGTAAGGCAAAAAGAAAAATGAGTTCTGACAAGTAAAATTCCGTACTTAAAATTACATCACATTTCCTGGTGGTGGTAGACTAGTATATAGTCTATCTTCTCACATACACCGACACACATTTCAAACTCCTACTTTATAATAGTTACAGTGGAGTACCAATCAATATTGAACGAACCAAATATACCTACATGTATTTCACAAAGTAGAATACATTGTTAATCACAATGTGAATATCCATCTCATTGCTGATGGTTTTGAAAACTTACCAATGCGATTAATATACTATGAAGTAATTTTAATACCTATGATAGTCTATGACAGAAAGCTTGAATTTTTTAATCAAAGCTTGTTATTTTATAAAATTGTCTAATTGTTACTATAAATAATAATTATTAAATTTACTTTTAAAAAGAATGGAAGGGTGTGTAGCCGTATAATCCAACAGTTCTTTTTAAATATAATCAATAACGTTGGTACCCTCTATGAAACATGATTATACTTCTGATACAGACAATAAAATCAAAATGTGGCATAGTTAGGAAGTTTTCCCGCTGAAACTTGTCCCGTTAGCTTCTCATGATATTCTCTGACTTTTCCAGAACTTCTTACTCGTAAAATGAAATCTCTAACTTTTCCAGGTTTTGAAGGTCGGTGAGAACCCTAACTAATTTTTCATACATGAGTGTTTTTTTAAAAGAAAATTTATAAAAATTACTAGACAAACTTACAAATTGAGAGCAATCTGTTTGCCAACTAGAAATTCGATGAGGGTTCATTTTTTTTTAACAAAAGCGTTCGTTTCTGATTCAAATTAATATCATTAAAACAATTTATCGATTTTTGTAGATGAATAGTTATTGTTATTAAAATATCAAATAACTAATGATGCTTAAAGTACATATCGACGGTACAATGCAGCTACCTCGTAATCTCAAAAATACACAACTTGACAAAAGAAGAACTAAAACGTTTGAAAAAGTTGGAAATTAGTTAAAAGTCGGCTACTTTTTTTATGGAGAGGTCGGTTTGTTATCGTAATTGGTATCTACATCAAAACAAATCGCTGACTTTCAACTAATCTCCAACTTACTCAAACTTTTCTTTCTTCTGTAAAGTAGTGTTTTGTTTTTGAGATACGAGGTAGCTGCAAAGTACCGTCGATATACCAAGCGTATAAAAAGTTCGGAGCCAGGAGCTAATTCCCTTATACAGTAAGTAAAGATACGGAGAAAATGGAAAGAGAAAAATGAAAATGAAATGAAATCTTTAAGTTTTACGTCCCACGGTTATGCCGGTTAGGCTAAAGGAGACGGTGATAATGAGAGATGAATGAAATGGTGGATTGAAGAAAGTGGGAGGAAACGGGAGAACCCCGAGAAAACCCACGAGCACGGTGTTTGTCCACCACAAAGTCCACACGACGCGAGCTGGGATCGAACCAGGGACCCTAAGCACCGGAGGTGAATGCTCTACCACTGAGCCACCGCGCCCCCGGAAAGAGAAAAATGTTGCAAATATATGTAATATACATATTTCACCTCAATCTATCCCTAATGATGGAATTCTTCCAATGGCGCTAGTCGTTTGTACTTCGCACGGATAAGGCGCCCTATGTTAAATAGAAAAAGGCAGTTTCCATCTTAGCAGGCCAACGGAACTTAATTGCACTCAAAAACAGTACGGAAAACTACATATTTTTATGTGAGGGAACCTAGAACACATCGTTTCCGTTTCCTAACAATGCTGGATTGTTTCTATGGTGAGTGTCCAATGGACAAGTCTGCTGAACTCGGAACATTACCTTTCTCATTTAACATAGGTTACATTGCCAGTGAGGAACCCAAATGGCTGATGGATTAAAAAAAAGAACATCATTTTAGATTGAAAAGCACCAACTTCCAAGAATCTTATTCTCTTTCGTATGTTTACTTCTAACGGAGCATGTCCATCCCCATCGGATTTTTGATATACCATGTATATTGTAACATTCGTAACATGGACCTATTTACAAACAACTAACACATGCTTGTAATTATCAACAATACTACGTAGTCCTAGTACAAAGTGCTACAGTGACAGATGACAAGAACGCCAGCGATATCACTAGCCATGTGACGAAGGTCCACCAGTGCCACCGCCACACTGGAACAACAGGAGGACCTCCATATCTGGTATCAGTCTTTGATTGGTGAAACCCACTCTCTTAGCTTGCTTGGAGTTTTAAGAGAAACCTAACCCAAAACATTTAGCTTGCTCGGAGTCCTGTCCATTTAGTTTGCTCGAAACTCTGTGAGACTCCTAACCTCAGACACCCAGCTTGCCTGGAAATTTGTGGTTTTCTAATCCCTGTCTACTAGCGTGGAACATTGAGGATCCTATATCCACCCCACTTAGTTTGCTCGGAACTCTGTGCGGATCCTTCCTTAGGCTGCTTGAGCTTTAGGACACCTTTCTTACCCAGTTATCAGAGGAATTATAATGACTTTGTATCATACACACTATTATAACAGGAATATTTTGTAATAAAACTTGGTAGTGGGAGAGTTGTAATAAAACTTTTGCCGAGTATAATTTGCTCTACCTTTGTCCTGCATAAAGCAGAACTTTACAATATACAAACATTAAATTGCGCGAAATCGGTACAAGCAGTAAATTCTAAATTTATCATATTGTAATATGACTAAAGCATTTTGGTAAAGGGCAATTAATATTTTATTAATTTTGGCATCAACGTTTTGTAAACCTTTATATATTAAATGCAAATAAAACTCAATTCCCAGTCTGGTGCTGTTAGGTCATTCACACGTGTAAAGAAATTAATGAAGTCTCGTAACAATTCAAAACTATGTCCAGATAAAACATTCTTTTAATAGGAAATATAACTTATGTTATGTAGCAATGTGTCAAGGCAATAATAAACACTTCCTACTTCACGTTATGAGGTAATTCTAAAAATGTAATTGTAAGCGGAAGAAATGACGCTACCAAAACTAGGAAGAAAAGGTAGGTGGACAAAAAGAGTAGGGTACTCGAGAGAGTTTTGAAGTGAGTATCATACAAGAAGGATCTACCTCTCAAAAATCTTCACTCGTCAAAATCTGGGTGAATACATGCTGGTTACTATTTGATATCACACTTTATTATTCGACCATGTCACAAAATTCGTTTAATTCATATCCTATCTTCAAAATTCATTATGATAGTTATTATAAATTTTAACGTAAGGCCACAGCACCAGTTTTGGGTAATTATCTGATCTGATATCTCTACTTTCATTTCTACAATCAAAACCATCCATCTTAACTAATTATTTGCTCTACCTAAAATTAAATGGTTAAGTTTGTTATGAGAAAACTCTTCAAATTGCCCCCATGCTAATATGGTTATTAATACATTGAGTTATGTATGGATAAAATCGTGTATGTCAACGTCCGGATTTCGGTCCAATATGTTGGCATATGTTAATATTTAAATGCTAAACTCAATAGAAAATGTCACGGAAAATACAAATAATATAGAAAAATATATAATCAAATTTCTACTGGCTCATATTTGACCCACCTTGTTCATTTTAAGAATACGTGATTTACTTTCCCTATTCAACCAAACAGGAATAATTTACTTGGAAGCTATTGTTGTAAGAGTTTGTGCTACGGTATAAGATAAATAAGTTTACAGCATTCAAAGGTTAGAAATAAAATTACCTTGTATTACGCAATATTTAAATATTTAAATTTTTTCTTTCAAGTAACTGAAAACCTACAAGGGGGGACAACTTTTAGTGGGTAAACAATTCCTATAACACGTTCCTAACTACCACAATTTGATTTTATTATCTGTATCAGAAGTATGAACTTACTTCATAGATGGCATCTACATTATTAATGATATTTGAAAAAATGTTGAATTATTTCAAATACATCCTTCTATCTTTTTAAAGTAAATTTAATAATATTTATTCGTGAAACGAATTAGGCCATTTTATATATATGTCAACCTTTAGTCAAAAATTCAAACTTTTCAGACATAGACAGTCGTAGGTATCTAAATGCCTTTATATTGTATTAATTGCTAAGTGCTGAACATCACCAAGAATAATGAGAATAACAAAGTAGTCGGCGTAATCAGTTAGATATAGGTTTATTTTGTAATTAAGATAGTTGTGACACTGTACAACCCTCTGTTGGTGCTGCATGTGCCCTAAGTATGAGGACGGTTTATTTTTCAATCTCCGTTAAAGTATAGAGGAAACGAGAACCACGTAAAATTGAGAACCGCGAATAAGGTAAATCTGCTCATTAGAGGTCGTACATCCTCCATACCAAAAATCAGACTCCTACCATTCAATCATTGTGGAGAGAAAGTGTGAAAATGTATGAGATGCGATCACAGCACCCGCCAAGTAAGAACTGCATCATGTAATTCAATTTCTTTAGGTGCATGGACATAATATGGCCACAATTCATAATCTAATGATTAAGGATTTCCGTAGGAATATTATAAATGATTTCTGTCTGTTCAAGTGCTAGAGAAAGTTTAAAGAAAGACTTACCGATGCAGGCCGGTGGCCGGTCCAACAATGTAGGGGGGGCGGTAGAAGTTAGGGGAATCCGATCCAACCATATTATAGTTCATTTGCAAGCCTATCGTGAAACTTTTAGGGGGAGCAGTAAAAATTCAGGGGACCAGCCTCCCTAGACTCCCCGTGCATACGGGCCTGTACCGACGTACACGATAAGAATAGCCAAGGTTGAAAATCTGTAGGGAAAGAAGACCTTGACGAACGGTTAAATTATATGGTTCGTAAAAGAAGTAGAAATGAAATGAAATCTTTAAGTTTTACGTCCAACGCTTATGCCGGTTAGGCTAAAGGAGGCGGTGATGATGGAAGATGAGTGAAATGGTGGAATGAAGAAAGTGGGAGGAAACGGGAGAACCCCGAGAAAACACACGAGCACGGTGTTTGTCCACCACAAAGTCCACACAGCGCGAGCTGGGATCGAACCAGGGACCCCAAGCCCCAGAGGTGAACGCTCTACCACTGACCCACCGCGCTCCCTGTAAAAGAAGTAGAATATGGCTTCTGAACTGTATGATCTTGGGATTTCAGAGAACTCATCAGTCACCTCAAGAAATCGAATTACATCAGGCAGTTCATACTTAGATTAGAATTTTTATATACATTCTTCGAATGCTTAATTGACTTTTAAAAAAACTGGTTATAGCTACTTGTTATCGCTTACACTCTAAAACTATCGAAGTCAAAACCCGGAGGTGCTTGATTACTAGCACTCAGTGTTGGGCAAAATCAATTGAAATCAATTGCAATTGATCAATCAATTGAAAGTAATTGCTCTGAAAATCAATTGCAATTGATTTCATTTGCAATTGATTTCAATTTGTAATTGACAATTAATTTCAATTGCAATTTAATTCAATCATAAAATTTGCAATTAATTTTTCGTCAATTGTTAATTGTTAATTGGTAACCAGGCAATTGAAACTTTTAATTGTTAATTGTCAATCGCAAAGAGTGCAATTGAAACACTTAATTGTTAATTGCAATTGACAATTGAAACTTGTAATTGTTAATTGTAATTGTTAATTGCAATTGAAATCAGCAATTAAAACTGAAGATAAGAAGATATGTGTATATTGTGTTGTCCACTTGTTACTGTTTTACATATTTCAAAAAGGTACTTATAAGAAATGGATCACTACCATCCCTTCGCCAGCCCCTGGAAAGAAAGCCGTGAAACTAAGCATTTTTTAAATATATTATGTTTATGATTCTATCCCCCTCGAAAGAACTCTATATGCCCGTCATGTATACAATAGGGATGGGCACAAGCGAGTTCGAGCGAGTTTTCTTTAAAACTCGACTGGACTCGAAGCAAACATCTTTGAGCTCGACTTGAGAACTCGCCTCGAAAAATTTCATCCAACTCGACTCAATTCGGATCGAGTTTCCAGTCGAGCCGAGCGAAAACGAGCCAATTCGAGCTAAATCCTTTGTGTAGTTCCATGTACTGCTCTCTTCAAGTATCCTACATAGACAATATAATTATCCATGATACTACTACTACTACTATAACTAATTATTATTATAACATTGTGTATAAACATGGAATATAGGCGGTTTGTATCTGAATATAAAAATTAGTTGACTGTCGATCTCGGTCGTCAAGAAATCTTCAGGAGGCAAAGACATCGGTCACGAGGTTCTAGGTTTGAGTTGAGAAGGAGCAAGTACTCGGGCTCGAGCCAAAAATTGTTAAAAGTTATAGGACTCCAGCCAAACATGTTCAAAACTGCTCGACCCGGGTTTAGGGTTGTTAACGACTCAAGCGGTTCTCTCACAGCTCATTAACTTATCGAGTCGAACAGAGAAGTGAGCCGAGCCAACAGCTCCTCCAACCGAGCCAGCTCGAGCCGGTGACTCACACGAGCTGAACCGAACCGACCTGATTGCTTACCCCAACCGAGTCGGTTCGAGTCATCCGCTCAGTTGAGCTGATTCGAACCCAGTGTATGGACTCGTTTCAACGGAGCTGGTTCGAGCCATTGCATTGGCACCAATCGAGCAGAGTCGATGACTCGTCCCTACCGAGCCGGCTCAAGCCATTGGCTCAATAGAGCCCAGTCGATGGGTCATCTCAACCAAGACAGCTCAAGCTGTTCGCTCAGTTGAACCGAGTCGAGCCGGACATCACTATTCCGGTTGAGCTTCTACTTTGGCCAAAAAAATTAGACCGTGCAGTTCTCAGCCTTGATGGTATACTTATATTGGTGCTCACGGCGTCATTAACTTGTTCCGCCACCAACGAATTTCGAGGTACCGGTACTTTGTTTTGCATCTTTTGTGCGTGTTTTGTGTCGCTTTGTGAGCCTATTCCTACATTTTTTTGCGTCACCGGAAGTGGGTCAAAATGGGCCTACCAATATGGCGGAACAAGTTATTGCTGTTCCGCCACCAATGAATTTCGAGGTCGTTACCTTCACATCGTTTTGTGCCGTTTTGTGTGTCTACTTCCACGTTTTGTGCGTCATGGGAAGTGGGTTATAATGAGTCCCCAAGGTGGGACGAAAATGAATCACTGTTCCGTCACTAACGAATTTCGAGGTTGCTTCTTTCGCATCGTTTAGTACCAGTTTCTTGCCGTTTTGAGCGCGTATATTCACGTTTTGTGCGTCACAGGAAGTGAGTCAAAATCGGCTTCCAAGATGGGACGAAAATGATCAAGAGTCCCGCCACTATCGAATTTCGAGGTCGTTATTTTCACATCGCGTACCTTTTTGTGTGCCTATTTCGACGTTTTGTGCTTCACTGGAAGAGGGTCAAAATGGGCCTCGAAGGTGGGACGAAAATGTCCCACTGCTCCGCCACTACCGCATTTCGAGGTCCTTCTTTTCGCATCGACTAGTGAATGTTTCGTGCCGTTTCGTGCCTCTGTTTCCACGTTTTGTGCGTCACCAGAAGTGTGTCAAAATTGGCCTCCAAAGTGTGACGAAAACGACTCACTGTTCCGCCACTATCGAATTTCTAGGTCGTTTCTTTCGCATCGTTTAGTGACTATTTTTTAAAAAGTTTTCTGTGCCTACTTCCTCGTCTTGTGAGTCACCGGAAGTGAGTTAAACGGGCCTTCAAGGTGGGAGTTAAATGACTCACTGCTCCACCACTACCGAATTTCGAGGTCCTTCTTTCGCATTGACTAATTCCTGTTTTGTGCCCCATTTCCAGGTTTTGTGCGTCACCAGATGTTTGTCAAGATTAGCTTCCAAGGTGTGACAAAAATGACCTACTGTTCCGACACTATCGAATTTCTAGATCGTTTCTTTCCCATCGCTTAGTACCTTTTTTTGTTTTTTTTTTTTTTTTAAAAAAAAGAAGTTTCTGCATCTATTTCTCGTCTTCTGCATTACCCGAGTTGAGTTAAACGGGCCTTTAAAGTGGGAGTTGAATGGCTCACTTTTCCGCCACTATCAAATTTCGGGGCGTTTCTTTCGCATCGTTTAGTGCCTGTTTTGTACGTTTTGTGCGTCACCGGAAGTGGTTCAAAATGGACCTATGAATATAACGAAACAAGTTAATGATGTTCCACCACCAACGAATTTGGAGGACGATTTCTTCACACCGTTTAGTGTGTATTTTGTACCGTTCTGTTCGCCTACTTCCACGTTTTGAGCATCACCAGAAATGCGTCAAAATGGTCCATCAAGGTGTGAGGAAAAGGAGTCTTTGTTCCGTCACTATCGAATTTGGAGGTCGTTTCTTTCGCATCGTACAGTGCCTGTTTTGTACCGTTTTGTGCTTCTATTTCCACTTTAGTGCGACAAGAAAAATGGGCCAAAATGGTCTACAAGTATAGCGGAATGACTTAATGCTGTTCCGTCACCATCGAATGTCGATGTCGTTTCCTTCACATTTTTTATGCATGATTTGTGTTGCTTTGTGCATCAGTGGAAGTGGGTCAAAATGATCCTTGAATGTGGGATGAATATGTCTTTTTCTACCATATTTGTAAGTCCTCTTTGACCCACTTTCGGTGGCGTACAAAACGTGAAAATATGCGCAGAAACGGTACAAAACGTGCACTAAACAATGCGAAAAAAGCGACTGTGGGATACTGGTGGGGTAGTGGGTCATTTTTCTTCCCACATTGAATGCCCATTTTGACCCACTACCATTGATTCACAAAACGTGGAAATAGGCTTAGAAAACGGTAGCAAGGAAATAATTATCAATGATAATTATAATAATTACCTATACAATTAAATTCATTGTAATTTGGTCCATGACAAACACTTTACCACTTCGTACTAGCTGTTATGCCCGTTCTTCGCACGGATTTGATAAAATATCAATGTAAACAAACTGAACAACGGGAGAACAACTAAGAAACATTTCTAAAATTGGATATATTTTGTGTGAATATATATATCCAACAACGTACATGTTTTTTCATTGGGAAGGCCAATGGGGCCTGAATTTGAAAGTAAACACTATTGGGGGTGTCAGTATACATCTGAGCAACCCCGATAAATATGGATTCGACACAAATATTGGTCATTTTCTACTACTTTTACATGTTCCGGTGAGTGCCCCCTCAGACCCTCTTGGCTCAAATTGTGAAAAAATCTCCTCTGGCCCCCAGCCGAGTTTTCGCGAAAACTATGAATGTGACAGTAACATCTGCCATTTTCTACTACTTTTTACATATCCCGGTAAAAGCCCCTATGATCCTCTGGTTCCAATTTTCAAAAAACAACGCCTTTGGCCCGCAGCCGATGGGGGCTGCATTTAGAAGTCAACGCCTGTGGAAGTATCACCACTCATCTCAGTGACAGCGAAAACTATGGATTTGACACTAATATCGGTCACTTTCCATTATTTTTACATGTCTCGCAATTCTCCACCCCCGGTGACTCCCGGCCAGCATACAATGGTGGCTAAATTTGAAAATCATCGCTAATGAAAGTATCACCATTGATCTCAGCGACCGCGAAAACTACGGATTTGACACTAATATCAGTCATTAAGGATTATTTTTACATGTCTCTTGATCCCCTTTATAATGCCTCCGTTCCTTAGCTAATGGGAGCTAAATGTGAAAGTAAACGCGGTCTTGAGTTTCACCATTGAGCTCAGCGACTCCGAAAACTATGAATTTGACATTAATATCGGTCATTTTCGATTATTTTTAGATGTCTCGGAATTCCCCCCTCTGGTCACCTAAGGCCCGCATACAACGGTGGAAGAATTTGAAAGTCATCGCTAATGGTAGTGTCACCATTGATCTCAGCGACCGTGAAAACTATGGATTCGACACTAATATCGATCATTTTGAATTACTTTTACGTTTCGGTATCCCTCCCCCCTCCCCGTTGACCCCCGGCCTACAGCCGAATAGGGTGAATTTGGAAGTTAATGCGATCGGAGTTTCACCATTGATCTCAGCGACCGCGAAAACTATGAAATCGACACTAATATCGGTCATTTTCTACTACATTTACATGTCTCGGTAAACGCTCCCTGAGACCCCCTTGTTCGAATTTTGTCAAAAACGCTTTTCCTTGGTGTGGGACCTGGACCAAGGTACCCGTGACCAAATTTTGGTTACTCTCGGTCAACTTGTCTGGTCCCTAGGCCGGTTCCGGAAAACGTCCCCCTGAGACCCCCTTAGTTCAAAATTTAAAAAAAAAACTCTCCGTCTTCATCTGGGGCCTAGACCAAGCTACCCGTGGCCAAATTTTGAAAAGATTCGGTCCACTCATCTGGTCTACAGGCCGCACAAAGATTGACAGACAGACGCAAACAAACTCTTTATTTTATTTATATTTGAAAGGCCAGATCCGCCGTTATTGTAATAGGGCGGTGCTTGAGCGATTGATCGTAGAAATTCAAACTCTGATGAGTGATAATTTCATAGGCTTGTTTTATTACAAGTTTAAACTCTTTAGTCAGTAGAGAAGAGGGCGTGAATCATGGGTCAGAGTTGATGACAATAGGTTTTGGTGGGTCTGTGGGTCACAGTGGGTGAGAGTGGTTCATGGTGGGTGGTGGGTCAGAGTGGGTCACGGTGGGTCGTGGGTCACGATGGGTGGTGAGTCAATTGGTCGTGGCTAAAGTTTTCACTGTCCCACGTCCTCTCTGAGCTACAGTGTTGAAAATTAATCAGTGAAAATCAATTGCAATTGATCAATCAATTGAAAGTAATTGCTGTGGAAATCAATTGCAATTGAATTAATTGCCAATTGATTTCAATTGCAATTGAATGACTGAATTCAATTGCAATTACTTTCCACTGCAATTACTTTCAATCAATTGATTAATTGCAATTGATTCTATATTATTAATGGCCAACTGCAATTAACAATTAACCATTACTTACTTCAATTGTTAATTGCAATTAACAATTAAATTTACAGATTAATTGTTAATTGTTAATTCAATTGAAATTTGCCCAACACTGCTACCACTTGTGGTTTGAATAAAGGGTTATAAGAAAATAGACGGACGCTTAATCGGTTGGAGAAAACCACATCTTGCTATCTATTGCCATTTTTGCTTTACAATGACCAACGATAAAAAACAGGAAATGGTTGATTTCGACCATTTTCGTTTTTAGTAGAGAGATAAGGGAGGAGATTAGATGTATTCTTGGGACGCTTAATCGATTAGAGAAAACCACATCTTAATAAAATATATGTAGTACGTGGCCAATAACAAATTATACTTTTATTTTGTTAAAGTTGATTCCTTATTTTAGTACTATGGATATATATTCTTAACTTATACATAGGGGCCGCGGTGGCTCAGTGGTAGAGCGTTCACCTCTGGTGCTTGGGGTCCCAGGTTCGATCCCAGCCCCTTTCAAGTAAACTTTGTGATGGACAAACACCGTGTGCGTGGGTTTTCTCGGGGTTCTCCCGTTTCCTCCCACTTTCTTCATTCCACCATTTCATTCATTATTCATCATCACCGTCTCCTTTAGCGTAACTGGCATAACCGTGGGACGTAAAACTCAACTATTTCATTTCATTTCATTTTTAATATATACATATACACTGACACACATATTCTAAACAGTGACGCATATAATTCTTACACGACGGAACAGCGTGTTGTCATATTGAACACTTATTACATTTATTGTGAAGAGTTCTATTTCTATCCGTACAGATGATGATTATGTGCCATTCGGGACTCCGTGACTACTAACCACAAAAACAAATAATAGTCGCTTATCCAGTGATGCCAATTTACTAGAATAGAAACGGCAGGCATTTCAAAATTTGCGCTTTCTTGGGGAACACCCTTTACATAGTAAGGAGTAAACGTTTTAAGACAAAAATGAACTTTCAGCATAATAAGAAGAAACAAAAGTACCGTTCCTTACTTATGCTCCTATATTGGAACATCAAAGTTTAGAATACGCATTACTATAATCTGTTCCACATATGCTGATAGGAAAAAGAAGAAGTTTTTTCCCCTACCACGCTCAAGTACATGTGAATTTTGGTGTTCCGTCTTTCACCATCAGCCCCCGACACAGAAATGAAATGAAATGAAATCTTTGAGTTTTACGTCCCACGTTTATGCCGGTTAGGCTAAAGGAGACGGTGATAATGAGAAATGAGTGAAATGGTGGAATGAAGAAAGTGGGAGGAAACGGGAGAACCCCGAGGAAACCCACGCACACCCCCGACACAGAGGTATACAGTGTATCTAAATATATCTAAATAATAAATTATAACTTTCAGAATAACACTACGTATTTTAAAACAATTACATTTGCCTGCATTAGTAAGGTAACACGTGTTATTATAATGGAAATTTAACTGAACAGTTGTATTGCTTATTTTCCTTCTTTTTGGCAGTCGTGCTTGTGACATAATGTTGGAATGGCAAAGGATGGCAGGGTTGGTAATTGAATTTGTATTTTTTATTGATACAATCATTTCATAATAATATGAAATCGTAAACAGAAAATCAAATCTTTATAAGTTTTACGTCCCACGGTTTTGCCGGTTAGGCTAAAGGAGACGGCGATGATGAGAAATGAAAGAAATGGTGGAATGAATAAAGTGGGGGAAACGGGAGATCCCCGAGGAAAGCCAGGCACGGGTGTTTGTCCACCACAAAGTTCACTTGGCGCGAGCTGAGATCGAACCAGGGACCCCATGTATCACAGGTGAAACCTCTACCATTGAGCTGCCGTGGTCCCAGGCATGCAGAATAGTCCAATGTTGTAACAAGAGTTAATTACTGTATAAGAAAGAAAGAGTAACGATAAATACGAGTTCGTTCAATTATACATAAATAACGAAATCTTTGTCTTAAAGAGCTCAAAGGCTCATCGTAGCAAAACAAACATTTCCATTAGATTTTAACCTGAGAAAAGTCAATGTACCGTGCTTGTTATCAACCATCCTTCAAAGTTCCTGCTTTACAGTGTCCGGAAGCCTTCTCTTTCGCCCAGGTCTTCCTAGGCTTTTTGAACAGAACTTGGTGATCTGGAGCGTATTTCCCATACAAGCAACGTACCATACTTATCTTATACGTAATAACTTTACTATTTCTATAATACTCGGTGACCTGTGTTGTTGCGAAATAAAAGCTTGTATACCGTTTTAATTTACCTGAATATATTATTGTTTTTGCTCCAAATATTTTTTATCAATATTTTATTTTCGAAATCCCACAGTTACCACTCTTGTATTCGTTTTAGGGATCAATTTCCACATTCATACAAAATTGGGCAGATTGAGCTCTTATTGATTTTAATGTTTTCGATATTTGTTAAGACAATAAAGTGTTTTACAGCAGGGTAAACTTTAACATACAAATAATATGCAGTACTTTTCTACAAGACATAAATTAAAAACAGTAATTGTTACTCGGGATTGATAACTAAAAGGAACAGCAGTGCTTTCTCAACATTAGGTGCGAGCGAATTGACTTACGAATTTAGAGTTTACAGGATTCTGTTTATTAGAAAAGCTTCCCTCCCTGTGAAGGTCAACGGCTAGCTTTCCCCTTCTGCAGTGGTAAGTGGTGGGAGGTAAGGGAGTTTCCTATCAGGTTGCCCGGACCAGACTTCAGTTGAGATGTGTTCCCTTATAATTCTAGAATGTGACTTCAATCAATTCATAACCAACGTTTCTGTGGCAACGAGTAGTTAAAATTAATAAAATAACAAACATTTCACTTTATTTTTCGATGTTACATACAAAATGTCAATTAGAATCACATGACATAATTATGAGATGTAAAAGAATGCAGTAAACAAAAAGGGTCTATCTTGTAATTCCGAAACTTCTGAACAAGTTAAATATAAAAGCAACTTCATTCAACACAACGTGAACTTTAAAATTATTAGATATGCTATTAGACAAAGTATCTATGTTGCGCGGTAATAAACAGGTTTCACATTAAAAATAATCAAAATAGTCTACAGTATTTTCCCCACTACTATCTACAAGAATGAAATGTCAATGATTTAACTTCAGTTTTATATAATTCTAATTTCTAAACAGCCTACAAGTCTCTCTCCAAAAACGTTATCTAGAAGTATGCGCCCTCTCTGCAGTTCTAGTGACTAGCGCTAGTGCCCTTGGTGCACATGTTAACGAGTTTGATTTCCTATGGGTGAGTCTTGAGAATTGAACACATATCGGTGGTTCGGATTCAACCTTAAACTAGGGGTTCACGTCTAGTATAGCTTCGGTGCTGAAAAGAGACACTAAACTCCAACCAACTAGCCAACCTAGAAATATGAAAGGGCAATGATAGTAATAGTTCTAATTCTAAATATTCTACGGTCTCTTTCCTAAAGTCACGTACGTGTATATCAAGCCAGCGTTGTGATTCTAATTCTAAACACTCTACGGCCCTTTACCGGCATAACTCCAATTTTAATTCAAGATAGTCTAAATCTCTTTACTACATTTACTTAAAAGTATGTCAAGCCAACGATGTGGATTCTAATTCTAATTCTAAATTGTATTTGTTCTTTTCTTTACAGTTACCTAAAAAATATGACAAGCCAACAGTTTGGATTCCAATTCTATCTCGAATGTAAGTAGTCTTGGCTTCTTCCCTACAGTTAATTAAAATTATGCAGAGCTTACGTTTGGATTTTAATTCAAATTCTAAACAGGCTACGGTATCTACACTACAGATACCTAACACTATACCAAGGAAACTGTGTGGATACTAATTCAAATTTTAAATAGTCTATGGTCTTTTCTCTACAGTTCCCAAAAAACATGATAAGCCAACGGTGTGGATACTAATTCTAATCAACATGCACGGCAAGCCAAGTTCCGCGAAGCAAATTAAAACTGGCCTGCACTGCCGTAAGCATATTATACACGAACAAGAGTTTTGGGTAAAATCGCCGATTTCGAGGCTTTGTAAAAACAATTCTATTAAGGGTAGAAACATGAAATTTAGAGTGTAAGGAGATATCCCACAGATGTACTCATATACCAAATCTCACATTCCTACCTTCAACCATATTCGAGTACTGGACCCCCAAAATATGCAGTTTTCTGGCTCACTGACTCACTGACTCACTCATCAAATTGATTAGGTACTTCTCAATTAGATAAAAACGTGAAACTTTGCATAAAGGTACGCAATAACAATTTGAGTATGGAAAAAGTCCAAAATCTGAGGAATGTCCTATGAGATTTTTTTTATGGGCAAGAAAATGTCCTTAGCCAGGAAAAAAATCGTTTCACTCACTCACTCATCAAATTGATTAGGTACTTCCCAATGAGTTAGAAACCTGAAACTTTGCATAAAGGTACCTATAACGACCTAAGTATGGAAAAAGTCCGAAATCTGAGGAATGTCCTATGGGAAATCTTTTATGGGCAAGAAACTGTCCTTAGCCAGGAAAGAAATCGTTTCACTCACTCACTCATCAAATAGATTAGGTACTTCCCAATGAGATAGAAACTTGAAACTTTGCATAAATGTACCCTACAATAACTTGAGTATGGAAAAAGTCTTAAATCTGAGGAATGTCCTATGGGAAATCTTTTATGGGCATAAAATTGTCCTTAGCCATGAAAAAAAATCGTTTCACTCACTCACTCATCAAATTGATTAGGTACTTTTTAATGAGACAGAGACGTGAAACTCTGCACAAAGGTACCTTGTAATGACTTGAGTATGAAAAAAGTCCGAAATTTGAGGAATATTCTACGGGAAAGTTTTTATAGGCAACAAACTGTCCTTAGCCAAGCAAGAAATCGATTCACTCACTTACTCATCAAAATGATTAGGTACTTTCCAATGGGATAGAGACGTGAAACTTTGCATAAAGGTAGCCTATAACTACTTGAGTATGTAAAAAGTCCGAAATGTGTGGAATGTCCTATGGGAAATTTTTTGGGACAAAAAATGTCCTTAGTCAGGAAAAAAATTGTTTCACTGACACACTCATCAAATTGATTAGGTACTTCCTAATGAGACAGAGACGTGAAACTGCACAATGGTACATTATAATAACCTGAGTATGGAAAATGTCCGAAATTTAAGGAATGTATAATGGGAAAGTTTTTATAGACAAAAAACTTTCCTTAGCCAAGCAAGAAATAGTTTCACTCACTCACTTATCAAGTTAATTAGGTACTTCCCAATGGGAAATAGACGTGAAACTCTGCATAAAGGTACATTATAATGACTTGAATATGGAAAAAGTCCGAAATGTGAGGAATGTGCTATGGGAATTATTTATGGGCGAAAAACTGTCCTTAGTCAAACACAAATCGCTTCATTCTCTCCGTCATCAAATTGATTAGATACTTCCCAATGAGATAGAAACGTGAAACTTTGCATAGAATTACCCTATAATCACTTGAGGATAGAAAAGTTCCGAAATGTGTGGCATGTGTTATAACAAATTTTTTATTGGCGAAAAATTGTTCTTAGCCGAGTAGAAATCGTTTTATTTTTTCAATCATCAAATTAATAAGGTAATTCCCAATGAGGTATAGACGTGAAACTTTGCATAGAAACACCCTATAATGACTAGAGTACAGAAAAAGTCCGAAATGTGATTAATGTGCTATGGGATTTTTTTTAATGGGCGAGAAAGTGTCCTTAGCTAAACATAAATATGTTCGTCTTCTCACTCATCAAACTGATTAGGTACTTTCCAATGAGATAGAGACGTGAAACTCTCCATAAAGGTACTGTACCTTATAATGAAAAAATTCCGAAATATTAAAAATGTCCTATTGGAAATTTTTCATGGGCGAAAAACTGTCCTTAGCAAAGCACGGTTCATTCAGTCACTCATCACATTGATTTGTTAGTGTCCAATGAAGCTGTGCATAAAGGTACCTTATAATGACTTGACTGTGAAAAAAGTCTTAAATGTGAGGAATGTGCAATAGAAATTTTTTTATGGGTGAAAACTATTTTTAACCAAGCAGATATCGGTTCATTCATTCACTCGTCACATTGATTAAGTACTTGTTTATGAAATATTGACGTAAAAGTCTATATATTGGTACCTTATAATGACTTGAGTATGGAAAAGGTTTGAAATTTAAGAAATGTACTAAAGGAAATTTTTATGGGTGAAAACTGTCCGTAGCCAAGCAGAAATCGGTTCACTCAATGATTGACTCATTCATAGCATTAATTAGGTACTTCCCAATGAGATAGAAGGATGAATCTCTGCATAAAGGTACCTTATAATGATTTGAGTATGGAAAATGTCCGAAATTTAAGGAAGTGCTATGGAAAAATTTTATGGGTGAAAACTGTCCTTAGTCAAGCAGAAATCGGTTCACTCACTCGCTCATCACATTGATTTTGTATTTCCAATGAGATAGGTCGTGAAACTGCATAAAGGTATCTTATAATGACCTGAGTATGGAAAAAGTCCGAAATGTGACGAATGTGCTATGGGAAATTTTTTATAGACGAAAAATTGTCCGTAGCCATTAGGTACTTCCCAATGAGATGAAGATGTGAATGTCTACACGAAGGTAGCTTATAATGGCTTGAATATGAAAAATATCCGAAATTTAAGGAATGTGCTATGGAATTTTCTATGGGCGAAAAATTGTCCTTACTCAAACAGAGATTGATTTATTTACTCACTCATCATTGATCAGGTGCTTCCAAATGAGATAGAGAATTGAAACTCTGCATAATGGTACCTATCTTATGTAATGACCTGTGTAAATAAAGGTTCCAAATTTAAGGAATGTACTATGGGAATTTTTATGGGCGAAAAACTGTCCATAGCCATTATTTACTTCTTAATGAGATAAAGATGCGAAACTCTCCATAAAGGTACACTATAACGGATTGAAAATGAAATTTGAGGAATTTGCTACGGAAATTTTTCATTAGCAAAAAAAAACTGTCCTTACAATCAGAAATCGGGAACGATTCCGTTATTGAACACATCATGTGCATAGTGATAATGTTGTCAATCCCTCCTCGCCCTCCTCGCTGGTGTATTGGCTATACTTAACATACGTTATCCATATGTTACATACGCACTGCCCTCTTTCCCGCTTAGATGTTACACAATGTCGTTGCAGGATGTGTGACATCTAACAGTCTTCCGTACATTACGTACGTCAGCTATAAGTTACATACGGCCACCTGTATGTGAGATCCTGACCGCCTACATACAGTCTTTTCGTTCGTGTGGAAAGTACGTTTATTCGGAACACTTATACGGAAAGTAGTTTAAATATACTTTTTCAGTTATACGTTTAGTGTACGTTAAGTCCAACAACTACAGAATTTAGACATGTAACAAACGTTTTTACGTACGCCACATACAGTTTTTCTCTGTGTGCGAGTAAAATAAATGAAAGCTAATAATAAGTAGTTAAGCAAGTTAATGAGGCACGTTCTGTGAATCAGTTAACTTTTAAAACCGTGGGCTAAGACACGTACATACTGCCGTAAATTTCGTGGTTGGAAACCCAGACAAGGAAAGCCAATATTTTGTCTTTTTCCGGTGAATATTTTTCCTTTATTGCAGTTATTGGTATTAAATAGATATTGAAATTAATTTGATAAGTAAGATAATGTAGAGGTGAGAATGTTTAAAATTAATGAAGTTTTCGAAGAAATGAGAAATCCAAGTGTTCGAATTTATGTGAGACTAGCAACAAAATGTAACCGATTTCGTAAATATATTGGTACCAGAGTTATATTATAGTTACCACAGTCGTTATGTAAAAATGTTCTTGATACTTCGTGTCTCTATCTGTGAACAGTGTGAGAATCTCTTACGTATCAGCCTTTTCATCAACAGTGAATTTCGTGCCTTTTGCTCTTCATATTTCCTGAATTTGCCCTTCGGGGGTTCGCCCCCACACTCTCGCCTTTGCTCGTTCTACTTCCTCACACCTCTTAAGCTTACAATTCCCGAATTTCAAGTTTCTTTTCCTATTTCAACTATCTAAAAGATAAGATTTTGTATTGCAGGAATACGCTTATTTAAATAACATGGTGATTTCTTCATCTTCCTTTAGACTCCTTAAACATTAAAAATATTCAATTTTAGTAATTTTCCTGTTGGTTAGTCCTGGGACGATACAATCGTGCCAAATTTCATCATTCTAACCCTGCCGGAAGTGCCTAAACATTTTGGGGTTTAGAAGACGTCCAATATAAATAACATGGAAAAGGTTTTTCTGTTCCCCATAAAACCACTCTAAATTTGGACATTTTCATTTTTACTAACTTGCTTAGGTAATACTAACGAAAACGTTGAAGCATACCGAATTTCACGTTTGTATTCCAATTTCAAGTACCTAAAATATGAGATTATTTGTTCAAAAAAAGGCCTATTTAAATAGCATGGGAAATTTCTTCATCTCCCCTTTAGACTCTCTAAAAATTAAAAATATTCACTTCTGGCAATTTTTCTGTCGGTTAGTTCCGAAAAACTACAATCACGTCAAATTAAATAATTGTAGCCCTACAGGAAGTGCCGTATTATTTTGGGGTGTAAAAGGTGTCCCATATAAATACGTACCATGGGGAAGGGTTTTTCAGTTCCCCGGAAAACCACTCTAAAGTTGAGATTGTTTATTTTTACTGATTTACTTAGGTAATACTAATGAAAACGTACAAGCATACCGAATTTCAATTTTTTATTCCAATTCCAAGTTCCTAAAACATGAGATTATATGTCGAAAAAAAAGGCCCATTTAAATAACATGTGAAAATTCTTCATCCCCCTTCATCATTTCAACTTTCCACATCAACCGGAAGCACCCCTTTAATTTATGCCAGTTCATGTAGCTTTATATACAGTTAGGATATGTTGGTGGCAAATATTATTAAGTTTACAAGCTATTTGAAAGGTGTATATCATTGGAAGGAAAACCCGAGGCAGTATGAAACTGCGCAACATGTGCGTCATGTAATGAACTCCGTAATTTCGCAATGTGAAAAGGTAGAGAACAACTAGGTATATTGAAACACCAGCTATGTCTAGTGATGTAGCAGCGAGGATTCAGCATCAAGGGTTTTGGGCCCTGTTGATACTCTTCGTATTTAGGCAATGAAAAATGAGATGTTAGCGATCGTGATTTTGTAGTTCGGGTAAATGAATTGGAATCTCGTTTGGACATAACGCTCTGACAGATATTTGATAGAATAAATCCTCCCTGCTGTTCTAGTGGCTAGCATGTGCGCCTTTCTTGTACAGGTCTTGGGATCGATTCCCGGTGGGAGAGCCCTTGAGAACTAATGTTGTATGTGACACATTTTGACTCCTTTAAAAATGCACAATTTTAAATATAAATCCAGCAATATGCCACAATTGAGAATTCCAATAGAAAAATATACGATATTGACATGGTGAACTACAAAAAGAAGTGAAATGTGAACAAAAACACCAGAGGTGCAAAAAGTGCAGCCAAGTTCGTCAGCCTCAAAAAGTGTTGAGATGAGGATGGATGAGCAAAGTTCCTTGGCCACTGCATCTGAAAGGGACACTAGAACTTGGCGCGAGGTGTCAAGGAAAATGATGTTAAGGAACCTTAGGGATAGTGGTGGTGGGCGTGGTGGGTTTGGGACCACCATCAACCTTAGGAATATCAACTTTGCTAATGAGCTAAAGCACATATACAGAATACTGCAGTAAGATTGGTGGTTCGAAACCCAGACAAGGAAAACTTACATTCCTCCACGAAGTGTCAAAGTAAATGATGTTAACGAGTCTTAGGTGTGGTGTTTGTGAGCGTGGTGGATTTGGGGGTCACCACTAGCCTTAGGACTGAAATGTCTCGGCCGTGAAACTAGGAACAGACTTCTTAATGTATTCGAATATGTTAGACACCTCGCGCCAAGTTCCAGTGTTCCTTTGAGATGCAGTGGCCAAGGAACTTGGCTCATCCATCCTCATCTCAACACTTTTTGAGGCTGACGAACTTGGTTGCACTTTTTGCACCTCTGGTGTTTGTGTTCACATTCACCTTACAGTCACCTAAAAGTACGTCAAGTGAACAAGTGGATTATAATTCTAATTCTAAACAGCCTACTGTCTCTTCCATACAAATACCTTAAAGTTTGCCAAACTAACGATGTAGATTCTAATTCCGAATAGCTTATGATTTTCCCTATAGTTATCTAAAGTATGACAATCCAATGGTGTTGATTTTAATTCTAAATATAAAAAGCCTACCGTCTCTTCTTTACGGTTATCTAAACGTATATATATGCTAAGTCAATGATATGCAATTCTAATTTTAAATACCCTAGGTTTCTTCCATGTAGATCCTAAAAGCATGCCAAGCCAACTATATGAGTTTTATTTCTGGGCTAGGTCTCTTCCCAACAGCTACCGAAAGGTATATCAACTTGACGGTGTGGATTCTAATTGTAATTCGATTTCTAAGTAGGGTATGGTCTTTTCATTACGTCTACACTATGACAATCCAATTGTGTGGATTCTAATTGTAATTCCAAATAGACTATGGTCTTTTCCCTACAGTAACCAAATAGTATGACTAGCCAGCGGTGGATTCTAATTTTAACTCAAAATACCCTATGGTATTTTTTGTACAGTTATCTAAAGGTATGAGAAGTCAACAGGAGGGTTTCCAATTTTTAGCTTACAGTCTCTTCCTAGAGTTACTGAAAGTATAAAAAGGTAACAGTGTGGATTCTAATTATAATTCTAAATAGCCTACAGTATCTTCCATTGAGATACTAAGACTATATATTCAGTTTTATACGTATATAAGATTGTGACACTGAGAGAAAAAGTCAGAAAATGGAAGTAGTATATCTTTCCTTCTAAATCAATGGTTCTCAAACTTTCCAATAACGCGGATCCCCTGTTCTGTCGGAAAGTGATCTGCGGACCCCCTTACAATGCTATCTGAAACTTCACATGCTATTAAAAAAATATACTAATTAGAATTACCACTGACAAGAAAAATAAGCAATAACTAATTTATTCTAAAGATACATGATTGTTTCCTAGTGAACGAAATTTCAGTTGAAAATGCAGTTAACTTTCAAGACAAAAAAGTCATCCTTATTATTATTATTATTATTATTATTATTATTATTATTATTATTATTATTATTATTATTATTATTATTATTATTATTATTATTATAAATCCACTTGATAAACAATGTTCTCAAATGTGCAGTAACTAATTTGAAGAATGAAATTCTTTGTATTTTACCATAATTGTATTGAAATTTAGAATAAGTTTTGTCACCACCAATCTTAGGTCCGATTCCACCTTAAGATGATTTCGCTGTAAGGGTTTCATACTGATACTGCAAAGAGCAGAAAAGGTTTGCTCACATAAGTAAGTGGTAGGGAAAGGCATCAAATATTGCGATGCCGTTTTAGATAACTCTTTATACTGTTTAAATGCAACCAAAAGCTATAAAGTTCATTTTCTTTAAAAACTTTTTTCCATGAAGTATCGCAGAATAATTCCAATAGCTGTTCTTGTTCTTTGTTAGAGAGATTCATACCTTGTATGTCATGGATTTCTACATAAGTGAAAGTATTTTCAATCCAACCGTTACCAGACTGTGGGACAATGAAATATTTTTGAAAACTTGCAACTAATGCTTTCAAGTGTCCTACAAGTGTTTTGTGCATTTCAGCAGAGTTTTTCACATGAAGAATCAATTAAATCCCTGCCCACTGGAAATGATGAATAGTTATTGTTCTGTACTCGTACTACCCACAGCTGCAGTTTCTTAATCTTAAAAATACTTCTTGCATAACAGCTGCGAGTTCTGCTTTATTACAACACTTTTAATTTTTAGGCGTCGCTGACCCCCTGGCTAGATCCCACGGACCCCTAGGGGTACGCGGACCTTACTTTGAGAACCACTGTAAATGAATAAAAATTTGCTTTACTCGGATTTTTAAAATCTTTTTTATTGCTTTTCTCGTGTGAGAGAGTTTCAATTACTCTTAATTTGTCTGTGAATCATTTTTTTCCTTCATGCAATACCAAACAAGAGACATTTCATCATAGCGACATTTGAAATAACTTCTTTTTCTACCTTTTTAAAGTTGTTACACCAGAAGAGCTTCAATCTATCAAGATGACAATAAAACTTTTATGAACCGTGTAGGAAGTAACAAGCCAAAATAACGCGAAGAAGAAATTCTATTTCAAAGTAAACATACCGATGAGTGATGACTTTTACCATATAGAACATTTGTTTATTTCTAACATCTTTCTTCTTACAGAATGACTTTCTTCACAAGAACCGCCTGTCCAACTGGACAGATTTCAAAGGAAGAAAAGTAAAGAAAAAAAAAAAGCATCAGACTTCACAACTGTCATGCGGCTCACCGTTCTCTTTAAGTCGTTAAAGAGAAATGCGCTCGTCTTTCAAGTGATGATGTGTTATGTGCAAGACAAACTCTATCTGTCAATCAACTCTTTTCTCGGATAGATGGAGTAACGTTGCAGATGACAATCATGCTAATTTGTGTTAACATGGATGATCTACTTTCAAACACACACTGTCACCATTTTGATATATGAGGCTTATCGTTATGCTGAAATCTTTTGTTTCTTTTTAACGTTTATCGTTACGTGCTGAGAACTTGTTTCTTTTTAACGTTTAGAGAACGTATCCAGACAGTGAAATTTGAAGACATTTTCAATTATCTTGAAAGTACATACTGAATTTTGTAGAACCCTGATCGCCTTAAAATTATACATAGTTTTTTTTTTTTTTTTTTTTAATTTTACAAGTTGACTGCCTGAGCCATCTTTGACGCTTTAGGCCTGAACTATATAAACGTTTTAAACGCAAAGTGAGAACGACCTAACCTACCATTGAGGGTACTGAATACATTGAGGAACGCTAACAACAAGTCTCTCAGGGGGTCCAATCATTTTTTTAAAATCCGTTTAAGGCCTGGCCTATACGGAGCCTGTAAACGGGACATTACAGGTTAGTAAGTAATATTTCTTTTTGTTATGATCAAAGCTTTACATGATACTTATTGTTTTATTAATTTCCTGTCACCTCATACACACTTGAATAAAACAAATTTAGGGAGACAAACTAAATTAGTACCTATGGCTCTCAATCTGACAATGGCTATACAGGGGCGTCATTTCAGGTCTTGCTTCGCCAAAAGTGCCTTTACATCGCCGTGACGGGTATGTGACCTCGAAGTACTGCAAGGAAGGGAAGGTTGCATAAGAATTTGTGATTAATTTTGAAGAGGTTTTATTTTGACTAGGGAACTAACGTAGTTATAGGGAGTAAAGGCACAGATTTGAAGCATCAGTGCACTGTCATCGCTGAAAAGATTCGTATTTTCAGTTTTCCGATTTAGTGTCGTATGTTAAGTTAAACACCATAACATGTAGCACTTGATAGCGTATATCGTCTTACTTTTTGAAATTGTCGCTGTAATCTATTTGTCAGAATATCCATCTCCGGATATAACGTAGAGAGAAGAGAAAGAAAGAGATACAACATGTGTAAGATTTATGATTTACCAACGGACTATTGGAATTATAATATCCGAGTTAGAAAACACGTACGAGAGCGAAAGGAAGATCTAGAAATTTCAACTTTTAGAAACGTCCTAGAGAGGTGAAAATATAGGTAAAAATTGCAAAACGAATCACCTAATTTACATTTCTTTTCTTATATTCTAGTGTTTATGTATTTCAGCATCCAAACATCTCTATGTAGGATTACGAATTAAAGGGAAGAGAGAAAAATTTCAATTTCAAGAATTAAATCAGAAGAAAAACCTCTCTACCAACGTCTATAGACTCGAACTCGCTACCTCTGAATTTGAAAGCCAGCGCTCTACCCACCGAGCTAACAACTTTTTTAACAGTAGACAGTCTAACGGAGCTTTTCAAAGTTTAGGAAGTTACAATGACCTGTTCGCAGGACAATCTTCCAAATCTTCCAAACGAACGTGCGCTTGAATTATTACATTCGCCTTACTGTCTTTATGTGAGAGTGAAAACTAATTATGGCTGGACATGAATATACTTTGCTTGTGCTTTAGAAAGTATACCAGAAATTAATGCTGATAATACTACATAGAAACAAAATTAAGGTTTTCTTAGAAAGAAATCAAAAGATATGACAAAAATGTCTATTACCGGTATCATCAAAGAAAACAATTAATCCATCATTTTCATGATCATATAAACAACACTAATTTTCTTTCTATGTGTTATCGTCAGCACTAATGTAACACTACTCTTTATGTTAGTTTGCAAAATTAGTGCCTCATTATTATCAGTAGATAGCACTGTCTTTGCGTGAAAAGTCCCACCAACAAAGTGTGTAGAATGCTAGGTTTCTGATGAGCGTGCTAATTTTCTTTGGATTCGGTATCGTCAATGCGAATGTTTCACATAACTACTTTCCAAACAACAAACAATATGGAATGCTGGCTTTCTCGTTAAAAGCACTAATTTTATTTCTGTGTGGTATCGTCAGCACTAATTTGTGGTGTCAAATATAGAAGTAGGAGAGAATAAATTAGAACAGGTGACTAGTTTCCGATACCTGAGTATTATTATTATCAATGGTGATATGAAGTGAGAACGTGAAACAAAAGCGAGGATAGGAATGATGAAAGAAGCCTTTAGGAGGAGGAAAATACTATTTTGTGGGACCTTGAATGAAGAGTTGTGAAAAAGACTTATAGTACTGCAGTATATTGTGGTATTGCATATAGTATATAGTATAGTACTGCATATAGTATATTGTGGAGTACACTGAAAAAAAGGGCTTGGTCAGGAATACCAAATTTGTTTGGTCAGAGCATTTGGTCAATTTTTTTGGTTAATTTAACCAAAATTTGGTCATTTTGACCAAACGTGTTTGGTCATGAACACTATATTTTTTGGTCAGAACATTTGGTTGATTAATTTGGTTATGCGAACAAAATTGTAACTGATTTGGTAAGTATTTGGTTTTCCGGACCAAAATATGTATTTACAAGGTCACATGTGTTTATTTGCACTCTGGATAAACATTTCGATTACGAAAGTGTGGATCGCAAAAATAAAAATACACGTACAAGAACAATCATAAAGGACACCACTTGGAAGTAAAAGAACTGTGTGTAAATGAGTTTAGTGTGAACTATACAACTTTCTCAACGAAGTCACACTGATGTGAAGTGGGAAGTAATTGTTACTTTTCAACGACGTAATTGATCCATGTTATAAATTTATTAAGAAGCTGGAATTTACCGCAGCTAATCGACGTGTTTCAAGGTAAGTGTACTTTTTCGTATATATTACTTTTGCTGTTAGTTCACATGTACTTATTCTATTGGCTATAAATTTGGCGTAACAAATACGCCTTGGGTAAACTTTACAATGCTCGCCCCAACTGCGCATCGATATGTAGAACTGCTTTCAAAGGTGTAGTAGATTAAAGTAGGGTAGGGTACAGTAGAGTAAGGTAGTTGTAGGAACGGGTTCGCTTAAGGTTAGGGAAATTTTGATCCATTTTCATAGAATTAACAAGAGTAATTTCTGGTTTCAAAGTGAGTATACCACCCGGAGCGGGCATTATTAACTTAAACATAGGCCCGTACATATAAATAAAGGGGGCATTGACGACACTAGAGCAGGGTACGATAATAGTTAAGAACAGCTACTTCTCATCTCCCGTGCACGAGGATACATCTTACTGTTGCACTACCTAAACACTCTAAGTACAAGGGCAAGAACTCAGTCTATTACCTACTTTTTAATATCCTAGATAGTCAATGAATAATGCCTGAAAGTATGGCGTTTCTCGTCCTTCCCTAAATGGGAAGTACGGCTCCTTAACTATAACCCAGGGTACAAAATTGCAGGGGCAAGAGTTGGGGTAATTTCTATTACCACTAGATACTTCCGGAAAGGGGTAAATAAAGTAACACTAACGCTACTAGTTTGCAGAATAAATTGGTGCATTTATAGTTTACAGATGAACACAAATCTAAAATTTACGGAAGAAATATGGGGTATTATTTAGTTTCTCCTCCAGATCACTTGGTATTGACTCTGACTTACTTGGTAGGGGTTACCATTCGTTATTTGTAAATGCAAAGTAGTCATGAGTATAAGTACAGTGCGAACGTATAGCATAAAAACTACGCATAAAACACTAACCAACTTGTGCTATATGGACACTGAAAACCATTTATGCTATCGAACAGAGTCAGAACAGAAGCGTTGCAGTGGGGCCCCGACAGTTAGAAACGATGTGCGTCCGTAGGGAGCAAATGCGTCAGCGACGGTGGATATTCGCATAAACGAGGTAGTTAACAACAGCTTACTCTAAGTCACAGTACTGGGTCCTGAGCCGTTGATGGATTTGGGAGAGATACTAAATGTCATCCGAAATATAAAGCATAATTTTGAAAGAACATTTCATGGAACGCAAATATAGAATCCTTACCTTTGAAATCGATATTTCTCGTGAAATACGCTGATAAAAGCGTGTATTTTTACTTTCGGTACACCACTCGAAATAATTGTTGAAAAAAAAATATAATTTTCACTAATTTACTTCTTACTGACCCCTAAAAGACTTACGCTGGGCGACATGAAAATATCTCACTTATTACAGGTAAATATCGATGGGTACACCAGAAGTAATTGTGAAAAAATCACAGTTCTTTTACGATTTGCATATAAATAAAATTTTCTGATTGCCATAAATATACAGTGAATAAACGTAACCTGTGCTAGGTGGACACTAAAAAGCGCTAATGCTATCTAACAGTCAGGGCAAAGCAAAGATGATGAGCCGAAGCGGCAGCGCAGGGAGCAGGCACGTCAGTGATGGTGGGTATACGCGTAAGTAAAGATATGAAAAGAAGTGGGATATTGCATAGATACGAGTTTCAATAGCACTTGTCTTGCTTTGACACTAGTAACGCTCCACTTGTAAAATTCAGCTTGTGTACACTATATCATATTTCTTCTGTAAATTTTACAAAATTGTGCTTCCGTAACATGAACCACTACCACCTTCCTATATATATTCGAGTGTATACTTCTTATTAGGTAACTTCTATTATGTATTCGGAAAATATTACATTCTTCAAAGCATTCAGAGAATAGTGTATTATCTCCAAAAGATAATTCTGTGGTTTGGAGCAAAACGACCAATGTCAGAAATTGCAAAGAGGAGAGAGAGAGAGAGAGAGGAGACAGGCTATGATTTCTGCATAGAACCTTTCATTGTTTGTTAGAAGTACATTAGTCTTTGAAAACAATCTGTTAGCATTAGGCTTATTGTTATCCATAGGTACTCGTTATGCACCAAATTACAAAATTATTTGCATGAGTTAAAAATGCTCTTAAATTCTTGTTGTTGCTTCTATACCATTGTAACTTTTACAGTATGAAGCTGAAGTATGAAGTTACCATGAACATTTTTCTCTTTAGCTTTGCCCAAATACACCCATTTCTGTAAAGCCCAAGAAAAAAAAACTGGGGTGAGCAACTTCCTATACTCTTTGTGTGGCACATGATCGCGTAACATACCAAATTTCGCTTGGTAGTGTAATAAAACTTAAATGCTTTCACCATTGTATAATTATTTTTTGATATTCAGTAAATATCTGGTTAATTATAAACTTTCAATCTATATTTCAGAACAGGAAATAGACGAAGCAGCATTTAATTCATTAACTGATGAACTAATTACTCAGTTAATTCCCAAAATAAGGACATGTGCAAAATTATGAGCAAAATTTAAGGAATTTGTAGAAACACACAGTTGAAATTTATGATGTGCTAGATGACGGTTCTCTCTCATTTGCTTCACCATCAGTGTCAACGCCAGATGACTCAGTGTCAGTTCGATCTGAAACTACAGAAAGCAGTTGTTCCATGCCAGCACCTACTAAAAGAGAAACTGATACGATGCTGAAACGAGAAACAAATTTCTCTACAGAGTCTCGGAGTCCGAAGCTCTTCAAGCTGACAGATTTTGTAAGTGTTCTGCCTTTAGTTACTTGAATATCAATTGATACAGTGATACTTATGCTGCAAATATGAACTGTGCAGATATGATTCATTACCAGTCGAAATGTAAAAGATGTTGGCGTTCACCTTTTAATCTGGTGACAGCCTGCTTTATATTTATTCCATCTTTGTTAGTGCAAGTAACTTTTCTCGGGATATCAATCACATGATGTGCTCGTTGTCCAAAGTTTCGAGAACAGACGTTGTTCTCATCATCAGGGTCAGAATCATGAGAACAATGTTTGTTCCAGAGACTTTGCACAACGAACACATCACCTGGCTGATATCCCGAGAAAATTTATTTGCATCACGATAGCAGGAAAGCATCAGATACATTGAAAGAGTTTTTGGAACGTCCCACGGTTATACCGTTTAGACTAAGGTAAACAGATAATTAATGAAAGTGAACGATCGCAAATTTTTTTGTGCTCTCACCGGGAATTGAATCCAGGACCACATACATCAAGGATACACGCGTTATCTACTAGAGTAGCTGGGAGGGCGAGGAGATTGATATTCAGTTATATTTTCGGTTACTTCAATTTAAGCGAAATGATATCACGATATGCAGGATCTTTAAAATTGTAAAAGAACAGGAGGGAAAGGTGCAAACCTTAAAGGTACTACCTCAGTATTTATTAACTACAAGTGAAAATACCCGGATTCGATCTCATATAAAAATTTGATCTAGGTAAACAGCATCTCTGCTCCCAGTTTAAGTTCCTAATAATAATTCGTTTGTATTTATTCCGTCTCCTTTAGCCTATGAAGCTAAAGTAACTGTTGATATATGGTCGGGAAACATTTGAGTACTTTTGACGAAAAGATTTGAATGAAAAAATCTTCTCGATTATTTTTTTTTTTTTTTAGTGCGTTTATCTATAAAATTTATATTTCCTTGGAGTTAGTATTATATTCCACCGAAGTCACAAGGTCCAAATCAGAAGATTTCAAGAGGAAAACACGTTGACAAATATAGAAATACGCGCAAGTCGTTAAGAAAGTTTGGCATTGTTGCAAAGTCAGGTCCTTCAACAGAAAAGCGTGACACTGGAACTTCTACGCTAGATGGTAATGTTTAAAATGTAATCTAGTAAATGATTTATTCATCTCTGATCATACGTTTAAAAATGAAAGTAAATCTTTGAGTTTTATGTCCCATAGTTATGCCAGGTAGACTAAAGGAGATGATGATGATGATGATAAGAAATGAATAAAGTGGGAAGGAACGGGAGAACCCCGAAAAATTCAAGCAAACAATGTCACTTAGCGCGATTTGGGATCAAACAAGGTATCTCACACGTCAGAGGTGAACGCTCTACCACTGAACCACCGAGGCCCCGATCATACTTTAAAAAGTGCCAATGATTTACCTATTTTGTGCCAGGGTTTGCAAGAACCATGTTTTAAAAAATGGTTTAGTTTCGTTTAATTCTTTTTTCTCTGCTAATTGAGCGTATGGAACACACATTAATATAAGTCGATACTAACCTGAAAGTATTCCTGTAAGATTAAAACGTGGTTCTTCAATGTTCATATGTATTTCTGGCAAAAATATCGAGTGCCTTTCATCAGGATGGCTCAAAACTTAAAGTGTATATACGTTCAAGCTGAGTATTTCAATAGTATAAGGTAATAATGGGACTGTGTAGATATTGTTGCTGTTTACAACATAAAACTACAGTCGAAAAATTTTTCACCTGCTCTTCAGTTAAGCAACCAACTAATCTATTAAGGATTAAACAGTGCACTATATTAATCAATACTTAGATTCTGTGTGTTTCTATTTATAAGACTCAGCAAGTCTAAATTTTGTATGCTTAATCTTCAAATCCTTCATTACAAGAGTTACTCTGTTCATAAGAAATGATAAGTAGCATTTATTACTAAATATTTTGCGACTTTCTTTGTCGTAGATAGTCATTATACTTATATAGTACCACTATTACGTTATATCATTGAAGTACTAAGCTAGAACATGTAATTTACATAAGTTCTACATATTTGAAGAATTAAACCATTCTGATGAAAGGCATTCGATATTTCTGCCGGAAATATAGATTAGCATTTGAAGGCAATTTTCAAGTTCAGTTTCACAGGAACAGTTCCGGAACAGTTTTTTTGTAAATATCTTTCTTTCTTTCTTTTCTTTATTATATATTACATATGGATATAAATACTTGTACAGAGGACTTATGAAAATATAGAATCATTTTAACTGATATTTGAAAAATATAGGAATTTATTACTAAGCTTTTAATGTAATACAGATCTGTTTGGTAAGTTTATTCTTCTCTTTCAGAATGTGACATAGATATTGAAAACAGCTTAGCGTGGTTAAAGCATAGTGTCGAGCCCTGGCAGGAAGTACTTGATCACTGGAAGAAAACGTTGAAAGTTCGATGCAAGCAAGAGGGCAAAACTGTTCATGAAATAATTTCAACTTGGCTAGCATTGAAGCAGCCTTTGGGCTACACATTGGTAAGTTTCATTTAATTAACCTGGATTCCGGTTTACTACTAAGGACTGTGTTGTTGCTGAATAGGCCATAATTTACAAGCATTGAATTATTCTTTTGGGCTGAAAACATTCATATAAATTCTTTTGGTTACGTCCAGAAGTTGATTTTTTCATAACGTACATTTTAGAACAGAAGTTTCCTTTAAAATTGTGTCGCGTTTGTACAGAAAATAGTAAAAACCTTCAGGATAAAGTCATACTAAATATTAAAATGACACATACTAGTTTAGGTATTTGTATGTTCGAGCTAATAGACCTTAGTTGTCATAAAACCATAATAAAAATATATATAAATGATGGACAAATGAATTACTTCCTTGTCCTCTTATGTAATATCGGTTCATGAATGTTGAGATATCTTGAAGCAGGTCTGAATTGCCTGTGAGTTGGTGGTTATCGGTTCGATGCCCAGTAGGTGTATAATTGTATAAAAGTAATTCAGATTCAACTACAAATTATAGATTCCCTCCTGTGTAGCTCCGGTGATGAAAGAGGATAGAGACAATCAATGAATCTTAAAAGTTTTTGCAGTTTCCTTTTCAAAAAGTGAATATTTTGCATTGTATTCAGATTGCATGTTTAAAGAACTAAAACATGTCTTTTTAGCTGGAAATATTTTTCTTGCTGGTTCTTTGTAACATATTCATCTCCACGCATGGAACACAAAGTGGGAAAGTATTAAGTTCAGTTTATTAGCAACTCGATCTTGCTTTGAACGACTAGATGAAATGCTCAATTGCAAGTCTGAAAACAAATACTCTAAACCTAAAATTATTGTTTCCATTTTTAAGACGCATATGATTACGTGGCCATACATTACGAACACGTGCATTGAGTTTACCTTGCAATGGAAAGAAAGGTAGTTCAACAACGTGTCCATTAATAGAGTTGGTCTTCTTCCCTTATCTCCGATCATTAAGTTCGGAGGATTGTAGCGTAAACTAAAGTCACTTGTGCCTTTCAAAGTAGTATAAAACTGTTCCCGCCAATAATCCTCCCCCCCCCCCAACACACTCTTCAAAGACACACGTTGGAAAGAAAATTAAGGTTACGCCAAGAACCCTGTTTTCGGAGTGTGAAGCTGAGCTTCGACGTTTCATTACGTATGAACAAATACGAACTCGATACATTTATTTAATAATAACCAAAATAGTGGCCTCAGTGGCTCAGTGATAGACCGTTCACCTCTGGTGCATGAGGTCCCGGATTCAAACCTTGCTTCCACCAAGTGAACTTTGTGGTGAACAAACACCGTGTGAGTGGGTTTCCTCTGGGCTCTCCAGTTTCCTCCCACTTTCTTCATTACATCATTTCATTCATTTCTCATCACAGTCTCCTTAAGCCTAGCCGGCATAACCGTGGGGCATAAAACTCAAAAATTTCATTTCATTTAATAACCAAAATCACTTACTGAGGATAAATGTGATCTGTTCTATATTCTCTGTTGGTAAATGCTAGTCAGGAAGTTCTTATGTCTATTTGAGGACAAGTTGTCGAGTTTTCGTAATTTAGTAGCTTCTGTCCTTGTTTTTTGCAGTCAGATATAAATAGCTTTTGAAAACCTTTGCAGCTTTTAAAGCATTTAATAGCTTTTAAAACATTTGCAGTATTAGTATTACTTACCAATTTTTTAGCTTCAAAATAACATATATTTATAGGCACAAAATGCATATGTCATTGTAAATGTACAATAAATAATGCTTTCAGACTATTGAGGAAGCAGAAGTGTCTTTGTTCTTATATGTAAGAAAAATTATTTAAGTATGTAACATGATCAGTTAACCTCTCTCTCATTCCAACAGGTAATGGGTGATGTTCAACCTTTCATGGAAACGAGAGACCTGCAACATTCGTTGAGTGTTCGTTGTTGGCAATTACGGAATAAGGAGCTGCTTTACATACAGCTACGTTAAATAACTTTCGTCTGCCATATAGATTTTTGTGTTTCTTCCGAAAATGATCTCTAAGTGATTTGGCCCCTTGAAATTCGCGAAAGCAACCTTCATCAATACATCTAAAGACTCCATTGGAGGATATTCTGTGTTTGAGCTTTAAATGAAGGATAAGTGTTGCTACTAGCATAAAATTTGATTTGCAAATTGAACAAGCAGGCATTGTTACAAACAATTACATATAATTCATTCAATTACGTATAACGCATGGTACTGAAATAACATTTGTTTAGAGAAACGTGATTCAAGCAAGCATAAAATATCAGTAGTTGTATCTGTTTCGACCACTATTGTTTACAGATATTTCACATGTTAAAAAAAAAAAATCATATCCAACAATAGTGTATCGTCTGTTTATCGTGAGAAGTACTTATGTCATATACCGCTTTTTCCAGAAGAAGCCAAAGATGTTCCCCTTCCTTAGGGTATTCTGCGTTAAACACAAAAAAGTTTTAAAACATATGTCCACACCTTTGAGTACGTTGTCTAGCTCAGTTAAGAATAGTTTATAATTTATTTGAAAGATCTTCAATGCTGTTTGCTGGGAGTAAAATTATAACTTTTCTCACAGTTTTTTACCTTTTTTGTTATAAAGATTTATATTTGGCCTACAAATGTTATTTTATTTTCACTAACCAGTTGATACATGTTAATATCATTGTTTAATTTTGAATAGATTTATATTTGGCCTAAAAATGTTACTTTATCTTCAGTAAACAGTTAATATCGTTATGTAATTTTGTAAAGATTTATATTTGGCCTAAAATGCTATTTTATTTTCAGTCAGCAGTTGGTAAATGTTAATATCATTGTTTAATTTTGAATTTAATATTTTTGTTTAATTTTGAAGTCTGTATGACTCAGTTGCTATACTCATTTATAATAAAATTCTTGTGTAGAAAAGTATTGTATGTACATGCTTTATATCCTAAATTCGTTCTATTTTTCTCCAAAAGTTGATTTATAACTTTGTTCATATATGTGTGTACATGTATTAGAACTTCATGAAAATGTACATGTATTCATGTACATGCATGCTATTCTAGGAATAAACCGACAAGCCTCGAATATGTGTTCAGGACCTCAGTATAAGAAAACAAAGTTTATTTGCAACTTTGGTCGGAAGCGCCTAATTATGCAGATGGAACCAATTTAAGATAATTAAAGACATACAAGAGTGAAAAAATGCGTCTGAGCCGTGACTCGAACCCGGGATCTTCGTCTTACCATGCAGATGTGCTACCCAGTCCGCTCTCAGTAACAACAATACATTCTTTCACTCTTTATAACGATGCTGTTCCACAAGGTGGAAGAATGTATGGCTGTTCTGGGAGCGGACTGAATGGCGCAGTGGTAGCGCATCTGCATGGTAAGCGGGAGGTTCCGGGTTGGAATTCCGGTTCAGTTATATGTTTTTCAGTCTTTGTATATCTTTGATTTCGTGCCTACAAAGGGTCTGGTGTGACAAAATTGGTTGTTTTCTCAATTTATCAATATATTAATGTAATTATTTAAATTGATCGTAGGATACTACATTGAATAAAACAATCGAGGAACTTTGCATACGGTTGAGTACCTCGATACGAGAGGGTTGTTTTAATTTGATCCTAAACGTTTGATTACGGAAAAGTAAGTATGTTCTACTTACCTTAAATTGGCCTCATTTCTGTAATTAGGCTTTTCCAACCGAAGTCGCAAATAAACTCTTTACTTATAGTGAGGTTCTGAACACGTGTGCGATGTTTCTCGGTTGTTTTATTCATTGTAGCCACTCCTGCGAACATTTCTACTGATTATCTTAAATTGGCCCCAGTTACGTAAATATGTATTTCCGACCAAAGTCGTAGATAAACTTTTTTCTTGCATTAACATTTTAAATACGTATGCGAAGTTTTTCAGCAACTAGTTTCTAATTTATTTGAAAAATCTTCAATGTTGTTTACTGGGAGTAAAATTACAGAATAAGTTTTCTTTAAGTTCTTTACGTTTTTTCTTAAAGTTTTGCATTTGATCTAAAAATCTTACTTTCAGTACTTTAACAGATGTTAATATCATTGTTTAATTTTGAAGCCTGTATGACTCAGTTGCTGTTTTTTTTACTATTATTATTTACAGTTAAATGATTTTGTAGAAAAATGTTGTGTGTAAATTCTTTATATATTAAATAGTTCTATTTTCCTCAAAAAATTGATTTGAAACTTTGTGTACATATACATAGAGTTCTAAATTTACATGTATTCGTATACATATTTCGTATGTTGCTTCAAAGTGTATATGTAAATCTTATTTTTGAAGAAGTTCTTAGTAACTAGAATCAATAACTTCTAACTTTATATGTGGGTTACCGCAAAAGTCATGGCAATTTTTTTTTTCCTTTCTTATGATAATGGTCACGCATCAAAAACTTCTGAAATATCCAAATGAAAGGTTAGCATATACGTAAACGTTACATGTAAGGAATTGTGTAAACATACACATCTCCATCAGAATATAGCACGAGAGAAAAAAAAATAATTGTTCGTATTATGGGATGTGTATTTATATCCAATCTATACGTAATATTTACATATGTATTAACTTTCCATTTGCATGTTTAAGAATTTCTTGCTTCGTTACCATTTTTGTTAGAAAAATTTCCCATGAATTTTGTGATAACCCTCGTATTATTTTCAGTTTAGTACCTATAGCAACAGTATTTGGTAATTGGTTCCAAATGGTTTGGTCAAATTCACTAAATACGGGTTTAGTATTTGCAACCAAATTATTTGGTTCCGAGAACCAAATTTCGTTCATTTTAACCAAATTTTTGGTATTCCCAACCAAATTCTACTTGTTTGGTCATTATTTGGTCAAAATTACCAAATGAATATTTGGTACTGATAACCAAATAATAGGTTCCTGCAACCAAACAAATCGTGACCAAATGATTTCGTGCTGGTGACCAAGCGTTTGGTTGGCGCTATATTGACCAAACGATTTGGTAACCAGCACCTATTTTTTGGTCAATTTGACAAAACTTTTTTTTCAGTGTATTGTACTGCATGGGACAGAAATACGAACAATACGCAAAAATAAGGAAAAACGAGTGGATGTGGAAGAAAGTGGTTTTATCTCCTCCCCCCTTATCTCTCCAATAAAACCGGAACTCATAAGTCTGTCACTTCCAGTTGGAAAATTGAACCACTATAGTTCGGAAGTGTAGCGTAGTTGCTCAATGTGAAAAAAAGCTTCATTTCGTAAGAGTAACTTCAAAGTATATACATCTCCACTAGTCTAGTGTGTACCTTAGCGCGCATGCACAAGGTTCCGGTTAGATCCCCAATAGGGGAACATTGAACGTACTACAATGGTTAGATCGTTTGTGCCTATAGCTTTTATATGTACTTTGGGCATTATCTAATCTAATGCTTAGATACAATAAATATTTAAAGAAAACATTTGCACCATTCATGTGACTGTAAACTTCCTTTTTAAAAACGTATTTCCTGAAATATGATAAAGAAAGGCATCTGCACTCTGATCTTTTGGTCTGGACATTTTCAAAGCATTTTAAAGATGTATCTGTGTGTTAGCTATATGCTTTTTAAAGCATATTATATAACCTATATGGTCATATTGACTGTATACGATTTGCTTATAATCTCAAACGACCAACTCCATACTACAGAAAGCTGGGCCTTTTTAAACTTGCCGATAGATGTGATTTGCATCGACTCACACTTCTCTTTAAGACTTTGCGCTTTCAACAACCTTCCTACTTATTTCAACGTTTGCAACCACTAAATGCTCACCACGATCACAATACAAGTTCAGGTGTAAATAAACTACTTTCTCTTCCCCCACATTCATCAAAATTCTACTCGAATGCGTTCTTTGCATCCACTATCCGTGCGTGGAATGACCGTCCATCTTACACAAGACAATCTCAGTCAATCAACCTATTTAAGAAGTCGGTTGAGCAGATCCTCCATAAGTCTACTAAGCAGAGGCTTACTAATATCTATATAAAAAAATGCTAGTTTTTATACTTCCTACCTTTTATTTCTTTTGTTCACTAAATGAATGTGACTATATTATGTGATTATTTGTAGTAATCTAAGTAATCTATGAGTGCATGTGATGTGATGTGCGCGTGTGTTTGTACGTATGATTGGGAGTGTTTTATATATTTTATACATATTTTCTAATTATTATTGTATCACGAATCATGATACTATTGTATTGCATGGTCAAGTGGGAGACAAGGCAGGAGCCTTAACTTCGCCATGTAAAATAAGACTAAATAAATAAATAAAGAAATATTATGGAGCACAAATGGAAAAGCACATAAGTGTATGCCTATATTACCAAATACTTCACGAGTAGTCTTACATTACTGACACATTGATCATTTTTCTGCAATATCTTAAAACCAGTCATTTAAACAACACATAAATTAACATAGAGATCCATCTCTACTCACATAAAGATCCACATCTCTAATAATATTACCGATGATAACTCCTTTTTTTTTCACAAAGGGTTTGCAAATCAATTTCTGATTTTGGCCAACACTCAAAATTTTTATTTTAGTTTGTGGGAATCGGCATAGTAATTATAATGGGTTTCCACATTTTTCATGTCGCGTTCAGTAACGCATATTTACCAAGACCAGTTCGGAATGAAGTGTCTAACTTTTCTAGATTACTTAATTAACTTTAAAATGTTTTATGCTTGGTATAAATGAGATGTACAGAAAAGAAATTGCTTGTAAGCAACATTGTCATATAAAACTAATTCCAGTATGAAAACAAGGTGCAGCTGATATTGCCTCTCATTCCCTTGCAGTTTGCGTCAACACAACACAAAATTAGCATTCTAGTTTGCGGTAATCGTCATAGCAGTCATGATTGTTTTCCAATTTTTTTTTTTCGCTGCGATACGCAAATATTGAGAAGACTAACACAAAATGTGGACAATACTTGCCTCAAATCTCAAGAATTTTCTTGAATTCCAAGTTGACCATTATAGCTATTCTTTCTCCCCAGCAAATCTTATGTCACTGTCATATTATATATATATATATATATATATATATATATATATATATATATATATATATATATAGAGAGAGAGAGAGAGAGACGGATGTGTGTGTGTGAAACTCAAGGAGGGGCAATTGTCTCCCGTGCCCCTAAATGACGCCTCCTCGGCTGCCATTTATTTAGATGACGTCGTACATGGCGAAAGAAATTAGTTATTATATATAGGCGTTCAGATCTCCACATACAGCAGATGAACGTATGTAACTTACAGCTGACTTATGGAAGATTGTTAGATGACAGTCTTCCTGCAGGTTTATGATTTAATATCTAAGTGGGAAAAGGCAGTACGTATATAGCATACACATAAAATATAGGCTACTCCATTCAGATTTACGAAGTAAACATAGGTATTCCGTATTTTTCTTAAATATAAGAGTATCCGGATAACTCATTTATTTCAGTGTTCTTAACGAGCCTTCCATCAACTGATTACAACAATTCATCAAAGGATTTCACTGACATGCAATAGTATTGGAAGAATTTATATCCGTACTTCCGGTGCTCCGTGAACATTAAATGAAACTGGCCAGTTGAGAGCCGATTTGGCAAGGAAGGATGAGTTTTCCATTCTAAGCACTCGGTTACTAGGACAAGAGCGCCGCCTGTACATTTCATTTGCACTATGTGCAAATTCATGACGGGTAAAGAAAAAAATATTTTACTGCCCCAAAAAATTAATCCAAATGTCCGTAAAACATGCCTTATTGTCTAGTTACGGAGCTAGTTTCGTGTTACCACTGCTGTGTATTTGGCGTTCTTGTAATCAGATAAAATAACGCCAACTTTACCGCGTTACTAACCCAAATTTAAAGTTCCTGTATTGGCCAGGCCTTAGCTCAATGATTTATATGAGCAATTTTTCTGTGTATCATAATTTCAGATTTTACCAGCAGAGGAAAGGCTATCCACCGACATAAAAGTTTCGCGTTTTTTAGTAGCATATTAGCATTCAACTTATTAAAAAGCATGTTTCTCAAACACGGAGGGAGGCAACTGTCTTCCTCTGTCCTCCCAAAATAACACCCTTGGATTTCCTACAAATGGATTGTAATCTTAATATTTTGATTTTGTTATCATATACGTCTATACCTAAATACCCATTACTTCGTGAAAATTATATTATTGAATATTTAAAAAGTATTTTTAATTTAAGGACTATTGAATTTACATATAAGCAAATTAAGTTTTAAAAAACAAGGGACATTTAACTCGCACGAAGAAGAAATCGGCATAGAATTACATCCACTAAAATTCCTGTTTATTTTCAGGAAAAAAGGAAAAGGATTTCGTATATTAATCAATGTTCTAAAGCAACAAAGATGGCGCAGGTCAAAGCTCAATGCCGTTAATGTACATATGTTTCCCAGTCTGAGCTTTCCAAAATACTGGGTATAAGTTCTGTATGTGCTAAACGCTTTTAAGCATAGTATTTCAACATTGTAAGCGGTGTTTTCCGTTTACATTCATGTAAGTTCAAATTATGTAAACACTCGTTGATTAATTTTTTCTTTTAACATTAATACACGTAGTGAAATCGGTTTCTTGCATAAACGAAGGTAATGTTGATACGAATTTGAAAGTTTTAAATTTCAGAAACATTAATTTCAGTATCCATTTCTTGTTAAGTGAATGACATGACTCTCATCACTGATAAAGTGAAAACAACAGAATTTGCATCGTTTTTTGAAGAGGTTTTTACCTCTAACTTTTGCACATCCTCGTCAACATATCGAAGTAGAGGAAAATCAGCAGTTACTATAACCATAGTTTGGGGCTCTACTCGAAGAACTCACAGTACCAATTAAACCTGAGGATAGACTCTATGTAACAGACACAATACCTCACCCGCCGCAGACTCCATCTGCTATCCTCAATTTTCACAGGCGCCACCTATATTTCATACGCTGCTTGCCTTTCTCTGTATCAACATCCTCACAACAGGATACTTGCTTGCTAAACTCAGCGTCTTCTTAAAACCACAGGAAGATCCAACATTACTTACCGCCTATAGACTCATTAGCCTAACTACAGTCTTCAGTAAAACATTTTAAGGGGATCCCGGCTTTTCGGGTTTTTTTTTAGACTTTCAGTGAAGCAGCTACTGCATTGTCACTATTTATCCTAGGATCATGGTTCATACATCATTCTCTTCAGAATGGAACCGGCTTTCAAATGGTACCACTTCCATGCTCATACCATATACCAGGAGAGGGAAAAATGATGTCAAAGGGAAAATTTTGGAAAGAAATTTTTTCACACTTTGGGCCCCTCCGGAACGGCCCTGTGTGAACATAGAGATCTAAAGAAAATCTGATAAATAGTACTTGGTATACTAAATGTGTGTACCAAATTTTAAGTTTCTATCTTGAATACTAAGGGCGGGAAAATTTTTTTAAAAATTCCCACAATGCCCCAAATTACCGCAAAACACCATGATCTCAGGTAAAAAATTTCCTGAGACATCCCTGATTACCCTAGGGTCATGTTTTGCCCATCATTCTCTTCAGAATAAAACTGCGTTTCAGACGGTATGACTCACTTGTCTCCATCATGTATCTCAGGCGGGAAATCCCGAAAAAGGGATTTTTGGGGTAAAACTATCCCTTTTTCTACGCTTTGCCCCTCTGGATCCCCCCTGTTTTAACTCAGAAATCTGAAAAAAAAATCTGGTAAATACTACTCGGTGGACTGAATGTTAGTGCAAAATTTCAATCTTCTACGTGCAAAAATAAGCCCTTGTCCATCCAGCTATGGGCATATCCTATCTAGCTTCTTTTTCAGCACATCCAGTTCTATGATCGCCTCCAAATCTTAGAGCCCCATGCGTTACGTTTTACCTATTCACTACATCTACGAACCCCAAACGCAGAAGTATATCATCATACATCAATGCCTCTTCTAACATTAAATGAATCATTATGGTTATCCTCCTCTGGACCATTTCCTTGCAATGTATAAAAGAGAAAGCAATTCAGATGACTATAACCCAGAACGTCGAATATATCACAGACCACATTTCAAATTTATTTATAAATCAGGTGCGAATCCAGAGAAAAATGTTCTTGCAGGGGCTCTGAGGCCGGCGGATCCAATGCTACAAGACACTACGTATATGTATAAAATTGAGCTGTGTTATTCTAAATCCGAGAAAACGAATCCGAAAGTAATTTTCAATTACCAAGTACTTACATTTATATTCTTAGGGAAAAATGATGGAAATAAGTTGTTTTATGAGGGAAGGAACAGTACAGATGCAGTGTAAGATCAAATATTTAGTCTATATCAATCATTTTTCTGTTCAAGCAAGTATAGTTTAAATAAGAAAATGTATAAGTGTGTATTGAGGTATTGTAGTTCGACAGGATCCGGATCCCCCACTCAGGTGCAGACAAAACACATGTATAATAAGGAATAGTGAAACTTGGGGTCCAAACATGGTGCTCTCCCCCTTCCATGGATTACAAGGATATTGTATATCTGATCTATAAATTACTTCCATTTTTAATTGTAGCTATTTTGGGCAACGGTGCTTAAAAGTGTAGAATATGTTATGAAGAAGAAGAAAAAATGTAAAAAATATGTTGAGATAGATTGATGTTCATGTAATGGTAGTTATTATAGCTAGAGATAGTTCAACAAAAAAGATTATTATTCATAAAGTTTTGAGAATAAAAGTTAGTTGTTCTATATACGTATTTGACGAACCTAATTTCCAAGGTATGCAATTGTTAGTTTTTACAATTAAGTGTCAAAATTAAAGTACCGAATCGTGTTGACTTACTCGAACTGTGAGCAAATATATGTAACAAAAAGGGAATCTTAAATAACGTTACGGGATGCATCCCTCATGTGAATTAATTTTACCACATTCATGATCGAGACTCCATGTAAATTCAGTTCCAACGGTCTCACCTCCGAAAACAGCAAAAACAGCGTAGATAGATACTCAAAGCCCTTAATACATTCATGAATAATAATCATAATTTCTGTTTGCGCTAAACATTTTCAAATGTGGGTCACCTGTCGCTACCTGTTACCGCTTTTGTTCTGTGGCAATCAACGTTGAAACCGGAAGAGCTTGCGTATAGCCCGCTCCCCCCAGTTCTTTGTCACCAGAACTGGAAGAGTCACTACTACTGTTACTGCTACTACTGCTACTACTACTACTACTGCTGCTGCTACTACTACTACTACTATCGCTATTACTACTACTACTACTCCTACTGCTGCTACTACTACTTATATCGAGAACAGAACCCAATCAACCCCTGCGAGGCTTCTAACCCGTTCCTACTACTACTACTACTACTACTACTACTACTACCGCTACGCTACTACTACTACCACTGCTTATACTAAAGCTTCCTTACAACAAGATTTAATTTTAAATCTATATAACATGCGACTCCGATTCATTATGAACTAATATGAATCGTTAGAATAAGTACGATTCGTTAAAAATCACTGGGGGGAGCGGGCTATACTCAACCACCGGAAGTATTCTGCTACTTTCGGTTTGAGTATAGGGTTAATAGATGTCATAGAATTTATTCTTAGCATGCTGTATCGGTTAAAAAAAAAAAAAAAAAAAGGCTTTTCAATAATTCTCTTCGATATTTCTCTGATATCTTCTGAAACTCAGACGGACATATCTGTTCTATTCGTATAATACTTAAGATACTTACGCATAGCATAGTTTAGAAGTCCAATAATTGATTCGTTAGAGTAGTTTATCCTAAACTTGTTCATCTGGCGCTACCATTCGTGAAACCTCAATGCTTTACATCTTGCCTCTCGCTGGTCTGAGATACAGTATCGAATTCTCAAATCTTCAATAATAATAATAATAATAATAATAATAATAATAATAATAATAATAATAATAATAATAATAATAATAATAATAACAGCAAATTGAGATCAAAAGAAATCCATGGAGTCTTTAAGAATTACCTAGAAGACCCTGATACAGAAAAAACTGCAATGAAATGGCTGGCTCAAGGAAACTATCATATAATCTTCCGGAACAGTAGTCTTTAAGGGGGTAGACTACTAAATATTTTTCAAAAACTAACAATTTTTCTTTTGCCAGTTTTTCGTAAGTGAAAAGAGATCATGAAATGTAAATTACTTCAGTAATAGATAATGTTATTCTATACCCAAAAATATGAGTCGGAAGAATTTTCAGTGTTGCCATCCATAGAAATTACAGTGTGACCAGAATTTGAATTACCCCAAAATCTAGGTTATGGCAGCGACTGGAAAAATGAACTCAATGGCAATTGGTGACTTATCATACTGTCTGTGTTCATTGTTAATTACTGTTTAAATAATATTTGTATTTTAATTCTACTGTTTGTTAAAATTATTTATTTTGTACTCTTTTTTACAAAATAAATACAAAATTACTATCATTAAAATAGACCAATAAGTAACTCTCATAGATGTATCAGTGTCATTGACTCACAGTATATGTATTATCTGTCACAATAGAAGATGTATGTTTTAGTATATTCTGCCCCTTAGTATGAGAATGAAGTAGTTACGCTCCCTTTCTACCACCTCGCCATTTAAATAAACGTTTTAAAGGTTTTAAAGTTCCAATCCCTAACAAAATCGATAAATCGATATTATTTTTATCTTTGCAATTCACACAAGACACTATAGAATATCATAAAACTTAATAAAAAGAAGAAAATAAGAATACGTTCGTTTACAGCTTGAAACTTACCTCTATTAGCCGTATACTTACAGAGTACACGAGTTTTCCTACATGTTGTTCCGTGGCTCATTAGATTCGTACATTTCTTTGTTCATTGATCAAATAGGACAATAGTAAAAAGAAAAATATGGTTACAATTTTAGGTGTGATCCGGCATTCTGCAGTTTTTTTTTGTTTTTTTTTTGCGTGTGTGTGTGTGTGTATGTGTGTGTGTGTGTGTATTTGTGTATGTCAAGTGAAGAGGGTGAATTAGGTGTTTACAAGCGTAAAGACCGTTCTAGATTTTTGTATTAATAAAAACTATGTACAGATTTTTAACTGAAAACTAAATTGAGTTCTCTACAAATTATACACTATAAACAGCTGTGGTAAATGAGATGGATTTCAGTTATTTTGTGTGTGGATAGCACATTGGCTTCCATTATCTTTATTTCTAGAACCAAATATAACTAAAATATGTTTTCTTTAGAAATAAGATATTCATATTTAGTTCTAAACAAAACAGAAAGCATAGTTTAACATGTCACTATGTCTTTCCAATTTATTACATAACTAGAACTCGTGTCTCACTCTTAATAGAAACAGTTCTTACTCACGATATTTAATTTAACGTCTCTTTGTAACAACATTGTAATATTTGTAATTATGAATGTAGTTTATTTCTGTCAGTAGCTGCCGCCGTCCTTACTCGCTCTTCTTGTCCTCCCAAGTTTAGGTACCAATGCCCTAGAGCAGTGTTTCTCAACCGCTGTGTCGCCACTCATTGGTGTGTCGCGAATATATGTCAGGTGAGGCGCGAGATTTAAATGTCTTCTAAGATCTTCCGCAAAGAAATTAGCTTTAGAAAGCAATAAAAATCTTATCGTCAATCGACTTGATTTCACCTTGTCTTCCAAGTTTAAAACTGAAAAGTTTAATTTTAACGCTGTTCATGTTTCTTTGGAAAGAAACTCAGAATATGAGAGTATGTCTGTGAAGAGTTCGTTCACAGATGGATATGCTTTGCAAAAATCGCCAGGATCTCACTAGTTTTAAGTTTGATGTCTTTTTATATTTCTGATGGTAATATTTCTTTCTCATATTCCTGCTTAAGAGTCATAAGTTTCTTTTATGTTAATATATTTCTATTCAAGAGTCTTACGTAATTTGCTTGTAAAATTTGTATCTCATAGTCATTCCAATAATGAAAAGATGTATGTATTTTTGTATGTGTGCTTTTCTGCATCTAGGAGAGAAATCACATGCAGGAGTGTGGCAAAAGTTTGATACCCGGTACCTACTTTGGCGTGCCCTAATGGAAAAAAGTTGAGAAACACTGTTCTACAGAATCGGAGATTTTACTGGCTTCATGTCACTTCATTTTCATTTATCATTATTTTTCTTTTTTAAATCACGTATTACGTACATCTAGTGGTATGTCATGTTAACAAAGGAGATCAAATAAAGGAAATGATAGTGCAAATTATTATTAACGTATTTAATTGAAAATAAGACCGGGCTTTTGCCGAAAGGATGGATTAGGACTTATTTTTAGGATACACTGTATTGTCAACTGGAAGCATAACTGGTTTGCCCTCTAATCATCGAGAGAGACGCCCAAAGTAACTTTTGTTGTGAGGCTTGGAATAGAGCAAGCGGAATTTTAGGTAGTTTGAATTTCGATATATGGTACAAGGATCTTTTTTGAACGTATATAGAAGGATGTGGGGCTGATTAGAGATGCAAAGTGTTTATTAAAATTAAATTGAAAAACAACAAAATTGAAAGGTGTAATATACCTGGTTGGTTGGATTTGAGTTTAACGATTCGTTTAGCACTGAAGATTATGAGCTTAGACGAGACGTTTGAGGAAGCTTAACGTTGGACCCTAACCATATGAACTTCTCGCCGCGAATTGGCTTCTTTTCTTTTACGTGTTGTAATTAGTGATTATTTCAGGGAGCGTACATCACTCACGACATTGTTTCTTGTAATTAATTCATCTAAACCAGTGACGGTTAAATGGTGGCCCTCGGGCCTCATCCTGAATAAAAATAAAATGTGTATGATTTGTTCCATTACTTTCTATTCCACGCGTAGTAAGAAGCGACCATTATGATATGGCTGAATCGAGACTTCATTTTTAACTGTGAAAATATTTTCTTTAACCTTTTGGTTACCAAACCCATTCTGCAAGATAAGGGTGTTGGTTCCGAAAAGATTTCTAGAAAAATGCAAGTTTCATAGAGTTATTTTCTCAGGCCATAATTGTCCTAGACTAGTGGTTCTCAACCTAATTCCTATTACAACCCCCATTTTATCACATCCTCTTGCCAGCAATTTCCTTATAATTTCTGGTTTGTAATAAACTTGTGTGGGATTTCTAATATAACTATTACCGAGATCTCACGATATCCATCTATTTCTATAATTGTAGAGCCCATTTCTTGTATATAGTGGATACAGTAACTTCCTTAAAAGCGAATGGATTAAAACCAAATTTGATCACTTTATTCATATTACAAATTTCTTATCCGACCCCTCATACTGGTTCAAAATGGAGGTTGTTTGAAAATTTTTAAAAGTTCATAACTCCCTTAATTTGGGGTCATATGTTAAAATAAAGTGATTTATAATTTTGGTTTAATATAATTGTAATGTTCCTTTTTTTGTAAATTGTGTATTTTGTTAAGATTACAATACTAACAATTATTTAATTGTGGGTTAAATGAGTTGGTCGCAAAGGACACATTCTTTCCTGGTAGTAAACTATTTGTAGTTGCCGGCAATAAACATCCTTGGGATTACGATTTAGAATTCTAATGTTAGCCCGTCATGTATGAGTGATGACGTCAAACGCCGATCACACTATCCGATGAAAGGGAAGGTAAAAACGGCCTGGGACCTGTATGTCAGGTGCCATCCCAACATTTGCCTAGTGTGACAGAGGAAAGTCTCACTAAGGAAAGCTGGTCTGAAACAGCTTTTATATTTTTCGACCGAGCGTTCCCACCGGGAATCAAATCTGGGACGAATCGTACCAAAGCCAAGAGCGTTAGCGGCGACGCTATGCGCGGCCACATACCAGATTCTGCTCTCTGGCTTAGTTACTACGATTATACATATAACAGTGTTGCCACAGTCCTAGCTCTGGAGTGGGCTGAAAAATAGTACCAAATTGAAACAAAAAGGGCTGAATTCATTTTTTGTCAAAAAGTAAAGTATTTATACCCACTTATGATCGTCCCTGATCTAACTTTAGGCTTACATATAAAATTTGTTACAACGCGTCGATATAGATCTATAAAACGCAGAAATGTTCAAGTATCTTTATATTCGTCAATATCGCGTCACTAGTAAACAACTTAGCCGGGTAAGCCAGCAACTACGTCAATGTATTTTTTCGTGCTATTGAGTACCGTGTCGTTGTGGGGCGAGCGGCGCGACGGCCACGGGCGCTGAATTATGGGAGCACAAAATTCGGAAGGAAAAAGAATATATAATATATATATATATATATATATATATATATATATATATATATATATATATATATATATATGGGAAGAAAAAGTAATAAAAAGTGCCCCAAATCAAGGAAAAGCAGGGTTTATTTTTAAAAAGTTTATTACGCTTCGCGGCTGGTCTATCGACCTCACTCATATGTACAGGGCCGCCGTCATATATTCTCGCCCCAGGCGCTGATTTTCGACGGCACGGCACTGGTGCTATTATCGTTTTGGTGTAGCATCTGTGCAAGGATACATAAATTATAAACTTACTTGAGCACACGCGGGTATTCTTCAGAATATGCAACACTTGATGCAACGTGTGTGTGCTTCTTTCTTTTTTAAGATTTCAAGCTAAAATTTTCACCACACTGCTTGTTTCTCGTCTCCTTCATGCGCCGCGTGGATGCGCCCATCTAGCGTCATTTGTTTCCCGGTATAGTTCGAATTACGAATTTTCCACAAAAAAGTTCGTTGTGTTATGCGGTGTAACGTCACGGAATGAATATTCAACAGCATTTCTTAAGAGTCCAATACACAGTATGAGTAACGTGAAATGTGGGAAAAGTTTTATTGACACTTTTGAAAATGTGACATGTGTATTTCTTAAATGGTGCTGAATTGGGTAGAATTGTACCAACTTTTTCACAAAAGGGGCTGAAAATGCCAGCGTAGTACCAACGGGACGATGAATGATATACGTTGTTATAATATGCTAATACAGTTATATTAAATTTAATGGCAATAATTATTTATTTTCTTTATTATTATTTTTTTTTAAACTGCAATTTCATGTAAACTATAGTATAAACATTAGTCAGAGCACGATACAGGTAAATGTTGTAACTTGTTCTGGACAACTCACTGAATATTACATTAGAGATTCGCTTAATTCAAGTGATTAAAACGAAATTTTGCTCATCTAATAATGATTTTCAATGTTCTCAAAAGTTGGAAAAACAAAAGAAAATAAAAAATTACTTTTAAATTTCCACCTAGGGAGCAGAACAGTAATGTTATTATCAATAGGGTTATAAGGGAAGTCAAGAAACAATAAAATCACTCGAAAACAGAGTTTGGCCGTCCTAGCGAAAGAAAATGTAAGATAGGTATTTAACAGAATTTTTAGTGATAATTGCTACGACTTCAATAAAAGCGTTAAAAAGCAGAAAATAATAATAATAATAATAAGTAAGCGCTTAAAAGATACAAAAAGTCATTACTATCATCTATAACAAGAAATGAAGTCTGTGATAAATTAATAACTAGATCTAATATAAAATTAGGGTAAATGTTTAGCAGAATTGATCAAGAAATACTTTTAAAAAATGCAAAATTTACATGAGAAATGGAAGATGCAAGTACTTACACCTAATATAACCTAACCTAGGGTGACCAAATCGTGAACTATAAAAAACGGGCCAACTTTTTACTTCTGGGTAGTTAATCCCCTAAATATATATTTTTGCCTCTCCGTTCTCCCCCCCCCCTCTCTCTCTCTCTCTGTCTGTCTGTCTCTCTGTATCTCTCACAAAAAGGGCACATTTACACTTTTTCGTTTTAAAACCTATTGAAAAGGTTGTGGAATTAATTAAATAACAAGTAACTATCAGCAATTAACAAAAAGTAAAATTTTGGAAACTACTAAAATATATGAAACATTCATCAATATTTATCAATCAACAAAATCTGTCACCGGCTGAATTTATTACAAACTATTCTCAGCATGGGATTCAAACTCCATTTATTTGCTTTTTCTTACTTTTAAACATTATTTCACTTACAACTAGTTTTCTTTCTACTTTCACTTTTATAAAATCACGGAAACACTGTACTGTATTGATGACAGCGCCTCAGTTTTCCACCGCCCGAAACAGAGATTACAAACAGTTTGTTTCTCACAAGACTTTCAGCCCCTTGCACTGTCGTCTGCGGAGTGGGAGTCTTGGAGGAAAACGGTGCAGCCACCACATCTAATATCGCAAACGTCGTAATGACGTTGCTCAATAATTAGACATATTCCAATATAATCATATAGCTTAGAAAATAATAATATAAATTAGGAAATTTTAGATTGGAAAGTTTTTTGTATCTAACGTACGTAAATACGGGACATTTTGAGGTCCCGGAAAAGTTTATCGGGTCACCGGGAATGGTAGTGAAAAAATAGGCCAATCCCGTTTTTACTGGACGGTTGGTCACCCTAACCTAACCAAATCTAACCTAAACTAAAGTAACTTAAACTAACCTCAACTAACCTATTTTAATATTAATAGAAACAAGTGAAATTCTATCATTTTTTAAGAAAATTATGCTGGACTCCTACACTAATATAAACTAACCTAACCTAACAGAAAATAACCTAAACTAACCTAAGATAACCTAATATGAACAGAAACTATCGAAATTGTAACACAGTTTAGAAAAATTGCTGGACCCCTTCTGCTAAACATTGTCCAAAATTAGTTTCTATGATAATTTTATGAAGCATTAATTTATATGTCTTAGCGCATGCTTCACTTTTTAAAAATAGATAATAGTAATGAATGACTTACTACTTTCAAGCGCTTTATTATTTTTATTATTATCTGCTTTTAATCTCTTTTGTTGAAGTCGATTAGTTGTTTTTTTTTTTAAAAAAAAAAGTGGTTTTTATCTTCTGGTTTTCGTGCGTTATTAAATCAGTTATTTTTGTTTTAAGTTTATTTAATTTTTCGATATTATGATATGTACAGGGTGGACCAATTATCTTGATACGTCCTTTACTTTTATACCTTACGTAGAAGCATGTGAAAAAAAAATACAACTTCGTGTTGAGTTGAAAATACTGTTAATCTTTGGTATCACAAAAAATGCCAAACAATCTCTTCCTTGTCGATATTTGCATGGTACAAACAGTGGCGGACTCAGAAGGTAAAAACTAGCGGGGTTACAGATAGAAACTGATTATTGTGAAGTGACTGTGTATTAGAAGTAACTGTGAATTTAATTCTCTAATTTGTATTATTTTATTAAATTGCATTATCAACGACAGAATTATGAACTTTTGAAAATTCATCGGAAGGAAACTTTGATCAAGATTGTACATTCTCAGACAGCTTTTGTAAACGCATATTTGTTAATAAACACGACTAGTTTCCTCATTCCATTATGGTAGGTATTCATGAGTTTACTATAATATAGCAAATGTAATATAAATAATATAAACTAACCTAACAAAATGTGTTTACAACTGTCCAAGGACGCGTACAGAAAGCATTTCTTGCATGTAGATCCGTTATGATTCAAGAAAAGGTAGACAAAGTACTGTGACGCCATGTGAGCTTGGAGTATTTTGTAAGTATAAGTAAAATGCAAGACAGATTCGTAACACGGGACACATAGAAAGCTCCTAAGATGGAACTGTGTGCCGTCTTAGAAATAGTAGAAACGATCGTACTAGCATATGACAACAGAAATAGAAATGTATCCTTTAGTAACCCGTTATAGGAAAATATTTATTCCTTAATGGAGACGAAGCAACAGCTACGAGGTACACTCAAGATATAGCCTAACACCTCCATTTTTTTCTTCAGGACTCGTAACAGATAGGAACGTGCTCTTTGTTTTAAAATACGTGAGGACTCGTTATTAATGAGTGACAGGGATGGCAACACTGTACGACACACAGAGCTCTAGTGGCAGCCAGTGATGCCAATTTAGCCTATTTTTGGCTAAATCTAGTAGGCCTATATTTGGGGAGGCATTTAGCTATACAAATCTACGAAATGCTTATAGCTTTAAATATAGCTTATTTTATGAGACTCTTTTGCCATTTTTAGCTTTTTTTATTAGCCGTTAAATTAATACTAAAAGTACTTTTTATTTGAAAATAAAATGTAATTTTTTCAAAAATAACCTATTTGCCATTATATATTATAGTATTAATTGATTTCTCTAGACAGAAAGTATTTTATTACGCAACAAACACTTGTGTTTCATTCTTCTTCTCTCTCGCCACCTACAGATTTACAACTATTTAATAATACCTATCGATTCAGAAAGAATTTTAATGTCGCTCCCGTAACGGCCCTGTTTGCTACTTTTTAATTATTTAACTTTTCGCATTTCATTGCCAGAATGAAAGTTTTCTAACACAAATTTAGGAAACTGTTCGGTACTTCAAGTCACAGAAACTGTTTTTGTTTATTAAGGGAAACAAATAGGATTGTTCCTAAACTCTCAATGGAATCATGATGATTCATGTGGATGTACAGAGAAATAAAAAGTGTTTGTAAGGGTTAGACATGCCGAAAGAAGTAGTACGTACTGAAAATCGTTATAATGGCAGTCTACACAAACACAACCAATCCATAATCCAACGATGGTGTATCCAGTTCCGGGTTCCAGTGCCTCGGCTAGCTGCGACGTGATCGATGATGACTTTTTTCAATATAGCTGTTGACTTTCACAAATCAGATGAGTTGTTGATGGATTTTGTTGTAATTTAGAGTCATGTATGTTGCTTGTTAATCTTCAGCGAATAAAATTCAACATTTTAAATTTTACTATAACTCACTTATAATCATAAACATAAAAAAAGGATAGTGGCCTCGCGTAGCGTAGTCGCTAAGGCTCTCGCCTTTGGGTTCGATTCCCGGTGGGGGCACTCGGTCGAAAAAGTGTAAAACGCTTTTTCAGGCCAGCTACCCTGAATGAGGTTTTCTTCATTCACACCAGGCAAATGCCGGGGTGGTACCTAACTTATAGATCCCAGGCCACTTCCTTCCTTCCTTCCCTTTCCCCGGATTTTGTGCTCGCTGAGGGACGTCATCCCTCAAAACGTGAAGGGCTAAATGGCCGTTGATGCCGAAAGCCCAGAAATCTAAACTCTAAACAAAAAAGGGTATTTCAAATCTACAATGTGGGTTATAGGTTAGCAGTTCAAAATCTAGCCATTTTTTGCGTAAAAAAGCTTATTTCTGAAGGCCATCTAGCTTATTTTCTTCAGAGGTTGTTGGTAACACTGGTGGCAGCGGTAAAATAGCGACGTGTTCATTCCAAAGACAACGTGTAATTATTCGTTTTCCCCATTTGCATCGAGTGACACCGCTTGAAATCCATCGCCAATTGAGTAAGATATGTGATTATTATGTCATGGATGTGTCAAATGTGCGTTCGTGGGCACGACAGCTCGAAGAAGGCAGCAACGTCGTGTGACAACAAGCCAAGACATTCTCAGCCTAGCACAAGCCTGTTTGACGACATGATCGAAGGATTGGAGAAACTTGTTTTGTAGGATCGCCGAATGAATGTGGAACATATTGGCTCCCAAGTTGGTATTTCCGCAGGATTTGTGCCCACAATCCTGCATAAGACCTGAAAATGCAAAAAGGTGTCCTCCAGGTGGATGCCACGAGGCTGCGCGCGTGGCATGTTGTCAGACAATGTCAATGCGTGATGACAACATGAATGGCAGTTTATTTTCATTGATAGTGGCAATGGTTAGACATGGGTGACATTTATTGATCCTGAAACGAAGCTTCAGTCTGCTTAATGGAAGCACACATATTCACTGCCACACACACATACACACACAAAAAGTAAGCACAAGTGATGAAGAAATGATGGTGGTCACGTTCTGGGACAGCGATAGAGTAATCCTTATTAATTGCGTTCCAAAGGACACTACGGTGACAGGCACCTCCTTCCAAAATGTTTTGAAGAATAAGATCCTTCCAGCATTGCGTGAAAAATGGCCGGAAAACGCTGCTCTTGCACCAGAGCATCGGCCGAACGTGACGGAGCAGATTCTTCGTGACAACTTCTAAGCGATTTCTCATGCTCCCTACATACCTGACCTAGATCATAGCGACTTTTGGCTCTTTCCAACAATGTAAAACACTCTTCGTGGTCGCATATTTACCAGCCGTGTCGCTTGAAGCGTTCGCTGCTGCCATGGAATCATGGCGTTCACGTTGTGAAAAATATATACAGGGTGGCCCACTTTAATCTTTATACGGAAATATCTCGAAAACGGTTGAACATAAATGAACCGAACAAAAACTCAAATAGAAAATACCATAGAGCAAAACGAATGGTGATGTCGTAGTGATATCCAGGGCCGCCCTTCATGGGGGCCCGGGGCCCAACTTTAAATTTTAAATGGAAACAAGAGGCGAGTGATACCTCATTCAATAGATATTTAAAAACAAAAAAGCGTTGTGGCAAAATATTTTTCATATCGGTCACCGCATAGAAAATAGCCACTAAGATATGTTGCCTGTATCACGCAAAACGTCCAGTAACACTAATAAGAAAACGGTTGAACATGTTGAACATAACTTTTCCAATAAAGAATAAAAGGCAAAACTTACTTATAAACTTCAAAACAAATATACATAATAGTTTCAATCTTTTTGTCATTAAAAAAACTGGGCGCCCAGGCCCCCGAGGGCCCTTGCTAGGTCCGCCACTGCCATCTTGATTCATAATTGAAAATATTAAACAGTATAATGATCGTGTGATGTATGAAATTGCAGTAGGGGGTTGTAGCCTTTAAAGTTGCATTTGCAAAATCAAATTCATTGTTTAATAAATACAGACAAGGAAATACATTCTTCTCTATTATCGTATTTATTGATTTAAGCTTAAATTTGCTATTATCAATATTGTGTAACGATTCACTTTCAAATGTAACGAAGCATCATTGCTTAACTAAGTCTAAAAATAATTTATATTCAAAACTACTACATCAGTCCAATTAAACAATAGTTGAATTAGGAATAAGGATTTACATTTCTGGCCAATCGGCATCTATGGCCTTTTAAATCCTGTACGAATGAAGGATGACTTCCCACGATGATCGAACTACCCGGAGAAGTGGGAAGAACGGAAGCGTCCTGGGACTTTCTTGTGAGTCCCTATTCCTGATTTTGCCTGGCGAGAATGAGAAAAAAAAACATACGGAAAAACTTCAGTCAAGATGGCTAACCTGAAAAGACTTTTACACGCTTCTAGATTGTGAAATCATCGCAAGTCAAAAATGTGCACAACCTTATGAGCGATTCGGAGTTCGAACTTAATAAATTTAGTTACTTTTGAAGCATTTTATTAAACTTACTTATTCTAGTTTTGGTTGAGTTGGCACATGTAATTTTTGTAGTCTAGCGTCAATAATACATCGCATTTAAAACAGAAAAGCAAATACAATTGGCGATATAACTGTGGAATGCACAAAATATACTTGAAAAATAAGTCTTACCAACTTCGCTGAGGCTGGTAATGTCTCATAATGCCCACATACGTACTTTTATTGGATCTGGATGCATTTAATTGGAAGATGTAGCTGCGGATGAAGCAGTGCTAGCTGCGCTCTTGAAAATGTACTTTTGTTGACCCCTTAGTGAACCCAGTGGTGTACAAACACCGTGTGCGTGAGTTTTCTCTGTGTTCTCCTGTTTTCTCCCACTTTCTTCATTCAACCTTTTCATTCATTTCTCATCGTCATCGTCCCCATAACTGTGGGACGTAAGATTTCATTTTTATTTACTTCTAAAGATCACTAATGACAGCAACGCTTATGTTTCTTGTAAACTTTGCAAAAGAAATTTATAGCGTCACAATAATATAGAACTGACATCATCACAAGAGTCTTACTTAAGCCAGTTTAGGCATTCAAAAGGAAAATGGAGCAATGTTAAAACGAGTTACGAAGTTATCTTATATCTCTACTTTACGGAGACATGCCCAGTTGGTAGATAACTCTAATTACCTTAAACCTACTTTACGAACTACAAGAAGGAAGTAGATTACGAAAAAGAAAAAAAGAAAATATTTCTTTTTAGCCCAAGTGTAAAAGATGTGTTGTCACATTTACTTCCGTGATTCACTATTCAGATTGTCTTAGCAGTGTTGCTAACTGCAAAATGAAAACTTTTACATTTTATTTTTTTATTTTTATTTGGATAATATCCGCAAGAAGTGGCGGCTCTTAAGGGAAGTTGCATTGATAAAAATATTAATTCTATCGCTACGAATTAAGGGAACAAAACTTTATACGACTCCAGAATGCTACAAATATACAAGAATTAGTATATTAGATCACCTTTCTTCCCCTAGTTGTATCAATCAAATTTACATTTTTTACTGATGTGACTTCCCTATTCCCCCTCCTACTGTTAGTGAGGATAATTTAGAGTGGATGTATTATGATCTCGAGATCAGATCCTCAATTTTACTGAGGTGTTTTGAATAGCAAACACGCAAATAAAAATAAGTGTATTATCATAATTTATGTTGACATTCGAAGTTAGATGATACAAAGGTCTGTCCTAAAAGAAATGCCACCAAGTCTACAAGTATGAAACAAAACATTTATTTACATAATAAAATTGATAATAATATTTGGAAACTAAAATTCTTCAGCGAAGGGATCCTGGAAATATTATTCAGGAAGTGCGTTTAAAGCCATTTCACAAGCTGCTTTAACGTAATCTTATTCTATAACGATGTCCTTTCAGGGAGAATTTCAAACAGAGAAACAAAAAAAGTCTGCGACAGCCAAGTCGAGACTGTACACAGTAAAAAATGGCTGTGTTAATTCAACTCAATTTTAACGCATGGCAGTGGTTCCAGCGTGACTACCACTATGCGGTGTTAGTTCAACACAGATCCCGCGGTGTTGGCGTTTAACACAGGGGGTGTGTTACGTCTTTTACACACAACCGGTGTTAATTTCAAATCTATGTTAGTATTTTCGGTGTTGATTCGACACCATGCCAGGGTCGGTAGTGTACAGAGAAGTGTTGAATGTTACTTGTAGTTGTGTTGCACCAACATAAAGAAAGTAACACAGTGCGTATTGTGTTAATTAATTTGTGTTAATATTACACCATGTCCAGTATCAATATAACACAGCCCCCGTGTTAATTAAACATCATTTCATTATTTCAACACACAATCTGTGTCATAATTCAAGGTCAAAGCCGTATAAGTAACACCGTTCCTACGTTAAAATTCAAGGTCAGACCACTAGATTAACACCGTTTTTGGTGTTAGTTCGACTCCACTTCTGTGTTACTACGACACCTATTTCGGTGTTGAGATAACTCCGTGTGTGGTGTTGATGTAACCATTTTTCTGTGTTGGAAAACCTTGTGGTGTGCATGCTTACGCTTACCAAAGATTCTAATTTTAAAATAAGAATAGTAAACTACAGAACAATTAATATAGAAAATCTTCGTAAAAATTTTTGTCGTCCTCCCCAACATTTATTGTGAAGTATTTCTTGATGGTGCGAAACACAATCTCCCCCAACATCTTGTTCGACAATGATAGAAAACTCTTACCTATATCCTTATAATATGTTTGCCTCTTAATCGTGACTCTACTTGTTTTCCGCCATTTTAGAAGCACAATCCTCGGTGTTGACTAGTAAGCTCTAGTGGAGTGTAGAAGTGACAGTAATACGATGTTGTTTCTCGCTGTTAACATAAGAAACATTATATGAAACAATTGAAAACACAACGCGCGGTTTGCATGGTGAAATTTTGCGTATAGAGATTTGTTTAAGTATTTCTTTCTACTGTGTTTGTCTGTAGTTTCAATTCTTAATCCTTTATAATTAAATGCCCAACATATTTGGCAATCACGCAGAAAACAACACCGAAGATTCTATACTTATGTTAATTTAACTCACAGGTTGTGTGTCATTTCAACTACCAGCATCTGACACACAACTCTAAATGGAGAGTGAGTTGTTCTAACCACCTATTCTTGTTATATTTTAACACAATCGTGTTAACACATAGGCATGTCGTTGAAATAGAATAACGATTTTTTACAGTGTAGGGTAGCTGGGTTGTCAAGTTATATTTGATCAGGTCACAACGAAGGCAGTATGGGCTGGCGCGTTATCATGATAAAGTTTCCAATCGCCGCTGACATGTGGTTTGACGTGCCAGTTCCTTGCTCTCCGTCACTTGAAAACTTCTATGTAAAATTAAGAGTAGACGGTTGTCCCGGGGGGATACAAATTTAAAACTGGACGATCCCTTAGATGCCGAAAACTACAATTAGCATGTTATTGATGTTAGACTTCTTCACTCGTTACTTCTTGGAGCGAGGGTACGCCTAGGTATGTCACTCGACACTTTGCCTCTTCGTTTCGCGGTTGTGCTGAAATATTCACGTTTCATCACCCGTGATAACATTGTCGGAATGTAAGGAACACTTATACACATTTCGAAAACATCTTCACATATTTCCAAGTCGTCGGTCAAAATTCTTGAGACAGGTTTTGCGCATAGTTTCCTCAAGTGTAAATCATTGGTCACTATATCGTGGATTATAGTTTTTGGACCTTGTGAACCCAAATGTATTATTATTATTATTATTATTATTATTATTATTATTATTATTATTATTATTATTATTATTATTATTATTATTATTATTATTATTATTATTATTATTATTATTATTATTATTATTGATATTGATATTATGTTGACGTGCTATGCAGCACCGTAAGACGGAACCTGCTCTTAAAGTGGGATCCGAGCCATTACTCGGGTTTATAACCGAGGAAAGTACTGTCAAGGGGAGTCGAACCCGAAATAACTTGCATACAGAGGAAGCACGTTAGCTAATCGGACAGAGAAACTCCTGGTCACGCTACTAACCCTTACAAGATTCTAATATTAGTACGTTAATATGCTGTAATTGTAATGTAACGTAAGATAGTCTGTCCGTTACTCCACACTCTTGAACGAAAACATTTTTTGAATTTGTTTTTTATATTTTTTTCAATAGATAGCTACAGCGATTACTTGACCCTATTCGTTAATTGAATCATTCCGTTAACATATTAACAGATAACTTAAATGATAGCTATTTATTTTTCATATGGAAATATATATTGAAGTTACAATTTTCTTTAAAGTTAAAAGCACTGTCGCATTTCGTATTAGGCCAACTAGGATCATGCCTAGAGTGCAAAATTTTTGAAAGGTGCAAAATTTAAAAATAAGTAATACTTTTTAATATTTTTCATGTGAAAAAGTAAAAAAACTAATCAAGAGCAAATAGAAAATGTTTACATTTAATAGAAGCGCCGCGCCGTGTACTTCGAATCTATGCAGTAGTTAGTGATGTGAGGTGGAAAATATTCCGCGGAAAAGTTTCCATTTCAGAAAATTTTCCGGAAAATTTTCCGCTATATTTTTCCGGAAAATTTTCCGTTCTGAAAAACTATCAGTAATCAACTAACAATTCCTCAGCAATCATAAAATTGGTTGAATTCATGTACAGAAATGTTAAAAAGTGAAAGATCGTTTAAAAAATCTGAAAATTTTCATGGCTCAGACAATTTTCAGTACTATTTAGGAAGAAGTTAAACAATTTTTCATGAATCGAAATATTTTCTGTCTTGTATGGAAAAATTGAAGAACTTTTTGTGAATCGGAAAATTTTCATCATTTTGGAGAAAAAAGTAAAACAACTTTTTGTGAATCGGAAAGTTTTATTGCTCTGTAGAAGCAAAAGAAAGAAATTTTTATGAATCGGAAAATTTTCATCACGATGTAGAAACAAATGAAAACTTTTCATAATCCAGACAATTTTGGATATTATGTATAGTGATGTTTGGTGGAAAATTTTCCACTATATTTAACTGCTCATTCAGCTACAAAATTGAATTTCTGTAGAGGAAAGTTAGTCAGCAACAAATTATAATTTTCCAATTAGTTTTCGGGAACCGGAAAATTTTCTAATATTTCAAGTTGGGAAGTAAAATTTTACACAGTGTTTCTCTCTCTCTCTTCATCTGTGAGCTCCTTCGTTGCTAAGCGCTTAGCAATACGCACCTTTGGCATGGAAGACCTAGCTTCGATTCCCAGCGGAAGTTCATGTAGTTCGGATTCCACGTTAATCAGTTGGTCCCGTCTTATATAGTCTCGCGGCTGAAAGGGGCGTTAAACTCAAAATCAACTCAATTCAACTCCTATCTCTCTTTCTCTCTCTCTCTCTCTCTCTCTCTGTGTGTGTGTGTGTGTTTGTGTGTGCAAAGTGCAGAGAACACACATTGAGTTCGTAGACTACAAATATCCCATTCTATTATTTAAAATTTCAATCTATTAAAAGTCATGCATATTTTCGATTCATAAAAAAAACATACTCCACTTATTCCTATATCGTTGTTTAGCCGTAAAATTTATTGGTAATAAATATTGTCTTAAAAAGTTTCATGAAGTGAAAATCTAACGATTCTTCATTTCAAGAATGTTTCAAAAACTTCAATGCGTTCTTCCCTCAGAGTCCACTTTTGATCTTAAAATATTAGATTTCGTCAGTTTAATACGCATAAGACGGTTTTCTCATAGCTTTACTACTTTTATAGATTTACATACTGCAACATTTATAAATAAGTAGAAATAATATAAAGTGCCTACTGTAAATTTTTGACTACCCAAAATTCGAGTTTAAGTAACTCATGACAGCAAATACTGACCATTTTCTGGAAATAAACATTTATTTATTTATTCATATATTCATTCAGAAGAGAAAGTGAAATATAACTAATAAGGAAGCTGATTTGTGTAGTTGTTCTTCCAATAAAATAATAAAAGAAACATAAAAAGCAGCACAATCAGCACTAGGTTCTAAAAGCATGTTCCCTGCACTCGATGTATGTTCCCTGCACTTTACACACACACACACACAGAGAGAGAGAGAGAGAGAGAGAGAGAGTATATTTTTACTTCCCAACTTGAAATATTAGAAAATTTTCTGGTTTCCGAAAGCTAATTGGAAAATGATAATTTGTTGCTGTTTAACTTTCCTCTTCAGGAATTGAATTTTATAGCTGAATGTACTGTTAAATATAGTAGAAAATTTTCCACCAAACATCACTATACATAATATCCAAAATTGTCCGGATTATGAAAAGTTTTTTCATTTGTGATTCAAAAGATTCTACATTGTGATGAAAATTTTCCGATTCATAAAAATTCCTTTCATTTGCTTCTACAGAGCAATAAAACTTTCCGATTCACAAAAAGTTGTTTTACTTTTTGCTTCAATATGATGAAAATTTTCCGACTCATAAAAAGTTCTTCAATTTTTCCATACAAGACAGAAAATATTTCGATTCATGAAAAATTGTTTCACTTGTTCCTACATGGTACTGAAAATTGTCTGAGCCATGAATATTTTCAGATTCTTTAAACGATCTTTCGCTTTCTAACATTTCTATACATAATTTAAATCAATTTTATGAATACTGAGGAACTGTTACTTGATCACTATTTGTTAACGGAAAATTTTCCGGAAAAATATAGAAGAAAATTTTCCACCTCACATCACGACTAAACAACGATGTAGGAATAAGTGGAGTATGTTTTTTAGTCGGAAAATTTTCCGTTTCAAAATTTTCCGGAAAATTTTCGTCTGTACAGGATAGACAATTTTTCGATTCATGAAAACTTGTTTCACTTGTTCCTACATAGTACTGAAAATTGTCTGAGCCATAAAAATTTTCAGATTCTTTAAACGATCTTTCAATTTTTAACATTTCTATATATGAATTCAATCAATTTTATGAATACTGAGGAATGTTACTTGATCACTGATATTTGTTAAGAACGGAAAATTTTCCGAAAAAATACAGAATAAAATTTTCCACCTCACATCACGACTAAACAACGATGTAGGAATAAGTGGAGTATATTTTTTTGAATCGGAAAATTTTGCGGTAAATTTTCCGTTTCAAAATTTTCCGGAAAATTTTTATCACTGGCAGTAGTAAATACGTAATAGCATAAGAAATATAAAAATAATTCATAACGTTTCCCATTTCTTATTTTTTTTTATATTGTAGTAGCTGTAGCATCTAGTGAGTGGTATGTAACTGTAATACATTGTTAATTCACTAATTATCATAACAACCCGCTTTAATTTCTACTTTATTCATGTTCGATCTCTTCTATAGTATTTAGCCACTTCTAATAGAAATAACTCTTATCTAATGTTCCGAATTGCATATCACAAGGCTTAGAAATCTAAAAGGTAAAAGATACATTTCCAGTATCTGCTATCATGTTTTAGCTGCAGGTGGTTGCAGAAATATTCCAATTATCAGCGTACGGCACCTCGACATTGAACTGAAGTTAACTACTACTTGTTACAACCAGTTTCAAATGGTGCTTCGTGACAAAACTGCTGCTATACCATGAGAAAGTAGGGACCTAATGGAATATAATGCACGCTTTAAAGAAAACTTTTAAGACGATCAGAAACTAACATTAATATTTTTTATTATTTGAGAGGCAATTGCAGTTCCGTCAGTAATGTTTCCTTTATGAACCAAAATACAAAGAAATTAAATATTAGTTATAACATTGATTGTCCCTTTTTTTAAGGAGTACCGTAGGCAAGCACGTACGCAAATATTTATTTCGAGAGGAGTCAAAAGATATTTTTGCGTGGGGGGTACAAATTCAATATGAAAATAGATTGTATTAAAATTTGTAAGATCACCGCAAAACTTATATTTGATTTAAAGAAAAGTCGGGATTTCGGTAGGCCCTGCTCCCCAGACCCACCGTTGCATATGTCCTTGACAGTAGGGTAGAAGACAGCATCAATAACAGTATAGGATTGTTGAAGTTGGTTAGATCTATAAAATAGTGTAAGGTAGACATGGAAATGACGGGGGACGCGAGAAGACGGAGTCCCTTAATAAAAGTTCTAGAAAAAAAAATGGAAAGAAACGTAATTAGTATCACATGAAGATGAGGAAACAGAAAGAATTTTTCATTTTATTCTCTGTTCAAAGCCCTCTTAGAACATAACACCCGTTCTCAATAAAACAGTCTAAATCTAGATAAAGATGATTTTTGAATACACTAAAAATGAAATAATTGAAAGGAATTTCGATAATAACACATGTTAGTGGTATATTTAAAAGAAAGCTTGAATAACTTAGACGATTGTGTCAAATGTGTAATGGTGGAATGGTTTAATCGGTCACACCCCCGTCCTTTTGGGCTTATGTTCTGGTGAGACAACCCAATGGGACTGTATCTAAAAATTATCTTTGTTATCGAATTTAATCTGTCCTTTGAATATACGTTAAGAAACTATCTCAGATTACTTGAAAAATTTAGTAAATCTCATAAAACTAGTGATCTTGCTCCAATTCCAAATTAGGACGACATGGGTCGAGTAATGTGTGAAGTTAAATGAGGGCGAGTTGAAAAAATGATCTGAAATTTTGAAATGAAATGAAATCTTTAAGTTTTACGCCCCACAGTTATGCCGATTAGGCTAAAGAAGACGGCGATGATGATAGATGAGTGAAATGGTAGAATGATGAAAGTGGGAGGAAACGGGAGAACCCCGAGAAAACCCACGAGCACGGTGTTTGTCCACCACAAAGTCCACACGGTGCGAGCTGGGATCGAACCAGGGACTCTTAGGATCGGAGGTGAACGCTCTACCACTGAGCCACCGCGCCCCTCTCTGAAATTTTGAGTTTTAGGTTCAATGATCATGCTCTTTCAGGCTAAAGAAAACGTATAAGTAATGGAAGTCAACGAAAATGAATGAATTGGTAGAATCGGAATGGGAGAACCCCGAAAACAAAACTATGAGTAGAATGTTGGCCATAAAACGAGAAATATGCTGAAATCTTGTAAATTCGTGATAAATTTACAAAGTTGTTTATTAACTGGAACTGACGAAAAGTATTGTGTGTTTTATGAATGAAAAATACAGTTTGAACATTATGGAATGCATGAAGCATGATTTAATGAAACATATAAGGATAGTTAAGTATACATCAAATCTTGTACAGAACTAACTTAAATTCAGGCAATCTCGTAGTATGTCAGGTAAACTCGTGATAGTATATTGGTAATTCTGTGATATCACGAGTTTAAGTGAAACCTATTAAAATTCAAACTCAGAATCACTGTCCTTGTTGTGTAGCTTACACAAAAACAGAAATTTATTGTCACTCACTTTTACACATTTGCAATGATACCAGATATCACAAAAATTACACTGGCTTTATTTTTCTCCATGCCTCTTTTTGGTATCATTATTGTAACTTCCACTCCATACGACTAGCCTTACTTCTTTTCACCTTTTTGGACACTAGTTTGACATTGGTTTCTTACGTTCTCCAGAGGTTCCTGGAAGCTTATCATTGTTCTCTTGCGACTTTTGTCCTCTCTTCTTAGTTTTTCCATAGGTTGCTTGAAGCTGTTCATTGTTGTTTTGTTGTCGTGCAATATTTCTTACAGATGAGCTCCCCACAGATTGGAAAACAGTGGACTGTCTCCTCCAAGTATGGACAGGCGTGAAAAAAGACTTCCGTACTATAATATCAATATAAACATACGTGCCGATGCCTTATACATGTAACATATATTTCTTAATAATAAGCATTAAAATATTTGGGATGTCTCACAAATCCATGACCATCAGTGTTTTAACAAAAATAAATCAATAAATCTACCAAATAAACATGACGCCTCTCTACCTGCAACAAATTCATGTTTTACTCTCAAGAGTGTGCCCCTTCCTCTTTTATAACAATATGAACATTTTGAGGGCAATTCAATTATTTCAACTACGAACTGACCTTAATGTGGTTTCATCTTAAAAGGAAGAAGATATCAAATAAATCAATGGTCAACTCTCTCGTAGCAATTAGTTTTACTTTTTGGCATGGTGCGTGGCCCTCCTTCCCCTTATGATACTCTGACATTCGTATGACAATTTACTACAACTGTGAAAATTATGCTCACGCACTATACACATTTGTATCATCTGTACATATCATATCTGTATATCAAGTTTTACTACCCTCGAAACATTTCAAGAAGCTGATATTTTGTTTCCAGTTTCGAGAGTAGAGGCAATACATGTGGTTGAAGCTAAGAAATTGGTCACCAAAAATAAGGGATCACCAATTACAATCGAATGCTAACCGTCAACGGCAAACATTTTCACTTACCTTTGAGTTTTTGCTTCAAAACTAGGAAGGTTTGCACTCGTTGTAATGTATCTAAGGTTTCTGCAGGCAATGTTTTCAATATGTGAGAAAACTTTATAAAAAAAAACAACGCTTTTTTTTTACGGAACCTTTCGGATAACACTACATCCAGATGCCAAGTGTTGCTCCACTCGGCGACCCATTCGTTCACAGCTTCGTACAACCTTCTATCTTCCGGAAAAAAAAAAACTGGCAGCTTGTCCTGATCGTTTCTTCTCCTGGTAAATCTTCCAATTATTGTCACGAGATAAACCTGAATCAAGGGATTACCTGATTTCACCATACTGTACCTTTTAAAAATTCGAGATGATACGAATTTTTTTTACGAGTTTAGTGAGCAACCCTATTTCAGTAAGTCCTAAATCTTGAACAGTTTTTCTTAGTGTTACATGATTCGTATTATAAAACTATAATTTGATAAATTGGTTGTACGAACACAATGGTGAGCATTTATCAAAGTATAAATATAAGCAAGTCATTAGAAAATATATTGTAATGATAAATATAAGTAAATCTCAATGGATCTTAAAGGATCTTCCTTTCGTCGATCTCTTGTGACGTGCAAGGATTCTGAAAACTTCTAGATGAATTTAAGGAAAAAAATCAATGCATAAATTTTCTACATAAAGTTACAAAATGAGACGAGAAAAAATTCTTCGGGATTCGAGACGAGACAAGAACACCATATTTCTAGTCTCGTTTCGTTCCATGAGCAACACTAACCACCATAAACTCATATGAAGTGGAATTGAAACCGGGGCTCATCAAATTAGATGTGACCACTCGAACAATCAGCGGGATTTCGAGCTCAATTATTAATGGTCATTGTAATTTTTTTTAAAAAAATATATGAATTTTTTAATTACAAATTTATATTTGAAATTTAGAAATTATAGAGACAAATAGAAATTTGAATATAATGTATCCATAACAATTAGTTTTCCATTTTTGGATGAAAAGACTCGGTTGAATATATGATTGTTTACATCTTTTTAAAATAATAATAATGATCTTAGTGGCACAATAAATAGACTATCGAAATACAAATAACATAATGGAATCTCTAGAAATATAAATAAAATTCAGCATATTTGTTTTGGATTATGTTACAAGAATTCTGTGAAATCACTTTTACATTAAAAGTGTATTTAACACTTGTAATTATGATATTGTTCCTTGTTTCTGTTATACTAGAGAAGAAATACCAGTTCCCTTCTAGGCGGCAACGTACCAAGAACTGATGAAACGTTTCCACGTTGGATTAAGAAGGATGCTGAACGAACATCTCCAGAATATATGAATTAGTTGAATATTCGCATTATAATTTTAATAAATATATGATAATATTAAATTAATACATGATATATAATACACATGGTAAATATTGACATAATATTTTTTGTAAAAAAATATTATCATTTCCTTCCTAAAGACCTTGTCACTGATCTAATGGCTAGTACGATTGCCTTTGGTACATGAGGTTCCGTGTTCGACTTCCAGTGGAAGAGCGAACGAATTACAGCATTTCAGATTGCATTTTAATCAGAAGCCTTTTCCCTATATAGTCTCACTGCTACCAGAGGACATATACATCAATTAACCAAATACAGTAAGACATCGACCTAACAGCACAATTACATAGTAGGCATATACCTATCATGTTCCCTCAGGTACATGGGTATGTGTCTAGTATGTGCCTTATGTACCTCCGAGAGAGAAATAACATGGATGGCAATTGATAGTCATAGTCTATGTCCGCCACTAGGCACATGCCTGACATGTACTTGGGGAACGAACGTGCCTAGTACGTTCTAGGCATGTTACCCATGCCGTAAGTGTCAATGAACCACAAAATTACTCCCCCCAAAATATGTTAAATCGTCTATATGCGTAATGTTTACATTAAGGTGAGTTTAAAAACACTTGAAAAAGTAAAAAAAATGTACCCCAGGTTCGGCGCGAACCACCAACCATTGGATTACTAGCCGCATGCTCTTCTGACTTAGAAACGGAGGCGATGAAGAGAACGTCGCTTGTAGAGGGATAAATTGTTAAGGTCTTTTGAATTTGGTTAATCAGAGTGGTCCTTTAACCGCATATATTCGACGATAACCGTTCGGGATACGATACGTAAAATCTGCTCGTTATGTAATTTTATAACAAAATGACGAGTGTCTATTTATTTTATTTCATGGTTCTTCCATATTCACTTTCGAGTGATCGGCGACAGTTGCCATCTAATCAAGTTGAAGCGTTTGTTGCTTCTAGTACACTATCGCTTAGAAAAAGAAGCAACAAATGCATCAATTGTGGGAGATGAATTTAGAACACCTAAATGGCGTATGCCTAGCACATCTTGTGCTCTTAGGGTATCTGAAACAGTATATACCTAAAGGACGTACCTAGAACATGACAGAGATATGTCCCAAGTGACGACATAAAAACAAATGACTGTTAGAGTGCGAAACTGAGCCAGGTATATAAATGCTATATTTTTGGTACATGGTTGCAAATATCAATTAGGTGTAACAAGTATCTAAAACAGTAGGTAGCTAAAGTACATACTTAGTACATGAATATCATATGTGCCAAGTGTCGGGAAACTAAAAAGTAGCTGGGACACCTAAATGGCACATGCTTAGCACATCTTGTGCTGTTAGGGCGATAACTCGAACCTGAAGGGAATAGATAAAAAATCGAGTTATCGAGTTTTACGAGTAACCAAGGTTCGAGTTATCAAGGTAGCCACAACAAAAATAAGAGATACCGTGGTTCCGCGTTAATCATGAAAAGTGACACATAACATCTATAACTCGAAGTTTTATTCATTCAACTTCTATAACTCGAAGTTGTGAAAGTTCCTTAAATTAAATAAGATGTATGTAAAAATAAAATACTAGAAATGAGTAAAACACAATTACGGTATACATTAGGACTAGCATCAATGACAATTACCTAAAATCATAGAACTTTAGCTTCGAGTTATTGGGGTCAAATCAAGAGAAATTCGACTCATAAAGGTAAAATTCGACTAGTAGCCTACAGGTTCGCAGAACGAAAGTTCGAGTTACCGAGATTTTCAATCATGATTATGAAACTATTAAAATTAGACTTATTGAGACTGTAATTTCTAAATATATTCAGTGATTTTGGACAGTTCAAAGGAATGTAACAATTTGAGTTATCGAGATTCGAGTTTCCGTAGTCTAGCTGTAATTCCTTCCTCAAATCCATTGCTTGTACGATTTTGTTATCGATCTAAATACTGATTTGCGCACAAATGATTCACGATGTGACAGCTCCAATTTGGAACGGAATGCGATTAAACCAAATAAAAGGTTACAATACAACTAAGCGTACAATAGCAAAAATATTCTATTTTAAAACTGTATGGGATGTGCTTAAAACAATACTTATGGTCACAGATGTAGCCATTTGTTTTGAGATTGTAAGAAACGGGGACGTATTTCGTGCCAGTTTGACTACAAATAGCAAGTAAAAATTCTTCTAAGTAAGACCTCTTTGCGTCCCATCCATTAAACAAAACTACTCCACCTGGTGTAATACATTGCCAAATGTATCATGGACTAACTACCCTTGCCAAAAGGAATGTTATTTTTCTGTTATTTGTTATTATTGGTAAACATCAACTGAATGTAAAAGAAAGGATAACCAAAACAATACATCATACTTCGATTCCAAAACGTTAGCGTTTAAGAGGAAAACATTGCCCAAAGATGAGATATATAATCATCATCATCATCATAGGTATTCTGTCATTATTGGGAGATCATTTACCGCAACTGAGAACCTACCATGCTCCACGGTCTTCTGTTAACCTATTCGTCTTGACATACGATTTTTCTGTTTTGATATCGTCCATCAATAGTAGTCTCCTTCGCTCGCTCCCTGCCTTTACTGCCACCATACCCTCTATTTGTCCCTTGTAATATAGTTTCTTTATAGCAAATAAGCCAACCAATTTCTGTTCCTCTTCTTAATAATATCTAGAACTGTTTTTTTTTAAACTTCTCCACCATTTCTAGCATCCTCTCATTCGTATTCCGATCGACCGAATTAATTCTCCAGTCTTCTTCACACCCACATTTTGAAATCTTTCACTTGTTTTTCATCATTTTTGCGTAATGTAGATATACATAATATATAGCAATCGATAAATCTTATTAAGCTGACCAAAACGATATGTGTTAGTTTACGCACCTCCTGATGAGTAGTTTTCAAGAAAGCCAAGAAATACGATTTTTTTTTTGTAAACAAAATTTCATAGGCCTATTGTACGATAACCACGTTACTTATTAACTTGAAGCAGATACTGAAGTACACAGTAATCAAGCTATTTATTATACACTGACAAGGTGACAGAAAGTTACGTACTATGGTTACTGATCGATTTTCAAATTTTAACATTTCTTCAACTGCTGTAATATTGTGCAATGTTGTAGGTATGAATTGATATATCACGTCGGTCTTAATAATCCTTAGAAACTCTAGAATATCGCTTCTCGTAAAGACCAGCGAGGTCAATCAGTGCTGGGTAAGGTCAGAGGAAAGATGAGTTGACCGTTCGTATTCATTAGATAATGTTGGCATAGTGACGTGCACCCAGTGTCGTCAGGATAATTGAAGAGCTACTTTGAAAGAAAGAAGTAGTGAGCTTCGGTCTAGAAAACCACTATTAAACGGCGGGGGGAGACGATAAGGTGACAAGACATAAAAGACATCAGATGCCTGGTAAGCCCATTAATACTGTTGCACCAGTTTAGTTTTAAGTGTAAATTCCAATGCGTGGTCCTTAAGAGAATAGAAAAAACAATCTTTTGGCGTTAAAAAACGAATCCTTCGCTGCCAATCTGCAGGAGTTGATAGTTTTTTTTTTTAATCTAATGCTATGCATCACTCATATATTTATGTACGGTATATGAAAAATGTACACTATAAGTAACAGGAGGCCACGGTGGCTCAGTGGTAGAGCGCTTATTTCTAGTGCGTTGGGTCCGTGGTTCGATCCCCGGCCAAATAAATTTGTGGTGGAAAACATCGTATCTGTGGGGTACTCGTGTTTCTTCCCACATTCCACCAATTCTTCCATCATCATTCACTTGACTTAATCATCCGTCTCCCTTAGTCTCAAAGGCATAACCATGGGACGTTAAACTGAAAGATTTCATTTCATTTCATTTCATATTAGTAAAATTAGATTCCTTGTAGGGGAAGGCAGGGCGGAAGAGGGTTGCGGAGCGGAATGTGGTACCTCTCCTATTTACCCACTATGGTGCTGCACCCTTGCGGAAGCAGCAAGAAACTAAATGTGGACTCCCTACTCGTGCATGGAGCAAGCAGCGTCGATATTGGAGAAAGCGTCTCGCACGTGCGAATCATTTTAGCGTTGTCGCTCTGGTTTTCGACTCATGTTGCAACATCAACAGAAACAAACCTTAAGGTAAGTCAAATAAGAACGCATAGAATGCTGAAGTCGTGATTATAGCTTCAAAGTATCATAGTTGTTGTATGTTTTAGTGACTATAGTATGTAATCTTTCCCGCGCAGTTACCGTTGACACAATATAAAGCACCAATATGTGTATCGAGGTGGAATGGAGTAGAGGCGAAATGGCCTACTGATTTCACATTGCAACCGACAGAAGAAACCCAGACCAGCGAGGAAAGTCTACAAACAATTATAGAAAGTTGTTTCCTTTCAGCAGAACCTTCGATGTCATCCACACAACCATATCTCCCGGATGTGACCAAGGTTTCAGGAAGAGACATCTTGACGAACCGATTCCAGGATCTTCCACACCAACTACAGGAACATACATTCCGGACACGACAACATTTTTACACATGTCGCCGAAGGACACTTTCCACGGAGTTAAGACTGGTAGCAAGAAATTGATCAGAAGACTAGGAAACACAGCAATATTGACATCATAGCTGTATAAAGCAGCATTGGATACAAGAGCCACGGAAGTGGAAGCAAAAGAAGGAAGAAAGAAGGTAAAGCAGCAGGGTAAGGAGAAGCTTTCGAAGAGGACATATCACGCACTTGAGTATGCAGGACAGCTGACAGCAGCAAGGAAGAAATAATTGAGCACTGCAGAGGACGCTGCATGCCTTTATTCTGCTGGGTGGTATACCCAATCCTACGAGGGATTGATTTCGTGTATGCTGTGCAAAGTGTGGTTACATAATTCGTGTGAATCTGTAGATAGTGCCGACGCAGAAGACGTTTACGTTTATAAGTACTACCAGCCGTAATTCAGTGTACCCCATTGTGCCCGTGTTTTCACGCACATGCGAAAAACATTACTTTCGATAACCACGTGCGCGTCCTTAGGTTTGAACACACGTTAACCAATTATAAGTGCTTTTTGTACCTAAAATTTCAAATAATATATTGATTCCATTTTTAGTATTCCCTTGTCATTTTTATTACCCTTACATAGCCATTTATGTTAAGTACCCCGTTCCACCCCGCCTTCCTCTATTATTGATTTCTTCTAACATGTATGCACATACTTCTAATAGTGGCACGCATACTCCTATTAGTGACAAAAGTATTACTTGTACTCGGAGCTGAATTTGGATTTAAACGGCATCGGACGTGTCATTGTTCATCCCAGTGACTCTGAAAACTATGGATTCGACACTTATGTCGGTAATTTTAAATATTTTTTTTATATCGCCCCATTTCCTAAGTTTTATCGTCAAAGTGAAACGACAGAAACCATCCCAGACCCGAACTTCATCTCTGCTTAAAATTTGATCGAGATTGGGCGGGTGGTTCAAGAGTTATTAAGTCACAAATATAGTCATTTTCAATTTTATTTATGCAGATAGATTAATAAAAACTGCAAACAAAAGTTCGTGACATCCACAGTGCTTAAGGACGTAAAACGTGAGAACCATACAGGTAAATAAGCTTTAATGGCATGATGTTAAAATTTATATCGAACATGATATTGATTTAGAAATTGAGCAGCTATATGATATGAACAACGTGAGTTATGAAAGTACAACGATCTAAATTATTTAAAAAGAAATAACGAAAAAAAGAGAAACGCCGAACAGTACAATTCTGGAAGTTACATGGTAAATTAAGCTTGTTTCACATAATGGCACAAACTTTGTCTTAAACAATGTGAAGTGATTGTGTGCATATGAGAAAGAAGAGACAAAAAGCGAGAGAGAGAGAGAGAGAAAAGTTATTTCAGTATCAAACTTCAATTAATTATGATGAATAATGAACTTAATTACATATCCAGTGAAACTCCCGGTATGCCTATAACGAAAATGAGAGTCTACGATACAAGTTCTGATGTTGGTGAGAAAATACAATCCTTTCTCTTATAATTGCAACTCAAGAGTATAACTTATTAACTATTATCTCATTGCATCTCATGGTGTAATAAGAAACTAATGATTAAATTACAGTTATGGGTGAATGAAATGGGTTTTATTTCTATCGTTCTTTATTCTTGTTGAATTTTTAATTAAATCAAGAAATAAATTCAGTGAAATAGGTTCTCTCCTGAAACCAATTAAAATTCGTTATAATTTTGAAATCATTTAATGAAATTGTATATTATCACTAAGAAAGCTTCTGCACATACTTCAGAGGATGGCCCGGGAGTAATTTCCAACCCCAGAGTCAAATTATTTGACTGTACTCAATAAGATTTACCAGTATTTTAATAGCACTTCTTTAACCCTATTGCGTATTGAAATCCCCCCCCCGGGAGAAATTGTCGGGAATCATCACTGACTGTAATTACTTAACATTTTTACTTCATGCATCATTATCTTTAGGCTAAATGAGGTATTTGTGTGACATCACTCACATGTGTCGCAATCCATCAATCTACAGAGGCTATTTACCAGAAATTTTCCAGATTGTTTCTTTTTTAAATTCATTTTCGCGTTCCTATCGCACATCATATCAGGTAATTGAACGAAAGGGTATCTCGCTAATAATTCCTAATTTCATTAACTATGTATAATACATATAAAGATACAACAGTTTTTCGCACCAGGAATAAAAATTTCTGTAGCAAATTTTGACACCTTATATACAATCTGAATCCAAGACACACCCACTTTCTTTTTACAAAACGTAAACTTTTAATTGGCTCTGAAAGGTAAATTTTTAATTAGTGTATTCACTTTCTCTTATTTTAGAACACCTGTTATAAAACTCTTAATTAGGTGTTTGTCACTTACACTTTCTATTCGCTATTGCCCATCTGCTGTTCTCCATTGTACACCTGCTCCAACAGCTCTTGTTTATCCTTTTAATTTTTTCTTTCTATTTTGTCTATCATCTTTTCCCATAATTCATGTATTACAAGTCCACTAGACCAATTTATCAACTTCTCCTTCCCATATTTCTTAATCCACTGGGCTTCTTTCCATTTTCTTAATACACTTCTTTTCTCCCTTTCTAATACTTTTATTCCTTCCCAATCTATCTCATGTTCCGTTTCTTTAATGTGTTTATATATTGCGTTGTTCTCTCTTTTTAGTCTAGCATCGTTCTTATGTTGTTTTATCCTTTATTATAATATATCTTTCCAGTTTCCTCTATGTACTTCATATTGCACTCTTTACAATTAACCTGGTACACTACTACTCCTTCCTCTTCTGATCTTATCTGCTTTTCTTTTTTCTTTCTTTTCTCTCTCATTAAGTCTATTAAAATCTTTCTTCCTTTCCTGCAAGTTTTAATCCCTTCCTTTGTTAAACAGGTTCTTCAGGATCTCCGTTTTCTCTCCTAAACTTTCAATACCAAACCATCTTCTTCCTTCTTTTTCTGCTTCTTCCTCTTTTCCTTTCTTCTAAACCTTCTCTTCTGTATCCGTTTCCCTTTAATAACTGGTACAGTATTTCTATGTCTTCTTTCCTTTTTTCTTCGTTGCTATCTATCATTTCTATTTTCTTTTTCATTTTCTGTATAAAATTCTTCTTAGTTCCCCTGTCTACGTAATCCTCTTGTGGCAGTATATCCCAGCATTACATTCTTTTCTGTACGACCTAGTTTCGAATTTTCCTCCTATTTTCTCTATAGTCATGTCCATGAAGTTGATTTTCCCCTCTTCGTCTATCTCCATTTCTAGCTTAATCCCTTTTTCTTCGTCCTCAATTATTTTAACACATTTCTCCAACTGTCTTTTAGTTCCTTTCCATATTCCAAGGCAATCATCTACATATCTACAAAACAAAATATGATTTTGTCCTTCTCCTTCTTTTACTTTCTGTTCTCACCTATTCATTACAATCACAGCTAGTACCGGACTCAGTCTCGAACCGATGCTCAGCCCCTCTTTTATTCTCACTAATTTTCCCCAATTATGCATACACTATTCTCCCATATCAGCTTTAGGGACTTCAACACCTTCTCCTTTTTCCATTGTCTTATAATCTTATTTTTCATTGCTTCTTCTATTGTTTTTAACACGTATTCCCTACTGATGCTCGGAAACATTGCCTTTACATCAACACTGAACAATATGGTTTTCTCTCTTCTGTTTTCCACTCGTTCTAGGGAACGTTATATTTCCTCTGTATTTTTCACTTTGCTACTCTCCTGTCCTTCTCTTATCTCTTCTGCAATCTCTTTTATTTCTTCTTCCAATAGTTCGAAAATGTTGTTCCTACAATCCATCCCCGGTCTTAATTTAATGTATTTTTTTATGTATTTTGGAAAATCTTTCATATTCACTATTCTTCCTGTTTTATTGATTAATTTTTTAAAACCTTGTTTTTCTCCCTCCCGAATTATTTTGATTCTTATATCATCTTTCCCATCTTTATCTCCCAATACTTCATACGTGTCATCGCATTGTTCTTCCATCTTAGTGAGAGAGAAAAGCGTGTCGTGTTGTTTCATCCCAAGTAGCGTTTCGTCCCAATTCCAAGAACATGAAGCTTAGGTTTTGGGCCGCCACCTGATCGAGTAGCGTTTCGTCCAGTAGTTACACACACTCATTCTCTTATTAAATAATATTCTAATATTCCGAACTATCAATAACTTTGTCCAATATTTTCATCTATTAATCCTAAAGCCTTTCCCAAAAATAAAATTGCAGCCAGCGTTTTGTCACTTATTAAATTAAACGATATTAGGATATTCTTACTATCAATAGCTTCGTCCAGTATTTTCATATGTCAGTCCTAACGGCTTTTCTTTCTCTTTAATGCATGTTGATTATGTAAGACATTTCTTAAAAACTTTCCGATATCTGCTGATTTTTCCAGTGATTCAGTTACTCTTACAAATTCTATTGTCCATCGAAACATATTTTTCTGTGAAATCGATGTGTCGGTCTCCTCGCGAGCTCTCTTCTTCACCAGCAATATAGCCTTATGTATATTAATGCTGGCAACATCTCGAACACATTCGTGGCTCTCTTCTTTAACAAATTCCCGTTATTGGTAAATAATTTTCCTTTACATGGCCGTGCAACACAACGCCAAACAATTTCACCACACTTCCTCTCCATCTTTGTACGATATCGATATCCATTAATATCAAACTGGGTTGACCTCTCTTACTTTCAGAAAACTTCATTGAAGAACGCTGATACAAATAGTGGCCTTATTTTAAAAAATACATAGAAAAAATATAGTACTCGTTTGTAAGTAATATTTAGTAGATAATAATGATTTATTTTAATTTACAAATATATATGCAAAAAAGTAAACGGTTAATGTTAGTACCTAGTAGGCCTATCCGGATGTGCTGCCACCTAGTTTAGGTTTCACGAACTACCGATTGATCGACGTGTGAGTCATTACCTCTGTGACGCTGGTACGAAACTCTACTCATTAGCCTATTAACTAGTAAATAAAAATAGCTCGAGACGAACTGCCACGGATTTGCATTCGGACGACACGCTACTGAGACGAAACACTACTACACCGGGACCAAATGCTACCGATTTTGCCTTGGGACAAAACGCTACTGGGACGAAACACTACAGAACCGAGAAAAGAAAGAGGAAAGAAAAGGAGATGTGATCAGAAGAGGAAGGAGTGCTGTACCAGGTTAATTGTAAGGAGTGCGATATGAAGTGCATATGGGAAACAGGAAAGATTAGAACAAAGGATAAAACAACATAAGAACGATGCCAGACTAAAAAGAGAGAACAACGCAATATATAAACGCGTTAAAGAAACGGAACATGAGATAGATTGGGAAGGAATAAAAGTATTAGAAAGGGAGAAAAGAAGTGTATTAAGAAAATGGAAAGAAGCCCAGTGAATTAAGAAATATGGGAAGGAGAAGTTGATAAATTGGTCTAGTGGACTTGTAATACATGAATTATGGGAAAAGATGATAGACAAAATAGAAAGAAAAAATTAAAAGGATAAACAGGAGCTGTTGGAGCAGGTGTACAATGGAGAACAGCAGATGGGCAATAGCGAATAGAAAGTGTAAGTGACAAACACCTAATTAAGAGTTTCATAATAGGTGCGCAAAAAAAGAGAAAATGACTACACTAATTAAAAATATACTTTTCAGAGACAATTAAAAGTTTACGTTTTATAAAGGGAAAGTGGGCGTGTCTTGCATTCAGATTATATATAATCTGTCAAAATTGGATATTTCTCTCATAATGTGTCTGACGAAAGCTATGTTACATAGCCGAAACTGTAATACAAATATATAATCTTCAAATATATATACTACTTTGGTCAGTTGAGTTTTATTAGCAATTTTGAATTTTCCAAAGCTGCAATGGATAATTTACAAATATCCTAATGAGTAATACGGGTGCCGGTAAAGGTACTTACAATATAATTAAGTACTCCATTAATCGTCATTAATCACTATAAACAATCTCAATCATCGTGTGATTGATTTGAAAAGGGTTTGAAAGGTCTGGATTGCAAAACATGCTACATACGCCTAGGTAGAGGACGACACTTTGCATGTGTCACTTTAATTTCTCTTACAATCATCTTGAACGTTACAGAATACTTCTATAGATATATCACATTGACTTGACACTTCGTCTTCCGTTCCAAGCGCTGATATCGGCTGAAAGAATTCCACTCCCTTTCGCTAAGGCTCTCTCGCTTAACAACAGCTGAACATTTATTGGCTCAACGCGTGAGTGTGTCGAGGGTTTGAGCTTTAGTTCGCAATTTGTACCACGACTCAAGACATTTTGGCAGCACTATAGTAATGGCATCAGTTTAATGTATACAAAAACGAAACGGTTATCTGTTAGACGTATCCATGTTATAGAATCAAGAACCCTGTAATGTTATAGAATCAAGAACCACTAAAGATAAACCCTGCTCCCGCCAAGTGAACTTTGTGGTGGACAAACACCGTGTGCGTGGGTTTTCTCGGGGATCTCTCGTTTCCTCCCACTTTCTTCATTCCACCTTTTCATTCATCTCTCATCATCACCGTCTCCTTTAGCCTAACCGGCATAACCGTGGGACGTAAAACTCACAAATTTCATTTCATCACTAAAGATAGGCAAATGTTTCATTTCTGATTCAAGTTGTTCAGGTTCAGAGGGATACAGCCAGTGACGTGAATAATTGACCCACAGAGCCCGCAATATTGAAGACCTACAGTAAATGGGTCTTATTTAAGTTTCGAAGATTATCCTTATGATGTTACGATGTTATAGTTCACATTTGAGGTTTCATATTATTTCCCACTTTTTGATCAATATTGTTTTCCAGTCTTCTAATATGTTTAGGTTACTGCCTAAAAGTCCATTTAATTTACTGCGGACTACGGATTGGTTTTCACAATATCCAATAGTTTTAGCTGAGAATGAATTAAATTTTACTGTTTTGCTTGGTAATAATGAACAAAATTAAGCTGAGCATAATAATAATAATAATAATAATAATAATAATAATAATAATAATAATAATAATAATAATAATAATAATAATAATAATAATACAATATTCGTGTAATATGAACAAGCAGTGAGTGACTTGATGCAACATCTGAAGCCGAAAATTGTTTTCTACTGCTCCATAAATTTTATGTGTGTTATAACATTTGACATTTTCACGTAGGATCCATACATCCTGAATTACGCTAGTGGATACAGAAGTACAGAAAGGTATTCAAGATAAGATGAAACAAGTTTCTCGTGACGTCATAGTGCGTCAAATGCTCACAAGGTTGATCCACTTGAACTGTGTATGAAAGAAGACCTGGCAAATGAAGAGTAAGGACGAGAGTTCGATCGGTGCAGTTATGGCTATGTAGCTCACAGATTACTAGGAGAGGATTTGTGGAATTTCCAAAGCTCAGTGGTAGAGCGTTCACCTCCGGTGTTTGGGGTCCCTGGTTCGATCTCACCTCGCGCCGTGTGGACTTTGTGGTGCACAAACACCGTGCTCGTGGGTTCTCTAGGGGTTCTCCCGTTTCCTCCCACTTTCTTCATTCCACCATTTCATTCATTTCTCATCCTTACCGTCTCCTTTAGCCTAACCGGCATAAGCGTGGGACGTAAAACTCAAAGGTTTCATTCACTCCAGAATATTGATTGCTTATGTTTTCTTGCATCGATTTAGATAAAGAAATAATTGAAAATTTGAGAGGATGTTTAGTGCCCTGCCAACTTCTAGTTACAGACTTCACTCATGTAGAATACGGTATGCCAATATGAATGATGTATTGCACTGATGATGTAGCTGCGAAGTGATGCAACATACAAAAAAGGAGTTTTATTGAAATAATCGTAACGAACACCAAAGGAATAAATCCACAGGTGATGTCAGGAGGAAATAGTCGAAATACCTCTTCATATTTATGTTTCGTGTTATCCTCTTTACATTCTTTAGCAGAGCTTACTTCCATAGGAGTTCCACTCATTCATTAAAGATTGTTAATGTGCTGCCAAAATGTCTTGAGCCGTGGCAAAAATGCGAACTAACGCTCACACCCTCACACACCCACGCGTTGTGCCAATAAGTGTTCAGCTGTTGCTAAGCGAGAGAAAGTGAGTGGAATTCCTTCAGCCGATAGGAGCGCTTGCAACGGAAGACTAGAGATCAAGTCAATGTGGTATATCTATAGTAAATTTCTTAATTTGCGCAATAGATGTCAGGAACATACAGATATATGAATTAGCTTCCACCAAAGTATATAGAGACATCATATCAACTTAGCTAAACATGTATATCTCTCCATCTATTTTTATCTATTTATCTATCTATCTACCGGGTTATTACAATGATAGATCCGATTTCATACACTCACTGTAGCTTCATTATTGGACATAATTATCACAAAACTTTGCAGACGTATTGAAAAACTCAAAAAGTTCTTTTTTTTTTGTCTTGGAGGTTCGCTTCTGATTTTTAGCACGAGAGCGCAGCAGTGAGCATTTATTCAAGATGGCGATAGAGAAAGCTTATGTGTGCGAGAGTTTTCTTTTTAACATCACTCTGTCCTAATAGTGCACGACACTTCCGAACGAAGTTCAACAAAGATCCACCAACTGCCAAGTTCATTCGGCGATGGTATGTACAGTTTACAGTTTCAGGATGCCTCTTTAAGGGGAAATTAACTGATCGGTCTACAATGATTGAACAAACGGTTGAGCGCGTGCAGCAATTCCTGTCATGGCCTCCACGCCATCCGGATCTAACTATGGATTTTTTTTTCATATGGGATTATGTGAAGAATATAGTGTTTGCGCCTTCTCTACCAACAAACCTAACAGAATTGAGAGCTCACATCAACAGCGCTTTCCAATGGATTGATAGGGATGTGCTGCACCGACTGCTTTAATTTTTCAATACGTCTGCTAAGTTTATGACAATACAAGCCACTGCATTCTGTGTTCAATAATAAAGCTACAGGGAATTTATGAAATCGGATCAATCATTTGTAATAACCCTGTATACATACGTATAAGTTTTATATACATAGTATATAAAAACTATGTGATTTCAAATCTCTCGTTAAGATCTACCTCCGTGTCTCATACAGACTCTCTACATTAAATGGGACGCTTTGGTGCCAGGCGGCCTAAATACAAAATTGAAATTTTGCAGAAGAGAAATTTCAAATTTAACATCTCATGAACAATTTATATTTCTGTTTTGTTGGCAACCAAAACATGATCCAGTTTATAAGTTTTACAATTTACAGTTTACAAAGATTTAAAAAAAAAAATATTCATGTATAGAAATGAATGAAGGTATTAGAAATTAAGGTTAGGAATTAGATTTCTGGGATGCCGGCATCTAAGACCATTTAGCCGTCACGTATATGAGGGATGACGTCTCTCGGCGAACACATTATCCGATGAAAGGGAAAGAAGAAAGGATTGGGAAAGAAGGAAGCGGCCTGGGACCAATATGTTAGATACCATCCCAGCATTTGCCTGGCGTGAATGAGGGGAACCCAGGAAAAACTTCACTGAAGGTGACTGACCTGAAAGAGCTGTTATACTTTTTCGACTGTGTGACCCCACCGGGACTCGAACCCGAGACCGCGCGCACGGCGGGAGTTTTAGCGTCTATGCCACAAGGGGCCACGAAGGTATTGGAGAATTTTTCCATTTTTGGGGGGATCTAGTTCACTTGGCATCTAAACGGTCCAAATAGAGATTGTATAAAATTCAAACAAAACGAATGATTTACTACTTTGTGAAGGCTAAATCGTTAATGTTTCCTTCTTTGGTATGGCAGATCTGGATTCAACTCCAATGAGAACTCATATTAACCAGACTCCATGTTATCACAGACATCTACGTATAATGTAGCCTCTATTCTGGAAAGGGACATTAAAAACCAAAACAGGAAGGGAACACTCCACTACGTCACAGGAATCTATATATATATAAAATTGAAAATCACTATGTTTGTGACTCTAAATCTCCTCAACCGCCCGACCAATCTCAATCAAATTTGTAACATGGATGAGGTTCGAGACTGGGCTGGTTTTAGGCTATTCACTTTGAGGATAGAACTGAGGGTAGGGGTAGGGGAAGGGGTATACAAATAAATAATACTTAATAACTCTTGAACCACTCGACCGATCTTGATCAAATTTTGAACATAGATTAGGTTCAGGCCTGGGATAGTTTTTACGATTCAAATTTGACGGAGCAAGGTGGAGGAGGAGAAGGATATAAGAATGAAAGTGCCTAGTTTTGTAACTTAACTCTTGAACTATCCGACCAATCTCAATCAAATTTGCAAAATACATGAGGTCCGGACCTGGAAACATTTTTGTAATTTCACTTTAACGGTAGATCCTAGGGAAGGGGTACGTTAAATAAAAAACAATAAAACCTAATAACTTTTGAAACACCCAACCAATGTCGATCAAATTTTCAACATATATGAGGGTTGGGGCTTGGGTGTTTTTCTTATCATTTCACTTCAACGAGCCAATCTAGGGGAGACGGAAGAGAGATATATATGTAAAAAATAAATTAAAATTACTGCATTCGTGAATTCATGACTCTTCAACCACCCGAACGATCTCAATCAAATTTTCAACATACATGAGTTTAGGGGCAGGAATTACTTTAGGCTATTCACTTTGACGATGCACGTCGGGGAGGGGGAGAGAAATTTAAAAATGATCAAAAATGACCGATATTAGTCTTGAATTGAAACCATAGTTTTCGTGGTCGACGAGAGAAACAGTGACACTTCTGATGCTATTTCAATCGAAGTACAACCGTGATAGTTGGGGAGGGGGAGGGTACAGCATAGGGGAGGTTGATAAACATTTAAAAATGATCGAAAATGACTAATATTAGTGTCGAATCCTTAGTTTTAGGAGTGGCTGAGATTAACAGTGACAATTCTGATGCCGTGCGTCGCAGCAAGGAGGAGGGGGAGTTATATATAATAATAATCGAAAATGACCAATATTAGTGTCTAATACATAGTTTCGGGATCATTCAGATGAACAGTGACATTTCCGATTTGGTTTAATCCAAAATTAGCCTCACCACATGGGGGGTGGGGGAGAAAGAGATATATATATAAATGATCGAAAATGGCCAGTATCAGTGTCGAATTTATTGTTTTCTGGGTCGTTTAGATGAACAGTGATACTTTCGATTCCGTTTAAATTCAAATTCAATCCCGCAACTTGGGGGAGGAGGAGATACTTAAAAAGCTCGAAAAATGACCGATATTAGTGCTGTATCCACAATTTTTGGGATTGCTGAGATGAACGGTGACAGTTCCGATGCCTGGCTCGCAACATTGGGAAGGGGGATATATATATATATATATATATATATATATATATATATATATATATATATATATATATATATATATATATATATATATATAAATGATCGAAAATGACCAATATTAGTGTCGAATCCATTGTTTTCGGGGTCGCAGAATGATCTTTCCGATGCTGTTTAAATCGATGTCATTAAAAACGAAAGCAGCATATTTCACGGGTACTGAGCACATGAGATACGGAGTTGTGCATTTAAATTTTCATTTCAACCCAGCGAAGCGGGTAATATATGCTAGTGCTTGATAATTCAAAGTTGGCTTGTATGTTTTAAATACAGTTACAAGTACCACATCAAACTTTGTTATAGATGGCTACTATGTTCCGAAAAGAAGGATCAGTAGGCTCAGTTCGTCTCAGCCAAAAGTCCGAGAGGCTGTGTCATCACCTGTTGTCGCTCCGTTCTACTTGGCGTTCGTCCCAATTCAAGTTGAGAGGAAGCGGAGAAGCCTTTGCCACCCAGAATACCATCATCCAAGTCGTTGCAAACCGAACACAAAAACAAGACGCCGCTAAATTGGTTGAAATGTATCTCATTTTGTAGATTACATGCTACAAGTGGTGGGAGGGAAGGTAAGCATCTGGCGGGAGCAAGACATTGTTCTCGTGGACTTTTGAAATAAAATATGTAAACTACAAGAACGATATTTGTCGATAACTATTAGAAAAGGACATAAGCTCAAAGTTTTCGAAAATTTTATTGAAACTTCTACGCTAGTTGGTTAGTCAGATTTAGCGTGCTACTTTATTACCGAAGCTATATGAGATGTGAACCACTGAAATGCGTTCAAATTTGAAGGTTCTCTCGGTGCGAGTCGAACCCGGGACTCCTTGAAGATAGCTGTTAGAGCAGCGGGAAGGGCACATCTAACAAGTAAGATAGGTGGAAGACGTTTTCCACGTGGAAAATACGTATGGTGTATACATAGTGTCTTATTTTAAAAACGTTTGAAAACGACACCTTTAGGTAGGTAAAGAATCAAATGGGAATAAAAAGCAGAAAATTGTATAACCCTTTAGGCTCTCGCCAGAGCTCACTTTTACTTTCAATCCTACGAAATAATAAATATTCGCTTATCAACTGAGAGTTTAAAGAGTTTTATTTTATAATGTTAATGATTAAAGGTAGTTAATTGGTAATAAATAAATATTTAGATTAGACTATAATCGCTCCTGTAGGTAGGATCAATTTCTAAATTGCACTAATGGATGTTGAGAATGTTAGTTGAAAATATTTCGACAGCAGTTAAGAGTATAGTTGAATTATGCTAGATGCTACTGTTACAGGCGGTGGTCCCGAAGTACAAAATTAACGGAATATTGATCAGAATAGGAAGAACAAGAAAGTTAAATTTTGAGCTTTATGAGTTCGCGTATTGATGCGATATTAGATAAACAGGTATGACATGGCAGTGTTTCAAACACACTGTCTTATTAACTAAGCTAAGACGTGTGTGCTGAAGTAATGGAGGGAAAATAGAAAAGTAGATCGGAAACTAATGATAGTAGTTGCATCTGAGCCAAATGTGATGAAACGGGGCAAATTTTGGGTGTTGTCATATTTTGTGGTGCCACAAATTTGTAAAATCTACGGAAGAAATATTACTTGGTTACTTGCTTTTACAATAGGATTGTACAAGTAATGGAAATGTATCGGATCTTACCTCTTACATGTATAATAAAATAGAATAGGGCTTACGAAGAAGTGGGTAGTGCTCTCTCTACCAGTATTGCTCCATAAGAAAGACTTGAAGTGAAGTGCTATGTAAAGATAGTGTACAAAGTGAGTATACGATATAAGTGTCGCAAAGCTGTCCCACACGCAAGGCACGTGTTTTTATGTCATATAAAGTGTTTTCCCAGTATGCTCGTTAATGCGTATACCCAATGTGGCTGTCGCGCCTGCTCCCTACGGACGCACCCCTTTGCTACCGCTCGGGCTCCATGCTGTTCTTCTGCTCTGACTGTTAGATAGTATTCGTGCTTTTTAGTGGCCACCTAGAATAAATTGCTTTGTATTTTCAAGTTAATTCGTGTTTTATACACTGCAGTTTTTATGTTGTATGCACACGTTGTAGTTATACTCGTCCTTCCTAAAGTCAATTTGCACCTATTAATGCAACTCCTCTCTTGAGAAAAACTTTCTAATGCAGTAAGAGTGCATTTCCTGCTAAGAGAAGTTCATATTTCATGAATATAAGTATTTTCTTGTGTAGTCATTTAGTAAGAAAAAAAGTATTTTCGCACGCGTTTTGGAATTTTTTATGTCCCAGGGACATGTTTGATAGGCGACTCCGCCATCAATTCCCCTCTAAGACATTATTTACGTATCACTGTAGTAGAGTGTTGTTATATAGCTGGTTGTAAACATGATAAGGCAAGGATTTTATTTATTTTATTTATTTATTTATTTATTTATTTATTGTTATTTCTGAATTGTCCGTAATTTGCAACACTTAACAGTTAGAAGGCACTAATTTTGCGGAGTAATATAATACAGATGAATATACATATATCAAGTGGAGAGCAAAGAAAGCATGAAAATAGGAAATATTTGTGATCAACAATTAAGAGTGAACGATGGAAATGAAATAGGAGTAATTCTTTTAAAAAAATATTAAAATAACCACAAATAAATAGTAATACAACGTTGAAAACAGGTTCATGAGAGTCTAATCCAGAGCTACCATCTGCTTAATATTAGCCCTATACTGTATTGCATTTGCATTGAAATGTATTAACTTATATTTTGGAAAATATGAAGGTGAAAGAGGACACATATGTGGAGTGAAATGTTTGTTACTTAGCTAAACCTGGTCGTAAGTTCAGAGTTATAGAACACTATAGCTTGATAAATCAATATTATCAGAAGCTAACGACTGACTAATTTATTACCCACTGCAACCCACGACTCACGTTGATGTACTCTGACTCATTACCTACGATGATCCACCGTCACTTTAAGATCCAAGATCTATCACAGATCGACTACAGAAAGAAAGAATTTTATAGATGACATCTTAGGTATTTTACGTATTTTATTGTTATTATTTTGCAAGAATTATTCATTCGTTTATTTATTCAGGGAACTAATTAATCATTCTTGAATTATATCAAAACGTTAATGTGAATAAAAGTCTGCAAAATTACAGTCTTGTATGAAAGAATGAGCCTTATAATTACATAGTAAAGTATAATTTTATAAAACACCAATATTTAGAGGAAAGGAAGATATTCCAAATTTGAAAGAAAGATTTTAGTATACAATTAAATATAATTTTATTTTATTTTCTAACTGGTTTTACTAGCCTGAATGTCGTAAATTTGAGTCAGTTTTCGAAGATAGGTTTAAGAAATTCGTGGAGAAGGTTAAGGGAATTAGTAAATTATTCCGCGATACTTTCACAACTTAGAGCCTCCTCATGGGTATAAGGCTAGCAAATGTGGGATTCAAATCTCACATAAAGCTGTAGACTATGTCTCGGTGGTGAAAATGGTTGGTCGAACGAATAACTCATTTACTTTATAAAATATCGAATCGAATTTCAATGCATTGTGAAAATACTCTCTCAACCCTATTTCACAAGCTGGTAAATATTATCAATTTACGAAGAATGGAGATAGTATGCTTTTCATCATTCTTTATTTTTATATACGATTCAAATTATATACGTTTCCATTTCAGGTAGGTCATTCATTCCATTACTGAATAACCTATAGTTCTACAGTTTCGCAGTATTATCCATAAAGTAAAAGTAAGATTTGACTGTGACTCTGAAAGGACGAACATGGAGAAGGAGTACAGCATCACAGTAACTTTGACTGGTAAGTGTACTATGAATACAAATTGAATGTTCGGTATGCACATGCAACAATATTCCTCCACCCACATACAAAAACCGGACTACCAAAATGGTCATATTCGACAATGTTCCTGGATTCATTGCGTGTTTCCACCTCTCGCCAGATTGGCGTATGTCCTGAATCACTACTCAGACTAAATCAGCTCTCATGGAAGGAAAGAGTGCTCCTTGGTCCAGTTCTGATGTTTTTGGCACCACCGCAAATGTTGCCGTCGATGTGTGGGATGTCAACGGAATGCAACGAAATGGTCATCGGGCGAGAAGACCACCTCCATGTAGTCGACATGCCACGGTGAAGCGTGAGATTGGGTGACTTGCAGTCCTCTTAGATGTGTTTACCAATGCATCCGTTACTTGACGTCGATCCCTTCTTATCTGTTTCACAAAGTAGAGGTAGGCCTCTGCTGTAGTTGGTCCTAGTCGACCTTCTTCGCACAGCATTGCCTGTAGTTCTTAATGCTTCTAATATACGTGAAACAACTCTATAAATAATACCAAATCCTTAGCCACACTCATCACACTTGCAGTTTCCCAATGATTCTTCCCAGTACTGTAGTCCTAAAACTTTTCAGAAGGTACACGCTATTTTATGATCATCTATGATTATCATAAAAGACATAGAAGGCATTTTTTATAGAACAATGTAAAACGAATGTATTAATTAATTCAATTAAAATATAAAGGATACATTACTGTTTTATAATCTAAAAGCATTTCATGCTATTTTCTCATGACTCATATTTGTATATCTGGTAAGAATATAAGAAAAAGACAATATAGTGACTTTATCATTGGAGTCATGTCCCGACTAAATAAATAAATAAACGAAACAAGTAGCAAGTACTGTGCGTTTTGAAGCAGAAGATACACTCTAATGACTAACATTAAGCCGACCCCTGATTCTTCCTCGTGTGAAGTTTCCCAAATGTTGCCACCGGCCAGTAATTAATCCCTATGGGGTGCCCGCTTCTAAATTTTCTGGATTGATTCTCCAATCTTGTACGCCACTGTAAATGTCCTATTCTTTAGATACGAATTTATTAATAAGACAAATATCCTACATCTGGAAGTTTGTATCTTATTAATTTATTCAATAATGCTATATGCCACACTCTGTCGAATGCTCCTGTTCATATTAAAGTGCTCTGTGACATGTTCGACCACTCGTATTACTTGTTGCGTCGTTTTATGTTTGTTCCGCAAACAGAATTGTTCCATTGGAAGAATAGTTCTTTTCTCTATTTCGGAGAGTAGTCCTTTTTGTATAAGTTTTTCCACCAATTTTCCCGTACTATTTAGTAAACTTGTGGGTCTGTAATTTGGGAGGAAATATTTGTCTTCTTTATATCACTATAGAAGGAAAGATGAAAGAAAAACGAGGAATAGGAAGAAGAAGAATACAATTGATCGATGATTTGAAAAATAGAAGAAAATATTGGGACTTGAAAGAGGAAACTGAAGATCGAGAAACGTCGAAGAAACATTTCCAGGTTCAAACCTTCCCCCCCCCCCAAAAAAAAAATAGTCCCAGGACCTGCCAACAGGCAGAATACTTAGAAATAATAATATGTCCTTTCCCGGCTTTGGAAGCGCCATTACTTTCGCATTTTCTAAATGGTGAGATTTTTTTGGGGGGGGAGGGGAGGGAGATGGCGATTATTCCAACAATCTGTGCTTGCAATAACACGACTGACAACTTTTTGAGGATAATGTTTTGTATATTGTCTTGGCCAAAAGCTTTGTTGTCTGGTAGTCTTTGAATTTGATAAGTTCCAGGACGTTGGTACAGGCTATTTTTGTCTCATTTTCTTTTTCTAAGAATTGTTTTATCGTATATTTTTACAAACCTATTATATTAAATTTTATAGTTATAAATATACTCAAGAGATGACAGAGACCGTCATATAATGCTAAAATATCAGAAATTACTAACTAATTGGACAATTTTGAAAATAAAAAGTTTAAAGATTACCTTCTAGAAAAGAATTTCAGATAAGAAAATGAGGTAGCATAAGAAAAAGGACTTACTGAAAAAGAAATTTACTTTCAGTAAGAACGTGCGTAAGGGATTGTTGTAGAAAATCCTTTCTTGAAGAAAAGGAAATTTCAATATTAGAGGATGTATGAGAAATAAGCTATAATTAAGATTTGAGAAATTGTAAATACCAATGCTTATAAAGGTGAACTTTAAAATGATGTTACAGCATGATCCAATAAAATATGCACCTAATGCCTATTTTTTTCGTTTTCAAATAATCTAAATTAATAGTGTGCGTAGCAGAGAAAAACCAATAACTGTGTTTAAGTTGTTGCAAATAGAGATCATCAAACTCCGGAGATTCATTACATGGAAGTGGCATAAGGAATGGACGCAATTGACATTAGAAGTCTTAGGAGCCAGATTAAGAATATCCGGGAAGAAGTAACCTCGGAAGCGGATAAACATCGAAGTGGTACCAAGACCACGCAATTCACACAGACGATGATGATGATGATGATATTCTGGGACAGAAAGAGTGTCATTTATAGGGACACAGGGGCGAAGTAATGAACATTACTCGATAATCGCAGGCTTTGAAAAATTTGAGTCAAGTTATTCGACGAGCTGAATAATGAATAATGTTGTTCTTTACTACGATAATGTGTAACTTACATACCAAAAATGTACCTGTGTTGATAATATTAGCAAATGTGCAAAAATTTATGTAAATTGGATATTTAGTATAAGGCTCCCATTTTAGCAGCTGTTGGGAAATATATCCCTACAAATACTAAGAACAAAACTACTCGAAATAAAAATTAATATTTATTCTTCCTTCGCAATTGCAAATCTGACAACATAATTCACAAGGTATCTTCCACGTTCGTCTTTGTATATATGAGAACTCGATTGCTGTTACTAGTAAAAAAGAAAATTCTTGTAATTGAAATACACTGTAGAGATCTTATGAAACAATAGACAAGGAAATTATCTAGCTAAATACGAAAATGAAATTGTATAGTAATTAAGGTTAATCTTTATTCACGGCAAATTATAAGCTATATAGGCATTTTAAAAGAAAAAGAAAACAGTTTTCAATGAACTTATAGTGACAACAGACATGAATTAATTTACAATTTTGATAATAGTTGTCGCTATAATCGGTTTTCAATAGATGTAGTTATCAAATCTTTAACAAAGCTAGTTTCACATTCTCTCATACCGTTGTGCTTAAATGTTTACACGCTTATTTTATGGGTAATAGCTTTGCATGCTTTCTACACACATTATAACATACATCGCTATTTTGCCCTAATATTGGCCCATATATAAATGGAAAATGAAATGAAATTTTGAGTTTTACATCCAACGATTATGCCGGTTAGGCTAAAAGAGACGATGATGATGAGAAATGAATGAAATGGTGGAATGAAGAAAGTGGAAGAAACCCGAGAAAACCCATGCACAGGGCCCTAACTTGTGGGGGCAGGGGGTAACTGCCCCTCCAGGGAGGCTCCCCGCCGTTCGACGGGGGCCCTTTTTAAGATAAAATTTTCTTACTCCATATAAGATACGAATGAAGCATCAAATAGGTTCACTGTATTGCATAAACAAAACAGCACACAAAAGGTATTTTTTTTTAAAAAAAACGAGTCGTGGGACCATTTCAGTAAAAAATGTCTACTATTAGGGGCACTAGAAATAATATTTATTCGTATGGCTTTGAAATTGTCAATATTGTCCCTTTAATTAATTTGTCATGTATGGAACGGGCCTAGAGGCGTAACTAATGGCCCCGCAGACCTTAATGTAAGGGAGGCCCACAGGCTCCGGGGCCCATAAAGAGTAAGAGAAAGATGGAAAGAGAGGGCCCAAGAATTAGAAAAATAAGTTTTTCAAGGAGGCGCAAACACGTGTATTAACGCTTCCCCCTTCCAGAAAAAACTAAGATACGGCGCTGCCCACGCACATAGTGTTTGTTCACCACAAAGTTCACTTGACGCGAGCTGGAATCAAATTTAAATAGTTATGGGAATTATTTTTGTAATCACCAGCAAAGAACAATTTTAAAATAAAATTAAACAATTCATTAAACTGTACTTGCTCCATTGATATTTAACTGCTATGACTATAATAGTGCAATCATAAGTATTATTCTACGGAATTAAGCTGGTTTGAAGAATTTGGTCAATACTACTAATTTAGGGTCATTGAATTGAAAAACAAAATTATTTTTTATTTTATTTAACAATCACCAGATACAGCTCAGAGGCTATTTTATACTGGATATCTAACAACAACAATAACAATGAAAATTATTTGTGAGGTATCGGCCAGGGCTTGTTTTAGTAGGTACCATCTCAGCGTTTGCCTGGTAGGGCTGACGGAAAGCCTGGAAAACCCAAGTCAGGATGGTTGGCAGCGGGAATCTAACCCACGACATCCCGAATCTTTATTCTGCAAAAATATTAATAATTTAGATACGTAATAAAATATTGTGATGTGTTCGGAAATACAGCTATTTCACTCTGTTCCAGGTACTCTTCAGATAAACTTTCGAATTCTTCCTCGTCAAGCTTTTTTTCTTTTTCTTTAATACAGCTAAGGAAGCGTTACTTTCGGGATAATCTAAACATCATTGCTACTTTCAAAAATGTTGAAACAAGTAGTTAAATTATCCAGATATGATTGATGGGAAATTACGGGCAATGCGACGGTAGCTTGATGTAAATGGAACTACAAAATATTTTTTTAATCTCATTAGAATAGCAAAGTAGTGCTGCTACTACAAGCATCACTATTACTACTACTACTACTACTACTACTACTATTACTACTACCACCACCACAAATAATAATAATAATAATAATAATAATAATAATAATAATAATAATAATAATAATAATAATAATAATAATAATAGAGGTTATAACTTTTGGTTTTTGCTAAGAGTGGCTTGGAAATAACAGATATAACAATGAAAAATGAATTGAGTTTTACGTCTCACGATTATGCCGGCTAAGATAAAGCAGACGGTGATGATGAGCAATGAATGAAAGGGTGGAATGAAGGAAGTGGGAGGAAACGGGAGAACCCCGAGGAAACCCACTCACATGGTGTTTATCCACCACAAAGAACACCTGGCGGGAGCAGGATTTGAACCCGGGACCCCATGAACCAGAGGTGAACATTCTACCACTGAACCACGGCGGCCCAGATATAACATGTGGAACTATCTTAAATTCTTGTTTTAATTAAAATATTAGTGACTGTTGGTAGTCTCCAAGGTATGTTAGTGGGATTGCTGTAAATCTGAGCTCCTAATGTTTGGGTTGTAATGGGACCTCATAATATATCTTTATCTTCCCCATCCTCATACATATTCTTCTCCTTTAATTATTTGGTGTAAATAGAACAATCTAATGCTATATCATTTATTTATCTGAATACTAAAGCAGAGATAAATTGAACAGGATGTTCAAGATGTACAAAATGTTCGATGTTTACCGAGCGAAGTAGCTCAAGTGGTAGAGCGTTCGCTTCGCATTCGGGAGGTCGTGGGTTCGAATCCCGCTGCCGACCATCCTGACTGAGGTTTTCCAGGGTTTCCCTCAGTCCTACCAGGCAAATGCCGGGATGGTACCTAGTAAACAGGCCCTGGCCGATACCTTCCCAAATCCTTTCCATTGTTATTGTTGTTGTTGTTGTTATCCAGTGTAAAATGGCCTCTGAGCTGTATCTGGTTATTAAATAAAATAAATAAAAATAAATAAAAATTTACAATGTATCCAGGAGTTCAGGATGGTATAACTGTTGAACTGGAATATATAATGCTTGTACCAAAAGGAATCCTTGTTCATGCAGATATTTTTAAACTGGAAAACTATGATTTCTTTTTATTAGTTACATACATATATGGACATTTTGTCGTTAACGTTCTGTTCGGTTAGGTGGAATAGCTCGGCATCTATGGTAGTAAAAGAAGAATTGTTCTTTCAGAAACAATGTTCCGGGGTGGCACTGCTGGTACTATTCTATTTATTATATATTATAGACGTATTATTTTGGTCTCCTCCGGGGGACACTCTCAGAGCTTTGAGGAAGAGTGCCCATCTTAAAACATGTCTGGAAAAAACATTATTTCTACCTATACTCAATCTGATGAGGTCTCTGTGGGGGAGAACTGTAGCAATACTACTGGTTTCTGTGCCATAAAAGGTGTATTTGGAAACTGTGTATCATGTCATTACTGGAAATAATAAAAAGGAAACTTGGAAATTGCATTTAAAAATAGTGTTACTTACATGTAATAGGCAACACTGCTAGCGATGATTTACATTCCCTGCTCGGAAAGAAAACAAAGAAAAGGCCAGTCATGTTCAGTCAGCAGTGTATTTTGTTATTGAATGTTTTCGGTCTCCTTGAAAGGTTTATTTTGTGTTGTGGTTTGTATTATGTGTGTGTGTTTATAATTGTCTGTTATCCTTGTTTTAGTTAGTGCAATGAGGTACACTATAGAAGAGAAAGTTTTCACTGTAGAATATTTCTTTTGTTTCAACTCACATCCCGCAGTGAGAGGTTAATTTCAAGAACAGTTTTCCAATATTAGTCTTCCAGACAGTGGCTGATCCAGTTGGTGATCGGGGCGACGCCTCCCCCAGAAGAGGAAACTTTTTATTTTATATATAAATAAAACCCATCCCAGAGTTTGGAGCTCTTAAAAGTAGCTCTAAGTAGCAGTATTACAACCCACCGCCCCCCCCTTTAGAAGTCTGTCCTGGATCTGCCCCTGCTTCCAGATAAGCTAATAATATGTAAACTTGTTTCAAAATTTCGTTAGACGGGATCCGTACACACACACACACACACACACACAAAAGGTAGATAACGAATTCCGGAAATCACAGAACAGTGTATTCTACAAACACCTCGGGAAACTGTACGTAAGCTTGCAAACTTCAAAAATAGTGCACCTACACTAAGATACAAGTTGTTCAAAAACTTAAAATGTCAGACTTGGATCCCGAAGGAAATATTGCTGTTCGCTCAAATCTTTCAATCAAGACCAAGAAATCGATGAATTGCACAATGTGTTGTTCAGCGATGAAGTCTGGTTCACTCTCAAAGGTTATGTCAACAGTCAGAATTCCAGATACTGTCAACTGACAATCCACATGTTAGCAAGATCAACAGTTGCATCTCATAAAGATAGACTCGTGCTTCTTCGTTGGATATTGATGAAAACGGTTTTTCGTTTCAGCAAGACGGGACAATAAGTTATACGTATGTCAAATACGTGTTGACAGATTTTATTTGGTGAGAGGAAAATAAGTAAAGACGTGTGGCCCAGTCGTTCCTCTGACTTAACATCTCTAGACTCTTTTCTATGGGGATACCTAAAGCAAGAGGTATATACGGATAATCCGCGAAGACATCGAGAACATGAACACTGTTACTCTTCGTAAACTGCTGCCAACATGGTGAAACAAGTGAACCTGTGTTTGTATCAAAACGGCGGTCACTTCCAGCATCCACTGCAAAACTGTCAACTCGATTCCTGATGCATAGCAGCGTTGCCAGCTGTATGTAAGTAACTATTTTCATGACAATTTTCAACTTCCTTTTTGATTATCAGTAATTGCATGATGTAAATATACAGGTTTGAAATACACCTATTCTGGCACGGAAACACCAGCAATGTTACCAATTCATAACCTTAATTTATAAAGACAACGATTTCCCTAGTTTGCCTTTGCAAAGACCTCATTCGATTGGTTATCGGTAAAAATGAACTTTTTTTTTTTTTTCACTGCCATATATGCTGAGCTACTCCACCTAACCAAACTGAAAATTAAGGACTGGACGTTCATACATCCTATGTAATGTGATATTTTGCATGCTTTGTAAACAAAATTCATTTCCCCCTGCCGTTATATCAGGCAACATTTAGTGGATGCTGATGAAGTTCAATCATTGTTTCCCGGGTTAAAAAGATATCTGCATAAATAAGGATTAATTTTGGTATAAGCATTATATCTATATCACTTCCGATTCAAAAGTTATACCATCCCCAACTCTGGACTGCATTTTAAATTGAACACCCTACATAATATATATCCAAAGGGAGATAATGGGAGCTTTATTAGGTAGAAAATTTCGGAAATCGATATCTGAGAAAAAGTTTCTGGTAAGAGCTGTTTTCCCTTTCCTTTTCTCTTTACACACACAGACACAGAAACACACACACGGAAACACAATATATATATATATATCTATATATCTATCTATCTATCTATCTATCTATCTATCTATCTATATATATATATATATATATATATATATATATATATATATATATATATATATATATATATATATACCGTATTTACTCGCGTAATTTTCGCACTTTTTTAGAGGAAAAAAGAGGTTTTGAAATAAGGGTGCGTAAATTATGCGGGAAAAAAAATTAGCCACATCAGTGAATATCATCTAATTTTTTTCCCCAGTCAAAATAACACGAAAATACCGGTACACATTTTCTTTGTAGCAAGAATTGACAACAAACAACTAATTCTAAATTTGTAGAAAAATAACATTAAAAAGTTAAGAAGTCTAGTGGTTTCTTACCTTACAAATCACTGTCAAATCCTCGCGTGCGCAAATTACGCGAGGGCGAAAATTACGTGCGTATTTACGGTATATATATATTAATATATATATATATATATATATATATATATATATATATATATATATATATATATATATATATAGGGTGTTTCCGCGATGTTGTGCAAAACTCAGAGAGATGAAAGATAATACCAAAAGAAGCAATTTAACGATAGGAACGAGTGTTCGGAAATGCGTTTTTTGGAGATAGGGGTCGCCGACAATTTGTCGCAACGGTACAAAAATGGCCATAACTCGAAAAGGAAATGTCGGATTAAGGTCCGGTCAAAGGCAGTGTGCATTATTTTTTACCTACAGAGTTCATTAATGTTGGAATGGTTTGAAAGCAAGGGCAGTGCAAAGGTAGCCCCAAAGAAATGTAGGATATTTCGAATATCTGCAACAAACATGCCACGAAAAATTGGTAACTGTGTTCATTACAGATGTTTCGGATAGTTATGATGCCACTAGCTTATTTATGAGCTGAACACAGTAGTGTGATGTGAAAGAAATAGGTACGTACGTGATGATGACTATGAACGTGGTAAAGATGGAGAGGGACGGTGGGCAAGTACAAAAGAAGGAATCCGAGATGAGGAACTGCAACTAGCACATGCGACAGTACAATAACGACACGGTAGGGGTGTGAAAGAAAGTCGTAGCAGGACGGTAGTAAATGTACAGCGCAGAGATGGACTGAGTCAACAAAATCGTGACACACGACCCACTGACCCACCACACACCGTTACCCACGATCCACTCTAATCCATTATGCTATATAAATCGACTGATCCAGTACGACCCATGAATTAAATATTGTACGAGTGCGTCAGTTGTCGTGGTGGGTCGTGAGTCATTGTGGGTTGCGTCATTTCCCTAGGTAGTGTTAGTTCATTGTGATTCGTGGGTCATAGAAGGACCCCCGTCATCGGAATGATTTACAACCCACCGATTTACCATCAAACTTGTCTTACGTGACCCATGGCCATTGTCCCACTCCAACTCTCCGCGCAGACGAACATAAATGATTCTTGTTAGCTGCATGTTGGTCTACTTGAAATTATGTTAATGTATCACAAAAGTTACAGACGACGTTTTATCACGTGTATCTACAAAAGCAAGTGATGCCGTTATCTTCTTACACGTAATAGCTGTGAACGCATTTTCTGTTTGAAGCAAGACAAACATAGGGGTAGTAAGTATAGTGCCTGTAGACGGCGTGCCAGTCAGCACCAAGCAGTTCGAAAGATTATCCTGTCTGCCGCAGCAGCTGTCAGTTCCCTGTGAGGTGTTTTGTCAAATGCGGTTGATAAAACGTGTTTGAATTGGTTAGTGTTTTTAGACTGGTATCGTGTTCGTCCGGTTGTAGTTTGTGTGAATTACCTTTTCAGTGCAATGGTGTTTGCGTTTGACAAGCTCGCAGATATGGTTTTATGTATGGATTGGCGAATAGAAACAGCCTGGAAGCGGAGACGTTATATCGTGCACAATTTCCGCGAAGAAGACATCCCATGCGTCCCATGTTCTCACGCCTTTTCCAGCGTTTGCGAGAAACGAGACACTTGCGACCACAATTTCACGTTCGCGGGGGACACAGAATTACCAGGTCGCCTGCCTTCGGAGAAGGGTTACTTGCGCGTGTGAGGAGAAACCTTCAACAAGCACTTGGCCCATAGCACATACATGGGTGTGGCACACAGTACTATGTGGGAGGTACTACATGAACAGGAATTGCATCCCTACTAGCCAGATAGAGTGCAAACACTGAGTGCAGCTGATTTCGACTCTCGTGTTGTATTTAAGCGAACGGCTTGTGCAGCGCTTTGGGGCCTATCCTCAGTTTCATGATTCAGTATAGTTCACCGATAAACCTGTTTTCACCAGAGCCGGTGTGTTTAATAGTCGTAATAGTTTTGGGCCGCCGAAAAGCCTCACGCAACAATTGTACGAAGCCATCAAGAGAAATTTGCAGTTAGCATGTGGGCAGTCATCATTGACGACTACTTACTAGACCCATATCTTCTTCCTCCACGCTTAACTGCACCAGTGTATGAGGTGTTTCTGCAGCATACGCTTCCAGAACTCTCCCGCTTATTATTCGACAGCAGATGTGGTTTCAGCATGATGGAGCGCCAGCCTACTTTGCTGTGAAAGAAAACGTAAAAAAAAAAATAGTAGTAGTAAACGAAGAAAAGAGTAATGTAGAGGAGTCGCTAAAATTAATTCTCTTTAACGAGGGCGATTACGAAACATCACCTACTAATTGAAATCCAGATTATTCTCCAATAAAGTAAATTCCAATAAACTTTCTTGTTATTGTTAATTATCCCATATCGGATTCCCGAAGAAAACTCATCGAAACAACTTATTGACCGTGCCAATAGCGACTACTCTCAGTCATGACTCCGTTTTCTTTCATTCAGAAATAGAAAAGAAAGAGAAGAAAGTAGAAGGGTAAAAGAAGGAGGTAGAAAAAGAAGAAAGAAAAAGAAATAGGGCATTGTAATAAGAAACAGATTACTGGATAATTCCGGAAATATAGTAAGAATTCGAGAAAGTCCTTGAAAGATGAATCATTCTAAATGTTATTAACGACTAATCAATTTTGGAATGCTTCGGAATAGACACATGTTCCCTCATACCACCCAGACCTAGCTCCAGGCACCACGATCGTGGGGTTGCCCAGACCTAGACCTGGAAACGAGAAAAGTGAAATCATTCTTTGTACTGTTATTCCAACCGGTGATTGATAACCATCCAGCATCTGAACTTTGTTCTCTAGGATCGACCACACATACGAATTAGCCAAGAAAGAAAGAAAAAAAATCAAACTTATAAACTCAATATAAATTTATGTATCGTATCAATAAGAGTCTCAACTTTCTGGAAGAAAGATGTCGTATTTAGGCTTATCCTGCTATTTCCGTTTCACTCCTAGAGCCGATTTAAACCATTAGTAGCGGTCCTTCATGACCTAGGTTATTTACCTTAACACATATTAAAACATGACACATATATTACAGATGTTAATATGACAAATGATATCACTAAAATTACTTATATTAAATCTATCATGCATTCACACGCTCACTCACTCAGGACAGTGTATATATGTTTAAAGGAAACCAACTAACTACAAAGATACAAATAGTTTATTACATTCATAGTGAAAAGGAAAAATAATTACAAAGAAAATCTTAAAAGCACAAGTTCTTGGTTATATATTAATAGAGTACATAGTGTTATATTCTAGTAAATTTTTATATATCCAATCATCTTGACAAATAAAAATAATTACATATATTGTATCTTAGGCATGCTAAAGCAAAATTATGATTTGCGACATACGCAAAGGAGACACTTATTTCACTTTAAAAAAAATTGGACAAAGAGGAAAGAAAGAAAAAGAAAAAAAAACTTTTAGGTGTATTAAAACTTATATGAGTCTCTACCTCACATTGAGCAATAAAATATTAATAATTCTGAGCGTTCAAATCACAAATCACGCACTACTCGTAGTGTCCAAAAACATTTCGCTCCATTTAACTTAGTTTGTGTTTATATATATATATATATATATATATATATATATATATATATATATATATATATATATATATATATATATATAATATAACTATTGGTTTACAAAAACCATTCATCGACTATATTTAGTTTGTAACTCTTAGCAGTTTATATCTGCACTCGCACACTGCGACGTTTATACCCATCTAGGGATTTCGAAAAAATCACTTTCGCCAGAGGATGTTTCTCCTCTTAGACAGTCCATTTCCAAACTTATTAATTGGATAATTTCAAGTTATTTGTTCAACACTGGGACACGTCATGAGACCTTTCCTTTATTCACTTTGTATATATGTATACATGGTTCGGATTTAAAACGATCTTCCACAGGTGTACGGAGTGTGATGGTTTAAATTGAGGATAAAAAAAACTGGTCAAGTCACAGGATACATATGCAGGTGAGAAGGATTCAAGGTGCACTTTCCACAATGGTTTTAGGTTGGTAGTTCAGGGATAATATTCATCATGATGTGGGTTACGTTTAGACCTGCCGTTACTTTTTAATACATGCCATTAAATAATTACATAGGTTATCATTTACATCTATTCAGAAGAAAAGGAAAATTACTTGAGTGCACGGCGGTATTCTTGACAAAATCTATATTCTTATATTCGTCGGAAAACTTACTGGTAAACTATAGCAACCAATACACGTTTGGGGGGACAGACACGAGCGCTCTTACATATATTCATATAATACATTTAATATCATACTTTTACTTTAAAATTATATTCACATACTAAGTACATATACATTTCGACGTATTCATTTCTCTCTCTATATATATATATATTTATTATAAATGCGCACACATTTAAATTAATCACCCCAACAATAATTTTTGAAAAGGTTGCAAACATTGTCCAAGAAAACAAATGACTTCCGACATTACATATGAAAAAGAATTGAATTTTACCTGATACCGCGCATCTATAAATTTTAACTTTTATATAATCAATTCGTGCTTAAATAATGAAAAAAAACTTTGTGAGGCAGGCACGTAACACAGAGCATTCCTAAAGATATAACTAGATAACCTAAAATACAATTTCTGGGCCCAGGTCAACTACAAGGTAAACAAAAACCAAAACAGAAAGGAAAGTAACCAACGGATTAAAAAAACTTAAAGGGACGACGGTGAAAGAACGTAATTGAAGTGTCGTCAAATACGAAGTCTTTGTTCATTTCGGCGATAGGTCAAAATGTGATGGAGGACCCAATCATTATCTACTCTATCCATGAATTGTGTATTGCAACATCTCAGCTGGTAATTTCAGATCAGAGTTGTACGTTAAATAAATCGTAAGCAACAAGTTCAAAATCGGGGGGGGGGGAGGTTGAAAATTAAAAAAAAAACTTGAAGAAATGAAGACAGAGAGAGAGATAGGGAAGAAGGAAGACGAAGAATAGGGGCGCCGAAGACTTAAGTGAGAAATAACTAACGCTACAAAGATAGAAGTCGAATTTCACTCTCAACAAATCCATAGCCAAAATATTCTTAACATGCCAAAAGGGTGGTCTACTCAAATACGTAGACTCAAGGGGGCGCCCTGCTGCCAAGGATGCAAGTTCTGTGTCCATCAGATCCCAATCCCACAAGAGTTTGGTTGTAAGATTGAAATCCGAGCCCCGTATCCGGCCCAAACCAGCAGGATCCCGGAATCCTCCGGAAGGTTAGAGACGGCGTTAATTTAGAATTTCAAAAGAAAAAAAATCATCCGACCTCTTGGAAACTAGAAGATTCCAGAATAGTAATGAAATTAGAGTAATAACTAAGATATCCCTAATTAGTGATTTGCCAAAATAAAAAAAATTAAATAAACTGAATTTCGGATCGGTGATTTCTATGGCCAAACCTCACCGATAGCTCCCCTTCGCAGAATGCGCTAAATTCTGAGGCATCGATTAATTTCCATCACTATCTAGTTTGGAAACTAAGAAAAGAAAACGAAAATATTCAAGGGGGGAGAGGTCGATGCCCGGGTACGGTATAATAAATTTTAATAACTAATTGTTTTGATTCTGTAACCCTGTCAGAGCTGTCGCCTCCATGAACATTGTAAGCTAGCCCGAGTAGGTGACGTGAAGAAAAAAAAATCTCACGGAGCAGGATATTCTATTTTTAAAACCGACCAGAAAATATAATTCACTACAGCCCTGTTGTATAACTACTACTGTCTTTTAATAATTTATTATTCAATATGTCTAGTCAGCGATTATATGATGCTACCCATTCTATCAGATGGTATTACTATGGTTGATTATTACTATAACCCATTAAACTACAAAGTATTACCATAGTCCGACTATATATCGCCCTCCGGTCCGCGCGATATTATGGTGCAGGGGTCAGAACCCGAGATGTTTGTAGCTACACGTATCTATTCAATATATATATATATCCACACGTGGCGAAGTATTCACTGGGCTACTATATATATTTAACTATATGGGTGTCCTATCTTCTATATTCATTTACTACAATATTCATATACTTTCATATTCATATTCATATTAATATTCATATAATATTCATATCATCATTCTTTTCATTTACTACGACGCTATATTTTACAAACACCCTATCTCCTCTATCTACGCCCAGCCTATATACACATTTCATCATAACACTTTAAAATCTATAGTCACTACAAACATTTCCCATTCCGATCACCGCACGACAACCTCACTCGAACTCAAGACTCTTTCACCACACACACAATACTATGTAATACCTGGTAGCTTTATTAAGAACAAAAAAAAATCCTACGTATGTTCACTGAAAATAGAATTATCTGCGATAATATTTAATGTTTACGAAATTCTGACAACAATGAAATTATTCTGCAGCCACAAAGAAACAAATGAACATTTAATATAATTTCAAAGCGAAGAACTAGCATCATATCGCCCGACTTCTGTTAAAAAATTACGTATTGTTTATTTACTTAAATATTTCGATTTCTAGACTAAGCAGAATGTTGTAATTTTCAGGAAATATTAATTTTGGGTCACTTGACCTAACTGTACATCCATATGGGCTGTGAATTATACCTTCTAGGTTTTATTTCGAAAAGAAAGGTCAATTTCATGGAAACTAAATCACTAAGAACATCGACATACGAATGGCGGTTAGTACTGACTTTTGACACTAGGGGCTAGCGACGATATAATCAACCCTTGAACAACTGAATGTGACCTTGTACACGGAATTATTGTACTACATTACGTTCACTTTTAAATATTGTGTATGAGTTCACTTAATGACGGAATAATAAAAAAAATTATCGCATAGCAAATACTACACTGTCCATATTTAATTATCTCACACACTCTTTCATCACTTAACTACCACTACCACTGATACTACATTACAAATATACACATACTACTTAAACTACAAGACACATCATGCCAATACACACCAATCATCACTATCATTAATACATGTTATACTAATAAATATACACAGACAACATTCAGATTTTACCATTTTAAATCGGCTCTATGAAAGGTAACGAAAGGAAAGGGAAAGAAAGGAACAGGGCCAACTGGCCCTTGTATTCACTAAATCACATTCTTAAAATCAACCTGTTTAATCAATGCCCCGAGGGAACATATCGAAGTGTTGACTAACAATAGGACCCCTGCCCTGAAGGGGCAGGAACCCGGAACAAACTACATGTTCAACTCATCCCGCTGGAAGCCGTACTCCCAATTTGGGAGTCAGATAGGAGCCCTTACTGTAAATGTACACGTGCATTATGATTACTATCCTAACTATAAAGAAATTAAATACCGCCATATATGTTAAAAAAAATCACTCGCTACCTACATAAACAAATCTATATATGGACAGGTCTTATAACCCTCAATTAGCAGGAAAATTGGAAGGTGAAAATATCAGGGGAAACACTGATCTTCAGAACCGGTTTTAGGAAAAGAAAAACGGAAATCACACTACTTCTGAATCCTGTCCATAGCGATCGGTAGATGAAATCATGGCGTCACTATATTGCACTTACTATTTCAGCTTTTTAGTCCAGTTTTTTACTATGAAATTTAATAGTTCATGGCTCCTCGAGACTTCCAGTGATTTTACATGTTAATAAAATCCAAATGTTACCTTTATTTGCAGCTTTTCTAGCTCATTTTCGACTTTCTGAGCTAGAAGATTCGAATCTGGCGTCTTCAGTGAAACTTCCCGGCATGGAATGGGAATAATCGCGCCCTAATATCATAGCGTGGGTTTATCCTCCAATCAAAACAAAGCATTTTGGCGGTGGGGCTTTGAAACGAATAAAATTTGGTAAAATCTGGATTAAACTAGATTTTAGAAGGACCTAGGTATCTAAAAGAGAGGTGAAGGGTGGTCCTGAAAATTCTGTCGAATTTTAGATTGGTTATTTGATCTGAAAAGTTCCGTCCAATAGTGGACCTATGTTTTCAGGTAGCACTGACACCGTAAGAATTGTAATAATCCATTTACACATCCATATACAAGACTTATAACTAATTTAAAATATAAATAAAGGTATTGACTCCCAAACTATAATTCCTAATAAATTTTTTACAGTTTTCCATGTTAATTTGAAATAGAATAACAAACAAAATTACGAATTATATGAACAGCCAGAAAATTTTTTTGTTAAACGTCAAGTACAGTCGGTGCAAAAAATTTCGGGCACCCTCCTATTAAAACATCATCACATTAGACTGTAATGGCATATTACAGCTGTTGCTCGTGCTTATCTCGATGAAACATTTCCAGATAGGTGGATCGGGCGAGAGGGTCCTGTTGCATGGCCCGCTCTTTCGCCGGACCTCATCCCACCTGGTTTCTTCTTGTGGGGCTACATGAAAAGCCTTGTCTACGAAACTCTTGAGAGCGAAGAGGACCTCCTGGCACGCATAATCACTGACATCATCTGAACCACTCCAGAGATATTTGTGCCTGTAAGACAAAGCTTTCTCCGACGCTGTTATGCATGCATCGACGGAAGGAGACGCCATTTTGAACATTTACTGTGAAACTGCAAGTAGTATGTACAGTCTCTATGTTTTATGTACAGTACATTTAAGATGTTTACACGGTAGAGTTCATTTTACTTTGTCTTACGACCAGTGTCTAATGGCATTGTTCTGTGCTGTGTGCCAAACGTATTCGCCTTCTCTCTGTACAATACTCGAGGGATTTTGCAGCTATCTTTGTTTGTCATCTCATTTTACGTTCCCTGCACACATATGACGCCCTGCACCAAACCAGCTTCCGAGAATCATTTGTGTTCGTCTGCGCGGGCCGTCCTGCTACGGCTTTCTTTCACACTCCTACCATGTAATTATTGTACTGTTGCATGTGCTAGTAGTAGTTCCTCATCTCTTATTCCTTCTTTTGTGCTTGCCCACTCTCCCTCTCCATCTTTACCACGTGCAGAGTCACCATCACGTACGTACCTCTTTCTTTCACATCATACTACTGTGTTCAGCTCATAAACTAGTAGCATCATGACTATCCGAAACATCTGTAATGAACACAGTTACCAATTTCTCATCGCATGTTTGTTGCAGGTGTTCGAAATATCCTATATTTCTTTGGAGGCTACCCTTGCGCCGCTTCTGCTTTCAATCCATTCCAACATTAATGAAAGCCGCAGCTTAATGTAATGCACATTGCTTTCGACCGGACCTTAACCCAACATTTCCTTCTCGAGTTATGGCCATTTTTGTACCGTTGCGACAACTTGTCGGCGGCCCCTATCTCCAAAACGACGCATTTCCGGACACTCGTTCCTATCCTTAAATTGTTTCTTTTGGCTTATATATATATATATAGTGCTCCACAAAACTTAAGCAACCCGAGAGAACTTAAGATAAGAGATGTGTGGAGCCCATTAAAGACTGGTAGGTGGCATGCAGAGATGGTCATTTTTCCTAACCCCCCTCACCCTCACCCTCAATTGACGCCCCTCACCCTCACCCTCCATCACACTCACCCTCCACTGACTCCCTCCCCTCTCCCTCACACTCATCCTCCATTGACGCCTCACACTCACCCTCCCTCACACATCACCCTCCATTGACGCCCTCCCCTCACCCTCCCTCACACTCACCCTCCATTGGCGCCCTCACACTCACCTTCCCTCACACTCACGCTCCATTGACGCCCTCACATTCACCTTCCCTCACACTCACGCTCCATTGACGCCCTCACATTCACCTTCCCTCACACTCACCCTCCCTCACACTCACCCTCAATTACTTTATCGCCCTCACCCTCAACTACTAAAATGAGGGTGAGGTGAGGGTGAGGGCGGCCCTCATGAGGGCAAAATGAGGGAGGATGACCATCTCTGGTTTGGAAGTCTAAAAGTAGTATATAGCCAAAAGCAGGAAATATCTTTTTATTTTATAATTAAATATAAAGTTATTTATTGCGGCTTGCAGCTTTGTACTTTTCTTATATATATTTTTCTCTTACTTAGAAGAAGAAATAAAGCTTTTTCTTAGTTACAAATTCAGAATGAATATTTATTAGTTTCTCTTCTGAACGAATATATGAAAAAAAAAACATTATTTCCTTAGAACTTCCAGTATTTTTAATGGGTTACTTTCGTTAAACTTTGAAATTTTCGGTAGCCAAAAACTTGCAGTAGATATTTTTATATATTTCGTAATTATTATTTCTATAAAGTGAAAATATATAAATATAGAAAAGTAATAAAGCTATGAGAAACATCTTGTCTTCGCGCATGAAAATCGTATGAAACTGATGGAATATTGATATGACGATTTTCTGTGAACGACGATTAATTCTAAGAAAAAAAGTACATTACATTTTCTAACATATTTTCCAGAAATGAATAATTGCAAGATAATTCATTTTATGAACACTTACCCTCACCCTCACCTCCTTCACACTCACCCTCAACTGACACCCTCACCCTCCCTCACACTCACCCTCCTTCACACTTATTCTCTATTGACGCCCTCACACTCACCCTCCACTGACGCCCTCACACTCACCCTCCCTCACACTCACCCTCAATTACTTTGTCGCCCTCACCCTCCAACGCCATCACCCTCAACTACTAAAATGAGGGTGAGGGCGACCCTCATGAGGGCAAAATGAGGGAGGATGACCATCTCTGCTCTCAACGGTCAAATGATTTGTTTCAGGCGACGGGACAACGTGTTAGTCGTGTAACTATTCCCCGACGACCTAATACAGTAGGATTGTATGCCAGGAAGCTTGTATTGTGTGTGCCATTAAAACAGGAGCAGAAACGTGCGCGTTACCATGGTGTCAGGAATATGTTGCTTGGGGGGTAACACCAGTGGGCGCGCGATATGTTCTCCGAGAGTTTTGATACAGCTGTCCTCTGATTCTGGTCGAACATTAGTGTGGAGAGAGCCAGGAACAAGCCTCACCCAAACTTCATTACTGAACTGCCGCCCTTTTGCGGTGGTTCCATAATGGTGTGAGGGTGCGATCATGCTGGATGTGAAAACGGACTTCCATAATGTGCAACATTGCACCTTCACGGCACAATGGTATCGGGATAAAATTCTCCATACACATGTGCGCAATTTCAGCGGAGCATTTGGTCCGGACTTCCTGTTTGTGGATGGCAATGCCCACCTACACCGTGCACATCTGGAGTCCGAGTATCTGGAGAGCGAAGAAGTTACTCCCATTGCATGGTCCGCATACTGGCCATAGTTGAATTCCATCGAGCATGTGTGAGATGCTCTTGGGCGGCGAATAGCGCGGCGCAATCCACCATCACTCATTCTTCCTGAACTCCGAACAGCTCTCCTCAAAAACTGGTGCAATCTGCCGCAGGAGTTGATAAACGCTCCAATTTTCTGCGCGTATGCCAGGTGTCGTGCCTGTGTTACTGTTCGTGGTGGACACACGCCATATTGACTGCCTATGCCCTCGCATAGTCGAGTTTTACATGTCGAGATATCGTGGTTCTGAATTTTCTGGCCACCCTGTACATCCAAACTGTACTTCCTCCTTCATTTGTGTTGCATTGTGCGTCTATACCGACTTTCTGTTGATTATACTCGGTGCGGTGATCTTGTCGTTTTATTTTCTACTACTTCCTTCGAGTTGCTTAAGTTTTGTGGAGCAGTATATATATATATATATATATATATATATATATATATATATATATATATATATATATATATATATATATATATATAGATAGATAGATATAGATAGATAGATAGATAGATAGATATGTGTGTGTGTGTCTGTGTGGTACTTTACTTCTTGGTAGCCGCATCTGAACGAAATTTCTTGAACAAGTAGATCAGCGGAAACAGAGGTTATTTTCAAAGGACCTGTTTTACACGCCAGGAGTTTCTGAATTTGGTTCGCCGATTGTTTCACAACTTCACTTTTTCATTTTACTATAAAATGATAATGTATTGATTAAAATTTTGAAGACCTATAAGACGTAGGATCTATAATCATTGAACTTCTACTAAAATATATAAATTATTATAAAAGAATTCACGTTTGGATGCATTTCTAATTGCGCTTTTCAAACTAATTTGAGGGCGCTGAGTTCAACGGAACCATTTTATAAATAAGCATCGTTGCGGTTTGTAGAAAAGTGATCTTAAATGTCAAATATGAATAAATATAAATATTTCAACTATGAGGTTATTTTTCTCCTGACCCCACGGATGAATATGTTTAAAAGTAATTTAATTTATTTCAGCATCCTCAAATTAGTATAAAAAGCGCATTGAGAAATATATCCAAGCGTGGATATTTTTTTCGAGTAGCATAATCGGATTCCATTTTTGTTATACTTTGAAAGGAAAAATATATTAATATCATACATCAAGTCCATATCCACGAGGGAGGGCTAGGGTGCACTCCCCTAAATTTTTACGGTATGATTGCAAATAAACTATAATGTGGTTGGGTCGGCTCCTCAAACTTCTACCGCCCCCTTACATTTTTGAACTGGCTACTGGCCTGTCATACACTATTAATGGATAGTAACTTTTAAGTTTTCCTTATTGAAGTTAAGAAATGAGGTGCAAATAAGTTGTATCTTTATGTCAGGGGTAAAAGTGTGGGGGAAACGCTGGAAGACGCTATCTCTCCCCACCTCGGAAAAATATGTACGGCGTCCCCCCAGTTCCTAAAAGAGTAAAATGGGGAAAGATAGGCAGGGAAGACGATGTGACCAGCGCCGTAACTTAGATTTTTTCTGGGGGGCAAGCATTAATACGTGTATTTGAGATCTTAAAAAAGGTTGTTTTTCTAACTCTTGGGCCTCCTTTTTCCGTCTTTCTCTTACTCTTTATGGGCCCTCCCGCACGGCAAGGTCTGCGGAGACGTTAGTTACGCTCCTGGGACCATTCACATACATGACAAATTAATTAAGGGAACAATATTGACAAATCTCAAAGCCATACGAATAACTATTATTTCTAGGGCCCCTAATAATAGACGTTTTTTACGGAAATGAGCCCAAGATTCATTTCTGTTTTATTTACCTTTTCTGTGCCGTTTGTTTATACCTGTTTGATGCGTCAGCGTCATTTATAATTTCATGTTCGTATCGTATAGCCTATGGAGTAAGGAAATTTTGTCTTAAAATGGGCCCCCTCGAACGGCGGGGAGCTTCCCTGGGGGTAGTTGCCCCTTCCCCCAGAAGTTACGGCTCTGGGCGTGACGTCATGCCGCTACCTACAGTTCCCCAACCTTTTCAGATCCAGTTTTACTTCTGCTTTATGTCAATATTTTAAATATAAAACTACTAAAATCGATAATTCTTATTTTTGCTCTACAATCTCAATACTGTTGTGCCCAACAGAACAGAGTTTTCTGTCTCACTGTGGTTTTGCAGTACTGGTGCCTGTGGCGCTGCGAGGGGGTGCACAACCAAGCCCGTATCCAAGGGGGTCTAGGGGGGACAGGCCCCTAAATTTTTGCTGGCACCCGTAATATTTTCACGGTAAGTTTGCAAATGAACTATAATATGGTTGGATCGGGCCTCCCCTAACTTCTACCGGCTCCCCCTATTTTTGGGCTGGCTACCTACCTGCGCACGACCCTTCGCCTTCCCTGATCCACCTATGAACGGAATCGAAAGTTTTTGACGATCTATTCTCATCCAGAAATAAGGACATGTAACAGTTAATTCCTCGCAACAATTTATGTAAGAATGTGTCAAAAAGAATGTAAACGAAATACCCAGGTAAGTCAGATTTAACCCATTATAGGAATTATAATTTTTCATCAATTTTATGCAGAATTCTGTAGCTGCAACTATGACCAATAGATAGCAATAGACTTTGTGCACGTCAAAATAGCAAATGTTTCTAGATCGTTGGAAAGCTGCAGAAATAAAAGAGCAAGGATATCTCAAAGATAATACCCTCAACACAGATCGAATAAGACAAATTAAGAAAGAAAGAGATAGTTTAGAAATGAACCTAATTCCAGTAAGATGTACGTAAAATAATGGATAAGAAACTTCTTCAGTGCTATTCTTAGCAATGGTTGATTACTGGTGAGTTAAGGACCTGTGAAAGTGACAGAATTTGTATTAATTTGGGTTAATTTATGTTGTCTTTGTTTCCCTTCTATTTGAATGATTCGCCTTACCTTAAAGTTCTCCTCCAGGTGGTCTTCTCTACAATTTGCACAATGAGCCGGATCTGTCCGGTTCCTTTTTTTTGGACAAAATCTGGTAAGATGAGCATTTGCACATTTAACATACCGAGGTGTTGCTGAACTGGGAGTATTGTAAAATTTCAAATGAACGATATATTACAATAGCGATTCTAATTTGTAGTAAGTACTGGAGATTGTAAATTTGATCCATCGTAGCTGAATTCGTAACTGTAACCAAGAACAATGGTATGAGAAACCTGGTGTCTAATGGATTGGTTTTGTTCAATCCTTTCATTTCTTATACTCAGATACCGTTAAATCCTTCCTGCCCTAAAGCTTCTTTAATAGCTTATATTTACACTTAAAGTAATAATTTCTTGAGCACTACTTCAATGGTATTGTTTATTCGTTTGGCTTCACTTGCGTATTCGCCTTTACTCGTCTTAAGATATGCCTCAAGGGATTAGTAAGATTCCAACTCTGAGGTTGTACATAGATGAAGTCTGGCGCGTGAACTTCAATGAAGTAGCACATATGTTCTTTAATAACTGGCAGAAAGCATGTTACCGTTTCTAACCAGTCGTATACACTAATAATGTTGGGACATTCTTAAGAGTCACCTTCGGTGTGTCTCAAGATGTGAAAGGCATGGAGTTATTGCTGTCCTCATTTTCTTGTAAAATTTGGAATTTATTTAGGTTGTGATTGGAGCATTGGATATTCCCCGAAAGTATTTTCCCATGGTATCCCATCATTGTCATAATAATCATTAGCAGTGTTTCTTTCAGGAAAATGTTCCAGGGGGGGGGGCACACTTAGTATTCTTGGGTCACTATGGTACTATGGTACTATTCTATTTTTTATTATATTATAGACGTATTATTTTGGTCTCCTCCGAGGGGCACTTTCAGAGCTTTGGGGGGGGGGGCAATGCCCTCCAAAAACATGTCTGGAAGAAACACTGATCATTAGCATCTGACATATCAATATTCATGTGGTTGTCTTGTGATGAAACACTGGTAATGGCAGAAGACTACTGTCCCTCGTAAGGACCGTATTCTGGTTTACAGGTGCAATACGTTGCAAGACTGCGCTTTCCTGTGTAGACAGCGGTAGATAGTTGGCTGAAGCCATAAAGCCTGGTAAAGATGATCCTTGGGTTACTGCATGCATCATCTGTATAGTAGCAGTGGCACTGGTATTTCCAAGTAGACTTGGCGGAATGCTTGCTGGAGTCTGGAAACCTGTTAATTGCGTAGGTGTGGAAAGCTATGGAAATTGGCTCCCTGTCCTCCAAACCTATGTATGTGATTTGAGAGCGTGAGGGCCTCGACAAAAAGTGCAAATCGATGCTCTTCATAATATTTTATTTACGTCTAATAATACGGAACGTTTGGCACGTCGATTTCATTTAGATGCAATTTGCACTCATGTAGCCTCAGAGAAGTCACGCTAGTAATGGTTACAGACTCATATGTCAAAAAGTCCATTATTGTTAAAATCATTGTAGACGTATTGGGTTGTGTCAACTAACTGCAGAAAATGTCAAGCAGTGAACCTTAGGTTTACGAAATCCATGATGACATTCTGCACTCATACTGCATAGCAATCAAATTGGCAAATCAAACGTCTCAGATATCTTGTAAAGTCAATCTACAAATTGCATTTGTCAAATACACCGAAAATTAGGTATTTTGAACTGACAACAGAACTTCAATAGAGTAAAAGTAGCACCTACAGAATCATTCTTACACACACAAAAAGATCATATTTCGCCGAGGGCAGCGGCAATTGCGTCCTCTACATAAGAAATACAATAACTGGAAATGCAAGATTACAATGTACGTATACATATAAGAGGCAGAGGAAGGTAATCTTCCCGGTACAGTCAGCTAACTCTTATTTTTACCTTATCAGCAATAAGTAAAAATTCGACAATTTCCTATATGGCCTCGTTGTCGCATCAAACACATTTAACACATGCGTTAAAAAGATCTGTTATTCGATAAAATAACAAGCATTAGTTAGAACTCGTATCGACATTTCCAATTTTCACAATAGAAGAGTCTAAGCAAATTTAATCTTTGAGCCTCCAACCAGTAAAGGATCCACAGGTAGGGCAGAAAGGATCACGCTACCCCAAAGGCTTTTTTCCCTCTAAGCTCAGGTAATTTGACGGAATACACAGCCACAAGTTTCCACTCGAACTAATTTTGGTTTAATAGAGCTCTCTAGTTGTTTAATAGTTGTTAATGTTTTTTGAAATGCTTTAAACTGAGGTACATACCTAGATAATATATTTCTATCATTCAAACGCGTTACACATGGCAGTTGATATAACTCATATACACTGTACTAAGTACTTGAAATGAAGATACGATGTTCCCGTAGGATTTAAAATTAGTTTGTCTTACTTTTTTTTCAATTGTGCAATATTATACCTGGGTATGAACAAAAATAAAAGGCATATGTCAGAAGTTGCGTTACGTTTTTCGGAAGCCCACTTCAAACACTGTGTGTTAGCACAATACAATTAATTTCCATTCAATAATATCAAATCTAGCCAACAGTCTTATTTCAGATTATGCTTTTGAGTGGACGGCGGACAAAACCTAGATGTCAGTAGATTTTCATGTTTTCACATTGGTATATTATTATCTTAGAGGTTAAAATGTATATAAATATCAAACTAAGGGAGTCAATTGTCTCCCCTGGAACCCCAAATGACGCCTTTGAATCTCGTAGCAGGTCTGTCAGAATACGAGGTCTGTACAGAAGTAAACAGAACTTCCAAAAATGTATGATCGAAAAATTATCCTTAACCCTTTTCTTGACAATTGACCCAAAGGATACATAATGCTTTTGAATATTTTTTGGGGTAACTTTGTGACTACCTTTTCTTGGCAATCTATCCTATGAGACACACTACGTCACAGCCTTCTCTAAATAAAACATAAAACTAAAATGTGCAATTATGTCTTATTTTACAACTATTTGACACGGAAATCACATGCAGTGTTTTTACTGAGCAACGCAAGTCTTCTTGCCAAGAAAAGGGTTAACTTTCTAATTGCCAGAACGTATAGTGGGATTCTTCTCGATAATTTTATCAGTAATTACATCATCCTGCTTTCTGTCGTTAAGACTGCAAGCACTGTTCCTTACATGTGGCGCTTCTGCGTATTACGAGAATGAAAATTTTGAAAGAGAAGCATGTGAGCATCAAATTTTGTTTCAAGTTGGGCAAGACATTTGTAGAAAATGTTGCAAGAAGTGTACGAGGAGGAATGGATGGAGCCGAATCCATAGTGTTGTAAGTGATTTCAGTGTTTCAAAACAGAAAAAAACATCAATCGACAAGGAGGCAAAATCTGGACGCCCATCAACATTATGTGATGTTCACATTCAGAAAGTGTGCAATGTTGTACGGGAAACTCGTTGTTTGCGTGTTTGTGAAATACCTGAGGAGCTATTTGGTCTAGGAATTAATTCGTGCGGTTGGTACGCACACATTGAAGCTGTAGTACAAACACAAAATACATAAATACCTTAAGAAAAATATTGTCCATCGCTAGCCACCACTTTCGCCCATCTGTCAGGCAATGTACGGATTCCGTGGCGAAAGAAGTCCTCATCCTTGGAAGCGATCCAGTCAGAGACCCATGTTTCGATATCTTCTGAAGAAGTAAACCGCTGTCCAATCAAATCGTTGTTCATGCAATCGAACAAGTAGTAGTCCGAAGGAGCAACGTCTGGTGAATACGGCGGGTGGGGTAAAACTTCCCATCCGACATTTTCTAAATAGGTTTTGACCGGTTTTGCGACATGTGGGCGAGCGTTATCATGTTGAACAATAAGTTTATCATGTCTGTTCTCCCATTCTGGTTGTGTTCTGGCCAGAGCTTGCTTCAAACGCATTAATTGTCGTCGATAACGTTCTCCATTCATAGTTTCACCCGGTTGCAGCAGCTCATAGTACACCACACCTTTCATATCCCACCATATGCACAGCATAACCTTTGCACAGTGAATATCTCGTTTTGGTTGTGATGGACCTGGTTCACCTGGTTTCACCCAGGCCTTTTTTCGTTTAGGGTTCTCGTAATGGATCCACTTCTCATCACCCGTAATAATTCGATGCAGAAACCCCTTTCTGCTCTGTCGTTGAAGCAGCAATTCGCAAATGTTTTTTCGTATTTCAACGTCTCTGTCTTTCAATTCATGTGGAACCCAATGTGACATCTTTTGAATCATTCCCATGGCTTTCAAGCGTTTGGAGACTGTTGTTTGATCAACGCCTAATGCTGCTGCAAGTTGTTCCTGCGTTTGACACGAATCCTGCTCGAGCAATGCTGTCAATTCTTCGTCTTGAAATTTTTTTGGCTGTCCAGCTCGCTCTTGGTCTGCCAAGCCGAAATCACCACTTCTAAACCGTGCAAACCACTTCTGACACGTTCGCTCAGCTAGAGCATGGTCACCATACACTTCCACCAAAATACGATGACTTTCAGTCGCACTTTTCTGCATGTTAAAGTAATGCAGCAGGACACCCCGCAAAAACACTTTATCAGGCACAAATTGCGCCATGTTCACTTAACTACAAACTGGTGTTGTTGACGCTTTAATCCACTGCCCTATACTACGAACGATACGCGATGACAGGGGTTTGCAACACATGTGTGGATACACGGAACTGTGGGACGCTCCGTTCGTTGCGCCATCTCTTGTCCACCCGCACGAATTAATTCCTAGACCAAATAGAAATCAGAAAATAGTTACGATTGAAAAACTGAACATGCGTCGTGTTGCTGGAAAATTCATTCCACTGTTGCTAACAAATAATAATAATAATAAAAGAATCACGTACGGAAATTTGAAAAGATCTGTTGAATCGTGCAAACGAACACATTTTCTTGAAAAATATCATAAAAAGTGACGAGATTCGGGATTCGGATATGAAGTTGACACAAAGACATAGTCACTCCAATGGCGAGGAAATCTTCGCCGTGACTCAATAAAGCACGTCAAAGATGCTCAAATGTTATAGTGATGTTTATTGATTTCTTGGATTTTTGAGGTGTTGTTCATTATAAATAAGTCCCATCTGGTGAAATTATTACAAAATAATATTATTTTGAAGTGATCAAACGTTTGAAAGGGATTGTAAGGAAGAAGAGACCGAAAGCTTGGAAAATGGACATAGGTATTGTACCATAACAATTCTCCTCACCGTTCGTCACTCCTTGTTGCTCCTATGAACAGCTTTTGCCGAAAATCAATAAAACTGCTGAATTCCAACCATCCTATTCGCTTGATTTGGTACCTACAGATTTCGTTGAGTTGAATTTCAGTTTAACGTCCCTTTCAGCAGCGAGGCTATGTGAGACGTGGACCTACTGATTAACGTGGAATCCGAACCACATGAGCTCCCGCGGGAATCGAATCCGGGTTTCCCGCGCCAAGGGCGCATACGCTAACCGCTTAGCCACGGAGGAGCTCTACCTACAGATTTCGTTCTTCTTTCCGTTCCTAAAAGCTGCTTCGTGGGAATGGGGTTAGCGCAAAGCATCCGGGTTCGATTCCCGGTGGGAGTTCATGCGGTTTCGCTGTAGGTCCAGGTCTCATATAGCTTTGCTGCTTAAATTCCATCCTTCCATCCTGGAAGTTTGTCGTTCCCAATTCATAGATGTGATATATATATATATATATTAAAAAATTCACTACGAGATCTCCAGGCTATTCCAAAAAGTACAAGCTGAAAAGCACTTGAGAACAATATTTTGAATAGTGAAGGGAACTATATATGAAAGTGATAAATCTGGACAACTTCCACAAATAAATACAACTGTTATCGTTAGAAAATTTAGTTTTTTTTTCTGGGAAGTATGTGAAAAAGATTATTCTGCTTGGATCTAAAATAACATGTTTCGAGCCTACATTCATCGTACAGAATACTGTTTGCTCTTCTCCCTAAAAAAAGATCCTTCTACATCCGCTGGTTCAGCCATGAGAAGTTGAGAGACTATAGTGTAATACATGGATAGGTCATATAAATTTGATGAGAAAATTTGAATGCCGCATTAACCAACCTTTCTCGGAAAACTTTTAACGAGGATTTTTGTTTATCGGTTCCTTCCTACCATCCTAGCATTTGTTAAGGGCACTGAATTACAGTAAAACTGAAAATTCCCGAGAGACAAAAGATCAACTTCTGGAAATTGAATTCGAAATATCACAATCACGTAGCAAGAGTGCTAACTATACGGATTGCCTACAGCCTCTCTGCTGGAAGAGAGTGGATAATCATAAAAGTTATCAAAGATTGATTGTTTATATATTGAGGTTTAGTATCTCTTTTGAATACAGAGATTATATGACAGGGATCTATATTGAAGGTTCCAATAGGGATCCAAAGGGTTCAGAAATCTTTAATGCTCTGCCACCGGAAACCGAACCCGGAAGTATTCTCAGCAAAGTCAAGTTGTTTATCCACTAGACCAGCAGGAAGGGCTAAGAATTGTGGAAGATTGTAAAGGAGTTGAAATTGTGAACTCGTGAGTAAACCAAAATGAGAAAATTAATGAGAAAATTGATCACAAGGAGTTCACGTGCCACGGGAATAAATCAGGAATTTTTAGTACCAAAACCAGCGTATGCCCTCATGGTCTTCAAAATCACAAAATGAAATTTTTATAAGCACATTAGGAAAACATGAAAAAATACTTGTCAAAACCATATTTACTTAAAATGTTAATTTACACGAATTGTTTAGTTATTTTCTTCCCAGTAAACAAATAAAACTACTTGAAGGTGTAGTTTCCTTTTCCTTTATATTGCTCTGTACTGGAAATGTAGTAATATAAACAAGTGAAAATTAAAAGAGATATGAGAATGAGTCTGAATAATAAGATTTTTTTTTTAATTTCCTAATTTACACACCGTAATGTGTGTGAAATATCTCTGTGCTAATGAAAACATTTCATTAATTAAGTATAATCCATCTAATCACGCAAATGATCTGGAAGTATTAAAAACTCATCTATATTGATTACTTCATAAACAGAAATGTGGATATTTTATGTTTATCTAATTTTCTTCACTTAATTCTACAAGGATTTAACGTTACGCTAAATTGAATATAAATTAGATGAGATTATTAATGTTAGTTTAAGAGTTGTTTTGCCGTAATTAGTGAAAAAAAGAACAAAACGTAATAACGGTATTATTAGAGATTGAAACTATGCTATGCAAGAAGCCCGCACGTCTGTTTGTCTTTTGCGACAAGTATCACAGCAAAACTGGTAAGAGATACCGAGAAGTGATTTTGCGGAATCAATTCATTGTCCAAAAAATGGATTCCATAGATTATATGAACCTTCATACAGCAAAAACGGTAGGGCGCAGCGAGAAATGGTTCTTTGATATGAATTCGATATCGCAAGATTAAGATACGCCTCTGCCCTTTTGTCTCTATTCAAACCGAAAGTGGCGGAAATTTATTATTTCCAGTTTCAACACTGGTCGTTATAGTGGATAAAAACCGTAATAGATAGCGAGAAGTACTTTTTTTTTATTAAGTGCCCTAAGAACAGGTTTCAAGCATAATTTCATTACTCTATTGCTATTGGATGTGGTAGAATTTTAATACCACTTCCGATTTTAAAATTGGTTCCCATTGGGCAGAACCAATAATAAGAAGCAGTAAACAGCTTTTAAGTGATAATTCATGATAATTAATGAGAAACTTATACAACTCAGTTCTTAGTAGAAACTAATATAACTCAGTTCTTAGTAAAAACTAATATAACTCAGTTCTTAGTAGAAACTAATATAATTGTTCTTAGTAGAAACTAATACGTCAGTTTTTACAATGGAACATTCCGATTTGGTGAATTCAATTGCCGATAATGATTGCTAGCACTGGATTCAGCACCAAAAGAAACAGAGAAAAACAGGAAGTTTAGTTTCAGACCGTATACAGGATGGGAGGTAAGTGAGGGCAAAATGCGTAGATAGAACGTAGAAAATGTTTAGAAATGACATGTTAATTTTGAAACAAGTAGAAGGATTTGAGGTCAAATGTTGGATATGGGGAATGCATGTAGAGCTCCATTAAATAGCCGTGATGTGAATCATGGGGGGACGTCTAAAAAGCCGACATGTTGAAACTACCGCAAGAAGAAAAAAATGAAATCTTTGAGTTTTACGTCCCACGGTTATGCCGGTTAGGCTAAAGGAGACGGTGAGATGACTTGGATGTAATGGTGGAATGAAGAAAGTGGGAGGAAATGGGAGAGACCCGAGAAAACCAACGCACACGGTGTTTGTCCACCACAAAATTCACTTGGCAGGGGTTGGGATCGAACCCGGAACCCCAAGCACCAGAGGTGAACGCTCTACCACTGATACAGCAAGAATAATATACGGAAAAGGGATCATGTGACATATTACTCTTGACGCACACCATCCATTGAAATCAATAGTAGCCAGTACGGTTTAATTTCAACTGTTATGGACCTTAAGAATGATTGTGTGGTTGATACAAAACGGAGACAACAGTGGGCACATTTGAAAAACGATAAAGATCGATAATCAGGCTCGTAACAGCTGTGTCCGGTATTGAAATTGAAGTAGAGGTCGACACGTGTCATGAATGCGCCAGGTGCTGTTTGCACATATTCAGTCTTGTAGAAAAGACATCTAATCATAACTTGGAATCTTGGTGCTGTAAACTGTAAGTAGGTGAGTGAATTAAGTTGTCATATTGTCATATTTTAAAGTCAGATGGCTGAAAAACAGTAACTTATGTGTTATATATTTTACGATATTCTTATACAGACGGAAGAAGAACACATCCAACGGTTGTATGAATGACGTGCAACCATCACGGATAAGGAGTCGGCAAAGTTCAACATTATCCGTTTCTGCACCAACATTTCATCTTTATTGGTTCTTTATGAATCATCGATAGGGATGGTATCGAGATGAGACGAGACGAGACTTGGCATACTCTCAGTCTCGTCTCGATTGATAAATAGCGGTCTCGATCTCGGTCTCGTCTCGAGTCAATATTCGCTATCTCGGTCTCGGTCTCGTCTCGGTCAACAGATGCTTGTCTCTATCTCGGTCCCGGTCTCGAGGGCCGTCTGGTCTCGTCTCGAAAGTCTCGAAATAAATTGTGAAAGTATTATTATTATTCAGTCTGTCGTTTAAGCTTCTTGTTTTTTGCCTTCATTCTTGACTTAGAATTATGGTATGGTGTACCTCTTCATTGCTAATTTGCTAGCGGTAATGCTTTCCATGCTTGTGTTCCAGGTTCAATCATCAATGGGTATATCATACCTGGGAGAAAACCCTAATAGTAACCCATATTTCACTTTCAGCAATAGACTTTGGTTCATATAGCTTCAGTGCTGCCAATACAGTTAAACTCTATTAAATTAACTCCAGTACTATACACTAGTTTATTTCCTTCCTTTGAATCAGAATTGTTCAATACCTCCTCACGAATAACGCAACACACTATCACGAATGTATTTAATCTTACCAAAATTGATTTTTTTTCAATTTCTTATTTATTATCAAATATATTTTGCTTTGACTGTCCTTTTAGAAACAGAATGTAAAGTTCATTATTTTAACAAATAGGATAAATTATTACTACAATATATTTTGTTTCAAGTTGATCAAGTGCTTTATTACTGTTTCACATTTCCGTGTTTAATTGACACTTTATAACACGAACTTCCTTAACCTTGTGGTGGGAGCTACGGCACTCATCTTTTCTATGTGTGGATTATCAAACAAGTTAGATTCAAAGTCCAATGTTTCCCATAGTTCGCGTCTCATTTTAAGTACATTCTGTTTCTTATACAAGTTAATAAGGTCGTAATGCGTTACATAAGCATATATCCAGTGCTGTAACTGTTAACATAGATTAACCTTATTCCTGAGCTCTCAGCTGTGAATGCGATCTTTATACGAGAAAACTAATTGTTCGTTCATTATGTTGAAATTTTATATTGATTGAAAATTACTTGCGAAACATGGACATACATATCATATAAGTATATAGGTAATTCGAGAGATCTGTATCTACTTTCTTTCGCACGCGCGAAAACAAGTGATTCTTAACTTTCAAGTTTTCTTTTGTATTAATTTTCGTAGTTTTGCACCAACATGAAGAATTGAAGAGTCATTTTTTTTCTCTCTGTAACTACTTCGTATAGTTTGGAAAACACTACTATAGGTCTCACTTAAGGAAACGGTTATCGCTTCTCCTGTAAAATTACGAAATTACGACTTGGTTTAGTTTACCTCTGGGATCCAGATATAAGAAAATCATCACGATCGTCATAATCAAACATTATCAATCCACTGCTGGATGAAGGTCTTTCCGAGTCTTCTCCACAACTACCTATCTTGGGCAATTCTTTTCCAGATTACTTCCCAGTGGTTCATTATTACGTCACACTTTCTTATGTGCGGACGTTTCCTAGGTTGTTTTTGTCTCGCAGTATCCAGTCTAGAATTTTTTCGTCCATCGATCATAATTTATTCTTGCAATATATCCAGCACATTTTCCAGTCCACGTTAAAATTATTTCATTAGAACCAGTTATTAGTTGCCAAATAATTTCTTTCTATATATTTGGGCTACAAATAGTTTAAATCCGCTACCTTTGGAGCACAGACCCACTACTTTTTAATCTTCGGACCTGGCAACACTGACTCAATGATTTAAATCAACACAATGTGAGGACCCAGATTTGGTCTAAGCGGCTAGCACGCTTGACTTATGTTCTCGAGTTCGATTCCTGGTGGGGGTGCAGTTGAACGACCGAGGTGATTCGGATTCCACTACAATCAGTAGCTCCACGTCTCCGTTAGCTGTCCTAGCATAAACGTGGGATGTTAAACTAAAACAAACTAAACCAAAAATCAACAATGGGTGTTATTAACATAAGTCCTTGAATAATTGCATATTGCTCTATGGTATGTATCGAGTTTGATGTGATCGGTGGTAAACTAAAGCAAGTGAAATGTAATTTAGGGTTTAATTAGAATTTTTAATTAAGCACAGTTTTAATCTAAAGTGTACACCAGGCTTAAGGTTTACGGGGACAACTAGTGCTACTGAAAAGTTTTCAGTGTCATTTGATATCTGTTACAATTTGCATTTACATGTATTGCTGGAACAAAAAAAAACCTTTGGCATTAACATTATAAGTAGCCCAAAGACTATGAAATACATCGTCTTTTTAAAACATTCTTGCACCATAAAACAAATTACGAGTAATTTTGAAATATTTTACAGTTTAGCTACGTTATTTGCACTATATTTAGAATAATGCTTAGCAATTTGGGAACACTTCTTAAAATAATGTAACTGCGACTTGTTATAATTAAAACCACCAACTACCAAAAACTATAGTTGTAATGCCATAAAAACAAAAGAAAGCAACAATTATTATAAAAAATTAACACAAATACATCATTTTAAGCAGTATAACAATCACTACTCATATGTTTGGTATCTCTGAAACGGTTTGAAATAACAGTTATTGTAAATGGTAATAAGATTATTTAAGTCTTTCGGAAGCACCTACATGATGAGATATGATATGTCAGCACACTCGAAGTAAAGTCTTTAGAAAAGGTTAAATGTTTAATTTCTTGTAACTTTGTTCCTTCATTCATTCAAAATACATTATACCATGATCGTCGTATTTAACACTAGAATACAATTGATGCGCATTGCACTGCCCATGCCATTTGAGTTATTAGAGATCTTCAAAATGTTGATGTTAGTGATAGTATATTTTCCTTTGTTACACTGAATAATGTATGTGGTATTGTGGTTGCATTTAATATCTAAATGAGAAATATGTAATACCTTATGTGGTGCAATTTGAGAAAATACAATTTTATGTTGCGTTAGCAAAACTGCTTGTTTATCTAGTGGTATTGCAGAGTATCTAGAAGAATTTTCTCTTCAATATTTCACACAACTTGGTACAAAATTTCAGCATTTATATATATATATATATAAAGAGAGAGAGAGAGAGGGTGTTAATGAACTATACTGACAAACTTTAAGAGGTGATTTCTCACATCAAAATAAGAGAAAATGTTCATATGGACCTATGGCGAAAAGAGTATAGTTTCATAGCTAGGGCTGTCCAAAATCTCGAAGAAGTCAAATTTCAAGACGCCCTATTTGGAATTCGAGAGACTGTGGATGATGGTATTTATCAGCATAAAGGAAGTTACGCATACGCAATCCAAAAGTGCATATTTCATTAATGTTCAATGGGTATACAGACCATTTCTTGCAGGGTGAAATTTCCAGGCATGCCATCAACCGAATTTTGAGATATGCTCTGACTTTATGATTGGTCCAAAGTAGGTAAACGATAAGCCTTGATAGCAGTGAACACGGAATCCTTTGGCGCGATGTCAGAAATGTTAAGGATCATCAGCATCACAGTTTCTCGTACTCGGGAAAACGTATGGTGTGATGTTATCTTTCATGCTTAGAAGTAGAGATGCAAAAAAGCCGGCTTTTTTGAATCGATGGTTTTTTTCACATAAAAAGCCGGCTTTTTTGAAAAAAAAAACGAGAATTTTGGAAATTTTGGCTTTTTTCATTTTCATGATTTTTCTATCTAAATAACTTTCTTATAGTATATTCTATACTTAGATAAGAATTCCATGACCTAAATGCCATACTTCGCTCTAAAATTCACCATCAAGATGGATGGAGCACATGTTTTACGAATTAAAGCTAACATGAAGAATGTAGTATTTGAGGGCAGTTTTAGAGGCTATTTAACTTTATTTTAACTTTTGAGTTATCGATATTTTTTCTTCTCGATATCATTTCAGTTTGTCGTCTGTTTCATTTCTAAGAGCTTAGTACTCCAGCTTCTAACGCAGAAGTTAAACTTACGTTTTTCTATATATCCGTCAAAGCGTACGTTTTTTCAATATATCCGTCTAACCGTACTTCCACATTCCTGTTATACTGTAGCTGTGCAACGATTTAGCAATAATTTTCTGGATACAACCTTGAATACTAATTTATACAAATAATCAGTAGCGGATTTAAAAATGTACTTTGGGACGGGTTTCTCTGATTGTTTCGTTTTCTAAAATGTCCTAATTTTATTTGGGAGGAGCTTGAAGTGTATGAGTACAGGCATAACTAATACTGTATTTCGTTTCGTTTATATATTTAGCGATAATCTTCCGGATACAACCTTGAAGATCATTTTATATTGAGAATCTGTGGCGGATTTAGAAAAGTATTTTGGGAGGGTTTTTTCCTTACTAATGTTTAGTTTTTCTAAGCATTCGTAATTTTTATTTGACGGCAGCTTAAAGTTTATGAGTAAAGGCATAACTAATAGATATTTCGTTTGTTTTAGACATTCCGTAATTTTGGGGAACAGGCTTCAGTCCGAAAGACCGCCCCCCCCCCCTAACCCTCGCAAAACCGTCACTGCTGGTAATTAGTAATAATAACGATTTAAAAACAATAAGAAATGAAGTCAGCCAACTTACAGTACACGCACTATTTCTACTTCATAGATGGAATGAAGAAAAGTTTTGTCAGAATGGTCGAATGCTGAGTTGAATTCCGGACTTCTCGATAGAAGCGCAAAAGCTCCAGTCAATCATGTTTGTTGTGCAGTTGTATTTATCTTAACTTAAATATATTCCGTAGTCCGTTTTTTGTGTGTGTGTTGGTGGGGTGGGGAGAGTTCCATAATGATATGAAGAGTGTGAGCCCAGAACATGGTAACTAACAAATTTTTAATTGCTGAGTTACGCAGCATCAGATAGGCAGCAACGCATACCGCTTCGTTTAATCCCTCATGTATAGACTTATGTGAAAAATCAGCTTTCCGACTTTCAAAATGGATTGTGCAGCAGAAAATTTCTAATTTCTTAAAATAGTAAAATTATGGGTTACCATGTTCTTATCTCACGCCCTTCATGTTCAATCCCTCTTGTTAAAAATACAGAAAACTTGAGGACTGAATAAACCGTGATGGTGCTTATATAAAACTGTAGAATTTCAAGAATATACAAAACCAAAAGCTCTAGGTGTGCAGCCTTTAAGTGTATCATATAAATCTAAGTACTTTTCTTATGTTTTATTTTAATTTTATTTTGTTCCAAAAAGAGGGTATGAAATATTTTGAAGTAAAAATACTACATAGAATTTTGCTACTTATTTGAGTATTTTTTTAAAAGAAGTATTTACTTTTAGGGTTGGCTGGTTTACACCAGCTGTTTTTCTTCTTTTTCTTTTAAATAAACAACTGGTTTAAGCCGAAAAAAAATAAAAGGTACGAAAAATGCGAATCGCGTGAACTTCATGGTGGCGTTTCCATACATCAAACCATCTGCATTAGTTTTATTTCCTTTTCACCTTTTAATCAAGGTGTCCCATGTTCAATTCTCGGTCGAACCACAACCCTTCTTTCATGCGTAAACAAAGTAGTGGTTCAGATGTCACTTTAAGCGAAAGTCTTCTCCTTGATAACCTCGGTATTACGTAAGGATGTTAAGCCTGAACATACAAAACGAAACTAAATTGTATATTTCTGCATGCCTGAATGCCTGTTGTTTTATAAAGAAGCCAAGGTTGCTTAAATATACTGATATAAATTGACAAAATTTATCGATTGCCTACGTAGCTTCCAACATTAGCTTGGATTGTACTTTCAATGATATGTACGCACTAAATTTGTAATTTAATACCTCAGTTTTAGCGTACTGATTATGATACGTTGATCTTTAAATTTTACATGCAAAGCAATAACAGGATTTTTTTCCGTTATTGTTTTACATTTAGAGTAATGACGGGATTTTCCCGATGGCTAGGGCGGGAGTTTCTCAATTTAAGAAATTTACTGACCGGACTTCTTTAAGCTTATGTGGCCTCTTCCAGCATAATCCCGTTGTTGCATAATAACACCAAGGCGAAACAAACTTATTTCTGTCAATATGTAATATAAATACTTAAAGCAAAATATCTAAACCCAAAAAAACCTGGTTTAAACCAAAAAAGCCTAGTTTAAACTCCCCCCAAAAAAACGGGTTTTTGGCATTTTCAAAAAAAAGTGGCTCTTGCCAACCCTGCTTACTTTTGTATGTAGGAGGTTAAAAAAATCTTATTATATACATTGGTTAATCCTTTGGAATTCATAATGTAAATATGTTGAGAAGTAAAATTGTTTGAAATATCTTTTCGAAATTCATGGTTTATTTTCGAGGTTTTATATTATTATCGGCATCAACCACTAATTAAATGACTTTTTGTGTTGTAGAGAAGCGAAACAAAATCTGGTTTATCAATTTAAAGCAGAATTTTCAAAAAAGCCCAAAATTTCCCAAGCAAAAAAGCGAAGCAGAAAAAACCGAGTTTTTTTCCAAAAAAGCCGGTTTTTTTCCGAGCCCTTGCATCTCTACTTAGAAGTGAAGAAAGCGTGAAATGCATATTATCACATGTTATACCGAAACAAAGAAACACGGAGCTGCCGGTTCCTTACACTTCCGACTTCCCTCCGAAGCATTGGATGTCCATTGTTGACAAGGTTTACCTCCTGCCTTCTTTGGACCCTTCTTGAAATCAGGGTATACCTAAAAACTCTATTGAAAACATATCTCAGAATTACACCCTGTAGGGAAAACCCTCTACACCTATTGATAACTGATGAAATATGCACTTTTGTATTATACGTGCGTGGCTTCCTTTACGCTGATAAGAACCACCATCCACAGTCTCTCGAATTTGAAATAGGACCTCTTGAAATTTTGCTTTTTCGCGACTTTGGACAGCCTTAGCTCTAAAACTATACTCTTTTCGCCATAGGAGCATATGAACTTTTTCTCTTATTTTGATTTGAGTAATCACCTCTTACAGTTTGCCTGTATAGTTCATTACACCCTGCATATATATATATATATATATATATATATATATATATATATATATATATATATATATATATGGCAGGATTTAGGGGGGTGCAAAGGTGCATGTGCACCACCCTTCGTTGTAAATATACACTACTTAAAGTGAGAAGCTAGACGTGAGTTTTGCAAATTCAATAGTTGGTCAATTTTCTGAAGGTTGAAGGAAAAGATTTTATAGAGAGTAACCACTTAGCATTTCCAAAGGAAGTCTTCATTCCTAAAGACATTTAAAAAACGCAAATTTAATTCAAAAGTATTGGTATTTATTGGTGTACCTCCCTCAGAGAATCCTGGATAAGGCCCTGTATATATATATATATATAGCCCCCCTTGACGTTCAGGTATACACGGGATAAAATGGGCTTCAATTCTACTTTACACTGGGTAAAACTGCAAACTATGGTTTAGCTCCCCTTGATCATGTCCTGGATCCGTCACTGTATATATATATATATATATATATATATATATATATATATATATATATATATATATATATATATCACTGATCCAAAGAGAGGGCTATAGGGGCTATAGCCCCGTTGACGCTTAGATACACACTGGATAAAATGGGCTTCAATCCTACTTTCTTTACACTGGATAAAGTGGCAAACTATGGTTTAGCCCCTCCCTTGATCATATCTTGGATCTGCGGCGGTGGAATTAATTTCGGGAGAGCCTTGAGAAATGAGTAAGAAACATTTGTGTTGTACGTGCAATGCGAAAAAAATATTCCAAATTTATTTCGGGAAGGACTTAAGCCCGATAGCCAGCCCTTAATTACCCCACTGTACATCAGTCAATCGTTCCCATATTATCTAACACAGGAACGAAATAAATTTTGAGTAAACAATTTTAATAGCTACCAATATCAATATTCGAGACGAGACCGAGACTTTGGAGATTGACATAAGTCTCGTATCGGTCTCGTCTAGATTTATAGAGGTCTGTCTCGGTCTCGTCTCGATATATAAAAGCCCGTTTCGGTCTCGTCTCGGTATTTAAAAGTCCGTCTCGATCTCGGTGTCGGTAATTCGAGACGAGACGTCTCGGTCTCGGTACCATCCTTAATCAACGAGGAGTGGCAATTATATCTGCTCTATAGAAGGCCAGAAAACGTCAGTCATGAACTCTTTCGGGTTGACCGTGGTCATATTTGCACTTTTACCAGCATGTGAACGAATATTGGCTGGATCGAGACATTTGGCGGGAAAATGACCTCATTCATGTTTGTGGTTGTTCCCCATTCACGTCACCTTTACGACAGTATTGCTACATTTCCATAGCGTGGTACACCTCCTGTTATACGGGTTTCAAACGGTATTGTCCTCTATTGATTTCAATACACGGTTTGCGTCAAGAGCCATATGTCACATGACTCCTTCCCGTATATTCTTCTTGCGCTAAATCCAACATGGCGGTTTTCAAATGTTCCCAATGATTCACATTACGTCTATTCAGTAGAGTTCTGCATGCATCCCTCATATTCAACATTTGACCTGAATCCCTCTACTCGTTTCAAGATTAACATGTCATTTCTAGACATTTTCTACGTTCTATCTACGCACTTTGCCCCCACTATACGTATATTAAGAAAACGATAGTACGTAATTCAATGTAATGATATGTTTTGTATATTATGAGAGATAGTATTTGGTGCATCTAACAATAAGCATATTTTAAGCTATATCATAGTTTCGTGAATAAATTTTTCAGACCGAACAACTCAATATATTTACAATAAATAATATTTTAAGTACTGAATACTTACTAAGATAAATTTTAATGTTGTTGATTAATTTCCGTTATACTCTAAGTATCCTTACATGTATAGTTGTGTATAGAGCTGCTTATGTCAAGAACGGTTAACTTCACAGGTCATTCCTGATCAATATTAACAAATTCTATGCATAAATATTTAAAGCAAAAGATAAAGTGAAGAAAAGCAAGAGTTGCAAGAGAGTATTCGAAATTTCATTCGTTGTGTAGTATATTATCTTTACCTAACATACATGTTAAGCAAAATAATTTTCTGTGTCTTAATTTGACAAAACTTGTGAAAATCAATTAACGTAATTGAAATATGTTTCTAACAACATAACAACAAGAAAAGCATTATCTGTTGTGCATACGGCAAAAGAACATTGGATATTCACACCAAACTAAGAATTACAAGTACATTATGCTTCAAAGTTGATGCTTAGAAATATTGTGCCGTAACCACATACTGTATAGGCTATTTTAAGAAATACTAACTTACAAGATACAAGAAATTGTCATGATGATTATTGTCTTCAATACTGCATTTTATTTCTTGCCTGAAATATTAAGAAATGTATATAGCAGCACAGCCACTTACATAAGTATCTTGACCCCTGACTGTTATAATTCCATTGCATGGGGTCCAGGTCATTTGCAGTTGTGAGAACGCCTAGACAGACGCAATCCAACTTACACATACCTTTACTCGGAACTGACAGCAGTTGGTAGCACTGAGTCAAGTTTTTATGCAAGTAAAATTGTGAGTAGATGACGCACGAAACATTTCTCCATTCTGAGATCAATCTCTCTGGTTCAGATCGTGTTGTCCAATGAACATCGTATGTTAATCTCAATATTGCTGTGTATCTAATGTCTTATTTCATTATATACTGTGCATTCAAAGAAATAAAAATACTGATCACACATGAATCAGAAAATGCTTGAAAGTAGACGAAAATATCAAATCTAGAACAACTGCTGGAAATAACTTTGTAAATGATTGCCTCCATTGACAGACGTTCTCCAATTCTCCCTATTTCAACATCTTTTTCTTTCTTGGGAAGAGAAGTTCTTGCTTGTCACATTGAGTATGCATTTAAATTGAAATTGAAACAGAAACACTTCAAAAAGCTTTAGCCTGGCCGGGATTCAGAACCCGGCTCTACCGAATAGAAGTTCAATGCGCTAACCACTCACCTACTTAGTTTCATTTTTCATGTACTTGTCTTTATACAAATGGTGTACAAGAAACGGACTTACTTCGGGTGTAATACAATACAATAGTTCATACATACGAGAAAAAGGAACAACGTAATGTACAACAATAATCGCTAAAAACTAAAGTAAAAACTAAACGATAAACTTACATCAATAGTAGTTACACTCGTTTTTTTTTTAATTTGATGTTAGTCAACGAGAGAAGGAAGGTATACCAAGTACGCGAAGTGTGTCCCGTAGGGTAGAAAACCACACCGGCATATGTCCGGACAACCATCAGCAAAGTTAATAAACGGGGAGCTCACAGGGAATTCCTAACTAGGCCAAAAACATCGTATCTATTGCTGCATGAAGGATTCGTTAATAGCAACTGCAGTATAGAAATCGGCCATAAACAGAGTTTGACATTTCAATCTGAGATTTAAGAGACCCAACCCTCCCTTCGAACGGAGAAGATAGAGTCCTGTGCGTGGAATGCGAAGATAGAAGCCGCGCCAAATATTCCATAGGAATAAAGAGTCAAACCGCTTCGCAAACAATTCCGGTATTCGGAAAATTCGAGCTCGGTACCACAGTTTGGGTGCAATGTAAATATTGATAAAGTGAATACGATGAATTAAATAACGGCGACGGAAACTCTGGGTTAAAAAAACTGGCGAATTGGAACAACAACGGGGACCAAATCTTCTCGAAAAGGGGAGTAGGTTGTGACGTAAACGGGATACCTAGGATCTTCAACGAAGTTACGTGAGGTACACACGGCATTTCAGGTTCATTAGCAAGTAAATGAAAACCATTGAACTATGATAGGTTAGTTTTCTGTACATTATACTGTAATCCGGAACAAAGTGCGAAACGCTGCAACACTGCAAAAACCCGCGCCATAAGGACAGGATCCACTCCGGTAATCGTGGCGTCATCCGCATACCCAAATATATTTTGACTGAAGAAATGGGAGGGGCAAGGGGGTATAGGGTGGCCAATTGTCTGAGTAAAGAATCTAATGCGAGTGCAAAAAGTGTCGTCGACAAACTACGTCCTTGTCTTAATCCACGTTTTAGCGGAATAAGAGGGGACAGGTGTCTGTTAATCTGGATGGTGAAATTGGCCGTGGTATATAAATTATTAATAACCGTGCCGAAGGCTAAAGGAAATCTCCAGGCTTCAAGTACCTGCAACAAAAGACTGTGATCTAAACTGTCGTACGCTTTTTCTAAATCCACAGCTAGAGCACCCGCGGCCACCTGTTGAAAATGAAAATAAGAAAAGATTTCGCACAAAGAGCGAAGAGTATATGAAAGGTTATGCTTAGCATGGAGTGCTGCCTGATAAGGACTAAAATAGTGTCGGATGATTGGTCGAAATCGGGCTGTAAGCACTTTGACGAACAACTTAAGATCGACGGGCAATAAAGAAATAGGTCGATAGTCCTGAACATAATGCGCGGCGCGGGATTTCGGAATGAGGACTATGATGGCGGTATTACGACCCACTGCTTAGCCTCGTAACAAAGCATTGAATAAAGCGGTAATATAGGGATTAAGGTGAGACCAATAATGTTTATAAAACTGGATATTTAATCCATCTTCTCCGAGGGCACTGCGGCCCTTTGTCCCCCTGAGGACTGCGAAAATTTCCTCTGCACTAATGGGATTGATCAATGTCTGACACTCATCAGCTGTGAGATGGTGAGATAACGTGGACAAAACTCTGGGGCATATGTGTAGTTTATGGGACGTGCATTCGCAAATTCTGCATAATAGAGCGTAAACTCTTGTAAAGTCTGCGTAGAATTAGTAGTGGTGGTGTCATCTCCCAGAATGAGAGAGTGAATGGCAGTAGAACGCCGTTGTCGCAAAATCAAACTAACATGATAAGTATTTATAGTCCCCTCCGGAAAGCGATGATACAGGTCTTCCGACAAATATGCACTGATCGAAGTATGGAAGTAAATCGTTTTCAATCGGTGTTTGATACTCTTAATACAAGCGAGGTTAGCTACTGAAAGCGGAGCATTCCAAAACTCTCAGAGAGCTTGATATAAAAATTCATGTAAATGGTGGGCGTCTTCCCTCGCGACCCGCCCTTGTCATTGAAAGAAGCTGCGCAATTTAAGTTTACTAAATAAAATTTACAAGGAATTCACATAGGGGTAGTACTGCTACATGATGCACTAATAACGTAAGCGACGTGAAAATTCCACCACAATTTCCGTACGAGACATGATTTCAGTATTAATCTTCCAATAGAAAGGGCCGCGAGCTGGCGATAGCAAAAAAGGCATTTTGAAAGCTACTTCTATGGCAGCATGATCGGAGAGCGCGACTTCGATTGTATTTTGTTGCATCACCGCAGAGCATAAACTCTCTGAAATGTATGCTAGGTCGATTCGACTCTTAATCATAGAAGTGCAGTGGGTAAAAACATGCGGTGAGTTTGACACAAATAAACCGTCTTTTAACCTTAAGATGCGTATTAACTTCGGAAAAGTAGGATAAGGCGTGGTAGGTGTCAGAGAATCTCGGGGATCTACAATAGCATTGAAATCGCGGGCAATTATACAATGAGGAATACCCGGAGGAAGTAATTGATTGATTGATTTTGAGTTTTTACGTCCCGTTCAGCAGCGATGCTATATGAGACGTGGACCTACTGATTAATGTCGAATACGAACCACATGAGCTCCCGCCTGGAACCGGAGGAAGTAAGGAAGAATTGGTAGTTGCATAAAACTCATTCCTCTCTTTTGTAGTACTTGAAAAGCCAAAATGACTATATAATGCTATAAAACAAATGGTTTGAATATAACAACATATAGTCATTCCTTCAGGTGCTAACACAACACGATCATAACTGAGACCCTTTCGAACCAAAATCGTGACCCCAGTCTCTTGGTCGCGGTTAACAATAGCTTGATAATCGGTAAGAAAATCCAAAGCTGTAAGGAGAGAACTCATTTCTTGTAGAAAACAAACGTCTGGTCGGAGCTTTCGATAAACTGTTTTAGAAGGGCCTTATTATGATCGGAACTGATCCGGTAAATATTGAGCGATACTAACTTAAAGTAATTTACTGGTAACATTTTAAAATCGCTCAAAAAGAAAACAAAAAGAAAAAGAAAATACAAAAATGGGGGGATTTTTCCCATGAATACGGAAGTAGTTTTACGTAATTTGTAAAATAATATAACACAAATTAGAGATCTTTCCTTTCCGAACACATAAACAAACACTGACAGATACAACAACATAACCTACAATGTTGATGAAAACCTTGAAAACAAGTGTGTAGGTCAATACCGCAGATTAAACACTCCACGCCTCAAGGCAGTTCTGAGTCAGATATTGCCCGATGTGAACGTAGTTCGCGTGTGTCAGCTTGTTCTGCCCCGCGGGTAACCTCAAGGACACACTGTTCCTCTCGTACAATTCCTAGTTACTTTCCGTCTTTTTTGCTGGGAAAAAAATCAGATTGCACTGAAGTATCGATATGTTCAGCTGGAGACGGGCCATTATTATGTGTGCTTTACCTATTATGAATGAATTCACTGGGAAGGGGGGTCGCACTAACACAGGAAACTTGCTGTTATCAGTCAAAAAATGCAACCCTGATCAGTTCTATGCGGGGGTCAGGGAGGCAGTGAAAGCAAGCGAAAATGATCCTGAAGAGGGAAAAGAGCGGTGCACTTTATCAATCTCCGTCATGTGTAGAGGCGTCTGGTCAGGGGTGGCTGTAGCTGGTTTTGCGTTCTTCAGTGGGCACGTGGCTATCGTGTAAAAATGGGATTGACGTAATAGGCTGCCCTTCATAAGTCACACTCAATTTACAACCTTGCACAAAGATACGAGACGGTATATGCTTATGTATTTCCATATGAACAATACTACGCCACTGTCTATGCCAGGGGGAAAGGGGGCACTCCATAGTTGTGGTTTCACTTTGCGCATTGTACCATAATCTTTAAAATGCTCTTCTAGTAATGATAACGGTAATTCAAGAGGATGCTCATATACACGAACTAAACGAATCGGGTCATTAGCGGCCAATATCAGACTGTGCTTGTTTCTGCAGACACGTGCGTGATTTCTACAGACGAAAGAGCTGTTGCAACAAAATGTTCATAGGATTGTAAATCTTTAAACTTAATATATCTCCTTTATGATTTCGCATGTAACTGGAGAGCACAAATGTTGTCAAAGATACGAGAAAACTTATTGTATAACTACTGATAGACTTTGCTAGCATTAGGTTTAACGCTTCTATATCTTCGGTAAAATATGAATTAAAATTGTAAGTCCTTCTAATATTCCATAGTAGAACAAACGATTTAACTGAAAACACTGTACACAAAGGGTGCTATGCAAAAAGCATACAATGAATACTAAATTTAGGGGAAAAAAGCACAAGTCTTCCCAACGAACGTGTGAGCAGCGATATCAGGTACTCTAAAGGGACCAACACTACTCACAATGTGAACAGCTCGAGAACACGAGCTCAACTGCGCACCTACCGCGCCACTTAACCTTACATCCAAACTAATACCTAGTTAACATTGTTTCATGGAAAAATATAAACAAGATACTAATGTTTGTATGAGTGTCTTAATGACTTACTCGAGATTCCTTGTTTAACTCAAAAACAAGTTATATAGACGTTTTTCAATGAGGAAAATATCACGAAACGTTCTTTAAGTTGAGTGTACGTCATCGGTTGCAGGGATGATCCCAATTTAAGTTACATCTTTACCATAACTTCTAATTTCCAAAGAAAAGACGACAGAAATTATTTTCACATTCTTTAAATTGTATCAACACGTGTAGAAATAGACAGTTCTATGTTTATGTTCCTTAACTACTAGTTAATTTTCTTATATTCATATGAGGAATTTGTGGCAAATTGAGCCAGTTGCACTAGCCGGGCGTTCGGCTTCTGAACATGAGGCGCAATTCGCTAGGGGTTCGAATTCCTCTGAAGAGCAAGGTGGGACTTCTAACTGTCCTCAGTATTTCTGTGTTCATGTCCCTATAGTGTTTGGAATACGTCAAAAGAACATGAGGTGCCAGTGGCGAACAATACTCCGGTTGGGGCGATTTGTTTTTTAAAAAAGTTGTGAAAGCAGGAAACTCCCTTTGCAGCTACCTGGGTTCAAATCCCGTCGTGGTAATTATTATTTTTTCTAAATGGGAAGATAATGTTTATGTAATTGGTTTTGTAATTATGTTATTCCTTTACTATTATTATTATTATTATTATTATTATTATTATTATTATTATTATTATTATTATTATTATTATTATTATTATTATTATTATTATTATTATTATTATTATTATTACCACAAGGAAATTAAAAGTAACATAGTCGGATTATTAATAAGAACAGAAAAGATATAGAGTATGTCTTATGTTTATTAGGTTTACACATGAAAGCAATAATATTATTACGTTTATGAATTTACAGATAGAATTATCATTTTATGGCAACAAGAAATGGAATATAAAGATTTGTTAGCTGATAACATTAATGCATTTTGTTTCGCCCTTCTTCTAAGTAAAAAGTGTATTTCGAAGCACACAAGTTCTTTCGAATAATCCAGGAACTGCGGCAATTCACCCTCGTGCCGCCTGCTACGAACGCATATGGCAGATACTTTAAATTATTAATTGTTAGTATCACATAGACTTTCAACATGAATCACACAATACCCACAGGAAACCAACAAATTTACGAAGAAAAATCAGGCATTCGACGACAGACTTAGAACAAGAGGGAAAGAGGAAATCACGCGGAAGTAATTAGACAATAGCGGAAACAAGTGTACATATTTAGTACTTGTATCGAGGAAAGCTCTGACCATTGCCGGATTTAGATTGATGCGGCCCTAAGCTATTGAAAGGGGCCCTTTATATGTTAAGGTTTCTTTTTTAGCGACAAAATGTTGCCGTTTTTTAGCTTTGAATATATGCTATATGCTAATTTATGTAATGGAAACAAGGGCCCATTACAAGCTGGGCTGGAAAAGAGGGGCTCCTTTATAAGCAGGGCTGGGTAACAGGGGCCTCATTACAAGTGAGGCTGAGAAATAGAGATCTATTACTTGCTTCATAAAAGCCTAGTACACAACAATACAAAACACTATTGTTGTATGTGCGTTTTATCTTATTTGCTTTTTCCTGTTATTTGGAAATTACATTACAATTAGTTTTTTTTTTCTCTAAATGTTTGGGCTTATACGTAAATCCGGCACTGGTTCTGACAATTCCATTTCAAAAGAAACACACATCCTAAGGGAAGGGGGAAAACGGAAATGCATATACACCTTTCAAATGTTTCTGATAAGCATTTCTTTCCTGTGAAGAACAGGTCTGTAAATTATATTTTTTTTAGATTTTAAAACGTTTTTGAAATTTCAAAGATCTTTTTGAAATTTGAACCTATAATTCGAACTCTCTGAGAAATTCACAAGAATTCAGTTTCTGAGCTTTCAGAGGTAAAAGCGCTCTCAGCCCACATTACGCTTATACTTAAACAATTGTAGCTTAAGTTGGTACAAGAATTAATTTTGATTAAAATAGATCATAAATACTTTTCACTGTACATCTCCATAAGTATAACGATTATTATACGTTCAAACTACGCTATGTAGAATGGTTGGAGGTTTCATAGAACGTTTTCGACCGTCCGTCCGTCCCTTTGTCGACATTTATCAGAGCAAAAACGGTAAGAAATATCTAGATACTGTTTTATGCAATCGATTTAACTTTCCAAGAATAGGTAATATCTCCTCCGTTAACACTATATTCAAACCGGAAGTGGTAAAAAGTAGCCATTTTCGGTTTCAAAATGTATCACCATAGAACGAAAACGGTAACAGATAGAGAGAAGCGGTTTTTCATGAACGATTCAACGTTAAAGACAACTCTGCCTTGACCATCCCACAATACTCTAACCAAACCAAAAGTCATTCAAATGTACTAATATTTCCAGTTTCAATATCAATTTCAACATTAATCGCAATAGAATAAAAACAGTCACTAATAGCGAGAAGCGCTCTCTTTTTAACTATTTACCGTATTAAGACAACACACCGTGACTATCCACAACACTACCGAAACAAGAACTTGTTTAAATTTTCTCCTACGTCTGGCTTTAATATTGATTTCTGCATAGCAGAACTGTGAAAGATATTGAGAAGTGGTTTTTACAAGCGATGCAGCTTCACAAGACTATGTTGTATCTCCTCCTTAATTCTCTTTTTAAACCGGAAGTAGTTCAATTTAGCGATTTTGGGTTTCAAACTTTATTACAATAGAACAAAAGCATTAAGGGATAACGAGTAAATAGCTTTTTGATATGGATTCAGCATCTGAAGAACATATTATCTTTGATTTTATTACTCTATTACTCTATTACTCTATTGCAACTAGTACTTACGGATGTGCTTTTTTAATTTTGAGTATTGAATTTGCATAGTTTGGAAGTCTTACTTTCAAACTGTGAAACGATACTTATTTGTTAATATAACCAATTACAACTTTACTATGTGCCCATAAAATTTCCATTGGTACGTCTGGATTAACGTACAGTAGAAACTCGATTAATCGTCACTCTTTTAACCGACGCTCTCTGTTATCCGTCATTGCTCCGGAGAGTACTGTACTTTAAATGTGCCGTAATTGACGCCGTGCGCCGTGCAGAGCAGGGAATAAAGTGTAAGCGAAATGGACTGAAATAGTCATGCGTCATTTCCGGTCATGCTAGTTTCCACACAAAAAACTTGGTACAGTACTGAAACCCTTATGGAGAAAAGCATGGACTTGAAACACTCAAGATGCCAGAAATTAAATTCCAAACTATTATGAATTATTTTCAAGACGAACCTATATTAGTGTAACATGGAAGGAATACGGTTTACTCTGGTCCTGTTCAATCATTGTAAGTATTATTCACTTGTAGAAGGTTATTTATTTCTTCCAGAACCTTTTAAATCTACTTACTGTAGAGATTTATAACGATATTTCTGTTGTCCGTCTATCCGCTTAACCGTCATGGTCCCGGTCCCGAGGGTGACGGTTATTCGAGTTTCTACTGTATTTGTCTCTTACATTGAATCGTCATGTCATTTAAAAAAATAAAAAAGAAAGAAGAAGAAGATAAGAAACATTTCATCCAGAAATTTACAGCACACGCTAAATGTAAGCTTTTAGCTCATACTTGCTTAGTCTTAATCCCATGAGGTTAAATTTGAAAGATATCTAAGATCAACAAATAGCGATGTCATGTGCACACACACACACACACACACACACACACACACACACACACACACACACACATATATATGAAGCAGTTTGGTTTGCATGGTGTTATATTTTATCTATTTAATTTGAAAACGGAAGTAGTAGTAGATTGCTACCATTTCCGTTTTGAGAAAATTAATTTAGATTGGAGATGAAGTATGGAATGCTTAATTGACAACAGGAAACAACTTCTTCCTATCTATTACTGTTTTCACTCTATAGTGATCAAGTGGGCCGCGGTGGCTCAGTGGTAGAGCGTTCACCTCTGGTGCATGGGGTCCCAGGTTCAGTCCTTGCTCTCACCAATTGAACTTTGTGGTGGACAAACACCATATGCGTGGGTTTCCTCGGGGTTCTCACGTTTCCTCCTACTTTCTTCATTCCACCATTTCATTCATTTCTCATAATCACCGTCTCCTTAAGCCTAACCGGCATAAACGTGCGACGTAAAACTCAAAAATTTCATTTCATTTTTCTATAGTGATAAACGTTAAAACTGGAAGTGGTTATTTTTTGTAACCTCTAGTATCAATAGAACATTAAGAAAGAAGATGTTAGCTATTCTTACAATACGAAATCGATTACAGAAAACCACTTCTACCCATCTCCTATCATTTTTGCTTTTTGTAAATCAATATTGAAACCGAAAAGTATAGTAGTTCTAGTAGAGAATTACGGATACAGAAAAGAACAATGGGATAGTAGAAAGCTTAATATATTACAGACAAGCGTTTCTCGTTATCTATTATCGTTTTTTGCTCTATAGTAATTAACGTAAGAACCGAAAATGGTTAATTTCTGCCATTTTCAGTTTAAACCATAACATAAATAAATGAGCTCGATTTTTAATTTTTAACACTCTTTCTTCTGGTCAATGCTAATGTTAATCCATCATATAATATTTGAGATTTGTTGTCTCCCGAATGCACGAGCAGACAGGTAGACCAAATTCTTCAAGAACTTACTTTTGGTTACCTATCTATTTCCAAACATTAGTTGCAGCTAGAACCGTCCTGAAAAATTGAAGTCCTAAATACATTATTCATGTATACTAATATTGAATAAAGGTAATTATCGTTGGTTAATTTTACGAGTTTGGTTGTTTGTGTCAAGGTAAATGTAGGAAAATGAAAGAATCTGTTGCATAAAAATAGTGGAAGGAAAATGAGAGTTATAGAAAAAAGAATCAAGCACGTTGTGATCTACCTTAAACTCACGTGCCATGAAATCGAATCAGAAATCTTTTGCTTCAGAGGTGAGCTATTTATGACTGAATTATTGTATCGTCAATGTATTGTTTCGATTCATAATAATACTTTGTTAAATATTGATGGCAAAGTATGGAAGAAAAGAACAAGATTGAGATTGAAGGATGTTGAAGAGAAGAAATACTATATCGTCCAAGATATATATATTCAGTTGTAAATATTATTATTTTAATTTACATAATCAGTTAATTTGTTACTCTGTAAAATTCACCATAAAATTTTAATAAGCGTAATATTGCGTATCGCTATTTTATCATAATGTGGGAAAGTGAACGCGCCAAGAGACTGTTGTTTGTCTAGTGTGAGTGTGTATTGCAAGCAGGGCCGGATTTAGGGGGAGATGCAAAGTTGCACGTGCAGCCCCTTCATTGTAAATATACACTATCTAAAATGAGAAGCTAGCAGTGAAAATACCAACACTTTCCGAAACTTTCTGCTATCATGTTTCCGTTTGGGTCTTAATAGAAAACAGAGCTTTGCAAAAGTTTAAGGAAAAGGGTTTTGAGAAGGTTGAAGGAAAAGGATTCACGAAACAAAACAATAAGAACTTATAGCCAGTTTCGTATTTAGGGGATGGCTATCGGGCTCAAGACCCCTCGAAATATATAAATTTATATATAGTATATATATAATAACTGTATACCTACATAGACCCAGTATATACAACTCCTACTAAGGAGAATGTGCATAGCCCCCCGAAACAAAAATCCTAAATACGCCACTGAATATAGTATTTGTCAAATAGGAAAGAAAACAGAAGCCAGGAGGAGATAAGAGAACCTTTTCCTGCATAACACTTGTGACCCTCTTTAAAATACTTTCCTCCGTTCTATATATCAGTGTTGTCTGGTGGTGACTTGTCACATGTCAGTTTGACAAGTTTCAATGTGATTGGTTGTTTTGGTAGTTATAGGTGCACCCCCCTCAGGCAATCCTGGATCCGGCCCTGGTTGCAGGTGTCTCAAAGCTAGGTCATTTTATATTTAATATTCTGGGATTTAATATTTTGTTTTGGCTACTGTTGTGACAAGATGGAAGACACTTTCCATGTATTGTATGGAGCCATTTAGTTTTGCACACATAGATGAGTCATTGCAGGCACGTAGCCAAGGGGCGGTTCGGGGGGTCCGGACCCCCCCTTCGAGACCAGAAATGAAAATTAAGGAAGGATTAAACAAAATGAAATGAGAAAAAGAAGGATCAGCGATAAAAATATAAAAAACTACAGAGAGCTTTTGGTTACTCTTTCTTAAGAGGAGGTTTGTATTACAGTAGGACGTCGATAATCCGGACGTGGTCCCTAAAAGCTTTTTACATTTTGTCTTAGTGCTAGCGATAAACAAACAATAGGGTTGTCCATCAGCGTTGTGTGAAATCAGTGTTTTTACAAAAGCTCATTAATATGTATTTGTTTGTCATGAAAATTTTTATTTTTATTTTCCTTTAGGCCTAAATAGGTTAAATTTTAAGTGTGAGTTACAAGAACTGTGTAATTTAGTGTACGAGCAGGTTCTTCAGAAACATTAGAAGTAAGTAGCCTTACGTACGGTATTGTAAATACTGTGTGTACTGTATAACCACTGTATCGATAAAAGAGCATGCCATACAGTATATTTAAGCCTAAATAGCATTTTCTTGGTTATTTTAGAAAATCCGAACAATTTGAAAATCCAAACAACGTGTGGTTCCAATTAGCTCGGATTTTCGACTTCTTACTGTACTTACAATACATGGTGGCGAGGTGAGCGAGATATCCTGGAAGAGTCAGGGAATTTGAAATTTCTAGAAAAGTTACAGAATTCTCAGAATTTCTGCCTCTTGTCGGGGAGATTTCAGGCTTCCGAAAGCATAGTGCCGTTGTATAACAGCGTGGACATTTTTTAACGTAATTTTTCTTCATTGCATCCTTGCAATATCAAACATGTTATTTCAAAAACAAATTTCTACTCATCCTTTAACCTGTCTTTTGGAACAGACAGTAGTTGACGGAATAATAAAAACAAAAATTTATGTGTTAAGAAAGTTCTGTTAGCATTTGATTCAACAGAGAAAGGAACGCAGATATTGTAAAATATTTTACAAGACAATATTGAGTATGCACATTTTATAATAGTGAATATGTACTTTATATAATAGTTGAGGTCATAATGAGAGCAAAAACTGTTATATTTGAATAAACAGAAGAAGGATGTAAATATTATATTTTTTTCAATACTTTTTTTTTATTATTTTACTCGAGATTTCTTCGTAGTTTGCTATTAAAATACTTACCAACATATCCTCATTTTATTGTCCTAACAAACCAATATATGTTTATAGTAAAGTAGTTTAGATTGATCAAGCTCCTGGGCCTTCAGAATTTCATGTCACCCCCCTCCCGTTAAGTAATCCTGGTTAAACGAACCAATATATGTTCCAGTAAAATAGTTTAGAATGATCGAGCCCCAGGTGTCATGAACATAGTCATGTCACGGACGACCCCTCCCCCTTCACGAAATCCTGGCTATGTATCTGGTCATTGTTTCGTATTATTTTGTATTTGATGTTCGTTTTCCTCGGTATATACAGGGATTTTTAATTTGTATCTTAAAAATCATTAAAGACGAACAATTATACTAGAGTAAAGAGATTACCCAAAGACAAGACAGAAGAAATATTCTATTTCCTGATACGAACTGTCAGTAATGGCAGCAAATTTCGAATTATTCTTACGTTGTTTATCACTGCTATCATAATATGGAAGAGAGAGTTGCGAGCTTCTACTATCCGACTTAACCGTACTTATATATTTGTCCGCAAATCTGTTCCACGATTACTCTCGTCCAGCTTATCCAATTTTAATGAGACTTTGTGTGTGTTCCTTTGTCCAACCATCCAAAATAACACAGTTGCTCAATGTTGTAATTTACCAAGATTAACGGAGTAAAAAGGGGTAAAATCCAAACCATGTTGCAAATTTGTACATCCATGTGCCAAATAATTTTTCGAAATAAACTAGGTTAAAATTCTTTGATAATAACATGTAGTTCATATTTTGTATATGATATGAACTGTTGAAATTGGTGAAGGATTAGTAGGTAAAAAAGAGGTAAATTCCTCGAAACTTTGATGTTTTATTGAAGTGCAACACACTCGCGTTGTTTTGACGAACTTAAAGGGCAGGTTCGATAGTGTCAAGTTTCCGTAAGATTCGACATTAAGTATACAGGAGTTAAAATCCCTAATTACATTACAAAAGAAAGAGGAATAATAGAGTATTAAACTTTTAGTCTAATACACTATTAATTCTGATAGTGAAAACTATCTGGTATATTGTAAATATACACTACAATTACAGTAAATTCAACATTTTTAGTTTAAAATCAGGACTTTTAATTGAATCGACTGCTTCAAATTTTGTTCATTGCTTCCGAAATTGTTTAATAATAGGCTATATTGAAATTCTTAGAACTGAGAGACGAATATAGTATTACATAATATGAAAATTATATCTGATAACATTCACCAAAATTATTCGAATTTTCAAAACTTTGGAGTATATATATTTTTTTGATGCTTCCGAGTGATTGGGTCAACTTAAGGACAAAGTTTTGGAAGAACGAAAGAGAAAATTGAACTTCCACCAATATTAAAAATATTCTCCACGGTAACTTTCGGAAAAAGAAAATATAGCTTTTGTTTCCCGAAAATTTCGTGAGAAATCTCCAATTTTTATAAAACAGTACAGGATGTTGAAAAATTCTCGAGTTAAAAATAGAAAAAAATTCAAGTATCATTATCTTTATTATTATTATTATTATTATTATTATTATTATTATTATTATTATTATTATTATTATTATTATTATTATTATTATTATTATTATTATTATTATTATTATTATTATAGGAATTGTTACATATCACAAAGTTTCTGTACAATAAGGGATGTTTATAATTGATTACAATAATATAATATCTGTCGAGCCTAATGTTTTGATAATTTATCGTGAATATTTGTTGTCTTTTTTCTGAACTAGGTTCTGAGTTTTTCCAAGACGACGCAAACTAAGCCCATTTAAAAAAGGAAGAAAACCAAAGAAAACCCAACGAAATAAGACTGTGTGTTAGAATACGTAGAAAACATTCGTTCTTTATTAGATATGAAAAAAAAAGAAGAAAAAATCATTAAATCTCATTCACCAGCTCATTAGATTACCGAACAAGCACTGTTGTGTTGCTGGTTGCCGGATCATCAGGAACAAGTTTAGCATGCTTAGTACCAGCAGTATTAACAGTCATGTAAGGTTGAACACGCACAGGGTGAAAATGACCTTTATTGTCTTTTCGCAATGAGTGGCTCTACTCTAATGCTTTTACTAATAACGCGCGCACCGCAAAGGAATTACTATCATTACAAATGACCGTGCTGAGAGAAAAGGGGATAGAAAGCAAATAAGTGAGACTAGTGGCATCTCTTTGGGACAAGTGCAACAGACAGAAGCGTGTGATTTAAGGCACGTTCTGGCAATTAGAGAAAGAGAGATAGAAAGGTCTTGGTATGAAAGAGAATGCTGTGTTTTATAGAAATGATGCGAAAAGAGAGCGGAAGAAATGAAGCAGAAAGCACTTTTTTAAAAAAATCTAGTACAATTTTTTCTTTCTATTTTTGCGAAATGGCTCCATTTTCATTTGCTTTTCTCTCTCCTACTCTCACCTACATTCTAGGAGAATCTATAGAATACAGATTATTTATCAACCTCTGAAACATATTTTTACAACATTACGTACGAAAGAGAATTTTGAAATAACAACTGATGTATAGGCTTCATGTTAAGTTTGAAATTATTTATATCAAGTATCTAATCACTTTCTGCCGGCGATTACGTTTATAGGCCAAAACAGTTCGACCTTTCTGATGAGACTTTCTGAGACATCGATCGATTGTAAGCTCCTGAGAACCATACCGGCTTATTTCTCAACAGTTATCCTGCATTTTAATTATTTTCCATCGTTTTGTTATTGAACTATATAATTATTTTCTTTAGAGTTGAAGAAGTACCTTAATAATTATTCGTAGTTAAGCTTGGGCATTTATGCTATATAATATAAGTGGAATGTAATTGTATTCAGGTATTGATAATAAAGAATGTATTTCATGATTATAATTTTATGGTATATTACCGATTTACTGGAATAATTAGGGGGCATGGTGGCTTAATGGTAAAGCCCTTATCTCTGGTGGGATCGGTTCCTGGTTCGATCTCCAGTCTAGTAAGTTTTGGTGGACAACATGGTGTCCGTGGGTTTTCTTGGGGTTCTCCCGTTTCCTCCCACATTCTCACTCAAACAATTTATCCATCATCATTCATTTGCCTTAATCATTCATCTCTCTTAGCCTAAAGGGCATAATCATTGGGCTTCAAACTGAAAGATTAATTTTCATTTTTCCTGAGACAATTCATTCAAATTATGTATGTTATCCTTATTAAATTATTATCGTAAATGGCTAAAATAAATTCAAATCGGCCATTAACATTCATTACATTATTCAAGTAATTTAATTTCATTTTTTTCTGTCTAATACATATTCATTTATTGTTTTACCTCTTATGTTCATATTTACTATCTTGTTAGAGAAATATCTTATTGAAAGTAAAATAATACATATTTTACTATTGTTTGCTTGTAATGACGTAACCAAATTTCCCTACCTATGAACACACCTTACGCTCTTCTTGTTTACAAGTCTGAAGTAGATATCATTGTTACCTAACTTGATCGAAACGAAATGCCACTTTGTAACAGAATGGGTGTTTTCTGTGTGTGTGTGTTCTTGGGTTTGATTATTGATGGGAGTTTTTTTTTTTTTTTTGCCTCAAATACAAGCCCACGTAGTAGTTCAGCGTCCATATTAACAAGTACTCAGGAATATGAAGATTATAAAAGGAGCGGCAAAAGAATGATTCGACATATTAAATGTGGGTATAGAGAAGATTAAATAAATGAAATATGATGGAAAATCAATGGGCAAATGTGAGGAAAATATAAGAGAGTAAGAACAAAATTGTAAAAAAAAAAAAAAAAAAAAAAAAGATTAAAAATCTAGGGAAGGGAAAATAGTTAGCATATTATGTTAGAACAGTGGTTTGCAACATTATTTTTCTGGCGCCCCGGTTAATAAGCTCCATACTTCCCTTCCTCCGTTCCTTGTCACTCAATAATCGTACGTGCTTTTTGTCATATCTTTTCTTCGATTTCAGATGCCGCATTGATTTCTGAAATATTTAATAATAGTAATAATAATAATAATAATAATAACAATAATAATAATAATAATAATAATAATAATAATAATAATAATAATAATAATAATAATAATATTGTTTTCCCACTTTTATATTTATTTCCGGCAACGGTAATAAATTTTAACAGCTTTTTCTTAATAAAACCATAGTTTTTAATCAATAGTTGCTTAGTATCTGTACAGGCCAGTAGCCAGCCCAAAAATGTAGGTGGGCGGCTGAAGTTAGAGAGGCCCGATCCAATCATATTATAGTTCATTTGCAAGCCTACCGTGAAAATTTTAGGAGGGGGGTGCAGAAAAATTTAGGGGAAGCCTGGGCCCCCTAGAACCCCTTGGATACGGACCTGTGTTTGTACGATATTTAATTTAACTCCTCTTTGTTAGAACTTTCGCAATTATTGTAATTACAATTAAAGTACCCTGTATTTCTGCCAATATCTTGCGACTGTCATGCTAACTCCTGACGCCCTCAAGAGGGAGCCTTTCCAGGTTCTGAGCCACAGTTTTAGAAAACTGCAATATCTATGACGAAAGTGATAAAAGAAAAGAAAAGACAAAGAAGAGGGTTACACCAGTGAATGAATATTATATGAGAAAATAAGTATTGCATGCGGACTAAGAAATTAGCGGAGAAAGTATTACGTGACAACATCCTAGCTTGTGGCTATTAATGCCAGTGACGTCAGAATACTTGTAAACACTACATTATGTGAAACTGTATTGATTCATTTTCCTTAACCGTATATTATCCTGTTACTAGAGAAATCATAGCATACTAAATAACTAGCATACGTTTCCGTCCATAACATTGGCAACAGTGGAAAGTTTTGGCAATTGTGTCGCATATCTAGGCCCGCCCGACAGGATGTGTGTATTGTTTCTAATGTAACTTGGCAACAATTATAAAACACGTTGCGGCTTTTAAGCAGCATAGTTTAAGAGCAAGTATCAGAGAAACAGGAAATAGACAACAAAACAAAAGAAAAAAAAAAACAAGTTAAACAATCACGATTGTTTCTCGTGGCAAGAAGATGTGCGTTATACCGTTATATTATTTAAAAAAAAAGACAATATTATTTCCGATAGTTGCAAATTTTAACACTAGATGTCACTGGCAAGGTCTTAAGAAATATTTCTTCTTTTCGACACCGCGTGTCTCCCTTAAGTGAAATTTCACTTTGTAATCAATTGAACAGTAAAATTAGGTTGCAGAAGTCAGGTGGAGACGACAAGAGGAGCGGTAAAGGCCAGTAAGATGCCTTGCCTAACAGCTATCTACAACAGACACGCGTTGTGTTCTGTTGTGTTGTGTGTTTTCTTAGGTTAGTCTCTTTCCTTCACTTCCCGGGCACAGAATGCTATTTACGTAGCAAACTTGTCTCACAAAAAGACTTTTTAACATCAGAAAAGCAGTACACATTGAGAGGAAGGGGGTTAGGCAGGGAGAGATCTCTGAAGGAGACATGTGAGGCTGACGGGGGAAGGGGAATAATGTTGTGGAGTGTTAAGAGAAGAAACGCACATTATCTTCTACGATTTGTCTTTTACTCTTCTTTTTTTCTTTCTCCCTGTAAATAAGACCCAAACGTCTTCGCGTCTTTTATCCACGATATGAGTTGTTAACAAGTAACACATGTTCTTGGTCGTTCTTTTTTTTAAGTGTATTGTTACCAATTTATTTTCTTTAGATCCAATCTACTTGGGAGAGAATTGACAAGATGAACAGCAATATAACTTACAATAACACCGATTATGTCGTTTGGATGTGTGGTATAGAGCTCAGTGTATATAATGTTTACACCACTTCCGATTCTACCACTTTGTATATATATATATATATCTGTTTATAGGTTCATCTTCAGATATTCAAAAATTTCTCCCGACCTTAGTTTTCTAGATACAAGATTGAAACTTTGCACACGTAATATGAATATAACAACGTAGTTTCTTTTTTAATTCAGATCCTTGCGTGTACCCAGGATCGGGCCAGAGGGGCGCGAATTTTCGTTTTTTTTCGATATCGCAAATTTTTGCATAAGAATTCATGTTATGAATTATTGTAAATTCTCATTGCTTATCATTAATTAACCTACATCACAGCTAATTTTACTACAACAGTGTTGCCAGGGGCTGCGTTTCTGTCAAAAACACCCATTTCACGGAATTCATTAAATAGCCTTTGCCTACGGCAACATTGCATCAACTTTGTCGCATTTTCGCACCAATGGATAAATGTTGATTCATACTGCACATATGCAGAGGAATTTTCACCCGCAGGAAGTAAGTTTTCTGCCACTGAATATTAGTTTTCTTCATTTTGCACATTTTTATTTTACACTTACGGTAATTTCTTTCGTTACAAGTTCCAGCATTGGTCATGATCTCAAAAATATCTACATAGAACATACTTACATTTGTTTCAAGTCTCAGGTCTTTATCGTTCTTGAATGAAAAGATATAAGCAATCAAACTTTGGGTTGCGCAACCTTACGGACACACCGTATATTTATGAAGATGAGAGTTGTCGCATAAATCCTGAGCGTGAACTACGTAGTACGCAGTATCAGTGAAATGATCAGAAAATAAATCTGTATATGGACTGTTCATATCCTAACTATATATAAAATCTTAGTATAAAATCTGCAAAAGATAGTAAAAGAAACTTTGCGATTCGACGTACAGGATATTAGACGAGGCATTTTGAAGTGTGAAAGGTATATATCCTTTAATTATAGGCAACCAAGTTTTCTTTGTTACTGTGCAGGTTGCATAGAATCTAGGATATTGTATAGGTTTTAAACGGAGTATGGGAAGCGATCGTTACAGTCACCGTTATGCGTGAATATATTAACGGATTGACTATATCCATGAACTCGGTCGAGACAACTATTATATGGTTCTAATACATTGTACAAAATTCCGTTATTAAGTGAAATAGTTAAAAAGAATACTCTGCTTACAGGCCTAGAGTTATGCATAAAGCTGAAACAGTATAACTTCAGAGAAACACAGGTATAGTAACTTGTGAGCCAAGATTTCGGCTCCATCTGACTCGAGCTCAGTAAGGAGAGTCGGTCTGTTTGTTTGAGCCCAATCAGTGAATACTGACTCAGACCCCGAGTCCAAGCGGGCCCGTGCCTCGTTGAGGATAGTAAATCTAATTCCACGCTAGCCAGAGCAAGCCCCGGTTACAAAATGGATATCCGCACGGCGAAATAATTAATCATCTACCTTTTAAACAATAAATAAAAGGATTATAGACATTTGGCATACGTGCAGTTGATGGTAAATTTTTGTTTTATAGTGTTCCTCCACATGCTCCAGTTAAAAGTACATAACTGAATTTTTAAAGAACGAGCAAGGTTCTCAGAGAAAAAAGTAGTAAAGGTGGTAAAAGAAAATGGGGAGTAAGCACAAAAGATCATTGGGATAACTGATACATCTTTGAACTATGACAGATTAAAATGAACTGTAAATATAAGAAACGCAATTTCTGAATGATTTACTATTTCTTTTTGTAGGCGAAGAAGGCTTTTGCATATTAGATGCCAAAACATTAGATGGACAAAGTGATGTTGGGAATGATACCTAGGTCTGTTTGAAGTCGATGTTGAGCGATTCTTGATCGCCAAGAAACTTACGAACATGGAAGCATACTACAAGCAAACAGTAGTCCAAGTATCGGGAGCAAGATAACATTATGTTTTAAAGGTGACATAGTGCGTTCTATTAAATAGAAAATGATGACTTGATGCTTCTGGGTACGATGGACAATCTACCAAAGGATCAATACAGAGCTTAATACTGGTAGAATATCTGTGAAATGAACCATCACGAACAGAATTATGCTAGTCTATAGAAGCAAATTACCTGAGACGTTGAAAGTAATGAGTCTAAGAAAGTTGTAGGGAGGCATTAGCAGATCCACCAGACCTATATATAAAATATTGCACTCCTGTATTCTGATTTGATGTAAGACTCCAAACCTATATTATTCGTGCAGAATGCAATCCGGCTCATTTAAACGTCCCTTCTCGATCAATTGGTGTCAGAAGAGGGATTACCTTTGGAACAGTGTCCCTAGTCTGCATATCTGTTGTTGTTATGGCTGCCACTTAGAAATGAAAATTAATATTGTACAAACAGTTGCCATATTCAAGTAATTCTGATCACTACACTACACTCTTTTCCTCAAGAAAAAAGGTATTGGCACGAGAGTGTTTTTTCCTAAGACAATGACATTATTAGTGTTATAATGATTATTTTGATAGTAAAAAAGCTTGTAGTACCTAATCCGAGATAAGACCAGAGCAGAAGGGTTGGCAAACAGCAAACAGAAAGGTAGACGTAAAGTGGATGCTATTGGAAAATATCGGGTACTGACATTTAATATCAGAGAGTTTGCCTCTAATTAAGTTGAAAGACTACAGTACCCACGTAGGATGAAGGATATTACACTTTGAAAATTGAGAAATTTAATTTATAAAATGTTATTTTATGAATTACCTCTGTGATTCTAAGGTTTTGGTTTTATAATACCTCCAGGTACAAATGAAGTAAGTTGAAATTACTATATTAATCAGATATTAGTTTAGTTGCAACTGTATTGTGAGTGGCAGAAAGGAAATGCTCGCTAATTCTTTTTATAAAACATTATTTCTTCATAGGCCGAGCCAGTATGCCTAGCAGGAGACCTAAAAACTACATACATATAGTATTTAGCTTTTCCACCAACCATTGTGGTACATTCTTCATTGTCTTTATCCTATATAAAAGAAATTCTATGTACATGTGACATAATCACACATACTAGTTTTGCACAACGCTATAACGAGACTAGGCAAATATCACGAAGGGATTGGTCAGTGGTGTATAGACAATGCTTAATATGAAGGCATCACAATAAATTTGCATACACCAAGCAAATTCTAACAACCTGGTCGTTGATGTTTGCAATAAACAAATAAATAAATAAGTAAAAATAAAGAAATAATGTAAAACTGCTTGTAACATATTTTTGAAAGATAAAAGGTCTGGTTTAGTTGTACATTCCCTATCGTTTAGTGTTCAGCGGGAAGTACTAAAAAGATTTGTCAACTAGAAATGCACTGCAAACAACAAATCAGTGTTTGAACATCATTTGGACTTTTTTTTTGATACGACTTGCGGTCATTGTTTAATATGTACAAAATGTCCTGAATAGTTCTATCAGTGAGCAAAAATGCATAAAATGGCGTCCTAATAGTGCTTAATAGTTATGCACTAAAACCGTTTTAAATTAACCTGAACATCCGATGTGTCCAATGAGTGTACATGCAAAGAAACAACTTTTAAATAGTTAAAGATACTTTACAGATTTAAAAATCCAAAACTTCTCGTTGATCACTCCAAAAATTCAGGTATGTTTTGAACATTCTGCCAAAAGCAATTTTGGACTACTGATAAAACACTTCATGACATTTTTTTGAACATGTTAAACAATCGCTTCTAAAAATGTCCAAACATGTTTATTTTTTTGTTTCGTGTGTGCCCACATCTTTTTTCTCGCCATTATTGTAATCCTTTATATAGTAAAAGAGGATAGGAAAGGACAGTCATGAAAGGCGAAAAGGAAATGAAATATTTCAGTTTAACGTCCCACCATTATGCCCTTTAGGCTAAGGGAAGCGATGATTAAGGGAAGTGAATGATGGCGGAATAAGAAAGTGAGAAGAAACAGAAGTACCCCGAGAAAATCCAGCGACATGATGTTGTCTACCACAAATTTACTTGGCCGGGGATAGAACCAGGATTCCATGCACTAGAGTTGAGCACTCTACCACTGATCCACCATGCTGCCCTCCCAATAGGCAAATGGATCACTTAACTTAAGAGACATGGTGTTTCTAGTCTAATCATGCATTTTTAGCGTACATCTGATAGCTTCTGATAATTAACAGAGCAAAGAATGTGATATTGTAAAAACATATTCATTATTGAAGGACACTAGTAATATCCTTAAAACAGGAAACGATAAACACAAGTTTTGTAAAATATGACTGGGGCAGCACTTAGACCTTACTTAAATTAAAAGTGGCATTGAAGATCTGAAATTGCCGTTCAGTGCATTTGCAAAAAAGTTATTGTACTGGACAATGGTGATACTGGCGCGGTTGTACAATTCCACTCAAAAGAGAAATATTATCACGTTCAACACTGCATTTGAGTCCATAGTAACATCCCCCAGAAACTCAAAATTTTCAACAGTGTTTCATTTGTCTCTTTTTTCTGTTACTATATTATGGATCATCCAGTAGAGCCTAAAATCGTGGCCTCATTTTTGTCATCTTACAGTATTCATTAGTAACATCAGACGCAGATACTCCCAAAGCTATCTAAAAAGGGCTTGTTCCATAAATTTGCCAAACTAGACTTACAGTAAACTCACAGTTCAAACATGTCTCCCTCCGCGAATTTTTAGGTCTGTTCATGAATGATATTTCAGCGTACGAACACACTCACACGTCTGCCTATAGCCAAAGTCCCAGGATGTCAATAATGCTTTCTCATATTTTCCTTAAACATCATTTGTCAGAGTCCTGTATTTAGAAACTACCCGTTTTTCGCATGGGGAAAGAATGTGGAAAGTATGTGCAATGAGAAAAAACATAGCATATTCTATTTTTGACATACTTTTGAACCCCTAACCCCCATTGAGATACGATCTTAAATTAAAGTGACATGATTACACAATTAGCTTGAAGTAGCTACTATATGTGTAGAAAATTCACTTCAAATGGATCAGTAGTTTTTCCATGATGTGATCACAAACAATATATAACCTAGATATCAAAGTTACCAGAACAATTATAGAAATTGTTCCCTTCTCCTCATTAACACTGAAATTCTGGAAACATTGAAGAATCTTCTTCCCCAATCTCCACAGAAGTTGAATTTTTACTTAAATAACATCTGAGTGTTACTATTCACTTCAACAACTCTGAAAATTATTAATTCGATACAAGTAGGCCTTATAGGTCGCTTTCGATTATTTTTACATGTGATCTCATTCTCGCCCCGTTATTTACTGTATTTGATAAGTAACTCCTTTGGTATTACTTCCGTCAGAAAATGAGGAGACGAGTACAATAGCGAATGACGAGGAACGCCTTCAGTGTTGCCTCTGTCAGTTCCCGAGCTAGTTGACATGCCCGTTCTTGACTAAATTCAAGCTGAAATGTCATCGAAACTATCACCAATAAACTGAGTTATCCGGAAAACTATGAACTCAATACTAATCTCGGTCATTTTGGACATTTCATTTTTCATCTCTTCTCACCATTATGCTGATGGAGGCTGAACTTGGACTTAAATGGAATTGGTTAAGCCACTATTCACATCACCAACCTCGAGAACTACGTATTCGACAATAATATCGATCGTTTTCGACAATTTTGACAAGCCACCCTTCTTCGCCACTAGAGGTGTTAATGGAGGATAAAATTGGAATTAAATGTCACCTGGAATGCCACTATTCATCTCAGCGAAGCCGAAAATTAGGAATCGATATTAATATTGGTCATTTTGACAATTTCGTTTATTCTCACCTATATGCTGATGAAGGCTGAATTTGAACTTAAACGGTATTGGTTGCGCAACTATTCGCCTCACCAATCCCGAAAAATACTTATTCGACACTAATATCGATCATTTTCGACATTTTAGAAGCCACCCCTCTTTACCCTAGAAGTGTTAACGGGAGCTGTAAAGAACTAAATGAAACGGGGAGTGTTAGTGTTTATCTCAGCGAACCCAAAAACTATGAATTCGATAGTAATATTGGTCGTTTTCGATTATTTTTATATATCATTTCTCCCAATAGGTAGTAGGTGATCTTAAACCCACAGTATTATCCAGATTGTAAATAATGTGTGTACCAAGATTGGTTAAAATTGCTCGAGGCATTTCAGATTTGTGCTGGAACATACACACACACACACGCGCGTTTATATGTATATAAGACATTTATATGTCCTATATATAAGACATTATGATTCTAAATAAAAAGAAGAAAACTGTTAGTGAGCAGTAGTAATAAACCTAAGGCATTACTGTGAAAGTGAAAAAGGAAATCAAGGCAAAACTTGGCATTGCTTAGCAATACAATGAATGTAGTACCATGTGTCTATGGCTAAAACGAATTAATTGTGCGTATTTAGGTTAATTTCAATATGCAAAATAATTTCGGTTCCCGAACAGCGGAACGGAAGTTCGTGATCTGAAGGCGGAATCATTGTATTGCAAAAGCTCAAAATATGTCTCTTACCCTGTTGCAGATTGATGTTTCAATCACTTTCGTTTAACGTACTTATTGGATTGTTTTTTTCACTCAACTCTATAACCAACAGTCTGAATAATAATAGCAAGCATCAGCATATTATGAGACTGAAATACTACTTTGTATTCCATACAATGCTCTTTTATCATTGTATTATTACGAAATACTTGTGACTTTACAAATATCGCACATATGTTTTACGAGAGACTTCTTAACTAATTATAAATTTGTGATGCGTGTGTGAACCTTTTTCTTCTATAATTAACACACTGTTGGCTCAGAAGTGTTGGCGTATGTGCAAAATTAAGAAATAGAAGAATGATGTATATCTTAGCATCGAGAATGTGAAAAATGACGTTTAATAATATGTAACATAATTGCAACACCCACCCAGTAGTAGAAAACATGTGTTCCCAGAGAAGCATATATTTAAATAAGAGTCTTATATAATGTTCGCTCTGTATGGTGGTTCTTACACAACTCTTAAGAATAAAAGAAGATAAATTTAAAATAAAACCATCAATGAGAAATCGCTTGCCAAACTACAGAAGTTAAAATATCCGCTGAGCCTTTCGTATATGCGTACCTATTTGTCAACTTTAAGAATTTGTCACTTTCAAAGTTACTACTTTTAAAACTAAATTTATCTTAATTTTAATTTCCTCTTTCAGATTATAGACATATCCACGTGGAAAATATGATTATACCGAGTATCAACACATATCATACTGTATGACTTCCGGTATTCAATTTTCCTGCATGCTTCTGGCACTGATTCAACATTTTCTTTTTTAAGTGTTATGTAATCCATACCCATTTGGCATTATACCGTACACTGGTTAATATCTAGGCCTAATTGGTGTAATATAAGGATTACTTTCAGCAAGTTTGAATTCTGTTGATAAACACATAAGGGCTTGTTGTTACGCTATTTCTTAAAAAAACAGTTTCAATCAATTAAGATGAGGCAGGAGATAATGTTCTAAGATACAAACGGAATCAAAGAGTCCTTCATAATCTGCAATCAAAATAAATTATAATGGAAACAACCCATACCAACATACACTGAAAAAAATAAACGAAATCCAGATTCAAGGAGAAAACGAGGATAATATGCTTTCTGGTGGTAACACCATGACAAGACCGTGGTGTCAATCATAATACTAGGTGAAACACCCATATTTTCTGTGGCGACGTACACTCATGTCCAAAATTATTGTCGCATGTCTATAAATATGTTGTAGGAATATAATTTGACAACGAATTCGCCCGGTATTTCTTATAATGTTAGTGTGTGTATAATTGGCAAAGACATATATGTGGAAAAAATTCAAGTCAAAAGAGCAGTAAATAAGAACAATAAAACGAAAATAAAACTTTGTTGTCCATTTAGCAACATTTTGTTTTACTCATTCTAATTTTCGTGTTTGTAATTCTTTACCTATGAAATTTACCACAAATATACAATTCCTGATTATACTCATACTAACATTATAAGAAATACCAGGCTAATTCGTTATCAAATTATATTCCTACAATAACATATTTATAGACATGCGACAATAATTTTGGACATGAGTGTACATCAGTAAATGAGAGCACCAATTACTCTTGTGTAAACAATAAGCACCGCTCTCATTTATTGACGTACGTCACCACAGGAAATATGGGCGTTTCACCCAGTATTACGATTGACATCAACGTCTTATCATGGTGTTTCCAACAGAAAGCATATTATCCTTGTTTTCTCCTTGAATCTGGACTTTGTATTTTTCAGTGCATCAAGAGCCCTAAGCAGCACTGTACCTCCTATGTGACTACTTAAAGAGAACCTGACTCACGTGAAAATTTCAGCAAGTTTCATTGTTACACTTAAAGAAGTTTACTCTCTCAACAATATTTCGAGAATTGCTTTCATTTCAATATACAGACGCAGATGCAATGTAGGATCTATAAAAGGTATGCTTCGCCTTGAGGTTCAAATTTACAAAGGATAAAATAAAACTCTTAAGCTTGATTTTTATTATATTTATTCATTAATCTTTCTGGTCACTATGCTTTATAATAATTTAAACAATATTCGATTATAAAAAACGCTATTTCTTGTGAATACATATGTATTAGCTATCACGACTAACTACAGATTTATGTTACAGCACAAACAGATTATTATCAGTTTGACGGGAACACCTGGAGTTGGAAAATACATCAGATGTCTGGGTTGGCAACGGTCAGGAGACGACCACTATTCTGGGCTGTTGGTGGTGGTGGTGGTAGTGGAAGTGGGGGGATAAACTCAGTGCTACATGACGAGCCGTAGAACAGTAATGTGAAGTGGGCCGGAAATTGTGTAAAACGGAGCGACCTCTCTGATTCCCAAGGAAGACAAATAGTTGGTGCTCGGTTATGCGGTGCTAGTGCGTCGAGCGTGTCTCGAGGAACAGTGTCTAAGGTGATGACTGCCTACAAATTCAAGGCAAAACCACTTCGGGGAAGAAGAACAGTGGTTGGAAAAATATTCAGTGACATGTGCATCCGAGATTTAAATGGATTGTCACTCAGAATCGTTGTTCCATGTAATACAAGTGACGGAGGAACTCGAGTAGCACCTTCCACAAATTGTGTCAACAATCACAGCCAACCACGAATTACATGACGTGGACATATAGGGTCAGGCAGTACGGTGTAATATCCAATTTGCTACCATGAACGACCTCCAAGTTTCAATTCCACGTTTCTTCAGTGCTGTACTGAGGAGACAGGCGGTCCAGAGCAATAGTAATATGGTAAGTTCACCTTTTCTCAGGAGTTCTTTTTTTAAATTAAAATGATAAGGATCTGTATGAGTCATACGATGAGTTTAGGTCTGAGACTTATACCACGAAATTTCCTCTGACACTATGGTAAACACTTTTGACAACAATCTTACCAAATTTCCCAATATTATGCGTAAAAGTATCATAAAATTTCCCTCACCAAGCTAATTGGAGATATCGTGATATAAATTTGAAACGTAAACACACCATTATAAACAATATATAAAGAAGGAGACACATAAAAGCTTCACGATGAAAATATTTCTACGAGTAATTATTTCGCCTTTTTTGCAACATAGCAAAGAAAGGCTTGTGCATTCACAGCTATTTAGTTCATTTAGACCTGAATATTTATATATAATCAATTATATTCATATTTTGTTCGCATATTGGTGTTATACAGTAGTGTGTATCATTTAGGTCTAATATTACTCCAAATTGTGTAAACGTGAATTATCACTTTCATTGGTTTCAATTGAAAGTATTTTTTAAAACAATATATATTCATTTTTGATGCCTAGAATAATGTATTTGTTGTGCAATAGACTAACTCTATGATCTAAGTCGAGTGTTTAATGCAACATTCATAAACGCTTTCAATAAGGTGTTTCTTTAACCAAAACTGGTTCTAGTTTCTATTTTGTATTCCTATTTCTGTGAGATCATTCTTAAGATTGCCATTCCTTCTGCGTTTAGGTCTTCCTAGAAGTTATGTTTTCAATTAGGTGCCCAGTTAATTTTGAAAACTTTTCTACTTTATTGTATTCTTTCTACATGACCTGCCCACCAGATCATCCCAATCTTAATGGTCATAACCATGTAGGTTTAACCTAACGATATAAATTATACAGTTCTTCGTTACAAAGTTTCCACTATTTCTCATTCTAGTACCTCTTGTACAAAATTTTCGCATCAGGATTTTGTTTTCAAATACTTTCAATCTACATTTCTCAAAGTAAACGACCATGTTTCGCAACCATACAGCACAACAGTCATAATTATCTTTTTATATATTCCAAACATTTAAATTCCTCTACAGGATTCGTCTTTCCTTTACGGCGACACTTAATTTCTTCGTTGATATGGTTTTGGTCTATTAAAGCATCGTAGATATTTGAGAGTGTCCACTTGGCCGAAAATCAACTTGATATTTTAACGCACTCATAAGGACCGAGATATACTGAATAATTTCACGAAGTGCCTGGCGTAAATTGGACGGTATTATGTATCAATTGACCAAGTGCCATTTTACGATTGTGGAGATTTTTACATCAGTGAGTAGAAAACAATGTAAATAACGTAAAAAAATGGTTTGAAACCCTACTAGTTGTTTAAATGTTTAGGAAAAGCTATTCGACCAAGCGCCAAGTACTGGATTGTAATGGAACATTTTTTTTTATTTCCTTCAATATCTCAGAACCGTGTTTTGGCGGTTGGTCAATTGATGCATAACACCGTCCAATTGACATTAATGTTTTGATAGATAGGGTTTGGTCTATTTATGTTGATCCTACGTAGATATTTGAAAATACCAACTATGTCCAAAGTATTATTTAATACAAATATTGTAATGGGTCCATAATTTACAATATTAAAATCAATGCAAATTTTCATGTATTGTATTTAGTTTTTCTATATTTATTTCTAAAACCATGTCCCTGCAGAGTTTTTTTTTAAAAAACTTATTTATCATCAGATCAACATCATCGTCATCATAATTCATAGCCTAATGAGTGCCAGTCACATCTAACCTTTGATTGTTATCTATAATTGTCCTTAGAGCCTATTTTATAACAAAATTGAATAATAATGGCGGCAACGCATCTCCTTCGTTTAGGTCATTCTCAGAATGGGAGCTCAAGGATAAGTATTTCCCTACTCACCCTCTACTTTAGGTTTCATTTAGAAACATCTTTATTAATTCAACTAGCATTTTTTTGGTATACTAAATTTTGTAAGAACGATGTTTCCCCTTCTAGGTTGTAGACCTTACTCAAATAAATAAATAAATGAAGTACTGATGTGTTGTATTATATCCAAATAATTTCATCTACGCATGTTTCTAATAGCTAGTGCACTGCTCGAAAGGTATAATTCTTACTATTCTTCTCTTGCGTTTTCCTTTATTTCTAGCAAAAGAATGCGTGCCAAGGTGGAGAACAGTTCTTACTACATTCCACAGTATTTTTACTCTAATTTCTGAGTGGCTGACAAAAACTTCTCTGAGCCAACTGATCACAATCACCCTCGCTCACAGGCACACACACGAAATTCTTTGACGAAAGTATGAAGTTCAGTTTTAGAAATGAACCCTTGGACTGCATTGCTTTCGAAAAGAATGCCTTTAATCTATTTACGTTCTGTGCGTTATTTCTATGATTCTTATACATAAGAAGATATCTTTTAAGATAACAAATTTTGAGTAAAATAGCAATGTTGTATAGAGAAAGGTTGTTTTTTCTATTAATTCGGTTAGTCATTTGCTTAGTATTTTGTTACTTTAATATTCCATATCCATTGGTTTCTTTCTTATTGATATCGAAAGAGAGTATTTATCTGTTGCTTACAATTTAAGTTATTTGCTTCTAGGGAGCATTTCATATTTATGTTCGGAACGACTTCAATATTACACAATTTTTATCTATGTATTTTTTATATTAAATCATACTTTTCAAATTAAATTAAATTAAATTTCTAGTCTAACGCTCCATGGCTTTTTCCTGTAAACTAAAAGAAGGTGACTGAGCAAATGAAAGCTAATTGTTGGATTGTGAATGCTGGTGAAAAGGAAGAAGTTAGAGAAAAGCCATATGCACGATATCATTCACCACAAATTTACATTAGCCTGGGATTGAACCAGGGACACTTCTCACCTTTACCATTGAGCACTGTGCTCCAAATATTACACGTTTATTTTACACTACCAGAATACCCGCTCTTCGCATGGGAAGAAAACTTTTTCATCTTGGACATAAAGGGGTGAATTCGGATTTAAACGACATCGGAAATGTCACTGTTCGTATCAGCGATCCCGAAAACTATGGATTCGGCTCTGATATCGGCCATTTCGATCATTTTTAAATATCTCCCCCTTTCCCTCTCCCTCCCACTAGGCACGAACCTCGTCTATGTTGAAAATTTGATTGAGATCGGTGGGTTCAAGAGTTATTAAGTCATAAATATAGTGAATTGCATTTAAATAACTAACTCTATGGCCTATGGAACCCGAAGGTTCAATGCCGCGTTCACAAAAGCTCTCCACTGACTTCTATCCTTAGCTAACTGCATCTAGTTTCTACTTTGTATTCCAATCTCTGCGAGATCCAAATTAATATTGTCCTCCCATCTGCGCCTAGGTCTTCCTAATGGTCGTTTTCCGATTGGTCTTCCAGTCAAGACTTTGAAAGCGTTTCTACATTCTTCCATTCTCTCTACATGACCCGCCCACCTAAGCCTCCTAGACTTCACGACCCTAACAATGTTGGGCACTTTCATTTATATATATATATATATATATATATATATATATATATATATATATATATATATATATATATATATATATATTCGCTTCCTTGAGGTTAAACACTTACCCTAATACATTTCATCACTGGAGACTCGTGTTTGATTTCCCGTGGAACCTAATGTGGTTGGAATCCCACTTTAAACTGTATGTCTCCATATTACCATATGTAGTCTAAGGGACGTTAAACTCTAATTCAACTAACTAGGGTATAACTTATATTTTATTATACGTGTAACAGATAATTATACATTCTTATATCTTAAATCAGTACCGGTTCTAGCAAAGTGCAAATGAGTAATGAACTCCTATGTTGTTCTTAAAGATGCAATTTAATTCATTTTAGCGTTTAATGACTCTTCGTATTCAAATACTTTTGGGAAAATATTTCTGATATAATGCATAATAAAAGCAGTCATATGACAATCGACTCAAAGAGAAAATTGTAAATAGAGTTTTTACAAGAATTACCGTGTTATAATTCATCAGTGAGAAAGTAAACTTATTCCCAATTCCAACTTCTGAACTATGGGAAGTAGATTTGAGAACATAGATGCACCAAATATTATTATTGTTTGAGAGAGATGGCAGTATTTGAACTGTACGTGAGCAGGTACTTATATTGTCACACATCTGTACTTAAAGTTATACGTTCACTCTCGTCATTCAAATGTATGAATTAAGTTATAAAGAATTACAAACGCAGAAGATACAAATTTAGAGATGTCTTAATTTTTAGATTAAAAACTTAGTATATTTTTTGATAATTTTTATTTGTAACCCAAATTATAATTTATTACTTTCGAGACACGGTAGGAAAGAAGAAAATATATTGATCGTGAAAAAAAAATCGAATTTGAAATTTCAAGGATTTACACATTTCTTGGCCCATAATGCTGAAAAAGAATTTTTTGGATATCTGTTCCTATGCTCCTTTCTTCGTTCAACTGTTCTTCCCAGTGTATCTACATTCATCTACAGACCATATCGTTTTACATATCCGAACTAAATTTAGACTGAGACAAGGGCCTATGCCATAAGGTGGAATTCGAATCATCATAATGCATTCATATTTCAATTCTCTCCGACCGGAAATCGAATCCGAAACCTGTGCACCAAAGTCACGCGTTCCAACCACAACTACAACGATACTTTGTATTTTAACATCTTTATTATATCTTTATTTGTATTTGTGAGTAAAATCTACTTTTAAATTATGCACAAGCTGTTCAAAAAAGGAAGAAGAAGAAGAATACAAAAGAGAGTAATACAACTAATTTCTTTTCCGTTGCTATGCGATGATATTTTGTTATGATAGTGATTCGACGATGTGAGTTTAGTTGTTATAGCAACTAGAAATAAATAATATTATAATAGAGGATCCATCTCGTGGAAACTACATGTATAATTTTAAGGAGTGTAAAAGTTTAATTTGTTACGTACTATAATAAAAGGTGATATCATAATCCTGTGTTCATATGAATTTTGATAAAGGTTTGAACCTTGTTTATATAAATATATGAACTGTGGACCTTACGTTATAAATTGGCGTCATCCGCTCCAGGATTACGTCTTATATTCAAGTAGGAAGGGCTACGACCAAGGGCGCCCATCAGGGGGGCAGGGGCGCTCGCCCCCCTAAGAGGAAATCGTACTTGGGAATATCGAAAGCCTAATAGAATTTTTACATTAGTTATAGCAAAATTTGAAACTATATTTGAGACCTTGCTTATATTTGCCCCCCCTTGGAAACCACAACATGGGCGCCCTTGGCTACGACTTACATTTTGTTCATATTCCATAAAGAAGTCTTTCATTAAAAGTACTAAAATATGACATGAGTCATTTTTTTATTTTTAAAAATCACAAGTGGTTATTTACTCTGAGTTATCTTTTGATGATTTCCATAGAAATATTCTTTCGATTTTATTCATATTTCATAAATAAATGTTTAATTAACTATCCTAAAATTTGGGATACATAATTTTTCGTGGAAAAAAAAAATCAGAAGCGATAGCTTTTTCTTAGGCGTGTTCTCTTCGGACTAGGGCGTCACTGGAGGCAGGTGAGCAATTGATCCCATAAATTTGCCAGAGTATTTGCATAGATCGTTTACAAGCTTGGAAGGAAGAAATATATACTCACAGAAAGAGAAAGCAAGTTTCAGTAAGAATGTCGTTGATCGCTTTGTTTCAGATATACAGGTATCAAAAAGTGAGGGGAAATGAGCTTTAAGGATTAATATATTCAAAATTACTACTATCCATAGAGCTGAGGTGGCGTCTTTTAATCTCAGTACTTTAACCTACTTTATCGAAAAATGCATTACCTACAGTCCTTTACTGACGGTGCAAGAGAATCGACAAGTGACGGATTCCCGTAATTTCGATAGGACACGTGGATCCTATTCAACGTATGGAACAACGTGGGAACAAGTATCTAGTTCCTTACCACAGATAACTTTAGTTAGAAAGCTAGTTTTATGGCTTTCACATATAATCACCTCTTATGCGTTGTTAACAAGCTTTTTTGTCCTTTATGGGTAGGGTGACCAACCGTCCTGTAAAAACGGGATTGTCCCGTTTTCTCACTACCATCCCCGGTGTCCCCAAAAATTCTCCCTGGACGCCAAAATGTCCCGCATTTACGTATATTCGGTACAAAAAAAACCTTTCGAATCGCAAAAATTTCCTAATTTATATTATTTCTTCTAAGCTATGTGATTATATTGGAATATGTCTAATTACTGAGCAATGTCATTACGACGTTTGTGATATTGGATGTAGTGGCTGCACTGTTTTCCCTCCTAGGCCTACTCACTCCGCAGACGACAGTGCAAGGAGCTGAAAGTTTTATGAAGAACAATGTAACCAGTTTTTACTCTCTGTTTGGACGTTGAGGCGCTGTCATCAGCACAGTACAATGTTTCCGTGATTTGACTAAGATGTAACACTACGAAAGGGGGACAAAGGTATAGAACTATAAAAGTAAAAGTATAAAGAAAATCAGTTGTAAGTGAAATGATGTTTAAAAGTAAGAAAATGCAAATAAAAGGAGTTGGAATCCGATGCTGAGAGTAATTATAAATCCTGTCGGTGACGAATTTGAGCGCTCATATATTTTTAGTAATGTTTTCAAATATTTCAGTTTAGTTAGCTGCTGATAGTTACTTGTTATCCAATTAATTCCGTAACCTTTTCAATAGGTTTTGAAACAAAAAAGTGAAAATTTGCCCTTTTTGTGAGAGATACAAAAAGAGACATAGAAAGAGAAAACGGAGAGGCTAAAAGTATATTTAGGGGAGCAATCTATCCAGAAATAAAAGGTGTCCCGTTTTCTCTAATTGACGATTTGGTCACCCTATTTATGGGGAAACAGTGTGGAAGCACGACGACGCAGTACTGAAACGTTTACTTTTGCTCCTAGGGGGTTCCACATTCGACAAAACTCGAAGTGAGCGTACAGTCCAAAACATGTTGTTGGTCTATTTCTTTTTGGCATACTCTCCTTTCCTCACACATTCTCATTCCATTTCATCATTAATCATTAAGTTTCATTATCCATTTGTCTCCTCATTAACCACAGAATATAAACATGTGACGTTAAATGGAATATTTTATTTGATTTTATTTTATCCGCTAGATTCATTCGTTCATTCTTTCATTCCTTCTGTACTTATGCAAGTACATGCATGAAAAAAAAAAAAACTTTCTGTTCGAGATATTGACGTCCGTCAATAAGTATTTGCTACATGCTTGAAGGCGAAATTCAATGTGGCGCTTCTATTTCAGATGGTTTTCTCAAATCTGGCTCATTCAATTGTTCTCTATATCTCATATGTTAGTTTGTTTCATTAATTTCCCTGCAATACAATTCATTTCCCATAAAAAAAAAAAACTCCGACGTTCTACTGCTGTTGGTCACAAGATTAAATTAAGAGTGGAATAAATGTTGTTTACTAAATATAATATAAATTATATAACTAATTATTAATATGTCAAGTAAGTGCTAAATCAGAACAACGATATATTAAGCGAAGGACGTAAGAAATATAACTTCATCGTTGGATTAACATTCCCCGTCGAATTACAGTCTGAAATTGTAAATAAGGGGAAGATTGGATAGACTTTAACGATCTATCTGCTTTATTATGGTTGATGAGAGATTCATTCCTTCAGATGTTAGTTTAAAGTGGAAATGGGTACATAAAGAATATATACACGAATAAGATTAAAGTTCCAAAGGATCCTTAGAATAGCCCACAAAAGGTTTTTGGTCTTATATTCTGACCGTGGCTTTCTTTTACATTGGTGTTAAAGTTCTAAAATGGTTTTCGTATGGAAAACGTGTAGTACCAAGAGGGAATCAAATTTAGCCGCGTTGTTACCAGGTTAGGTTTGAACCTTAACTAACTCTATGGCCTGTGGAAGCCGAACATTCAATGCTGCATTCACAAAAGCTCTCCACTGACTTCTATCCTTAAGCAACTGGATCCAGTTTCTACGTTGTACTTCTATTTCTGCGACACCCATCTTACTATTGTCCTCCCATCTGTACCTAGGTCTTCCAAATGGTCGTTTTCAGATTGGAATTCCACTTAGAACTTTGAAAACGTTCCTATTTTCTTCCATTCTGGATAAACGGCCTGCCCACCAAAGTCTCCTAGACTTGATGACCCTAACCATGTTTGGTAAACCGTATAAATTATGTAGTTCCTCGTTATGAAGTTTCCGCCATTCATCATTCCCGTTTCTCTTGGATCCAAATATTCGTCTCAGGATCTTATTCTCAAATACTTTCAGTCTACGTTCTTCCCTCAGAGTAAGCGACCATGTTTCGCAACCGTACAGAACAACAGGCATGATTGTCGTATATATATACTTTAAGATTCAAATTCCTCGACAGAATTCGCGACGACAAAAGATTTTGAACCGAATAATAACACGAATTCCCTGCTTTTAGTCCGCATTTAATTTCTTTGTGAATATAGTTTTGATTATTTTTGGACCTTATATTGTGATTTTGAGTAATCTTGAACTATGCAGAATAATGAAAAAGAACAGTAGAAGTATCTCTTTTCTCTATATTTCGCAAGTGATTATAATTGAGACATTGCTTGCACTATTAATTGGGGTTTATGTTTATTTGTTTATACATTTTCTTGTGCACTACATGAATAAGAAACATTTTATATGGTCATCTGATAATGAAACGAAGTTTTAACACTAACAGTAAAATATGCTCAAACACAAACATCTTTTACTATGCATCACATTTGAAACATTTGACTTTTGTGGTGGAATAATTTTCACAAATACAACTATCACATTTTGTATATCTTGTTCTTTCTTTCTACAGATTGTCCTTCTGTTTTTTCGATGGTACTTCTCGAACACACGGGTCACATCGGTTCCTTGGGCAAGGTTCGGTTGATACATCTGTTTTCTTCGATGGCTCCGGATGAATATTTCTTTTTCCCAGAATTATTGCCGTTGCTGATATTGTTGGCTTTTTTCAAATTTCAATACATCAATTTTCAAATATATTTCTTCCTTGTTTGGTTTAATGAAAGGCTGCCCAAGCTCGAGCAAGAAGAGTCGGCGTCTTTCTCTTTTGTTTTTGTTCCATTCAGGGTAGTTTAGTTTGAAAAGACTGTAGCTAATCAGAACAGTCACATCAATAAGACTGTAAAAGAGCGAAAGAGATCATCTTCTCGTACGTCGTTTGGATTAATATTGACGACTTCCACACCACCCTTTCTTTCATTATAATAAAGAATTATTTTATGTTTGTTTCCCTCATTTTGGTGTACTCAATCATCACAATGCAGACAGTATATTGAGGAATGTAGGACACTGGAGAATTACCAAAGTAACTGGTGCCTGACCAGAAGTAAGATCGGTGAAAGCAAACTTCGATATATATTTATTTGGTGTATCCTTTCTGTTTAATTGCAAAGTCCCAATCACTGTTAGTTTGCTCTTTGTGTAGTGTTCTACTAATTGAACAGATGTGTAATATCGGTCCATTATAACGTTTCTACCAGTTCCTTTGATTGGTTCAGTAGTGAGTCTTCTCAGCACTGCCTTTGGACCTGTATCTAACTAAGATCGCTCATCTTCTCCTGCATAAACTCCAATTTTCAGTGCGTAATGAGTTCGAGAATTTGCAAACATACAAATAAAGATACCGTACTTCACTAGTTTATTTGTTACAAAAACTTGAAATGGACATCTTCCATGAAACAATATAAGCACCTCATCGATTATCAAATGTTTGGACTCGAATTAAAGTATTTTGAAAGCAAACTATCCACTTTTTGAAAAGCTTTCCTCAAAGGAATAAATGTGTATGTTTTACTCCGGTCTACTCTGATTGTTTTTATCATTAAACCATACCGACAAATGAATCTTTTCTGCGAATCTTTTCCGACTTATTGGTGAAATATACAAGTTTCTTTCTAACTTCTCAGACAATAAATTAGATGCTGGTAATTTTGTAACTGCGTTTGCCGATAAGTATCACAATTCTCAGAAGTGCATAAACCCCAATTTCGTTACAAATATCGATGTTCCTTGCACTAGCTTCCGCATTCGGTGTATTTGGAAATTATTCCCACTCTTTCAGGCGGCATGAGTATTCTGAAAGCTTCAGAAGTGCTTGCTCATCCGGGCACGTGTTTTGTTAAAAATGGACTCTCGGTGTTGTATTAGCGGTTTTGCTACATATTCACGTCCGCTTTTACAATGAATTTCACCAATAGAGTCACTACATAGAAGACTGACACTTTCTTCACTATCATCATCATCTTCATCTTCACTTCCACGACATAAAATAGTTCCTGTCATTTTCCTTTACGTGACTCACATAATCAATATCGTTGTCTAAGAAGACACTCTAGACCTCCTCTTCACTAAGATATTTGCTGCACATATAAAATATAAAACATGTTTTTATTCACACTACAAAAAGCACAAAATATTACAATGCAAGCACAAGACGCTAACACAGTCAACGGTATCAAGTGTGATCAGATTGTGAAAGCATTTCTGTACAGAGATTTAGAATTTCCACTCTAGAATATAATACGAACCAGAAGGAAACCAGTAATATAACTAACACAGGAAAATATTCTAGTAATTTTTATTCTGTGTAAGATACACCCAACCAATCATTTCGACTCAAACTGAGCTGGAATATAACTCAATTTTTAAGAAGGTTTTGCTGAAATTAGCCTCAAATATTCGTACTTTTGTCACTCAAACAAACCTCAGAATGAAAACCACACAGTTTACAATTTTTTAATTGAAGACTCTTCCAATGCTGAACTTCTCAATACTTTTTAAACCGTTTTATTAGATCTGAACTTTGTTCGAAGAAATTATTTATTTATTTTTCCATTCTGAGTTGGATTTGGAAAAAATAAGCTGTGATTTGTTAAGATATAAGTAGTAGTTATTTCAGAAAAAACATGAAAGTTTTGTAAATATCACATAAAATCGCATTAATAAAGATGGATTACACCTATTACCAAGCGGGCTAAATCAGCTTGCACCATACAACATATTTTTTCTATGAATTCTCAGTAAATACATTGTAAATGAGATTTAACGTAAATGAAAAAAAAACTGATACAAACAAGGTAAAAAAATGAGATTTCGAGCATAAATTAAAACTAAAAAGAATAAATTGATAAAAAAAATTGAACTCGTGGGCAAAATTGATCCCACCCTTTGTATTCTTAAGGTTAATGCATACTTCATCCCAGTGAACTTAATTATTTTCCAGATTGCATAACCAGACATAACATGTTGCTTAGCTAATGAAGCTTGTAAGTCTAGTGAAAACGAAATGAATTCTTTTAATTTATCATCCGACGATCACTGTGCCCTTTAGGCTAAAGAAGACTTACGTATTTTTAATTTCATATAATTAATGGAAGTGAATGGTATGAAATTAAATATATACATTTTTCTCATCAGCACTATTCGCATTGGAGCAATGTGCCATCCAGTGTGTGTGTGTTTTGTTTTGTTTTTTTTTCAATTCCTGTATAGTTAGTGAAATTTGTAGAGCAAAATCAACATCAATACTGATTTTATAGTTTATCTTAATTGCAAAGACAGAGGAAAAAGATTTTCTTACTTTATGTAATCAAAGGATAAATTAATATTTATTTATTTATTTATTGTCATGACAATAAAAATATTAAATTTCTTGATTTTGAATCTCGATTTCTGAGTTTTATTAGAAATAAAGTCTAGCTAACTTTATTATTCTTTCAGAAAATGAGTCTGTGAAAGGATCACCTATCCAAAGATTACCTCAAGGGGTTACACTCGCAGTACCTTGCAACCAAGGCGATGGGATGTTTTAGTACGTTTCTTTGGTTTGATGTCAGCAGCTTTACGTATTGCATTTGATTCAAGAACTATCTTTCTTTCCTAATTACAATCACTTAATAAAGTAAGAATAGATAAATTTGTCATAATTCATTGAATAGAAACTTTCAAAAACGTTAAGGAAAGCAATATACCCACTGAGTGCGAAAGCTTAGCTTTCCATCCTTAACGAAAAAAAGAGGTCTGCCAAGATTGATTTGCGCTCTTAAAGAAATCGTTTACCTAGTCCTACAATTCGAAAACGAATGCTACACTCGGTCGAAAAGTGTAAAAGTCAGACCAGCCATCCTGACTAAGGTTTCTCTCATTCCCACTGGGCAACTGCCGGGATGGTCCTGGTCCCAGGCTGCTTCCTTCCTTTTTTAAATCCTTTCTTCCTTTCACTTCTTCTGATAGTGTGACCACCTAGGGACGTCATCCCTCATACGTGACAGGCTAATATGGCCATATGTACCGAAAGCACAGAAATCTAATCCCTAATTCTAATTCGAAAAGGAGAGAGGAGAATCTCATTTCAGTACCAATTAAGGCCAAACATGAATTCCTTCAAATGCTAATTGAATATGGAAATGGAAACATACAGAATACTTACATGATTTAGATTAAAATTCCACATAATTACTCAGACTAGTCCACAGAGAGTTTTCGGTTTTAACACGTATATTCTGACCGTGACTTTTTTTTTTACTTCAGTGTTAAACTTTTATTCTTGTATGGGAACTTATTTACATTAATGTATACGCCCGAGCTGTTATGCATCCCACTGAACTTTATTGTTTGCTGGGTTGCATAACCAAAGATAACGAGTTGCATAGCTGACCAAGCTTGTAAATTCAGTGAAAATGAAATGAATTTTTCTTTTAACATTCTACGATTATGCCCTTTACGCTAAAGAAGACGGATCATTAATGGAAGTGAATGATATGAAATTAAATTTTTTGTGCTCCTCTATCGAGAATCAAATCCAGGATCATCTGCACCAAAAACACACGAACTAGCCACTAGACCAACGGCTTTGTAAACCAAGTCTTCGTTGCATTGTCTTTTTTTTTTTTTTTTTAAGTGTCCTAAACTAGAGTTGCCTGCGAGAGAGTGAGACAGAATGAAATTGTGTGTATTTCATGCAATGTATTAACTTCCACATACATGTATTTACTATGGGTATTGTATTGGAATTATTGATAGAATAATTTGTATTTACATCTTTTTATCACCAGCAAGACTGTGTAGAATTAGATGCACAGTTTAAACTGAAATTGGAACAACTGTAGTGCGTCCAATGCTATCCCACTGAGGGATCGAACTTGAGACTTTGCGAATCAAGGGTATATGTGCTCGCCACTAAATTAGCATGCAAGACTATATTATAAAGGAAAGGGGATTCGACCAAAGAAGGCAAGGCAGTACAAAATCCATTATTATTATTATTATTATTATTATTATTATTATTATTATTATTATTATTATTATTATTATTATTATTATTATTATTATTATTATTATTATTATTTTGTCAGTGCGAGTCTAGATCCCTTGCGAGGGTTTCGTTCTCTATCAGAAGTAATGGTTTAGAACGTTCGGGATTTAGATATCGTAATTCGGCATTAGCTTAACGTACCTACCTACCTAGAAACAGAATTAGGTAAGTACATTTATTACTCTGGTCTTCCTTCCGAACTTCTCTGTCTCATTATTATATAAAATAAAATACAATATCAAGGTCGGTATTATGAACCTATTCTTAACTCGAAGAGCAATATTTAATTTTTTCCCCTCCCACTGTTACTAAGTTAGATTTTCAACTTTTCTTCGATTTCAACAATACTTGGTATTGTCCAACATATGAATCTGCTTTATTTTCTGAGCATCAAACTAACCAGTGGCATCAATGAGGCTATTGTATCCTGAACATGTCTGTAATTAGTTGTATAATATATCATATTAACAATAAAATAATATTCTATCCAAATGCATATGTTGATATTTAATAATGCAAATGTAAGTATAAAAGCATGCGCAGAATTCCATCAAGAGATGGATTCAAATTTGCAAGCTCATATCATTTTATGACTTTGTACACATATCTTAATACGAAAAATGTTTATTTGTTCATAGGTGGGGTAAAGCCTAGAAACCCTTTTTCGTTTATGCCACTGAGAATGTGCACTATTAGTTTTTACTATTTAAATAGATATGATGTGATATGTACTGACATACTTAGTAGGTAAATTAAATATCTTACGAGCAACAGTTAAGGCCGTAATCAAAAGACAATATCGGAGAGGATTTGCTCTCAAAAGTAAACAAGCTAGAGAAACCTAAATCCGGCTTAAATTGCTGTTTTACATGGTATAAATTTGAGAATGTCAAAACTATTGTTCTCAATCTCCTTAATAACATAACCATAGATAGTGTAGCTCTTTACTGAGTTATACGCTTCGGCAAAAGTTGTTCAATTCAATATTTTAATTACATATATTAATAAAAAAAAATAGAACAGTAAACTGTCATGATGTGTAATCAAAACAATCTTAGAATTACAGTGAAACCTCTGAATAACGGATACCAACGGGACATGATTTTTTGTCCGCTATTGAGAGGTGTCCGTTACAGAGAGGTTACAGAAATTTAGTTTCTCACAATGGTAATTGTATGCAGTAATATATAATAAATGCATTATGTATGAGCGTAGATACGGAAAATTCCATATGAAAATACTCTAGTTAGTACGTATTTGAATTACTGGGAGGAATGAAAGAGAAATTCATTTCTGTTAAATATTATTATTACTGGAGAATGTGTTCTTATATTCGTTCTTTGGCGGAATGGATGAAAATGCAAGTTATTGGAAGTGCATATGTTTATTGGCCCAGTCCCAATCACAAAGAATATCCTCTTAGTAAAAGTGAAAAGGAAGCCGGGAAAACCCCAAACCCAGACTTGTTCCAGTATCATACGTAAAAGAAAAATGTTGCTTTTCCAAAAAAGTAAGAGAGAAAACATTGCTCGTTGAAAATATTATTGTAAAACAAACAATATTTTGTTACTTAAGAAATTGTCGGGAAAGATGCAAGGCCCAGATGAAAAAGGACTAAATTTGCTAGGGAAGGGAAGATCTTTTGCATGGAATTCTTGGCCTTACGACAGACCCTGCATGAGTGTTATTACTAATTGAAGTTTTTTTCTAGGATTTCCATCAGAAAACAGTTTATTGCGGGCATAAACAAAGAAGAATTTCAAGTTCAGCTTGAAGCTGTTCTGTTTGATGGTTCACCAGGTCTAGACTCATGATAGATACACTTGTGGGGAGAAGACTTTTCTGTCTCCTGTAATATATCGCAGAATCGAGAAAAATTCCTGTCCGTTATGAAGAGGTTATTGAAACGTTTGGGGGGAAAAGGACTGTCCGCGTCCGTATCTGAGAGTGTCCGTTAAAGAGAGGGTTTTGTTCCGTAAGAGAACATATAATTTTGCCGGGACAAAAAACTCTGTCCGTATTATAGAGGTGTCCGTTATTGAGAGGTGTCCGTTAAGGGAGGTTTCACTGTATAAATTCTTCTGTAATGTTATTAAGTATTATTTCTTTCTGTGCTTTCTGCTTCTTGCCCTATTCTATCTTTCCTATTCTTTGCATATCTAATATTAATTTGCTATATTATTGATATTGTTTGCAGCCTGAGTTAATAAATTAATGAATTGTTTCATGTTTGGATCACCAACCGACCTTACTAAGCGAATTTTATTCATTCTTAAGAAAAATTAACAATATAAAATCACAACGATTTGATAATAGAGTGCTAATTTCTAGTATGTAAATTCCTCGTGGATTCTCTAGTTATGCGTTCAGGGAGAAATCCGAGGAAATTAACAAATGAAGAAACATTTACTCAAGTAAAAATAACCTAAATTCTTTACTGAGTTCAACACAAGGAAGCACAAACTTAAGATTTTAAAGTTTGTCCATGAGTTTCCTGAGAATTCACCAGTGCTATTATTGAACTACTTCCTACATTAACAATATTATTTCATCATAATATTTTCGTGCTTACTATCGTTTTCTGTAGCCCACGGAACATACTCGTAAATTGTTTATGTTAGTTCATGTGAGCATTTACAGATCGACTGAATTGTTTTGAACACATGAGTTAACATTCAAACCACCAAATAAACAGATATGGTAACAGTAATGAATAGCTCGTTACAATTGGCTTATTACTAAATAAAATAAGATGAAATTTCTACTTTTATGTTCCACGAATATGCAATGTAGGCAAAACGAAAAGGATGATTAACGAGAGTGAATGATTATAAAAGGATTTAACTTTCTTTTTAGATTAGTGTCCCTTTCAGCAGCGAGGCTATATGAGAGGTGCACCTAAACGTGGGATCCGAACCACATGAGCTCCCACCGGAAATCAAACCCAGGTCTCCCAAGGCAAAAGCACGTACGCTAATTGCGTAGTCACGAGGAAGCTTAAATAATTATAAAAGAATCAGTGGAATAGTCATGTGGGAGGAAACGTCAGAATCGCGAGAAAACCTATGGACACGTTGTACACCACAAACTTAGATCGCCTGGGTTCGAACCAGGGACCCATTTTACTAGAGGTGAGTGCTCTTCTATTGATCTACTGTGTCCTCAATAGAATATATATATATATATATATATATATATATATATATATATATATGTGTGTGTGTGTGTGTGTGTGTGTGTGTGTGTGTGCTCCCTTTTTTTCCTTTTGACCTAGGCACCTGTTCTCAAAACTACGCATCATAATAATACAATTTCATACATGGACCTACATAATTTTATTTTGGATTTAAACTATTTAGGCGCCAGACTCATATTTCCAATCGCCTTGACTTCTGGCGCCCATGATTTTTCGATTCTGAAGAGGAGTATTGAAAGAAATTCATTATGCATTACATGTGTTGTTATTTCGAAACTTCAACTTTTTCTTTTCAATAACCTCACACGAAATAGTTTTCTAAGTATACGAACATATGTTTATTTATATTCTTTCTCTTGTCAGCTCTGTGGTGATTAATGTTTGGTTATTGGGTTATATCGTGAAAATATTAAGTTTTGTTTTTGCGAGATCTACAAGAAGAAAATATCTTGAAATAAAACGCAGAAAGATGTTTTTAATATGCATAAATTTGGCTTTATTTCGCAATCGTTTTATGGCATAAATGTTTGAATATGATTTCGGGCATGTAGCCACTGTGGCTGGCGCGTACATTTCGTAATCTGGAGGTCCAATTTTCACACACTCTTCGTAGTAAATCAGGCTATATTTCGGGAATAACACGTCGAATGTTAGCTTCCAAGTGCTGAATTGTTTGTGGTTTCTTTGGGTAGACATGCGACTTTACGTATAGCCAGAGAAAATAATCTAATGGGGTCCAATCGCACGAACGAGGTGGGCAGTTAACACGTCCATTTCGTGGAATTAATCGTTCGTCCAATGTTTCTTTCAGTAAATTAATTGTGGCGCGCGCTGTGTGGCATGTGGCGCCACTCTGTTGGAACCACATGTTTGCAACATTAATATCCGTCAATTGAGGCACGAAAAAGTTAGTAATTATGTCTCTATACCGCTCACCGTTGACTGTAACATTCTGACCAGCATCATTTTTGGAGACATATGAACTAATGATTCCAACGGCCCAATGATTCCACGGATGAGTATTGCCGTTTAGAGTAAACATATTACGAAAATGAACCATAGTTTCTCGAATTAATCGTTCTGATGGACGATTATGAGCACCCTAAAATTCATGAAATGTCCGATGAATTTATCGAATTGAACCATGGTTTTTAAAATAGATTTGTACAAATTGCAAACGTTGCTCCGGCGTGAGTCTATTCATGATGAATTGCCAAACCAAACTAACCTCATAACAACCGAGAACTGTAACATCAGCTGTCACAGAAAACAATGTTGCCAGTTTAAAGCTCTCTGCCTCTTAAAAAACACCCTTTAGAAATAGAGCAAAAACGTAAAGCGCTATATGATACGATTTTTACAGTATTAAGATAAGACTAATTGTAGAAATGGTGTGGGGGTGACCAATTGCTAATATGTACAGTAAATAGTATTAACTCTGTATGGATGTAGTAGAATAGAAATATTTTAAGGTATTAAGAGGTTTCTGGTGCAGAAAGTGCTTATTTGTAGCCGTAGTATAATAGCATGGAGATTCACGACAAATTTTCAAAATAAAGATATAATATGATGTCTTAGATATCCTCAATTTGCGTGTGATTTGATTTGAACTGATATAGCACTTATACTCAATCTTTTTGGTGTAGTACAATAATAAAGTAATCTAGCTTATATGGATCTAAAATATTTGTAATAATACGGTAGAACATTACCAATGACCTTTAATGTATTGTAAACTAGGTGAATAGGTCTTATTAACACGTTATGGTCAACAGGTATTACTTATTTTGATACATTTCCCTAAATTTTTTGTAGTTTAGAGTAAGAAACTGTAATATGAAAAGATTCCCTGAAGCTTTGAATACGACTCAAAGAATGATACCGAGGTATGACGTCACGCCAAAGAGCTTGTTTTCATTGCCGTGACGTAAGCAGCTCATTTTTTTCATTGTATCTCTGCAACGAAGAAATATTTTTTCTGAGAATTTTGGTATGTGGTATATTGAAAACTAGTTCTACATGATGGTGGCTTTAAATGGCAATCCTCGATCAGAAAGGAAATGTCCATTCTAATGTTTTCAACATCCTTTGCACCAACATGGAAAAATATAAATGAACATTCAATTTAATTCTTCACTGAGTTTTGATCGCTCTACAGTCTATTATTTTCTATTACTGACTTTTACATCTCACGTTTCTTCACTTTACACTAAAGGAAACCATGAAAAAAAATGGTGATAATTAGATGAATGATGACTGGACAGCCACTAATATGCATGCTCGTAGTGGGATACGAACCAGGGTTAGATAGGTAGATACAAACGATTAAGGTATTTAAGCACCAATGTAACTACAGTTACTTTCGCTGCTTTGGTTAAAATAATGAAAGTTACAGCACGTTTTGTGGAATCGAAAGGAAATTTATTTATTTTGTGGATATAATTTCTTGAATTCAGATAAATTTTCATGGAATTATACTTGTTTTATTGCCGACTTAAAGAATTAAAATTGTGTGTGTTTTGAGCCAAATTGCATTGGAATCCATAGCGGTAGGCAAGGGATTGCCACTACTCCCTCTTGAAGTTTCAAAAGTGGTTCGGTTCTTAATACAAGTCAAAATACATTACATTTACTTTCTCACCCTCAGAACATTTAATATACCAGTATTTACTGTGGTTAATAGTTAAGCAATATGCGTTAATAATAAACGTTTTATATGAAGTATTATGTGCGAATATTTTTTATATTTGACTTTCGCTTCTCTCTCCTCCGCCACTGCCTTGAAAACTATTCGTGAGGACGTTTCTGTGAGATTGATACCGTCATTTCTTCTATTACAGTAATACATTTTTCACAGTAATAGTTTTGATTTCAGTATGTATAAGTATTCGCCAGGAAGTCGATAGATGGTAGGCGTTTCAACTTGTTTCTAGAATGTAATGGCTTATAAAATTAGTGTAATGTTAAGCATTACCGTCAAACAGTCTGCTTTATCTTCAATATTTGCAATTACATTTTTTACTTGGAAAGTGTATAATATGTATTCTGTAATTATCTCTATCGTGAATAATGGACAAAACAAATATTTTTGTAAAATGGTCGAATATATAGTTCAATATCTCAAAAACCTTAAATATTAAACTGTCATTTCCATTAGGATCTTTAGTATCGTATTATATAGTCTAAGCACGGAGGGCCAGAGTTAGGTTCACGGCGCATGTTGTTATAACTTCTGAAAGGCACTGTTACAGTCAAAGGCGCCTATTTCTCTGTAACTTTGAGGGGGCCCAACAAGAAAAAATAAATATTCATAAAAATACAGGGGGCCCACATGAGCTTTGGCCTTTCCCAGGATCGGCGCCCTTGGTCACAGTCTACCATGCAAGCCGCTGTTCGATATATATATATATATATATATATATATATATAGATAGATAGATAGATAGATATAGATATAGATATAGATATAGATATAGATATAGATATAGATATAAGATAGAGATATAGATATAAGATACATAAAAGCGAAGAACGGTCTGAAATATTCAAAAACTGACAGAAATGTTATATATTTAAGTGACTATGTTTGTGACTTAATAACTCTTGAACCACCTGACCGATCTCGATCAAATTTTCAACATAAATGAGGTTTATGCCTGAGATATTTTTGTCATTTCACATGACAGTGTAACTAAGGAGAAGGGGAGATACATAAACATGATTGAAAATGACAGATATTAGTGTCAAATCCATAGTTTTTGGTGTCGCTGAGATGAACAATGGCACTTCCGATGCCGTTTAAACCCAAATTCAGCCCCGCAACTTGGGAGATGGGAAAGGGGAGATATAGGATCGAAAATGACCGATATCAGAGAGCACTTCGGTAATAGTAAAAACTGACTACTAATTTCCCTTATTTTTAACTATCAAAGCGGATAGTTGACGCTAGTATGTGTGTTAAGTCAATAGTCTAAGACAGTGATATTGAGTATGTGTCAGTATCAGTATCACCAGACGATGTCTTAGAGGGTATGTGAAATTTAAAGTAAGCCAAAAATTGAGGAGCAGGTGTGCAGGAAATAAACTCAATATCTATATTCAAAGGTCAGAGACATTTGAGTTCATAATATTATATTAATTCCGTGCTGTTTGTAACATAGTCCTATTAAATTTTAAACATAATGCTTCTGTATATAGTAAGATTGTGCTATTTAACTAATAAGAAATATTTGTATACATGTTTACTACATAATTCCCTATAATTTGAATTAACGACAGCCTAAATCTGGGGTACACTCTAAGATGGGAAAATATAGTTAGAAGCACGCTGGAAAAAACACCCTGATTACCACTGGCTCAAAATATATATACTGATCTGTTTAACGGAAACATCTGCAGTTGAAAATATGTCAGGTGACTCTGCTGGCAGCGGTCAGGCGACGACAAGAAGTCGAGCTGTTAATGGGAGTCTGTTAAGAAAAATTCAGTGCTACTGAGAAGCAGTAGCATGACAGTATGAAGTTAACTGAGCAGACGATGATAGAATAAAATGGACGATATATGGTTTTCGCAGAGGGCAAATTTTTGGTGCTCGACTATGTGGTGCGAGCGTGGCAAAAGTGGCAAGTGTGTTCAGTGTGTCGCGAGTGATAGAGTCTAAGGTAATAATAAGGTCTACAAAGTTCACGCCAAACCCATCATTAGCGAATGGGAGCCGTGACCGAAAGAAAACCTTTATTGACAGGTTCCGCCGAGCATTAAGCCAGGTTGTCACTCACAACCGTTGCGTCATTGCAGCCCAAGTGAGAGCACCTCCCAGAGCATATATCAATGATCATAGTCTGCTGTAAGTTACATGACATATGAGATCGGGTTGCACAGGCGAAACTGCTGATAAGGAACCATAACGCTTTAGCATGATGCCAATGGTGCCAATAGTGAACGGCTGAAGACTCGAAAAGTGTGATACGGTCAAATGAGTCATCGTTTAATTTATTTCAAACTATAGGTCCTGTTTACGTGTGGCGGACGTCTAAAGAAGAGTATGATCCGTAGCGTTTTCTGTAATCATGAAACATAGCATCAGAGGGTCTCAATATCTTGGTTTTCAGTGGCCCCTTTGTGACATTTATTGGACGCGTCTCTGCCCGTTATGATGTGACCATTTTAGGGACCCATGTACATCTTACGATCCAGATGTTGTTTATCAGTAATGTCGCCATAAAAGGGGATGATAATGCGCCCATTCTCTGCTGGAACTCTCATATAGTTTGAAGAACATCGGAATGAAGTTGAACACCTCCTCAGGCCCGCCCAATCACAGAACCTGAACATAATTGTACATCTGTGGTCCGTTTTGGAGAGAGAAATCAGGTGCAATTTCCACCTCCATCCTCTATCACGGAACTCAGTGATGCACTGCACACAGAATAGTGTAATATTTCAGATACTACTGTTCACGACCTCTATGATTGCATTCCATGTCACATTAGAACTGTTCTGAGAACGAAAGGTGATTCCATGTTATATTAATCTGGTTAGTGCAATTTTATAGCTATTTCAATTAAATTGATAAGTATGAGTATACTCTGACTGTAATTATTTCTTCTACTTAATACATGTAGGTATTTTATAGTACATAATATAAGGCACATTCTCAATTTATATATGTAAAATATGCTTATTGTCAACTCGAACTTCGGTTCTGCAATGGATGACGTAAGTGTAAACATTAAATCACAACTTACAATATATGAGGAACTTCTTTAGTTGTTAAACTATTCTCTTCGGTTGGGGAATATTCAGGTGTTACGAATTTCCTACAGCGCGAAAGGAGAGGGAGATCGTCAATTTCCGAAGAGGGTTGAGAAGGCTGGGCAAACTACTGGCCAGCACTTATATTCGTAATTGAAAGAATATTTGACCAGAAAGCGCTTCAGGTGGAAAGTGAGCTTCAACGTTTTCTCAAACCCATGCGGCCAGCTTGTATGACATGGAAATCGGCCGAAATGGTGATTGTGTAGAAAAGTAGATAAATAAACAAGTTTTAAAATGATGTAATCATTAAAGAAAATTAACGTTTCTTGTATTTCTGAAAACATAGGAGACCTTAGTTTTGGGATTACCGTCGTTATTACATATGAAAGCGTCTTTGAGTTCATCAACAGTAAAACAAAAAGTATTCTCTGGAAAGAAGGGACATTAGGTTGTAGAACGCAACTCATTCCACCTACGACCCCATAATTTGATACAATACAAACTTTGAATTAAACGCTACCGAGCTGTTAACCCAGAACATGTGCAAACAAAATTGAATATCCTTCCAGCTATGAGGGAATAAAATTTCAATTTTCATTCAATTCGGAAGTTGAAAGTTCCTCTGTCCGTTAAGCACTTTACTCACTACTGTTGAGCTCAGAAAGTACTTTGAATACATTGGCGACAACAGAGTACAATGGCGATATAGAAAAACAGTAGTGCCACACTATGATGAATGCTTCATTGTTTATGGCCAATATGTTGAAAAGTAAAGTATGTAGTTTTGTACCATAAACCTTTTGTACATATCATTGTCACTTATGTTTTACTAGACGGTCCGTTTTCAAGGAGTTTGATTTACCTACTGTATTTACCCTATCTGTCCGTGAGTGTGTGTCCAATTTACCTTGTCCGTCCGTAAGTATGAGTGTGTTCATCCATCCCGGAGACAAAAAAAAAAATCTCACGAACTGCTTGATGAGAATCAATTTTGCCCAGGTTATAGTGTCAAAAAAAAAGAGAAACCACGTTCATTTATGGAGGTGATCTATCTACTTGAAGTGGCAGAGATCAATCACTTCCGGTGTTAACGTTTCCTGCAGTCGATTAAGTGTCCCAAGAATATATTTCATTCCTATACTTAACCCTGTACTAAAACAGGAGGTGGTAGAAATCTACTGCTGCTTCCTATTGCAATTTGAATTGAGAAAATATCACGCCATACAAACAGAAACTTGTTCACGTAGTGTACACGTGACATGCTTCTTATTTCTGAATGACCCTCGTATTTGCCTTTCATATATCCGAAATAGGTGCAATGTCTTGACCAACAAGCAGATTAAAAGAGATTGTCATCATTGTAATAAATTAAGTTTTTTTCCAATGTTTTGTGGGATCTCCTTCTCCTGCAAGACTCCTAATGTAATATTTAAACCAATCGGAGATGTTATTTAAAACAAAGAGTATTTGATATTGAAGTGAGCCTCCGGCTTTTAAATGTTAGAATTATTAATTAAAATATATTTTCCGTGTTTTAAAAGTGGAAGTAAAACTTTAATTGATCCTTTGGGCTATTATCAATGTTAATATACAGTATATGACAAGAAAAAGAAAAGAATATCTGCAAATTTAATGTTAATTCGATTCATTGAAGATCTAATAAATTGAAAAAAATACAATTAAAGTAGAGAGAATATCGCATATAACTTAAATTTGGCCTTAAGCTTTAGATGTTTGAACTTACACAACTGAAGCGTGACAATTATTTTTCAAAATGCTTACTTTATTTCATTTTCATTTGACACAATTAGGTAATAATAATAATAATAATAATAATAATAATAATAATAATAATAATAATAATAATAATAATAATAATAATAATAATAATACAAAGCCCTAAGATCTAGTTAGTATTCAATATTGGTCTCAGAGGAAGAGAAAGGAGTCTCACCTTTCCTTTGCCCTGAGAAATTGATTTATTAACATATTTTCGTACAATGGCCAGTTTTACATGTCCGTAGGTCATAAATTTTAACACTGAACCCCTAGCTTTTGTTACACTCCTGCAGGAGTATCTAACGTGTACTCTTAGAGGGAAAAATCAATTCAACGTTGTCTATAGTTCCAGTAATTTCTTCCTATACATAATTCTTCCCGCTGGTCTAGTGGCTCGATCACATCACTTTGGTACACAGGGTTCCGTGTTGGATTCCCGATGAGGGACCATTGAACGTATTGCAGTCATCCAGGGTTTCATCTTAAACTTTAGATCCATGTCTTATATAACCTGGGTACTAAACTTTAAAAAAAACGACCAAATTATACGTATCTGTTCAAGTGATATTTTATTATAAAAGTATTCATAACAGAAAACATAGTTATTTTCTTTGTAACAGTTAACATTGGAAAATCTTATCTCATAGGCAACGAAACCATCATATTAATATAGTAATTAAATCATTATTCCATCTTCTTCCTATTTGATAAGGGACTCCTGGTAGGGACACTCGGTCGAAAAGGTATAACAACTCTTTCAGGCATTTACCTACTTAGCCAGCCATCCTGAGTGAGGTGTTTTCCGGGTTTTTCTCATTCACTTCAAGTAAATGCCAAGATGGTACCTAATATAATAGTCCCAGGTCGCTTCTTTCCTACACCATTCCTTTCTTTCCTTCCAATTTCCTGGGCACTGTAATCGCCGAGGGACATCATCCCTCATACGTGTGACGGACTAACTAGGCCATAGATGCCCAAAGCCCAGAAATCTAATTCGTAATCCTAACCCTGGTATTTGATAAGGATAGCAAATTTATCGTTGCCCTGTTACAATCTCCGATTCTTATAGTTTAGTCACACTAAGCATGTTGTGCCGGAGTTGGTGAAATATTTGCTATAAAGTATCAAGACAAATTGTGACGCTTTTAGAGAAGGCACATTTGTAAAGCTTTTAATCTTAGGGGAAGGAAACTTACCTAACGCAGCGATATGCAACAAATGTGTCGTAGCATTTTAGAAATAAAAAAAATATTTTTATAAGGCACATTACATCTATAAATCTGAAGAGTGTATATGTCACATTTTACATTTACTATGAAGAGTTTATATATTACAGTGGTTCTTACTTGTCGACTTCCGGGTTGTTTCGAGTCTCACACTCCAAAATTGTTCCATATTAGACCAAAGCAACTCATGAGGAAAATTATCTCTACTGAATAATGTTCAATGGTGCTCCAAATATCCCTCAAGCTTTGAATATATATACAGTATACAATAGAGAAAAAGAAACCTTGTAAGGTTGAGATGGTTAGCAGAGATCGCGTGGTGATTAAAAACTTGACCCACGACACACTGACCCACCACCCATCGAGACCCATGGCCCACCGTGAAACACTATGAACCACGACCCATCATCCACCGTCATCCAATCTCACACCATGATTCACTCCGACCTCCACCCACAATTAACCACTCTGACCCACTGTGACCCACCAAAACCCGCAATCATCAACTCTGACCCATAATCCATGTCCTCGTCTCCACTGGCTGATTTATATTACACTTATAATAAAACAAGGCTGTGACATTATCAGTAATGCCAGTTCAATCCCTCAATATCTATTGCAATACCGGTGGATCTGATCTTTGGAATATAAAATAGTAAAGTGTTTTGTTATGGGCCAAATTACGAAGAATTTCTATTTTATTATCATATATAATTATTTATTTGTTGAATTACAGATACTTTGCAGTGGAAAATAGGATGGAATGTGATAGTCTCAAATGAGGATAAAGAAGACCAACGTAAAAGGAAAAAAGATGTAAAATCTTCCATATAATTAAGCATACCGTACAAACTTAAAATTTCCTGAAATTAAGCTTACAGTACAAATTTTGTGTCCATTTTTGTCACAAGTTTATCGCTTGATTATCTTGTGCTCTGAACACTCCATATTATAGACACATTCTTTAGCAATTATTATAATAGAAAGCAGTGGATAGAAAATGGGAAGCAATGTAGTTTTCGTTTCTCAATTAATAATCTTTCTCAATTTGTTTCTCAACTAATATCGATCGTTTTCGATTATTTTTACAAATTAACTCACTACCAATTTCTTTTATGCAGAAAGTACCCCCATAAAAGAAAATTAAAAAAAAATGCTAGAACACATTCTGTTTATTTTAAATAAAGAATTGATATACTGAATTTCAGCATCCTAAGTTGAACGGCTCTTGAGGTACTCAATTTTTCGCAAAAAATTCGGACCCCTTCCTTCGTTAGGATATGTATGATAACGAAAACGATATGATACACACCAGTTGAGATTGGGCTAACTATACACCATAAGTCATTTCATTTGACTTAGCGCTTTGGCCGTGATGATCACACACACATAGTTACATTCAATTACAGGTGATTCAACAATATCTTTTCATAGTAGTTATCTCCTCTAAAATATCACAGGCTGTCTCGAAAGCCAAGTAGTAAGTCCTATGCTATTATTACAGTTACAAACATAAATATCCAAAATTGCCTGAAGTTCTTTTTTCACTTAGATATACCCATCTCAAGTAAGTAATAAGAAACAAATGAAAAAGACAGAAAAATGGGAAAACGTAGAGAAATTCACCAATGTACAGAAGATACTGTCTACAATGCACTGAACACAGTGGATCCATGGGTCGTAGTGGGTCGGTGGGTCAGATTGGGTCAGTAGATTTGAGTGAGTCACGGTGGGTAGAGGGTCGCAGTGGGTCAAGTACTATTGACTCACGTCTCAATCACAAATCTTCACCCACTGATCCATTCCATCCCTCATGCTGACCTCACTAGTCCTACGTATTTTTTCAGACACAAAGTTAACATTTAAAAATACTAAGGAGTGAGTATGTCGTTATGAGCTCTGGTAAAAGCAAATTCTTTACTAGTGTGTCTCAAGATCAAAGTAGCTTCGCATACATTGAAGAATTGTATTTTCAAGGTCAAAGTTACGGTTGTAGCTTTGCATTTGTTGAAGAATTGTATTCTCAAAGTCAAACGTTAGAGTTATAGGTTTGTATTTGTTCGAGAACTAGATTCTCAAGGTCAAACGTTGCGGTTGTAGCTTTTCATTTGTTTAGGAATTGGATTCTCAAGGTCAAACATGGGGGTTGTAGCTTCGCATTCGTTGAAGAATTGGATTCTCAAGGTCAAACCTGAGAGTTGTAACTTTGCTTTCGTTGAAGAGTTGGATTATCAATGTCAAAGTTAGATTGTAGCTTTGAGTTTGTTGAAGAATTGGATTCTCAAGGTCAAACCTGAGAGTTGTAACTTTGCTTTCGTTGAAGAGTTGGATTATCAATGCCAAAGTTAGATTGTAGCTTTGAGTTTGTTGAAGAATTGGATTCTCAAGGTCAAACCTGAGAGTTGTAACTTTGCTTTCGTTGAAGAGTTGGATTATCAATGCCAAAGTTAGATTGTAGCTTTGAGTTTGTTGAAGAATTGGATTCTCAAGGTCAAACCTGAGAGTTGTAACTTTGCTCTCGTTGAAGAGTTGGATTATCAATGCCAAAGTTAGATTGTAGCTTTGAGTTTGTTGAAGAATTGGATTCTCAAGGTCAAACATAACGGTTGCAGCTTTGAATTCGTTGAAGAATTGGATCCTCAAGATAAGAAATTACTGTTGTAGTCAGAGATGGCGGGTCAAAGAAAGCATGACCCACGACCCGCCATGACCCACTCTGACCCATGATCTAACACGCATCATGAACAACTCTGACCCACTGTGACCCACCAAAATCCATAATCATCAACTCTGACCCATAATCCATGCCTTCGTCTCCACTGACTGAAGGGTATTACACTTACAATAAAATAAGGCTATGACATTATCAGTAATCAGATTTTGAATTTCTACATTCAATCCCTCAAGATCTATTGCAATACCGGTGGATCTGAGCTTTACGATATAAAATAGTAAAGTGTTTGTCATGGGCCAAATTACGGAGAATTTCTATTTTATTACCATATATAATTATTTATTTGTTGAATTACAGATACTTTACAGTGGAAAATAGGATGAAATTTGAAGGTCTCAAATGAAGATAAAGAAGACCAACGTAAAGGTAAAAAAGATGTAAAATTTTCCATATAATTAAGTGTACCGTACAAACTAAAAAAAAAACACTTGAAATTAAGCTTAAAGTACAAATTTTATGTCCATTTTCCTCACAAGTTTATCGCTTGATTACCTTGTGCTCTGAACGCTCCATATAATAGACACAAACTTCAGTAATTATTATAATAGAAAGCAGTGGATACAAAGTGGGAAGCACTGTAGTTTTTGAGTCTCAATTTTAATTGGTTTTCAATTTGTTTTTCAACTAATATCGATCGTTTCCATCACTTTACAAATCAATCCGCTAACAATTTCCCTTATATAGAAAGTGTTCCCTTCCATAAAAGAAATTATGAAAAAAATGCTAGGACACGTTCTGCTTATTTTTAATAAAAAGCTAAATATTAATTTTCAGGTCCATAAGTTGAACTGGTCATGAGGTACTCAATTTTTCGCAACAATTCGGACCCCCACTTTTCCCTTAGGATATGGATTATAATGAAAATGATATGGTAACATACCAGTTGGGATTGGGGCCTAACTATATACGAAAATTCATTTCTTTTGAGTTTGCAATTTGACTGTGACAATCACGCACACATAGTTAGAATCAAATTTTTATATAATAATTCATATATTACAAGTGATTGAAATCATATATTTTTTCCAGTAGTTAGGTCCTCTAGAAACTCATATGCTGTGTCTGGAAAGCCTGTGTATCCTATTGCTATTATTACAATTAAAAATATCAGTATCTAAAGTTCTTTTTTTCACTTAGATATACTCATCTCAGGTAAGTAAATAGAAACAAATGAGAAAGGAAGAAAACTGGGGGCCTAGGAAGTAAAACATAGACAAATTCACCGATGTTCACCACTGTCTATAATGCACTGAGTAGATTGAGTCGGTGGGTCAGAGCAGGTCAGTGGTTCTGAATGGGAGACGGTGGGTCGTAGTGGGTCACGTTTTGTTGACCCACGACACACTGACCCATTCCAACTCTGATGGCTAGAGGGGGTGGCACTGTATTTTGTATAATTGGAATGGAAAAAGATCCGCATCTATTAGTCTACTGTATAGTATCATCATGGTAGCCGTAGAAGTCCTGGATTCAGGTCTAACATTTTTAAGAATAAAGCTACGTAACATGTGATTTTAAGGTAGCTTTTCAGCACATATACACATCTCACGTTATTTCCACGTATTCTCTAATCATTTAATAGCTCTTACCTTCAGCGAGGACGCCAGAAGGAGCGGGTACCCCCTAATGGCATCATCTGCACCTCCCGAGTGCCCCCCCCCGATCAGGTCCGTAGCCAGAATTATATCATTATCCTACTAAAAGTATTTCCGGTTATTCCCCTGCGACTACTTATGTCATTTTGAAAATTTGGTTATCCTGGTCAACGAATACCAAACTTATCCGTACGATGAAATGACAACAATAATTATGATCATCCTGGAAACAATAACCAATTTCTCTCCAATAATTACATTCACATTTTTTCACATGTCTTTCATTCCCATCCGGGGATGGGCGGGCCGCAGAAGGTTATGCCTTCTCTATGGCCAGAGATATATAACGACTGTTGATGATGAGAAAGTTAGAAAGTTGCAGGCTGTTATGAAATGGTGTGAAATAGAAAGGGTCATCTAAATGTGAGTTGAAGTTGAAAGTCAGCTATTGATCAGTAAGGAGTGAGATATTAAGCGATGTAGGAGGCCAGGTGGTGATCATGGACGATGGATACGTACATTTTGGGTGTAGATACGAAGATGCGGGTTGTATTGCGCAGGTGAACGGTCTTGTTCATATATGGCTAACAGATGGTCTACAGGTAGATAGGCATATTTGGGTACCGCAGGCGTTTGTTGCAGCAGTTCGTCAATAATAGGATGTGCATAGGCAACACGAGTAAAGATATAGCGGGTGCGTAAGCGGCGAAGATGTGGGAAGATAGTGGGCATGGTGGTTCGGCGGTATACCTCCTTTGTTGGCGTCTGTTGAGGGAGAGAATACGCAATTCGTAATGCTCGCCGTTCAAGGAGTTTGATGCGGTCGTAAAATTTAGATGTCGCTGATAGCCAGGCGAGATGACCATGGGTGAGCGCAGGGCGGACAAACACTTTATATGTGTATAGTAACAGTTTGGCGTTAAGTCCCTATGTTGTGCCCTTTAGGTGTCGTAGGAGATTGAGGCGATGGCGGATGTTGGCGTCCAAGAGACGAAGATGGGCGTTCCATGTTAAAAGTTTATGAAATGTGACACCAAGATATTTGAGAGTATCGTGGAGTGGAAGACGTGTGTCCAGAAGTGTAATACTTAGGCGCTCGGAATTTCGTGTGGGGCAACATTTGTGTTTATTACGGGCAAACAATGTCATTTGCGTTTTTAGAGGATTTAAGTTTCCATTTGAGGCACCATCCGATAAGGTCGTCCAACGCAGGTTGAAGAATGCTGTTAATTCGGTCTACAGAAGAGTCAAGTGCTAGGTAAGCGGTGTCATCTGCAAATTGGAGAATATGAACAGGAGGCTGTGGTTGAGGCATATCAGCGACATATAGGAGATACAGAAGTGGGGATAGAACTGAGCCCTGCGGTACACCGGCCCGTAGTACAAAAGTTGGAGATTTTGCATTATTGATCTGAATATAAGCAGAGCGACCATGGAGGAACTGAGCTATGATTTGCACATAGGGGAACGGCAAGAGAGATGTAAGCTTATAGATTAAACCAGCATGCCAAACTGTATCAAATGCGCGTTCAATATCTATGGAAACCAGGACAGATGGAAGGCATTTATTGAAGTGATTGACCAGAAGCGACGATAGTTTGAGAAGTTGGTCATTGATGCCAAAAGATGGGCGGAATCCAGCTTGAGTAGATGGTATGAGTGCTCGTTCCATGATATAGGGGTGGAGGCGCTTCTGAAGGATGCGCTCAAACGTCTTGCTGAAAGCAGATGTAAGGCTGATGGGTCGATAGGACGCCACTGAGGTTGGGTCCTTCTGTGGTTTCAGAAAGACGACGATTTTGGCAAGTTTCCAAGCTGGAGGAAAATAGCCTGTTATTAGCATTGCGGAGTAGAGTTGAGCAAGCAAGACCAAGAACACGGGTGGGGCATGCAGGAGTTGGCGATAGGAGATAGTATCGTGACCTGGTGCGGTATTGCGACGGTATTTCAGTACATCGTAGATTTCATGAGATGTAATTGGTGCCAGCATTGGATCGGTGGGCTGTGGTTGATGGGTGAAATCTGGGGAAAAACGTGCTTGTGCGGGAGAACCTGTTGTTTCTATAGTATGATCTTTTGGATGAGTGAAGATAGGGTCCGAATGAGGAGCAAAAACTGCTTCAAAATGTTGTGAGAAAAGTTTGGCTTTGTCATGGTCCGTGGTAGGTGCAATACCGTCAGCCAGGATCGGATACGTGGGTACATGTTTCTGGAACGTGAGAAGTTTGAAAAGGTTCCAGAACCTGCTCGGGTTTCGCTCCTCGCGGAGTTGGTTGCAGGATAGTCTCCAATGTAGGCGCTTTCTCGCAATGATGTAATGTTTCGCCATGCGTTGGAATTGGCGATGGAGATGTAAAAAGTGGCGATCGTTGGTGCGATGATATTCATTAAGTACTGGTGCAAACGAGTTAGAATATCTATTGCGCGGGCAGGAAGATTGAGGCGGCTCTGATGTTGAAAAGATTGGGGAACAGAACGGACAGTACCGTGAATGATGGCGTTTTCTAATGTGGTGCAAAGTTGATCAAGGTTGGCGGGTGAATCTAGCTGGGGACTGAGGCCATCGAGGGTGGCGGTAATATTCTCTTGATACAGGTCCCAGTTTGCTTTGGCGAAATTATATTTCGGGGCTGGATTGATTTGAGGATTTGATGGAGGCGTCTGGGTAACAGTGAGAAGAATTGGTAAATGGTCGCTTCCAACAGACCCTAGAATTTCTACAGATGTCCGAGAGAGTAGATTATTGGAGGCTATTGCTATGTCGGGGGTAGTGTTACTATCTGGTCGAGTGTGGTGCGGTAGTGGGAGAACAGAACTATGGGCGGTGGCCAGAAAGTCGGTAAAGCGCTGCTGTTGTTCCATGGTGCGAAATGCTTAATTAATATCGGCTAGTAGAATATAAGTGCGGAAGTTGAGATCCAGATAGGTGATGAATTGATAAGGCAAAGGCTGCGTAGAGCGGACGTAGATTGTGGCAATAGTTAACGTGATGGATGGAAAGTAGACTGTGGTAACAACATGTTCAGAGAAGTGTTGATAGTTTGGCGGTATAACGTGTCGTCGCGGTATCGTTTGTTTGACCGCAATAGCTGCTCCCCCGCGAGCTGGACGTTGTGATAGGTCGTCTCTGATAAGAGTATAGTGAGGAAAGTAGTGCCGCTCGTTAGGTTTGAGGAATGTTTCATTTAGGAGGATGCAGTCTACTTTATGTGTGGCAGCCATGGTTTCTAATAAGACCCTATTGGTACGCAAGGAGTGAATATTTGAAAATAGAAAGGTGCATGGCCGTTTCCCCTGTGTGCGAGTACTCATGGTTGAGCATCAGAGTAAAAATGGAAGTATGTTGAGAGCCCGGAGTAGGTAGCAGCCATATGAAGATGAAATATATCATATGCTGCTTTAGTGGCATGGTTGAGGATTGTTTCCCGTTGATATGGGAAGGTGTTTTGAAGTACGAGAGTTATGAACTGTAGGATGTTTTTAACGGTGGGTGGCGGTAGAAGAGATGTTTGAGTGGCGGTTGATACTTTCGTTGCTGGGTGGATGCGAAGTGGTACGACAGTTTCGGGTTTGTCCGGCAAAGGTTTGGGCTAGATGAGTAATATATATATATATATCGAGTTACATAACGTTCCTTGAGAATTTAAAAGAATTATTCTTTAGATAACATTACTTTGTTCCAAATTAAGAACTTCCTACATTATTTCACTAGCCTATTTACGTAATATTTCTTGATTCAAAAATATTATTTTTTTTTTAAGTTTTATAATACCTGTACATTTAAATCCAAACTTAAAGTTAATTTCGCCATCTAAGTTTCTCCAAGAAGCTACTTATATTGTTAATCATATTACTTTTATACAGTAACAAATGTGAAGTACTGATTAAACAAATACTAATTAAAGAAATGAAAGAAAAATTGTCACTAGTCTGTCTACCCATGAATCCAAATATAGTCCTTTAAAGATTAGTTGAGAAATGCCATATTTTGTTTATGAATATGATTGCTCTCACCAAAAACATGTTCAATGCAACCTAGTGAGATTAGAAAGGATAGCTGCAAAAAATATAAAATGATTTAATTCAGAATATACACTGTTCTGTAATACATCATATAATTTAGGGACCACGGTGGCTCAGTGGTAGAGCGTTCACCTCTGGTCCTTGGGGTCCCGGGTTCGATCCCCCCCCGCCAAGTGAACTTTGTGGTGAACAAACACCGTGTGCGTGGGTTTCCTCGGGGTTCTCCCGTTTCCTCCCACTTTCTTAATTCCACCATTTCAATCATTACTCATCATCACCGTCTCTTTTAGCCTAGCCGGCATAACCGTGGAACGTAAAACTCAAAGATTTCATTTCATTTTCATTTTTATAGAATTTATTCTATAATGTTTTGTCAGTCAAACCAAGACTTCTGTAAATATCACTGAATAATATTTAAATTAAGTTAAAAGTCCTTCTTACTTAGATTTTGGTCCCTCTCCGCACTCCTCCACTATTTCGACCTTTTCTCTATTTCAGTGCCGAAATAATGAAAACTATCACCGATCGATGAAATATTTTTAAACTAATAATCATTATATAAAACTTATCAAACACCTTGTATTGATCTTTCTCTTAACGAGCACTACTGGAAGATGTTTTAAAGGGATCATTTAGGAAATATATCGAAAAGGAACAGAAATACGACTGATTACTTTCATCCAGAAAACAGAGTGAAAGTTATAGAGTGATAGAGTAGTTCCAGGAGATTTTACCAGTACGGTGACTTCAATTATTAAACTGCAGAATGCTGCTTTCATTCTACGATAAAAGCAAAAATAAAAAAAATTAAGTAGCTTCCTGCTTAAAAAATATGAAGTCAGACATGATTTGGAATGCAGTGTGGCCCTCTGTCAATCTGAAAATTATTTAAAATTACTGATTTGAATTTAGTTTCAAATTATGTTAAAGTGTTTCACATTACCATGATGTCCTTTTTAGTTTTTCTTATATGAAGTCATAATATTGTATGTACTATGATATGCTCATTAAACTAGTCATACTTTTAGGTCTATAGTTTATACTTTAGTAGCTGAAATCACATTTCTTCGCAAGAGAATAATACATTTATGTAAAATATTTAAACTACCGTATTCCTTCTTAACATATAGTACGTATTTGCATCGAAGTGAAACATTAAAATCTCAACTTGACCCAATTGCAGATCCGTAGCTAGAACTTTAAAGTCATTTTTGGGGGGTGGCTAATTTGAGTTTATTTACATTCTTGACTATTTATTTTGGGAACATACATTTATTTAAACAAACAACAAAAAGATCCAGGGGGGCCGAGAGTAGGCCTACTTACAGTGCGTCTGATTCCTCTGAATACCTCATAGCTATCGGCCAGCTGAAGTGCTATGTTCAAAAATTAATTTCAAACAATGCAACACTTAGATTTTTCACCTCCTTACAGAGTTGGATTAACTCACTTGGAAGCCTGGGTTAGATAAAATATGTGGCCCTTGCTGACTTCACTAATACATTTCTGTGAAAGTATAGTAGGAAAGTTAAGGAAATATGTTTCATATTTTTGGTCATCTTTATGATTCTCTTTAGATAGCCAGTTAAGATTTTGGTTAGAGTAAAGGCCCCTGTCCACCTGGAGCAGACCCGTAGCCAGCCCAAAAATGTAGGGGGGGCGGCTGAAGTTAGGGGGGGCCCGATCCAACCATATGATAATTCATCAGCATATTATAGTTCTTTTGCAAGTAAAACTTTTAGAGGGCCAGCGAAAATTTAGGCCCCTGTTACGGGCCTGACCTGAAGGCCCAGGCCTATAGCGCCCCTTAATCCGGTTCTGCCTTCTTAGGATACGCACTTCATTCGAACTGTAATGATAAAAGCAGGTTGACGCAAGTACTATTGTTAAAAATTCATTTTGCGTGGCTAAACATTTTCCTAACATTTGTCATTTTATGAATAGGAAATGGAAAGTTAAAATATTTAGGAATTACAATATACCCCCTATAGAAGGGAATTTTCACAAAACTGGGTAACGCGCCCAATTAGTTTAAATCAGAACTTCACGTTAGGGATAAAAGTGAGGGAGAACACGGGGGACATTACCCCTCTTCCTAAAAAGTATCAATGGCGTCCCCCCACTTCCTAAAAGAATAGAATGGTCAAAGATAAACACGGGGGGACGGCATGACGTCATGCGTTCCCCTACCTTTTCAGAAACCAGTTTTACCTCTGTTTCACATACCAAATATAATCTCCCAAATTTGAGATGCTGGTGAAACATGCCTCTTTTTTGGCGTAAGATATTAGAACCTCCATCAGCCCTAAGGTTGGGAATTTTAATCCTTTCGGACCCAGGTGGCCAAAGTGGCACACAGTGATGTATCTCTTTTTCAATCCGCTCCTGTCTGGACATTAATTAAGATATCGGGATAATCTTTTGGGGCCAAATATGATTGGACCATAGTTTATCGTATTAGTTTGTTTTTCTTCTGGGTGTTGAATTTCCTTCTCAAATTTCAGCCCAAAGTCAACAATACGAGAATTTTCGAATTTCGATTTTTTTTTCTTTTTCCCCTGTAGCTTGTTTCGTTGTAGAGAGATCTCCTTAAGACTTGTCAGGTAGATGCCTCGGATAGATATTTAATTGTTGACATCAATTGGACCAGCCCGCGCGCAAAATTGGCAACAGAGGAAATTAAAATTTCCCTAAATTTAGACAAAAAAATTCGAAATTTTTGTTTATAAATCCGTACCTTTATGTGAGAGCGCAAGTCAACTTACGTCACTCGAACATTGGTCCTTACTGAACAAAAGCGGGTACAGATTGTTACAATGGGGTAATTAAGGGGCGCACGAAAAATTTGTATTTAGGTTCTAACCTTTGTATTTTCTAGTTTATCCCTACTTTTCTGTTTACCGTAATCTGTTTTATGTAATTATAGGATATATTAGTGGTGTACCAATGTTTATTTTAAGATAGTTCGCGTCTCTCTAGTAGCAGTGTTGCCAGCTACAGAAAATTCCCGATTTTAGAGAAAATTTTGAAAAAATCCCCGTTTTATCTCTATTATTTCCCTCTTGTTGCCTATATTCAAACAGATGTACCACTGCCTGAAATCCTCGTCCTTAGGCTACACAACGCACCATAAGAACTTTCAGTAGGATAATTAGGGGAAGGACAGTTGAGGTTTATGATAAACCATGTTCTGTAAATGGTAAGAAAATGGTGAATTTTTGAAGTAGAATGAGGTATATTTTTAAACGTTTCATGCTTACTTTGTTAGATATCGCCATAATACTTGTAAGATATATTAGCGGGTTACCAAGGTTTATTTTTAGATAGTTTGCGTTTGTCTAGTGGCCGTGTTTCCAGCCAGAAAACATTAATTCCCGATTTTAGGTGAAAAAATTCGGAAAATTTTACTTTCTTACTCTATTATTTCCCTCTTGTTGGCTACATTGAAACAAACATACCACTATCTGAAATCCTTCTCTTTGACCTACAGAACTTACTATAAAAAGTTTCAATAGGATAATTAGGGAAGCTGTAGCCCCGGCATATCTGTTGAGTTTTGCTTCTGAGGCGTAAAAAGTGTAAAACTTTCATGTGTATGACGACAGAGAATGTTTCTTTCTCTCTTTGTACAGCAGCCAGTCACCTCCGATCTTCACTGTACCTTTCCAATACACCAAAGAATTTTTAGATGACTTGGACTTTTGTGGCAGTAGTAGTGCTAGCTACAAAAAATCTTGAAATTCGGTTAAGGAATCTTTTGTAAATTTTCACCCCTACATTTCCCTGAATAATTTCTCTTCCATTGTCAACACTGCTAAGAAACTTACACCAAAATTAGCCATCCCTCATCTAAATAAACCAGGTCTTATCATACCAATCGGTAAATAGTTTTTGAGCAATAACTCACTAACTGAAAATGTAGGAAAACGCCAAAAATAACCCAGGTCCGAAAGGGTTAACGCAAGTAAAATGAATATAAAAAACATTTGAGACTGCTGCTAATATATTCAAAAATTCATTTCAAACAGTTTAGCCATTTACTCGTGATGATGAGATATTATAAATTGGTCACTTTCCCACTTCAGAAGCAAGATTTTCTAAAATGCCAAGTCACGTGTTCAACTACTTTTCGTGAGGAATTTGTGTACCGAATCAATTTTACTAACTTCAAGGAATCCTAAGATGTTTCCCTTTGACAAAAATTTTGAGTATCCTCTTTGCCCTTAAAGGTACGCATTTTTACCAAAGTGGCATTATAATTTAGTTCTAGGTAGGTACTATGATAAGAAAAAAAAATATTCTAAGGGTTCAATGTTAATTTCATTTATAAAGTAAACTGAATTGAAGAAACATGATGACGATGATGATAACGATTGAGCGCTTAATAGCCCCATATAGCAGTTGTCTTCGGTAGTTTGTTTACACTATAAAACAACTCTTTTTACAAATACATGTTTATATCATTTTCTCATGCTAAATCATTATTATGGCTAATTAATAAACATTTCCCCTTTATTTCTGTTTTTTTTTCTTTAATTATTTATTTACGCCACTTTGTCCGGTGATGACACGAACAGTCGAGTGTTTTCTGTATACTCAACTTGAGATAGACTACTTTTCTGAGAACCAGCTCCATTATTTAATATGAGTTTGGTTAATCAAAATTCCTTTATGCTGTAATGTACTCTGTCCATGAATCACTCACTATCAACTTTAGCCACAATGTAGAGGCTTAAAAGAAATTAATGGAGTTCGTTGACGGAGATGATCCATTCACCGAAGTGATATAAATAAACCATTTCCTGTTTATACGATGATCACTACATAGTAAGAACGGTAATAGATAGGAATAAGCAATATCGCGCAATGGATGAAGCATCCTAAAATACATTTTGTCGCCATTTCACTGCGGAGGCACGGTAGCTCAATGTTAAAACGCTCATCTCTTGTACGTGAGGTCCCTGGCTCGATCCCCCGACAAACTACGTTAGTGGTCGACAATATCGTGTTCTTAAGTTTTCCCGGGCTACCTCCGTCTCCTATAACTTTCTCATTCCACCAATTCTTACATCATCATTGACTGGTCTTAATTATTATCTCCCTTAAACTAAAAGGACATAATCGTAGACGTTAAACTGAAAGATTTCATTTCATTTCAAATTTCTTTTTCTCTTTTTTTTTTTTTTCATTTCACTGTAATTTCGAGCTCCAAGATTAATTTACACAGAGCAATAAAAGATAAGATAGCGAGAAATGATTTTTGTTAATCAACTTACCCTTCTAAAAATAAACACTATCTTCTCTTTGAGACCTCTATTAAAACCGGAAGTAGTAGAAATCTACCACTTCCGGTTTTAGTGTTGATTGCTATACAGTTAAAACGGTAATAGATAGAGAGAAGCGGTTTTCTGAAATCAATTAAGCTCTCAAGAACACATTCCGTCTCCAGTCTAATCTCCTTACTAAAACCAGAAGTAGATATGAATCTAGTACCACTTTCGGTTTCAATTTGAATTAAGAAAATATTATTCCTCACAAACCAGAGTACTTCGTATGTGTACACGTGACGGTGTTAGTTGTTATTTTCTTTCTAATTTCAAGCCTGTCTTCGATACCTCTTAAATCACTTAAGCTATTAAGTTGTGATTTTGATTATTAGGTAATACCTTGTATTTAATAGATGACCCACTAATAAATATGTAACAATTTCTTGTACGTATTTTCGCTGGGATCGTTATAAGAGGGGGTAAAAGATATGGACGATAGACCAAATAAAAGTTGTCCGAAGATAATAATAATAAAAAAAATGTGACACAGGAAAAATAGACAAAAATTTACAGTGAAACTACAGTGAAATGTGAAAACTAACCACAGTATCAGTATGGCAAATACAGGCTTACGAACATGAACTATAAATAATAAGGACATTGGAATGCAATGCAACTTTGAAAATCAGGTTAGCCCTTGCATCTTTTATTTGAACCACCCTATACTTCATCCATCATTGTATTGAACTACTAGAGTGATAGACATGTAGCTGTCTTCATTAACAATTATCCAAATCCTTTTATCACTAGTGACTAATGATCTTAAAAGCAATAGTTGCAACATCAAAGGTACCGTATTTGTGCAGATACCGGTGCTCTCTCTGCAAGTATGCATTGCTTAAATATTTAGAAAATGTGAGCAGAAAAGTTCCTTCCTCTACTACTCTTATAACTGTTAATTCAACTTTACATTCACTATTATTTTCTCAACGTTCATTTACCACGTTATCCGCCTTCAAACTTTCTGTACAATTAGTGTTGTGTGTAAGTTTAACAGTTATTACCTTACAAAAAACCTACATCGCTATTAGACAACACCGTTGGACAGTTTTTTTTTTTTTAAATATTTCATATCACGTCCATTGCTTTATCCTATCCTCTTGTCAGCGACTCCAGTAAGTAATTTCTGATTTGAAATAAGCTTTTTGATTATTCCTGGCTATCGCTTGCAGTCCTTTCTATGTGTAAACATTACATATATATACGACTCTGCAAGAAAAAAAGGATCTCAAACGAAATCCAATTACTTTTCGCATTTTTCCATCAGTTTCATCTCTCTTTTATTTCATTTTTAAAATGATTCTTTGTTTATTTAAAGTTCTCTGTTGTCAGTGGCGGATTTAGAAGGTAACAATTGGGGGTGGGAGAGCCAGAAACCAGACTATGATGAGTACACAACAAGTTTACTGTAAACTTTCAAAATTATATAAGTAGAGCTTAAATCATTTTTGTTACTCAGAAAACTGAGGGAAGGATAGTCCCCGGCCCACTGCTTGTGTTTTGACAACAAGTATTGTAAAAAATGTCTATCTAAGTGAGAAATTCAAAATAACGTTTAAAAATATTTCTCCGCTACTATAGGTCATCATTTCATGAATATTTTTCAATTCACAGTTCCCCTAGGGATCCCGACCCCCAGGTTGAGAAGCCACTCTGTAACGCTTGAAATGTATTTTAATAATTGCTTGTGTTTTATTTCAGTTACGTGATTAACAAGAAAACCAGTTTCTTTATATATATACATAGACTCATACACTTACATGAAAAAAAAAAAAACTTTTAGCACGATTCAAGAAACATCAATAGCAGTATGAACTGAAACAACACTCCATCTTCCCTCGTAAAAGCAACTCGAAAACAATTTATGCACCTCTATCATCTGCGTATTTTTTCTTTTGGGAAATTGAGTTTGTTTTGCTAATTACTGATCTATTTCATACAAGTTATTGGGCTACACACCCTCTCGGTCATATGCAAGGTTGCTTAAAACAGTCTCTGATTTTCAGATATCATAGGATTAACAGTTATAGAAATACGTTGAAGAAATTTTGACGGAAGTTCAGTTAATGCAAAATATTTTCATATCTTTCTTTTCAGAATTGCTAGTTCGGACCTAGACAGTTAGAAGGCAATGATGTCGAAAATGGAGTTTATCCTACAAGCTGGCGCGTGTTATACCTTACCAAAACATGTAATGTTGTGACAGTGCCGCATGCATATAAACAGAAGTTTGATGTTGACCCACCTACACCAAAATCCATTGTGAAGTAGAACATAACATTTATTGAGACAGACCACATTTGTGTTTTTGTGCTATGTCAGAGCATTGAGCTTAAGGTCTGTTTTTCTTTGAGAAATAAACAATCACAGATGATCCCTAGTTAAGGATGCCATGTCTCTGGTTAATTCTTCAACTTGCTTCGGAAGGAAATGTGTAAATTCTCAGGATCCAATATCTCCATACTGCCATCAATCTGTACGCAGCTTTCTGAATCCAACTTGTCAAGCCGATGGATAGGACGCGTTGGACACAATGATCAGGATTTCTGTAAATGGCCCCCACAATCTTCAGATTTAACAGTGAGTGACATTTGCCATTCAAGGTTTGTAAAGGGCAAAATCAACGTACCCCCACTATCCAAAATTCTGAATAATCTTGAAGAAAACTTTCGTGCAACAGTCAACTGCATCGCTCGGATATGCTTCAGGATGCGTAGTTCGGGCTCGATCACCATCTCGGTGTTTCTTGTATAACAGGTGGACCGCACATCTGGTGTTCGTGATTTTAATCAAATCACTAACAGCTTATCGAGTTTATGTAAATATTTGGGCAGGGTAGTTCTTTCGGTATTAAAATTATATTCCTTCAAAATGGGGGACTATTTTTGTGTTCACCCTGTATATTCAATTTATAATCCACTGAAAATTCGGCAAATAATATTTTTTACGAAGATATTTTTTATCTTGGCGCATTAAGTGACACAGTTTTTTTTCATTTCCACGAAGAGTTCCCTTTCAAAACAACCCTCTCCTTGGTACACGGGTTCCTGTGTCTCATTTGAACACACTATGGTAGTTCGAATTTCAACTTAAATTGTATACCCACATTTCATCCAGCCATGATGATGAAGGAATTCTAAATTTCTATTCAATCCAATTATTTTAAAATAAAATTTTAAAAACACTTGTATTGGACTAAACTAACTAAATTAAATTTATAATACGTACGTTCATTAGTTAACTATATTTTAAATTGATTTCCTTATATGCAACATAATCTACCAAAAATTATCACAAATTATTTTTTGAAATAAATTATGTACCTGAAAGCATGAAGTTCGTAAGTCTAATTTTGGCGAAAATGAGTTAAAACCTTTTTTGTATATTTTTCGGAGGTTTGTAACGAATGGTTGGTTGTATTTTGCTGTATACGGGTTGATGACGTAATTAACCAAGTATATAATGTCGTATCTCCAATATGTATTTAGGGCTTAAGTAAGTGTTTTTGCTGTTTTCTGGAAAACAAGGATTTGTGACTTACGCACGTCATGTTCTCAGGTACAGAATTACACGTAATAGATACGTAATTTATTCTTTAAGTAAAATTGCAACGTATTACGTCAACGTGCTGGAGTCATACAGTTGTTAAATTTGAACCTAATATGAGACGTAAAATACAGATAACTTGATATTGAAGTAATGATCCGTAAGTACAAAAACGGCTATTTGTCGTGTGTTGAAATGTAAATCACTTTTTTGTTCTAGACAGGTTTTAATATACGTAACAACATGATATGATAACGCCACTGACAGTTATTCAATGTATTGTTTCTAATATATATATATATATATATATATATATATATATATATATATATATATATATATATATATATATATATATATATACTCGTAAATACTGAAACATGTTACTATGTTTTTTATTATCCTTTAAGTTTCAGGATGTACAATATTGCTTTTCTCCTTCTGTTTCTTTCATGCAAAACTCGACTAAATCCGAAAACATGCCCGAAATTCGAATATCTCGTAATGGACATCTCGGTGATCCACCCAACTCTTCTTTCCTCCTTACCCAGGTCTAACATCAACAAAACGCTTCACCACATGTTTTATTAATTTAAATGAAAACAAAAATTAAATACCAAATCTCATATCCCTATTTTCCGGGATTCCGATATATGAGCATCTTATTATCACAATAATAACTCTCATTCCTATCTTGCACGTAGAATTTCCAAAATTCCTTCCTTAATAGTACCTTAAATCACAAATCCTATGGACTATCCAAATTTCAAGTTTCTTGCTTAAGCAGTTCGACCTGTGCGATGAATCGAATTGAGAATTTTCTTCTTTTATTTTTATAAGTTGTTTTAAAAAATAGGAAAATCGAAACGAAATTGAAGAGTAATCTGCATCATGTAGTACAGTTACGAAAAATTGAAATAAAAACTCCGGCATCATATCAGTATACTGATATTTTAATGGAGAATTGAGGCAGTTTTGCTGGCACTTGCTAGGTTGTCATATTTTTAGTATTAAGAAGATAGTCTCAGTATTATTTCTTCAAAATTATTAAATATGTTACAGTATATATATACTTCAATTTTAACTACTTGTTTATACATCATTACCTCTGTATTGGTATATTTTTGCTTAGTTTCTATCTGAGACATAGAGCAAATATTAAATCTTCTCCTAAATATACACGACTTCCTACATAGCCTAATACAGGATAAACTATTCAATAATAATAAAAATAATCAATAAAAACTTACCTTTTGCAGCAGTGTAAATGAGGATAAAAACTCACTAACACTTTGGAAGATTTTTTTTTCTACACCCTTTGTTAGTACACACAAGAAGCTAGAAAAAATATCTGTGAATCACACGAGTTGCAGTCTTAAGGCTTCGCATATCCACTTCCTTTCACACCTTTATGACCTCTATGGAAGTCGTACAAAAGACAAAAGAAAGTCGAAACAATGTCATGCTTTGGCGATCACCATTTCCTTCAAATTCGCTTTAGTTTCCCCAAACAATAATAACAAAGTCGAAACTTTATAAGTACTTTGAAGACTGAGTATACATCACTGTAGCGGGAAAAAAATGTTTAATAAATTTTCCGCTAAAATATAATATACTAGGTGATGGTAGTATTGGTAATAAAGTGTGGTAAAGTGTACAGGGTTATTAAGGAGGTCGGGGAGATTATACTTTTCCGATATTGACAGAGGAAATATTACTACACGCACACACAGAGAGACACGCTGAAAAAGCACTCTTTAGAATACAGCTACGCGCAGCCTCGACCCAAAAACGCGCACGGGTTCTTCTTATAGTAATGGTTACAAAGCAACATTACCTCCGCTAACCTACTCATATTGCACCTTGTAACTAGACGTCGATACTTAACGTTACACGATACGAGGAATAACAATCCTAGAAAGTATTCCGCGATGCGCGTGTCCAGTTACCATCATCACGCCTGCCAAGAGTAGTCCTCTTTCTTCCGGCGATTTCAACGGGTAGATTCGACAGTCAAAATCAAACAAAGTAGAAGAAAATGTTTTAACTATTACAGTGTGTTCCTAGGCTTTTACAACAAAGAACGAATTTCGGCACCAGAACTTATTCGTTTTTCTCGAAGAAAACGGATCGAAAAAAGAGAACGTAATAATCCGTCAGACTTGTGTGCGGGTGTCGTGAGAGAGAAACAAAGATAGGGTTGAGCACGGTAGATACTGAGGGGGGAAAATGTGTGATACAGAAATCAGCCGATAGATTTCGCCCCTGTAGCCAACAACACACAGAGGTAAAGCGCGACTCAGGACGAGATGCAGAAATAGTCACATTACTTGGCTCGTCTCCGTATCAAACTTGGGCGGGCAAGTGATTTCAGCTAACGGCAAACACGACTCCGATTTTCTTTTTTTTTCTCTGTCTACCTCTTTCATCCTCTCTTCGTTTCCCCTACTTTGTGTGTATATGTGTGTGTGTCTCTGTGTATCTCTTTCTTTCTCCACTTGTTCGTTTTATCTAGATGTTTCCATCTTCGTCGTTTTTTATTTTTACCTGACGAAGCGTTCCGCAGCCAAGCGACCACTACCGAAGAATTAGAACAGTTGATGTTAAGCAAGCGACACTACGACTGCATGTTAACTATGCCTTGGTGATAACGACACTGTAATTACATCGTCCAGGACGTCGGGTTCAGTTCCGGCTATGTGTTAAGTGTGCTTTTTGGTGTGATGTAATAGTGGAGAAAAAACTGCGCGACGGCGGCCGGAAAGAGGAAACTTGTTAACATAACGGAAAATGTTTCCGTAATCGAACTTTGGGAAGTATATTGCCAGGGTTAACGATCAAAAAGCTAACAAACAAACAGTGCGTAGTCAATAACGCGAAACGAAAGACATTATGGGCGAATATTGTTAGTTTATTTTCCCATCTTATTACTATCTTTTGTAATTTTTGTTACATTTTGTAGATACAATTTCATCTTGTTCCCCCCCCCCGTTTTTTTTATGAATCACAGTCGAAAGTGTTTTATTGGTCATTTTACGCAACATCGAATAATTGTTAGCAATAACGCTAATGGTAATTCGGTCAATGTATTCTTGGAGGCGGAGGAGAGGCGGTGGTTTAGGACCACGCTGTTGACAACCTCAATAGCAACATCACATCAACAACGTCTCAAAAATATCTAACATATTGTATAAGATATTCCTCTTTTAATGATGGAAGTGTATCCAACTCAACTTAGAAAACTTCGCAAGAAGAAAACCGATAAACTTACTTTAATAAGTATATGTTAGCAGTACTCTAAGAGTAGTAAATTTTGTTGAAGAACCGGAAACGCTTTTTTTTTTAAAGTCTCCTCTGCAAATTCTTTATGGCTTGTCATTGTTGCAAATCCAGGCCACTTGTCTGTTGTATGTTTGTGGTCTTATTTTGTTATTGCTTTCATTGGCTATTACAACCTGCTTACGCTTCAACTAGAGACAGTCGAGAACTATCGAAAAACGTAACATCACTACTTAATCTGTTATTGGCCACTGACCGCTACGATAAAAGGATTAGACCTGATTTTGGTGGTAAGTACCCGCTTTTTAATTTCATTATGTTCAGTTGCTAAAATTACCGAAATATTTTATTCTTTTATTTAATGTATAGTTTTAATATATTCTGACTTCGTATTTTCTTTTCTTTTTTTTTCTGAAAACGGAAATTACAAGATTTAGTGAATTGCGATAAACTTCAATTCTTAATGTTAGTAAGAATTCAGATGAAATACGAAACCGTGACAAATTCTATCCTTATTAAAGTTGCAACTGCAGAATTTTACAGGAGTGGACTTACAAAAAAATCAATACCTGTGGAAGAACAATTATTTTGTGGAAATTATGATCAATGGTTACGTGTTCTCATTCGATATATCTGGTTTAAATTTCTCTTCAAAATACAAGATATTTTTAATAGAGAACAGAGATATTAACATTTATTTGTGTAAAATATCTATTTAAGTTAGCAGCAATGTTAATAGCAATATATATATACTGTGAAAATTGGCTGTACACACACACACACACACACACACACATATATATATATATATATATATATATATATATATATATATATATATATATATATATATATAACAAGTTTTCACAAGCTTAGTAAATTTTTCCAAAGACATTGGAAAATATAGTGTTAACAGTAAAACCAAACTATGAAGCTATTTATAAAAATTTCAGAACTTGTTAGAAATATTTATATATATATACGTCTTTTTACCAACATTACATGACCTCTATGTATGAATTACACATGCATAATATCTTTTTTTCTGAAACCTTAGTGAGTAAAATATTACAAGGCATACGTACATACAACTGTGAATATTGTATGTAGCTGAAAAAATATTTTCAATTCCAGTTTAAAAATTTATGATAGTTTTCGGTTACTATACCTCATTAATCATAGTGTATGGACACAGTCATATGGCATAATGAAAGGCTTCATGAGTTTATATTTTAGCATCAGTTTCACCCTAATGGGTGGCATATTTTTTTAGCCTGTTTTAGTTGGCCACGAATCACATACCTTTTTAGCGTCATAAATATATCGACTTTCTCGGAAACTATATGTGAAGTTATCCGAGTTAGAAAATATAAAAACAAAAGAGTTCGAGCTTACAGAAATAGAAAAATGGTTAGAATAAGATTCTTTTTGAATATTTATCGTCCATTAGTTTACTTTAAACATGTTTAATTTTTACAGACCTACATCAATAATATTTTATACAAGGAATCAATTTAAGAGTCAAGAGCGAGAAAACGTTAAAATACAATAAGAATATTTGGCTAAGGAAATCTTCTAAAAGATAAAAAATGTTACTATTTACAATCACATAATTTAATTACAAACCTTACATTTATAAACAAATAATACTTAAATGTGTGCATTAAATAAATGCGTATCATAATTAGGTTTCTAAAAGGTGAAGTATGAAGGTAATGATCAAATGTTTTTTTTTTTTTGTTTTTTTTTTTTAAAATAAGACTTTCGATTTTGATTTGATTTCCAGTTTAACGATCCTTTCAGCAGCGAGGTTATATGAGACATGGGCCTACAGCTTAACATAGGATCCAAACCGCATGAGGGGGCGCGGTGGCTCAGTGGTAGAGCGTTCGCCTCCGGTGCTTGGGGTTCCTGGTTCGAATTTAGCGTCCCGTTCAACAGTAAGGCTATACGAGACATGGGCCTATAGCTTAACGTAGGATCCAAACCACATGAAGTCACGCCGGGAATCGAAACAGAGCCTTCTACGCCAAAGGACGCTGACTGCTTAGCTACGAGAGAGTTCTATAACTGTTTTGACAAAAACCTTAATGAAGGTATATTTCAATATCACTATCACCTCAATATATGGTATGGTTCTCGTCGAGAATCGAGTTTTAGATTTACAAAGAAGTTCGTAATTCCTCATTATTTCGAAAACTATGAATGAGGCTCTACACTTACACATAATATTTTGTTTACCTCAATAAGGTTTATTGATTGATATCTTCTACCTGGTATAAGACCTATTGATAGATGCCTTATCTTTGGAAAATGTTTTCCCAGTAAAAGCTAATAATATGTTAAATTATGCGAAATTATGGATGCCGCTAACAATGTATTTCACATATACATTAGTGTAATTAATTTTCAAAAACTTCTGATAATAGTATCACTGTATTCACCCCGGAATACTAGAAATTTTGTCCTAAAAAAATGTTAACTGGTAAGATTTCCCGAGCCACCTCCCCTCAAGGAATTCATACCCAGGTTATTACTATTATAGAATGAATCACGCCAACTTAGGAAGAATGGTTTTCTTTTTGGATCAAAAGATCCAATATACGTCAATCAAAAATTTTCTTTTACGCCTTATATCTGGAGAACTACATATAGTGTAGCCAAACCCAAACAGTCACCTAACTCAGTATGATGTGCTTATTCCGGAAAAAACACGAAAACTTGATTTAGGGGTCATTCAGAAATTTTGTGGCCCCTGATCCAAAAACTAATTATTGACCAAGATCGCAATCTTTTGATGCACTTTTTGGATCATTCCTAAAATTCTTGTTGTATTTATGAAATCATAGTGTTTGCTGATATCAGAAAACATGTTTCTTGTACTTGTACTATAATTTCCTTTAAACGTATTTTCGGAAGACGGAATTTTATAGAAAATTGTCTAAATTTTTAGACAACTAACTGTACGTGCTCGACAAAAGATATGTGTTGATTAGTCTATAAACAGAAAGTAGAATTACATTCGTTCCGGTATGTATTTCTGTTGGCACTTCTGGCAAACTTTGCTTAAGCTTTTATTCCTAAAGAAAACTTACGTTAAATTATAATTGTAATTTTCGAGCATCTTTCTGAGAGGAAAAACAAAAACTTATTAGGAACGGAATCGAAGTTATTACAGGTATTTATTTACAATAAGCAATTCTAGATAAATTAAAGTCACAAATTTAAAGAATTATTATTTACAAAGTAATAGATTACTTTTAACCTTTTCTGTATTAATCTAGTTAAATTTGGTACTCGGCTTAGTTCCATAATAATTAAAATTTAAAATAGATGTCCCAGAAGTAAAATCGCGAAAAAAACGTACGTAATTCGCAGGTATACACGATACACAAACACCCCAAGAAAAGTTGTTCTAAACGTTTCTATTTCGGGAAGGGGTCTTAGGATTCAAATTTATATATGTATATATGGTGATCACTTTCTTCGATTTCAACGATGAAGATGATAAACAATGGTGCTATATTGTGGAACTCCCTTCTGAATGGGTGTATGAAGTGACTGGTGCTGAAGATGTCGATTAAAAAAAATCTGCAGATGTTCCCAGACTTGAAATTCATCTTGCAGCAGGGAGGGATGAACATCTTGCTTGGCCATCAAGAATGTTTTCGGGGGTATGCCATGAACCTTATTTGCAAACTGGATCCCATTTTAAAACTTTTAAAAAAATATGCTGCAATTGTAAATATGTGTTTTTTTTTACTATTCCGGTGTAGGTCAATAGTTATCATCATCATCATAGGTATTCTGCCATTAGTGACAGGTCACTTGCCGCAACTGAGAAGTTTCCATGCTCCACGGTCTTTCGCAACATTCTCGTATTCATGTAAGATTTCTCTGTTTTATATAATTCACTAATTGCAGTCTCCTTCGCCCTCTCCTATCTTTTCTGCCACCATACTTTTTAGCACGTCTCCCATGATACAGTTCCTTCTTACCCAATTTCCCGACCATTTTCTCTTCCTCTTCTTAATATTATCTAAAAATTCTTCTTTTCTCTCCCACCATTTCTAACACTCTTTCATACGTTTTCCGCTCGACCCAGCTAATTCTTTCTATTCTTGTAAATATATATAGTAACATGTAAATCATCACTATTTATGCTACAACCAAATTTACAAATAATTACGTATCCAGGGTTAAATGTAAGGAGTCATTTAGAAGTAATGTAAAGAAGTATATGTGACACTATTAGAAAATGGTAAACCACAATTGATACAATATGTAACCTAACAGTGTAATTTGCAACATATAACAGTACATAGACTTAAATAACAGTTTCTTTCACCAAAACAAAAAGTATCAGTTCTTATTACGAAGGTATGGCGCCACAGAAAACTTTGCTTTTTCTTAATTTTCTTGTAAACTATACATGAATGTTTAATCACAAGTATGCAAATTTGTTCAGCTCTATGTAGTCTAACGAGTGATATTCAGGCGAGCAACCAGATTTTTTTTTATTGGGATGGGTCCAAACTTTGGGAGGAGGGGTCCAACACTACAAACCATTATTTCTATGTGGTATTGAACGAATATTATTGCGCACCCGAAAAGAGCATAAGCAATTGCAAAGTATTTCCACCTATATTTTCAGAAAAAAAATATTTAAAAACTAGATTTTTTATAAGAGAAAAAGTACAGACGAAGTGAAAGATCAAATTTTCATGTTACATCAATCAATTCCCTGTTAAACAAATATAGTTTTATTGTGAAAGTGTACAAATGTTTGTTGAGTTAGGGAGTTTTTGGGGAGGGATCCGGGCTCGGTGGACCCTTCCATCGTAGTTGCGGGCACCCCTGGTGACATACTATAGCTACCTAATTTTTGGACAATATATTAGTTAAACTGAAATTAAAATGTAAGTGTTAATACTTTTAAGGTATCTATCTCATAAATCGTGCTATGCACGTTAGAATAATAATGAAGAGCTTAATAGGGGTTTATTTCAGCATAAGTTTCATCTCAGCAAATGTCATGGATCTCGTACATCGTTAATCTTTTTTAGGTTTACAAAGAAATTTGTTTCTCTCCATTGTCTCGAAAACTACACATCAGTTTTTAATACTCAGCCACTGTTCAGCTTATAAGTTCTGTCGATTGGTATACGACTCACTCATCTTTGATCTCCCTTAAATGTTAAAAATATTGCAGAATTATAGTTACATTCTCTTTCTCTCTCTCTCCCTCTCTATTTATTTATTTATTTATTTTTATATTTCTATACAAAGAGTACTTTGTACTTTGTACAGAGTCAATAAGCAACTTATAATAATGATGAATTAAAAATATAACTACTTAAGAACTTACTAATGATATGAAGCCAACAGTGACTTAGAGAATTATTTTTTTAAAATCATGAATCTATGGTCGCCCGAAGAATATTTTCTATGAGGGGGGGGGTAAAATCCCTGGTTGCTATATTACGTTTGATATTTTTTATTTGTATTTAGAAAATCTTAAGAAATTGAATACAATTTCGTGATCCGGGAGGGGAGGATCAGGAGCCACCCTGCCCTCCCCTTTGGGCGCCCATGCACGGATATAGGGAGACATTAAATTGTTCTACGTTCAATCTTCCCATGGTCAAAACTACGATGACTTTGCTTTGCTTGTACATTATAGTAATTACATGTAAAAATTATTGATTGAAAAGTGTCATTTAAAATATATAATAATTGGTTAAATGTAATAATAATAATAATAATAATAATAATAATAATAATAATAATAATAATAATAATAATAATAATAATAATAATAATAATAACTCATTTTAAATATATTTATTTTGCGTTCTAGGTTTTTATTTTTGGATTAAAGAGGACGGAGGAAATATTTAACATCAAAATTCTTCTTCTTCTTCTTCTTCTTCTTATTATTATTATTATTATTATTATTACTATTATTATTATTATTATTATTATTATTATTATTATTATTATTATTATTATTATTATTATTATTATTATATACTACCCAAGTTATACTAGAATGTCACATGTTGGCTTACCGAGATTTATTATGTTCTTACGTAACGTTGATATTTTAAAGAACCTTTAATTTTTACTTGCCTGACAATCGAAATCAATATTTTCTAACCTAATCCTAATGTAACTGAATTCTCACTCATTGAATTAATGTAGTATTATCCCTATTTGCCTTGTTATTTTTCATATACTTGAATTTTCCAATTTGCTAGTGATATTTACAGTAATGTAAACATCATCACGAGGTTTCTACTCTGCTTACTCTGCTCTGCTCAACACTGTTTACTACTACAGTTGCATCTTCATTGGTTCTTATTGGTTTGCGCTTCTAGAGCCTGACTTTTTTCTTAGTTTTCCTTCTCTCATGCTTTAACTTTCTTGTTTGTCATTTTGATGCCACGTACTTAACATGTAGCGCCTACATTTATAGACTAGTGCCTGACTATATCTTGAAATGAAAATGAAATTTTGAGTTTTACGTCCCACGGTTATGCCGCTTAGGCTAAAGGAGACGGTGATGATGAGTAATGAATGAAATGGTGGAATGAAGAAAGTGGGAGGAAACGGGAGAACCCCGAGAAAACCCACGCACACGGTGTTTGTCCACCACAAAGTAGACTATATCTTATTACGCATATCTACTGTAGATTTATCTTAGTTTAGGTTTTAATTCATAAATTTGATTTTATTTTCTACTAGATGTTAGCGCTCTTCATTGTCGGGTCATAATTCAGAATATACACCAGGAGAATAAGGACTTGTCATTCTCGACTCTTAATTCAGAATACCAATTAAAAGAGGCAAAACAGTTCATACCTCATACTCCGATATCAACCCTCTGCTTCATCATCAACACCGTTTTATTTAGCCTCGGCGTAGTAATGTAGAATATTTAACTTAAATACAAGTCAAGTGGTAGTGCATAGTAATTTCAGTATCCTTTTACATACTTGATTATTGATTAAATTGGTGAAATTATAATACACAGAATAAAGTAAGTTATGATTGAGGAGCAGGCAAACTAAAAAAAATAAATAGATAAATAAAAATAATCCTACAACGAAAGCCACGGATGTACGCAAAAATTTATTTAGGGGGGTTCCAAATTCAATATGAGAATAAAATTATGTTAAAAAATGTAAAAACCTCTAAAATTTTAAATAAAGTTATAGAAAAGTCAGGATTTCGGAGGTGTCCGGACCCCCAGGACCAAGCCACTGGGATGTCTCTGACAATGGTTGTTTACTGTTCTGTTCTGAGATGAGTTGTGTCCCTTTCAGGAGCGACGCTATATGAGACATGCACCTACTGGTTTATGAATCCGAACCATATGAATTAATTCCGGGAATCGAACCCGGGTCTCCCACGTCAAGGGCGCGTACGCTAACCCCTTACCCAGGAAGGAACTAATGCTTGTTTAAGAACATATTATAAACTAGCCAAATCTTAAATCAGAACTGCACAAACAAAAATAGAACAACGATTGATATTTCTCATAATCCTCTTTTATAATGATTGGAAATTTCATAATCCTGTTTCATAATTCCAGTTTGTATTCCCAATGGAGTAGAAGCAGCCGTTCATGCAACCAGGGTATATTTTTCCTCCACACAAAACGCTCCAGAGGCTATCGTGAAGCTGGATTTTCACAACGATTTTAATGAACTTCGCCAGGACTCCATGCTTACTGCAGTGTTGAACTGTTTTTCCGCAATATACCCATATGTTCACCAGTGTTACGCTCAACCCAGTAATCTATTCTTAGGCCAAGACACTATTTCATCCCAGAGAGGAGTACAACGAGGTGGTCCCTTGGGCCCAGCACTTTTTACCATAACAATACATTCTTTAGTACATTCAATTAATACTGAATTAAACATCTGGTATTTAGATGATGGGACTATTGCTGACAAGCCTGAGATAGTCCTTTTAACGTTAACACATATAAATGAGAAAGCATCAGCTCTTGGCTTACATTTGAATTTCTCAAAATGCGAAGTTGGTTTCTTAGGATCAGATAAAGTCACATCCGACCAATTATTCAGAAGATTTGGAGAAGTTGCCCCAGGAATACGTCTCCTCACTAAATAGGATGCTTGTCTTCTAGGTGTTGCTCTTACAAACGAAGCATTTACAACTGTGCTATCAAACAAAATATCCAAATTACAATATTTTCTGTCTCGTCTTGACTCGATTTCAGCACACACAGCTTTTTTTCTTCTATGTGCTTCATTGTCAATCCCTCGCCTAAACTACTTTCTACGGTGCTTTCTATCTTGGAATGAGACTCCACTGCTGAAGAAATATGATAATATCCTCAAAATGGGTCTGAAGTCAATTTTGAACTGCTCCTTGAGTGACGACTCTTGAATGCAAGCATCCTTACCTGTTGGATTAGGAGGCCTTGGTATTCGACGAACCGTTGATATAACGATTCCTACCTTTTTAGCGCCCTACCATGGATCTCTTCGTTTAATCGAGGCTCTCCTTCCTCAAGGTTACCACCTGGGCTCAGATGGGATAGTTGAAGAAGGCTCTAACAAATGGATAAATATAACAGATACGGACTTTCCAGAAATCAGCAAAAGAGGTTCTCAGGTATCTTGGTACTCACCAATAGCAGCACATTTCCATGAATTTCTTTTACAATCCGTTGCTGTTCCAGAGGATAAGGCCAAACTTCTTGCTGCGTCATCCCCCCATGCTGGGGCATAGTTAAATGCATTACCTTCCCCCCAATCAGATCTTCACATGTCTAATGAAACCTTTCGTATCGCAGTAGCCTTAAGACTAGGATCAGCTGTTTGTGAGTCAGATCGCTGTCCAGCTTGCGGGGATCAAGTTACCCAACGCGGTCTGCATGGCCTCTCATGCGTGAACAGCATTGTCAGAAACACCAGACATTCATTTGTTAATGGCATCATTTTGCGAGCCCTCACAACGGCAGGAATTCCATCAATTCGTAAACCGTCAGGCTGTTGTCGTTCCGATGGTAAACGATCTGACGGCATGACATTAGTACCTTGGATGAGAGGCAAATCACTAGTATGGGATTTTACATGTTCGGACACATTTGCCCATTCACAAGCGGGAACAGGTCAAAACTCCCACAGCCAAAACCCCCACACTCAAGAAATGTCAAAACGCCCACACAAACGGTCATAACCGCCACACAAATGGACAAATATCCCAAATACACGAACGGTCATAACCCCCACAGCCAAAACTCCCACACTCAAGAAATGTCAAAACGCCCACACAATCGGTCATAACTCCCACAGAAACGTACAAATCTTCCAAATGCACAAATGGTCATAACTCCCACAGCCAAAACCCCCACACTGGTAATCGGTCATAACCTCCAACGGTCATAACTCCCACACAAATGGACAAAACTCCCACACATAGCAACGGTCACAATCCCCACATAAATGGACAAAACCGCCACACAAATGGACAAAACTCCCACATGCAGAAATTGTCACAACTGCCACACAAATGGACAAAACCCCCACACAATCGGACAAATCTCCTACACTCTGAAATGATCCTGGATGCATGTCTTGCCCTTGTACTTTTTAATAACATTTTTTATTCCATTTAAACTGATGTTGCAACTATTCTTCTTGCACTCTTTTCTAATGACAGAAACACTAAAGTGGGCGTCATAAAGAGCCGCAACAAAAACCTGTAATCACGATCATTTCAGAGTGTGGGGGATTTGTCCGATTGTCTGGGGGTTTTGTCCATTTGTGTGGCAGTTGTGACAATTTCTGCATGTGGGAGTTTTGACCATTAGTGTGGGAGTTTTGTCCATTTATGTGGGGATTATGACCGTTGCTATGTGTGACTGTTTTGTCCATATGTGTGGGAGTTATGACCGATTGTGTGGGCGTTTTGACATTTCTTGAGTGTGGGGGTTTTGGTTGTGGGGGTTTTGACCGTTCGTGCGTTTGGGAGATTTGTCCATTAGTGTGGGGGTTATGACCGATCGTGTGGGCGTTTTGACATTTCCTGAGTGTGGGGCTTTTGGCTGTGGGGGTTTTGACCTAGACCCGTTGCCACACTTGGTACAATTGTACCAAATTCAGCCCTTTTGTCATTTATCGGCCCCTTGGTACCACGCCGGCATTTTCAGCCTCTTTTGTGAAAAAGTTGGTACAATTCTACCAAATTCAGCACCATTTAACAAACACTTGTCAAAGGACCTCGCACTTTTCTTATGGAAAGTGGCTTTCGGCTAATGTTGTTGAAACTTCGCTGGTTGATAGTTCTTAACATGTGGATGAAAAGTCTCAATGGGCACAAAGACCGAAATCCACTCCTTCCCCTCAAAAAACCGCCTCCAAGTAGCTGGGGGGATTGAACTGATTTCGGCATGTAAAACAATTGATTGTTTTAATCAACCCAACAAGGACCCCAAAAAAGAACAGTTTTCACTATCAAACTACTCCACTTGACACCTCCCCCCCACGAGTTAGCCTACGGATTTTTCAGATTACTGTATTTTATAGTTTACGTATGTGTTGAAATACCTACAGTTTTAGTATCACCGATATAATGGGTTTCGCGTATTGCTGATTACGAATCTGCGGTTAGTCGAATCTGCAACTCAGTTTTACGAAAGAGCAGGAAAATGTTTATTAATTAATTGTTTAGATAACTGTAGAAAGACGTTTTATGCAAAAAGGTTTGAGTAAAAGTGTTGTTTATTTCAATGAAATCGAAAAAAAAAACTATTCTTGTGGGTTTTGTTCGAAAAGTCAATGTGTTTGCTTTAAAACTCCACCGAAGTTTAACATTGAGTATACCTATTGTAGCTATAGATATACACGTTTGTTAAGTATAACAGCGTTATACAGCTTTCATATTACTTTCGTGAAAAAAAAACAACGTTTTGTAGATGTCAACATAAATATTGCTTGTAGAAAATAACAAAAATAAACTACAGCTATATAAACAATTAATACTTGACCCGATTTCGAGAATGGAGTTACAGATTCGAATTCAGCGTGCAGAAAATACGTCTAAAACACCTATTCAACCATCGAGACCTCAAAGAGCCAATGGGAGGTCTGTGGTACCATTTATCACCACATGGTAGCACAGGGCAGAACTGGTGCTTCCAACAACGAAAAGCGCCCCGAGGCATATAACGCTAAGGGCGTCGAACACATGAGCCAGAACCTGCTGTCTGGAAGCATTGATGAATTATTTTAACACCGTTCAGCATTAAGATATCTGTGGTGGGTTTTGGTAAAGGGCAAGGGTGCAGAATAATTCTACATAGTGGCTGAAGTATCAAGGAATGTTGCGTACTTAAACAGCGATCTAAAAACACTCTAGTCTACTACGATTTGTGTCTTCGACGTTTTTATCCACCATATTGGATCTGCAATCTTGAATTCAAGAATTTTGACCTCAGATTCGTAACCAACGACCCAAAATACCCTAGTAAACAGCTATTTGTGGCTACATTCAGGAGTTTCGTGTTTTTGATCCGCCATATTGATCCTCCATCTTGAATTCTAGAACTCTCACCTCAGATTCGTAATCAGCGATACGTGAAACCCATTATATCGTCGGTGAAACCAAAACTGTAGGTATTTCAACACATACGCGCAACTATAATCTACAGTAATATGGAACATCCGTAAGGTAATTCGCGGGGGGGATTTGTGGGGGGCAAAGGGCGGTGTCAAGTGGGGTAGTTTGATAGTCTAACAGTGGTTGTTTGGGATCCTTGTTGAGTTGATTAAAACAACAAATTGTTTTACATGCTGAAATCAGTTCAATCCCCCCCCAGCTACTTGGAGGCGGTTTTTGGGGGGGAAGGAGTGGATTTCGGTCTTTGTGCCCATTGAGACTTTTGATCCACATGTTAAGAGCTATCAACCAGCGAAGTTTCAACAACATTAGCCGAAAGCCACTTTCCATAAGAAAAGTGCGAGGTCCTTTTCAAAAGTTTCAGTAAGACTTTTCCTACATCTCACGTTACTCATATTGTGTGTTGGACTCTTAAAAAATGTTGTTGAACATTCGTTCTGTGACGTTGCATCTCATAACCTTCGAACTTTGTGTGGAAAATTCGTAATTCGAACTATACCGGGAAACAAATGACGCTAAATGGGCGCATCCGCGCCGCACTTGATACAAATAAGAAGCAGTATGGTGGAAATTTTAGTTTGAAATCTGAAAGGAAGAAAGAAAAAAAAAAGCACATACGCGTTGAATCAAGTTTTGAATATTCTGAAAAAGACCAACGTGTGCTTAAGTAAGTCTATACTTTATGTGTCGTAGTAAAAGTTTCATCTACTTCCACGGTTGTTCGGGATCCTCCTATTTGGATGTTTTTAAAAAGAGCACTTTCTTGATTTGGAATCTTGCAAGAGGAGGGGGAGTGTTCTAGAACGTTACCTCTGTTTGTTTCATATTATAGAGTCATGTATTACACTGTATTACACTGTATTGGTGTATTACACAAGTAAGAAATTCAGCCCTTTTTGTTTCAATTTGGTACTATTTTTCAGCCCACTTCAGAGATTGGACTGTGGCAACACTGAACATGTTAACATTTCAAACTGCCAATAAGCAATGCGTACACATATGCGAATTCTGAGATGATAAACGCTTTGTATTGAAAATATTTTCATTCGCTCAATTCCGTGAAAGTGCTGTATTAAACGAAATTTGAACATAATGTTATTTTCTTAATTTTATACCATTAGTTGAACCTAGCAAACCAGTGCACTTATAGAGAACGCTCTAGATCAGTGCTATTCAACCGGGGCTACGCGAAGATGTTTCTAGGGGGTACATAATCCTAAAAGAAGCGTATTTATTAATGATCAATGTTGGAGAAAATACATGTAGTAAGTTCTAATGTGCACTTTACCCCCTGTAAATAGTCTTTTGATTGGCACACTCATTGTCCTTTTGTTGGGTTTCTATTTGTTCCCCTTTTTAATCAACAGAGCATGTGTAATAAGTTTAATAAATTAATTTCAATTTAATTTCTTTTAAACAGCTTCAGGAGGTGCATAATTGGATGGCGATGTAGGGGTACGCGGGAGAAAAGGTTGGATAGCGCTGCTCTAGATCATTGATTCTTAAATGCCACGGATCCGCTTTTTTTAGCATATAGTTTGATATTCTTAAGTAAAAATAAATTATATTTTAACTTCATCACGAAAAATACCAATATAATAATATGTTGTGCAATATAAAATATTATAACTTTATTTTTATTATAAATGAACCTGGAATTGACAATCTTAGTGTGTAAGTACTAAAGTTAAGCCTATAAACATTTATATAGTAAAATTAGGGGTAAAAGTGGATCTGAAAAGGTAGGGGACGTATGACGTCAAGCCTTCCCTCGTTCCTATTGTTGTCCATTGTAATTTTTTAGAAAGCGGGGGGACGCAGCAGATATTTTCTGGAAGCTGGGGACGACGTTCCAACGCGTTCCCCCTAACATTTACCCCTGAGTAAAATCAGAAATAATGATACACATGAAAACATTTTCACAGCTTCTACTACAAAAATGGTTAGGGGTACGGCAAAATGCACATTATAAAAGGATTTTGAAGTTTAAGAATCGCTAATCTAGACACAAGAAACTAGAAAGAGCCTGGTCAGATACAGGCTCGACACGCCTCGACTCGCCTTCTTTGTAGTTAGGCAATACTTTATTTCTCGGTAACTACTGCCCGCTTCTAAACGAAATTCGATGTACAAGTAGCCTACTGTGAAAAAAAATAAATGTTACTATATTTGGTGGCCAGGCTTTACCTGTCCCTGGCTCTGTCATTCAGCTTATTTTGTATGTGATACTTTGTTTCTCGGTAGCTACTGACAAGATCGAAATCAAATTTTACGGGCAAATAGCCATGATCAAGGGTATAAAAATTGAATATTTGGTAGCCGGTCTCGTCCAGGGACAGTTTCTGCTTGATTCGACTCGCTTATGCATGGTACTTTATTTCTCGGTAACTACTGGTCGCATATGAACGAAATTCCGTGGGCAAATAGCCTATCACCTAAGAACGTAAGATTGAGGAAAGGCCTTGGATATTGACAGACTCATCTCGATAACAGATTCTATGTTCCACAGCTTTGCACGCGGGTTCCAGTTTTGGGTTCACATCGGCTTCCCTTTATTCCTCAACTGGTATTTTATTGTAAGTGAGTATTGGCTACGACGAGAAATTTGTTTCATGATCTTGAAAATGAGCCGAGAATCGAGATTAGAAATATATTTTTAAATTCGAGGCATGACACATGACAATTCTTGTTTTTTTTTTTTTTTTTTTATGGGTATCAGGGACAACACTAACTAAAAACTAACTAACTCTAGTGCCTATGAACCCGGAGGTTCAATGCCGCGTTCACAAAAGCTCTCCACTTACTTCTAACCTTAGCTACCTGCATCCAGTTTCTACTTTGTATTCCAATCTCTGCGAGATCCATCTTAATATTCTCCTCCCATCTGCGCCTAGGTTTTCCTAATGATTGTTTTCCGATTGGTCTTCCAGTCAAGACTTTGAAAGCGTTTCTACTTTCTTCCATCCTAGCTACGTGACCTGACCACCTAAGCCTCCTAGACTTGACGACCCTAACAATGTTGGGTAAACCGTATAAATTGTGTAGTTCCTCGTTATGAAGTTTCCGCCATTCCCCATTTCCGTTCATCTTGGGTCCGAATATTCTTCTCAGGATCTTGTTCTCAAATACTTTCAATCTATGTTCTTCCCTCAGAGTAAGCGACCATGTTTCGCAACCATACAGAACAACAGGCATGATTATAATTTTGTATATTTTAAGCTTCGTGATGGACAACACTAGTTCACCCAAATCGTAGATTTGGAACACTGTTTTAGTGTAATGTGATTCATAGTAAAAGCTATAAATTGATAAAGTGAGCATAAATAGACTATAATTAAAGACGATTTATCAACTTTTAAAGATACACAAGTAATTACACAATAAACTGCAATATTAAATGTGGCTTAAATATTTCTATATTACTAGTACGTCATTTGTAGACCTGTCATGATACGGAAGGATTCTGATGACTTCTACATGAAATTAAGAAAAACAATAGGTCATAAATTTTGTACATAAATTTAGAAAGCAAGACAAACAAGGAAAGTCTTTTCGAGAATTGGGATGAGACGAGACGAGAAAATTTTATTTCTAATCTGGTCTTGTCTCGTTAGCAACACGGAAAGCTGGATTCTATTCTCTGTGATACCTCTATGGTTGGAATTCCACTTTAAGCTGCAGTTCCACGTCTCATAAGTAATCTTAATGATGAAAGGAACTCTAATGTGATTTAATCTAATATAATCTAATCATGGGCAACACTAATTAAATGATATCCTATGTAAGTAGAGTAGACTGTCGATAATTCGAGTCTTGGTACACAAATATTTCATTTAATCTGAAAGAAAAACGAAAGAAGCAATTTGTTTCTGACGAGTGTTTGAACTAAATTACGTTGTTATTTTTGGATACAATAATTTACTACATTCTTCCTGGTTGCTTCCGTTATTCTGATTGTAAGATATGTGGTCCATTTGTCATTTATAATAGTAAGTTTAAGTCTCGGTGTTCGATTGAAAGAATGACTGTTATATATATATATATATATATTCTTTTAAGAAAAGAAAACTACGTGAAGTTATAGGCCATTTGAAGACTACACTCAAGGAAAATCATAAAATCCTTTTCCATATAGTTTCCAAACCTGAACATGTGCTGAAGTGCTGCAGTATGTGGTAAGGGCAAACTGACGGCTGGAAACGACATTAAAAAATGGAGCAGTTCTGCTAATAACAGATTTCCGGAAAAAGCAGAACAAAGATATTAGATTTCTAAATAGTTATAGTATTCATAAGTATTAGAAATCTTAGAGAACGGCTATGTCCGTCTGTCTATCTGTATGTAGGTCGACAGGTAGCAGAGCAGAAAAAAGTAAGAAGTGTCGACACGCGTTTTTCTTCTCTTTTCTCTTTTCTTTTTTTTTTCTTTTTTTGAATTGGTTCAAGCGTGCCGACAATAGTTTCCATCTCCTTCGTTATACCTCTATGGAAACTGTAAGTGGTGAAAAGCAACTATTTCGGGTTTAAACGTTGATCACTATCAAAGAAAAATGGAAATAGCAAACAAACGAATTTTGAGAATCTACTTAGAGATTACTTCCCCATATTTGTCTTTCTCCTAAAATCGGAAATGATATAAATTCATTACCAGTCCCGATTGCAATACAAATCTCTGTGGAAGAGAAACGATAAGAAATATCGCGATTTTTTAAATCGATTCAGTGTTCGATTAATAGCTTATATCTTCTCCGTTGATCCTCTATTGAAACTTGAAATAGTAGTATCAAAAATTACAGGTTTCAATGTAGATCGATTAAGGCAAAAACAGTAATAAATAACAAGTGGGTTTTCGAAGTTGATTCATCTGAATGCTTATCCCTCTACTAAAATCGGAAGTGGTATAAATCCATTATCCCTTCCGGTTTCAATATTGATGAACTAAGTTGATTAAAAGTGGCAATGTATTTTGAGAAACTGTTTTCTGCAATCGATTAAGCGTTCAGATTCACTCTCCATTTAATCTCTCCCGAAGGCAGTAAGAGAAAGAAATATAGCACTTCTGGCTTCAATATTAATTTTCATAGGGCAAAAATTGTACCAGATAACTCAAAATGCCTTTCTTGATATATGATCTCTGCGTCCCAAGAATAAGTTCCTTGTCTGAGTTATACCACTACTACATATAGAAATTATAGAGTTTCTAGTTCTAGTTTCCATATCGAATTCGCATAATCCTGCCATAGTTTTAAGATGTAAAACAAAACTTCCCTGTTCTATTTATCTAGGATGGGGAATGGACGTCTATCCGAGGCTACTTTGTCCAGTGAGTTTAGATATTTGCGTGTGAGTGTGAAAATATGAGTGAGAATGAAATAAGAGAGGAAGGGACATGGGGATGGGGGACAGCCAAGGAAGGATCTGAAGACACAATTCTAAATTACTCCAGAGATCCAGGTCGCCCGCCAATCCACAGAGAACCCATACAAACCAAAAATCTCAACAGTTACCACGAGAAACTAGTTGATCTTTTAAAATTACTTTTTGTATATATAGAGTGTCTCAAAATTCTCCTGACATAGGGAAACTCTGTTATTATCAGAGTTACAACAAAATGTAAGAGGGGAAAATCGCCTCCAAATATGATGTTTTCATTCCAAAGTGAAGGATTTTTTAAAATCAGACGAACCGTTTGGGATGTACACTCTTTATGGGCCCAATGTTAAATGAAAATGCAACGTTGCCATTTACCTGGACCTACAACATAATGTGATTGGGGAAACGTTTGAAATAGGGGTTGGCCATTGACATGTTAGCGTAAAAGACAGTAACTTCATTCACTCATATCATGGTGAACTCCAGGAGTTTGGGTAAGGGCATGATCCATAAAGTACTCTTCATAGAATAATAGTTAATGAGGCGAGTAGCGAATTTAAGATTCAGTTGTTCAAATTACAAGGAATTAGATACTTTTGGGGGCGATAGTGTTAGTAGATCGTGGTGGCCGTAAATCGATTCGTGATCTGTAACTCGAAACCAGAATCTTGAAACCTTGCACTTATCACAGACTTTATAACAAATTCGTTAGATGTGGGATGTCAGGTTGATGTAATATATATAGATTTTGAAAAGGCATTTGACAGAGTCAATCACAAGGTACTATTACATAAGCTAGGCGAATATAATTTCTCTTCTCCCTTGATCAAGTTCTTTTCATCATATTTAAATAATCGAAAACAAACTGTTATCTACAAGGAATATAAACCATCTGATTATATTGCATATTCTGGAATTCCCCAGGGCTCTAATCTAGGTCCGTTATTGTTCCTTTTATTCATTAACGATCTCCCTGATCATATATCGTTAAGTAACAAATTGCTTTTTGCTGATGACCTCAAAATATACGGTAGGATAAAGACCATCCATGACTGTCTCGATTTATAACGTGACATGGAAAATATTGCTAATTGGTGTTCTCTTAACAAACTTAATGTAAACATAAACAAATGTAACATTTTATCGTTTACCAGAAACAAAAGTCAAATAGAGTTTGATTACTCAATGAATCAGATCTCACTAAATAGATTAAATTCAGTCAAAGATCTTGGAGTTATATTTGATACGAAACTGACATTTAATAACCATATAGAGAACATAGTTAACGAATCTTTCAAGATGTTAGGGTTCATTATTAGAATTGGAAAGGAATTTAACAATAGTACTACACTAGCAAAAATGTATTATGCCTATGTGCGATCAAAACTGGAATATGCTGCTGTGATTTGGAACCCATCACAACAGCAATACATACACCAACTGGAAAAGATCCAATCTAAATTTATCAAATACTTGACGTACAAGACAACTGGAATCTATCCATATTATGAAAATTATCTAACATTAATAGACAACTTCTGTATCCCTACACTTGAACAAAGGCGAAATGTGACAGATTTGATTTTTCTCCATAAAATAGTAGAAAACGAATTTAATTGCACAGATCTCATATCAACATTAAATTTTCATGTCCCGACACTTAAAACTCGTGCTAATAACTCTGGTCTGTTCCATTGCAAAAAAGCAAGGACCAACGTATTATTGAACTCACCAATTTGGAGAATGTGTTCTACTTATAACAAAATATGTATCAAACACAAAGAAATTGACATCTGCAATATGAACTCTATGTTTAAGAAAACTATTGTAAATGTATTATGTAATACACCAACACTATAATTGGGCTTATGCCTGTTGTGTTGATGGCAAATAAATAAAATAAATAAAAAAATAAATCTTTCAGTTTTGCTAAACCAGTCAATAGAAGGGCTCCATAGATTAAATTAGATCGAATGACGGTTTTGTAGAATCTGTTGATGGCTGCAGGTGACATATGAGAATTCTTGATGAGATATTTGATATGATACATAACGATAAGTGATTTACTCTTGAGACCATGTATTTGTGCTTTGAGATTAAACCTACTGTCGAATATAATTCCAAGGTATTTAGCTTTGACGTCTTGCGCGACTAACAAAGTTGAAGGATTGTTTGAATCCCTTGGAATGACGTTCAATAGGTCGTATCATCAGCAAATAACCCAAGATGAATGGTATTTGAATTTAGTACGGAAGTATCGTTAACGTAGAAAGTGTAAAGAAGAGGCCCAAGCATGGATTTTTGTGACTAGCTATGTATTGGTAGGAAATATTAGTCATTCATTCTGATTTGTGTAGTTCGAGTTTTTAGGAAGTAAAAGATCTAACGTATGGTAATACTTGGGAGGTTCCACTTAGTCAACCTGGTTAATAGGCCATCAATCCAGACGTATCAAAGGCGCTATTGAGATATATTGAGGTATAAAAGCAGTTTTATTTTTATTGAGCTGATCGTCTTCGAAATAATCATACAGGCACCAGAGTTGATTGTGATTGATCTATAATTTCTAGAAATAATTTCAGGTTCTTCTGGGCTGGGTATGAGGATAAAATAGTAATGTTTCCAAGCACTAGGAACACATCCAATCTTCAGACTTTTAGTGTAGAGATCAGATAGTTTGGTGAAGAATAGGGCTGATTTTTTTAAAATGGATAGCTTGAATTTTATAAGGTCCAGGAGCGGTATTTTGTTCTTCTGAAGAGCAGTCTTAATTCTTGTACAGTAATATCACATAAGTTGTGATACCCTGGTTGAGTGTCATTAAGATCAAGATCAATGGTATTTTGGTGAGAGTGTTAATGTTGGTAATTCTCTGCGCACATTCTACAATCTTACATTGTTTCCAGTTTTGAGCTGGAATATGTGCAAATTTGTCGGTCATTAATGAATCGAAAAGGTGCAATTTTTGTTCTCATTCTCTCCAAGGTTAGTAGAGAAGAAGGTTGGATCAAACCTTCAAAAAGTCGCTGATTGGCTGCTGATATTACATCACCACAGGAGCAGCGCCACAGAAGCACACAGTCACAGACAAACGATGCTTGGTATTTGGGGAAGAAATAATGATATTAATCGCTACATACCTTTTCTTTAATGATATTAATCGCTACATATCTTTTCTTTCCGGCTAACTGTTTATTTTGGGCTTCATATTAGTTGAGATTTTCGTCTTTAGGCTGAAGTTGATTTTTGATTGTTATTATTCATGTACTTCATGTGAACGAACAGCTTGTTCCCACAACAGCTTCATTAATGGTTAATACACATTAGGATGTTTTTCACCTATTTTTGCGATTATTTTATTTTTACATTATTTATTGAACAATATCTTTGCTGCCATTTCCATAATTGAAAATCAGCTAGAATCCTAATAATTTCTCTGATCGATGGTGGAGAACACCAGCGGCGCCTATTTCTGTATAACTTGGAGTAGGGACTTCAGGTATATATGCAAGCAAAGATTCAAGCAGATACAGTATATCCAAAATTTAGGGGGTCCAATCAAACGCTTGCGGGGCTTGTCCCACAGCTCCCCAGAATCGGTTCCATGAAATCCACCGCGTACACAGAACTCTGCAGAACTCTCAGATGTACTTCCTACTTGGGATGAAACATACCTCTAAGTAGTACCTAATAACGTGTGAAATTTTCTTCCTTAACCCTTTTAGGATTTTTTGTTACCATGGCGTAGTATCGCCTTTGACCGCTTATTTAAGTTTTACAACAGGTATTTAAGCCGGGTTTGTTTTATTGGTCAAGTAAAGGATGGACAAAAGAACATTCTAGATGCGTTTTGGAACCGATTGGTCAACTTGGCGTTGCCAAGTTTGGGCGGATGGGCATGACTCTTTTTTATCCTTTCTTGAAGCAAATTTCAAACAAAAATTCACGCCTTTAGTTTTCAAGATGTCACATTGAAACTTTATATACAAATTGTGTGTACCTTTGGGTATTTCCAAAATGTTTTTGAGATCCTTATGTGAAACCGTGGCTGGGCTCGAGGGGCGCAAGTGTTCCGAGCGGGTTTTTTTTTTTCAGAAAAAATTCCGGTTTTCCTGATTTTTACAGTTTAGGTGTACGATACGGACACATGAGTGAACCGTTGAAAAGGGGTCGTTGTGATGAAGACAATGGCGTTTAAACCATGACTCTTGGTTAAATAATAATGATGCTGTACATGTTTGAAGTATTTTTATATGAATATATGAAAAAAATGGCTCACCTTCAGACTTCCAAAAATTTCTCCCGACGTCAGTTTTCAAAATACAAGATTGAAATTTTGCACACGTATTACGTACATAACACCGTATTTCCTAAAAAAAAAAAAATCAATACGTGGACCCAAGCCCATGCCAGAAGGGCGCAAAAATTTCGATTTTTTTAAAAGAAAAAAATCTCTAAGCTTTTTCAATTTTACTGTTTTTGGTGTATAATACGGACAGGCGAGTGGTACCGTTGGAAAGTACGCTCTATTCAAAAAAAAAAAAAAAATGAAGTATGAACCGTAATCCTACGATAAATAGTAAGGAATCAGTAGCTGTTTGAGGGAAAGTCTAAAATTTACCTCAAAAAGTGAAAATGCTAAAAGGGTTAATGAGTGATGTATCCACCAAGAAATGGAAACTTTCACACTGATTTGATATATTGGAAACACAGAGTGAAAGTTGAAACGTTGATGTGGTCATTCCTTCGATAATAGAAAAGTCACGGTTTGTAAAAATGGGAGATAAAGTGACTCAATGGTGTAGCTTTTTCTTCTATTGCAAGGGGTTCCTACATTGTTACCAACAGGCCATATAAGCTTGTGGTAGACAATAGTGTCTGTAGGTTTTCTCTTAGGTTTCTTTCGGTTCCTCCCACATCCCCAACTCTAACAATTCTTTCACAATACATTCACCTGCATTAATTATCTGTCTCCTTAAGCCTATAGGACATAGAAATGGAAGATTTTTTTGTTTGTAAAAATGGGTCTTTTGTAACAGAATGATATACTACCTTTGCACCGGAGCTCCCTTATGGCTATATGGGTAGCGTACGGAATTTCATAGCGGGAGGTCGGGGTTCAATTCCCAGCAGGAGCTCATGTAGTTAGGATTCCACATTAAGTAGTAGGTTCACTTCTCATATGGCCTCGCTGCTGAAAGAGACGCTAAAATTTCTACAACAATGACAACTACGTTCCCACCTTTAGATTTTCTGCTGTACTTAGCACACTTGGCAATCTCGTATCCAGACATTCTTTTTACATTGTCATTTGTCAATAGCGTATACTTACAATATAATAAGAAACAACACATGCACATACACAAGTATATGAAATAGAACACCAATCAGAAAACTACAATACTAAGACACTAGCACTAAATTTTCGAAATAAGTCTATATTATTATTATTTTTTTAAATAGCACTTCAATAGCCCGCGTAAATTGCAAAATCCGAGAACTTTTACGCTCGTACTTAAAAGTTCTCTTGTTTTTTTTATCAATACATTAATTCTTCGCAGGGAGAACACTGGTTCAGTGATAGAGCGCTCACCTCTGATGCGTAGGATCCCTGGATCGATCCCCGGCCGAGTAAGTTTGTGGCGGACAACAAGGTGTCCGTTTTTCTCCCACATTCTCGTTCCAACGATTCTCGCATTACCATTCACTTAACCTTAATCATTTGTCTCCCTTAGCTTAAAGGGTATAATCGTGGGACGTTAAACCAAAAGATTTTATTTCATTCGTTCTTCGCCAAGATGACCATACGTCCCGTTTAAGCCGGGACAGTCCCTTATTTTCAACCGTTGTCCCGTTTTTTTCTTATTCTCAAACGGGTCGCCTAAATGTCCCGTTTTTAAACAAACATGACCCAGGTGTCCCGTAATTATTATTCAAAATATAAATGGTCAATGCTAATTCTACACTCTTCCTTACTAACACTCATTGGGAAGGTTCAGCCGTGTCTAGAACTCCTGAATATTCAAATGAAAATTGAGTGTTCTGTGGTTCAAGTGGAAATTGAGTGGGAATTCTGAGTGTTGAAGTAGTCAAAAGTATTGTTGGGTAGTACTTAAGTTAGAAACGGTGTGTTATCATTCTTACTTGTGTATTTTGTAAATTGAAAACACTGCTGAGTCCCAAAATGCAATGTGGAAGTCACCCCACCCCCCGTCGCCGATTGGTATGCGTCCCGTTTCTGAAAGTAAAAGTTCTGGTCACCTTGTTCTTCGCCCGAGAAGAATAAGGTTTATAAAAAATATTTGAAACCCCTTTTGTACTCCTTTAGATATGTTTAATTAAAGAGAAATGATAAATACGCAAATCACCCTTATAGCTAACTTCAATATTTTTCAAAAATTTCATTTCTAACGGTTCAACGGTTTCCTCACATTTTAAAATTACAAATCGGAAAGAAAAATTGTGTAGAAATCACTTTTTTTTAAAAAAAATCTTTAGGAAAGTGGTATTTTTGCAAACGCTGAGAAACGTCTTCATTTACTTTTAATTAGGAATTTGTAGGATGAGTTTCAATTCCATAATTTGGAGTGCTGGTGAGATATTCTACTTTTGACATACAATTTGAGCATTTGAATAAATATATGATACAAATTTAGCTCACCGTGTAACGTGGGTTCCTGTCACCACGGCATGGCGCGTCCTCAGGTTGCGGATCGAGGAGAAGGCCTCTAGATATAGAGGTTAGCTGCGAATATACTGAATAAGCAGTCGCGGACAGACGACTAGGAGTGGTCCTCCAGCTTGGGGGTTTGGGTAAGGCTAACACCCTCATCCTGTAAAAAAAGGTACTTGTTCAGAAACATTCACAAAAGCCTCGGACAAGGACTGATAACTTGGCACGACATCAGCAAAAGAAAATGGACATGAGATTTGGAACATGGAATATTAGAAGTCTTTACAGGACAGGCGCGTTAAAATCAGTAACGAGTGAGTTAGAGAAATACAGGATGGACTTAGTAGGAGTTCAGGAAGTTAGGTGGGAAGGAAATGGATCTGAGAATTCCGGAAATTTTACGTTCTTTTACGGGGAAGGAAATAAAAATCACCAGTTAGGAACAGGGTTTTTCGTTCACAAACGAATATTACCAGCAATTAAACGGGTTGAATTTGTTACTGATAGACTTTCTTTTATTACTCTTAAGGGACGGTGGTGTGATATTATTGTTTTAAATGTACATGCTCCAACTGAAGATAAGGGTGACGATATAAAAGATAGTTTTTACGAAGAAGTGGAACGGATATTTGACCAACTCCCGCGATACCATATGAAGATTCTATTAGGGGATTTCAATGCGAAGGTAGGACGAGAGGATATTTTCAAACCGATTATAGGGAACGAAAGTTTGCATAAGGAAAGTAATGACAACGGTGTTAGACTCGTGAACTTTGTAACATCCAAAACCTAATCGTGAAGAGCACAAAATTCCCACATCGCGATGTTCATAAATACACTTGGACATCACCAGACGGAAAAACACATAATCAAATTGATCACGTTTTAGTCGATAGAAGAAGACAATCTAGCATAATTGACGTCCGGTCGTTTAGAGGGGCTGATTGTGATACTGATCACTACCTGGTAGTAGCGATAATACGGGAGAGATTATCGTTGAATAAAGGTAATATTCAATGTCCGAAAACGGAGAGATTTAATTTAAAGAAATTAGAAGAGAGCCAGGTAAGAGAGGAATACCAGATTGAAGTTTCGAATAGATTCTCGGTCTTAGAAGACTCGGAGTGCACTAGTGTTGAGGATACTTGGATTGAAATTAGAGATAGCATTAAAAGTTCAGCAATAGAAAAATTGGGACACGCGGAAATACGTAGGAACAAACCATGGTTCGACCAAGAATGCGTTAAACTAGCAGAGAAGAGAAAACAGGCAAAATTACGGTGGCTACAAAATCCGAATGAAATAACTACACAAAATTTCGCAGATATCAGGCGGGAAACTTCCAAAACTTTTAGAACAAAGAAACGGGATTTTTTGAAAGCTAAAATTAAGGAACTTGAAGATAATAGTAAAAATAAAAATATTCGGGACATGTATAAGGGGATCAGCGAATTTAAGAAAGGCTATCAACCTCGTGCTTATATATTAAAGAAATCTGACGGAACAGTTCTCACTGATACGGATAGCATCTTAAATAGATGGAAAGATTTCTTTGACGATTTGCTGAACACGCAGCCAAAAACTAATGTGCGTGGAGAAAAGGAGATACACACCGCAGAACCGTATATTCCAGAACCCAATCGAATAGAAGTGGAAGCCGCTATAAAGAAATTAAAGAAACACAAATCTCCGGGTGTAGATGAAATTCCGACTGAGTTAATTTTAGCTGGAGGCAAAAAATTGTGGAACAAGATACACAAACTCATTCTCCTTATCTGGAACAAGGAAGAATTGCCACAAGAGTGGAAAGAGTCAATCATTGTTCCAATTCACAAGAAAGGCGACAAAACTGACTGTAATAATTATCGAGGCATTTCTCTTCTGTCAACATCCTATAAAATCCTTTCAAATATTCTGTTAGCAAGACTGACTCCATACGCAGATGAAATTATTGGAGATTATCAGTGCGGATTTAGACGAAATCGATCAACTATCGACCAAATATTTACCATTCGCCAAATACTCGAAAAGAAGTGGGAATACAATACCCCGGTACATCAACTATTTATTGATTTTAGAAAGGCTTACGACTCGGTTAGGAGAGAAACATTATACAACGTTCTTACAGAACTTGGAATACCGAGAAAGCTAATTAGATTAATTAAGATATGTTTAAGTGAATCCCAAAGTAAAGTCCGGGTAGGAAAATTTTTGTCCACGAGCTTCCACGTTGAAAATGGCCTGAAACAAGGAGATGCGTTGTCGCCATTATTATTTAACTTTGTGCTGGAATACGCCATAAGGAAAATCAAAGATAGCAACCAGGGCCTAGAGTTGAACGGCATTCACCAGGTTATGGCATATGCTGATGATGTAAATTTAATAGGGGAGGATAGGAGAACAGTAGAAATAAATGCAGAGATCTTATTAAACGCTTGCAGGGACATGGGTTTAGAAGTAAATGCAGAGAAAACTAAATACATGGAAGTGTGTCGGGACCGTAATACGGCAAATTGTGGAGGCGTTAAAATATTAAATAATGCTTTTGATAAAGTGGATACTTTCAAATATTTAGGATCAATATTAACAGACGAAAATCATATTCACGAAGAAATTAAATGTCGACTAAAAGCAGGGAATTCGTGTTACTACTCGGTTCAAAATCTCTTGTCGTCGCGAATTCTGTCGAGGAATTTGAAGCTTAAAATATATATAAAACGATAATCGTGCCTGTTGTTCTGTATGGTTGCGAAACATTGTCGCTTACTCTGAGGGAAGAACATAGACTGAAAGTATTTGAGAACAGGATCCTGAGAAGAATATTCGGACCCAAGAGGAACGAGAATGGGGAATGGCGGAAGCTTCATAACGAGGAACTACATAGTTTATACGGTTTACCCAACATTGTTAGGGTCGTCAAGTCTAGGAGGCTTAGGTGGGCAGGTCATGTAGCTAGAATGGAAGAAAGTAGAAACGCTTTCAAAGTCTTGACTGGTAGACCCATAGGAAAACGACCATTAGGAGGACCTAGGCGCAGATGGGAGGATAATATTAAGATGGATCTCGCAGAGATAGGAATACAAAGGAAAAATTGGATGCAATTAGCTAAGGATAGAAGTCAGTGGAGAGCTTTTGTGAACGCGGCACTGAACCTCCGGGTTCCATAGGCCATAGAGTTAGTTAGTTAGTTAGTACAAATTTAGCTCAAGTTGCGTGTTAAGTATGTTCAAAAAATCATTTGAATTGGTTCAACAACTTTCTCGTGAAAATGCTACATACAATGTCCTTTCCCCCCTTTTATTTTTTTTGAATACTCACCTGCTCTTATCCTGACGTCATACGCATAGCAGCAATTTAAAATAAATGTGTGTTTTATTTCCCAGAACCTTCATTCAGCCTACCAAGAAATAACATACAAAAGTAATTATACGTCCCTCTCTCTTTAGGGTGATGAGATGACAGACTATAACTTGCGTTGCTTTGACTCCCTTGTTAAGATAAGAAACAAAACTGAAACAATTAAATGACTACCGGTATTAGTTATATTTTGAAATTTAAATGGTTTCAAAATTAAATATACTCTAGCTGTGCTAGTGTTTGTGAAATTTTAAACACATTTTTTCTTTCCACACAATTCGTGCTTTAAATAGTTCGTGCCAGGTTACAACTCCATACAACTTTAATTATTAAAACTGTACTATAACTTAACGTTTTAAATAAGGAGTCACCTAATGTGTAAAAAAACAAGTTAATTCAAGCAAACGTGTAGGACATCTCTCAACAGTCAACAACTAAGCGTTTATAATGTTTATGTTTCAATTCACACATTCGAACGGACATTCAAAATCCCTAATTATGGATATTAAGTATATTTCTGAATCCAAGTGGGGCTTTTCACTGCAATTTCGTGGCCACAAAATTACTTTTCGCGAGATATAATGTCAAGTTTGTCTTTACTGAACACAATCAGCACCTTCTCTATCAAGGGCACTGATTTCTCTGTAAATTTGAGCGGGCCAATTCAGATGCAGAATACATAAGAATTTTAAGACAATTTGCATTCAAATTATGCCAAATATTGTATATTCGTAAATAAAATATGGGTATTCACAAGAGCTATGGGGCCCCGGCCCCCTCAACCCGCCAGGATCGGCGCTCTTGCCTTCTATTAAACTCTAAGCCCTTTTCCATACGTAACCATTGAGTTGCACCACTGCGTGTGAAGCATTGCTTTAAATTGGAGCTTTCGTGTGGAGCAACTACTGTTACTTCCACTAAAACAGTCGCTGCTACCGTCTGCTTTAAGCAACCATATCTAGCAACTCTCAGGATCCGCCACTAGTGAAGAAGCATTGTGTTAAGTGGAAGCTTTAGTATGGGATACTGCGATGGCCACCACCGCCACATATCTTTTGTTTTAAAAAGTTGGATTACTAATTGGAGATGAAAAATGCACAATTGTTTATTGCTTAAAACTTACCTTATTTTAGACCATATACTGGAGCTCTCGACTGTCTTAAAAGTATAAACTATTCCTATATTTTGTGTTAAAATGCAGTATTATTCCTTTGATGAATGCTAAGATACCAGGAATATATTTGTTGCCTGCTTCTTTATACAACTACCATCTTCCAAATTATTTTTTTAATCCTTATATTTTTGTAACCTGCAAGGTACCCATGGGAAGTACCCATGTTTTGTACCTTGTATTACTTATCCGATTACCAGCCATCGCTATTTGCCAAATGAAACATTTCCGGATCTTCTATTATTATTATTATTATTATTATTATTATTATTATTATTATTATTATTATTATTATTATTATTATTCAACCACTAAAGAAAGAAGTAAAGGAAGGAAATCTCTAGACAAAACGAAGCATACGTCAATGGAATTCCTCGTAACTAAGTATACAGGATTCTGGATTTGATTCTTGGTGGTAGGTACCGTAGTTTGGAAAGTTAAATGTCATCTTCCAGTTTAATTTCCCACGATTATGATCGTAGGCTAAGGGAGACGATGATTAAAACAAGTCAATGATGATTGAAGAATTGGTAGAATGAGATTATGGGAGGAAACGGAGTACCCCCCAGAAAACCCACAGGCACTATGTTGTCCACCGAAAATCTATTTGCTCGGGGATCGAATCAGGGACCCAACGCACAAGAGATATACACTCGCCCGCCGTTCAGAGTCCCCCACCCCACTCTATTATAATAATCCGATCTTCAAACTCTTTTTATACAGTTTTTCCTTGGACCACGATCTAAAAAAAGTCATTGTCAATAATTTTCGCTTGGTCTAATACTTTAAGAGATATTCGTGGAAATACGTAAAATTTTACATTTTTATGTGTATTTTTCCGGTTTTTATATTTTAACTTTTGTGTATTCGATAATAATTTGTACAAACGCTTCAAATAAAAGTTGTAGAGAACTTCTTTAGCTTTAAAACGGTGTATATATTAATATACCTACTTAGAAGTATGGGAACGTGTAAAAGAGCGCCTTAAGAATGCGAAGTGCGTAATCTGCAGTACCACACACACCGGTGCCCGACAGCCGCTCCCTGCCAATTGTTTAGTCGACTTTAACATGCCAACATAATAGTAGAGTGTTTCTTATGGTTTGCATCGTAAGTGGTGGTGTTCTGTTATTTTGATCCAGTTTGTGTTCATTAGGACAATCCATGGTTGATTAATATTTTACCTAAATAGAATTTTCGGTAAGTAAGTATAGATTTTGGACTACCTTTTACTTAAATGTGACTTTTAAGTTAAAATCTCTTATTCATTTAATTTTCGAAGTCTATTTAGTCTATTTAGTAAGTCTAGTGATATATATATATATATATATATATATATATATATATATATATATATATATATATATATATATATATATATATCAAATCTGAGCTTGAAAACAGGCCAGTTGTTAGAGCTACATACGAAGGTCAAAATTGTGTATTTCACAAAAGTAAATGTACCAATTAGTTTCTTACATCTACCTGTAAACTGAACTTTGTCAATTAAATTATGTGTCTTCGCTATGAAATTGCATTGTCACTATGCAAGGGCGCCGATCCTGGGAAGGGGAGGCGGGCACCCCCAAAGCTCATGTGGACCCCTATTGTATTTATGAATATACAATATTTGGCATAATTTGAATTTAATTTCTCTTAAAATTCTCAGATATATATATACCTTCTTCATCTGAATGGACCCCCCCCCCCAAATTTACAGAGAAATAAGCGCTCTTGCCACTATGGAGACTTTGAAGTATTTTAATTTATCAAAAGTAATACGAAGAAAATTTAATGTTTAAATTTATGGAGTCAAGTGTTAAGATTGAGTTTCCAAGTATATTCGTATTGTTAAAAGCGACCAGAGTTACTTCAGTGAAGTTTCAAGAGAACAAACAACAACAACAACAACAACAACAACAAAAATACTCAAAAACAGCAAGGATATGGAGTGTAGTTTCTTATTTTGTGTCCTCTATTATTGCCGTTCTCTAATATATATATCGGGTGTTGCAAAATAAGTGTTAAAACTCTCAACCACTGTGTAGAGGACACCAAAAGAAGAAGAAAGTTCTCTTCAACTTTGGTGGAATGCCACTAGTTTCGGAGATACAACTCACCTCAATCGTGGGAAAGTAAATTCTAGAGACCTGCATTCAAAAACTATCCAACGTAGAAAGTGCAGCTTAAAAACTCACAAGGAAAGTCATACCTGCTCTATTTAAAAATGCAGGTTTCAAAACTCTGCAAGGTATGCGCGAGGGATGTTCCAGGGTACTGAAAAAACGTCGATGAAATTCACTGTCGGTTTTTGAGTCCGTTTTGAAATTCATTGAATATTTTTTGGGAACTGCTATAACACTTTCTAAACAATATGTGGAGATTAGAGATACAAGAAAAAAGGGACGAGGCAAATTTGGAAAAAGTTCACTATATGGCTTACATTACACAATCCGTTCACTAAGTTATCTGGAGAACTCCTTTCTTTATCATCTGGATATGTGTCTGATGATTCTGTCAACTGTGATGAGGTTGAAATAGGAGTCTCGGCGATGGAAAAAATAAAAGTCATTTTTTTCTTTAGCGATTTACAGTTTCATAGAAGCGATTGGTGAAAACTCAAGCTAAACCAGGAAGTGAAAGTTCGATCAAAGGAAGTGACAGTCAATCCTCAACAGCTTTTCTATAGGATATTGTCTATTTGTGACAATCCAAACAAATTTTTAATATATATAAATAATGTAGCAAATATCAAACTAAATGGTACGTTAGTATTATTCGCTGACGATATGTATGTACTACACAGCGGAAGATAAAAATACCATAGAAAATATAATACAGCAGGATCTAAGTCTACTGCAGGATTGGTTGAATTGCAATAAACTTTCACTAAATGTAAAAAAAAGTATATATAAGTAACCATAAGAAAACAGATATCCATGTAGACCATAATATAAATATTTTTTGCAAGGTCAACAAATAAGAAGAGCCACTGAAACTAAATACCTAGGAATAATAATTAATCAGCATCTTGAATGGGGACCACACATAGCATTTTTGTGTAAAAAATCTTACCAATAATAGGGGTGTTTAATAGATTTTGAAATATATTATCGCCGAACCTTAAAAAACTTTCTACTATGCTTATGTATACTCTCATCTAACTTACATGAACATATTATGGGGACGTTCGAACAAAAGTGCACTGCATCCACTACAAATTTTGCAGAATAGGGCATTACGTACCCTCTGCAATCTGCCACGCTCAAACCCAAATGTAAATACCTATAGCACGTCTAAAGTATTACCAATAGATTATTTAGCTAAAGAATCAGCTATGTATTATATGTTTAATGTTATGAATAATAATATACATCATAATATAATAGTAAATAAAATAATCACTTTCATAATTATGAGACAAGACATAAAGAACAAATACATGTGGAATCTTATTCTTTAAAAACATACGGAAAAGGAGAGGTTAAGAACTATCTGATAGAAGCCTTCAATGAAATTCCAACTGAATACAAACAGTTGAAATCAAAATCTTGATTCAAAAAACGGATAAGAGAGCTATTATGGCAGAAACTAAGAATATGAAGTGTAATTATATAAGGAACAGCATTTTAAAAAAAAGTAGCAAGTAAATGGAAGGATAAACTCAACAGATATTGCCTTATTTTTATTCTTGTTTATGTATATCTATTATGTATCAGCAGCTTAATTTTGTATTTCAGTATGTATAAGCAATGTAACTGTATTGCACCTTAAAGTGAGTCCAAGACTCGTTGGGGCTTGGAGTCTGATATAAATAAACAAATAAAAATTAAAAGAATAGCTATCATATGAGCTAGCATCTAGACCGCCTTCTCTTTTTGACGATGTTTTACTCCGTGTAGGCACGAAATCCTCATTGCTGAAGATATTCCAAGGCGGTTTGCAAAAAGATATTGATGTAAGTGATGCAACATTTGTAGTCGATGGAGAATTTCTGATTCATTATGTGAGATGTCCGAATGATTCCACATATGGAGTAATAGTTAAAAGTTATTGTGACTATGTAATATCTAACTATGGAGAAAATGCTAGTATAATTTTTGATGGATATCCGGAGCATTCGACCACTAAACACGAGGAGCAACATTGAAGAGCTGCAAATAAAACTTCATGCAAAATAAACTTTGAGGATAACACAAAAAGGTTTAACAGCCAAAGAAAACTTTTTAGGAAATAAGGAAAACAAGAGGAAAATGTTGGGAGCAGTAGCATCAGAATTGTTCAAAAGTGGTATATTAGTTTACACGGCAGAAGAAGATGCTGATGTTCATATAGTGGAAGTTGCCACAGGAAAATTAAATCAGTGTTCCAAGATCGTTGTTGTAGGTTTGGACACTGATTTTTTGATCCTTTTAGTGGCCCTTACTTTTCAGAAAGAAGAAAAAAATAGTATGTATTTTTGTAAATAAATAGGCGGTAAGGATCGAAACAAAGTATTTTCTAACATTCAAATGTAAGTTGAACAAAACAAAGAAATCGGAGGAAGTCTTATTTACCCATGCAATAACTGATTGCGACACTACGTCTTGTTTTTGTGGTTTAGGAAAGGTAAAAGGAATAGAAATGAAATTCTTTTCTGACGCTAAGAAGTGGGGAACATTTTGTATGGACTGAACAGGTACTCAAACTTGAATAAAGCCCGATACTTCAAATGCACTATGCTCAGAAGAAAGTCAAATTTGAGATCGAATTTCGATTAGGATAAACTACCTTCAACAACAAAAGCATGTCAACAGCACTTACTAAGAGTTTATTTCAAGTACAGAGATGGTTGGGAACCAATTTGCCAACTACTGAGTGGGGATGGAAGCTAGAGTCCGTAAGAGAAATTGGAGGAGGGAGAAAACTACTAAAACCAGTTATCTCTTAAAAGCCTTTTGCACCAGATAACCTGTTGTATTTAGTGTCGTGTTCTTACAAAACTAATTAAGGGGATTATTGTAAGTGATGTCAGATGTGAATTGTTCTGCTATGTGCAAAGATTGTAATGGTCTCTCATGTTACAACGGAGCAACTATGGATGTAGGTCAAAACGAAATTGATTAAGAATAATAGCGTGTATATATTGTAAATAGTGTTAAATGCCTTCAATATAGACAGGAATTGTATATATGAATTATTGATAAGATGATGTGTAAACAAAAGTAAAGAAATGAATAATGAACATAACATGTACATACAAAAATTGTAATATTAGCTAGCGGTTGGTGGGAGGTCCGTTATTTCATGAATGGCAATGATTATTTTTAATAGATAATATTGTCAATTTATTCACAGCTGCCAGTTGTCAGTCTGGTCCATAATGGAACCACCCTATATCATATGACTTAAGACAAAAGCCCTCTTGAATCGAAACTGACAAAAAGAAAAAAAATACGTGAAATTGAAAAATATGGCTTGGCTCGACGTAGGGACCGTGAGTGTAACGGCTCAGATTACAAACAAAGCAAGAAAAGGAATGAAATGGGCCCATTTTTTGATATTGCGTGAGGGTCCACGCAATCTTATGCTACGGTATTTGAAGTAAACAAGGCGAGCGAGGGCCCGGCAACTCTGCGAAGTTTTTATACGTTCCCATACGCAAAGGTGCCTTTTTATACGTTCCCATACCTCTAACAAGGAAGGACATGAACTTGTCATCCGGACCTCCGATTCAAACCTATTAATTCGATAAACATAACAAAGATATGTTTTTGCACAAAAAAATTAAGTGCCATGGACAAAGGAGTAAGTCCCTGGGGTCCATTAACCCTGTTAGTATAAAGAAAATCGTAGACTCGCAGTGAAATAATTATTGCATCAACACTGTTCACTGGAAGGTCATGGTTTATAGCTCATTCTCTTCAGCATAAAACAAGCTTTCCAAATGTGCTATGTATTGGGGCCCATAACGTACTTGAACAGGGAAATTGGGAGAATGTCCGGAAAATTCCCTCCAGAAATCCCTGCCATCAAGTTTGGACAACCCTGGAGTGGCTCCGGGCAAACGCACACGATCGAAGTGTATCTCGAAAAATACTATAGGGGATAAGAAATGTGTGTACCAAGTTTTGTATTGATAGACGGAATAGATATAAGGAAAAGGCTTGCATACAAATACACACTTTTCCCTCATATCTATTCAGTATGAGGGGAAAGTGTGAGTATGCATGAGGGGAAAGTATGTATACAAGTATCATCCCCTCAAGTATGATACTTGTGTACTTGTATGTATACTCCAGAAACCTATATTTAGATTTGAACTTTTGTCACATTTCTTCAATTACATAATAGCAATACTTTTAAAATAATAATTATTATAAAATGTATTTTAAAAATTGTAAGGGGTCAAATTTGTGTACGTAAAATGAGGTATTTACAGCAGCGTATTTAGGGATGTCCCCCGGCTCGAGTTCTCCCGATTGAGTGCAAAGGTTTTTTTTAATGTACTTGTAGCGATGAGAGAAAAACTCACGAAATTGTCACTTAATGTCTCTTGTCGAAATGCAGAACAAAAGACAGCATATCTGCAACAGAATAACCCATCCCTCTTCACCTCTCCCCCCTACACACACACACACACACACACACACACACACACACACACACACACCAACAAACACTTTTAACAAGCGAGTATGTTATTGCAGCGGAACGCTTTAAGCCCTCCTCCAATTCTGCTTTCTGCTTTGGGCATTTTTCTCCTGAGCATGTTTGTTAATGTATAAATACAGTATATATATATATATATATATATATATATATATATATATATATATATATATATATATATATATATATGTGTGTGTGTGTGTGTGTGTGTGTGTGTGTGACTGGGTTTGAACGGCATCGGAAGTGTCATTGTTTATCTCAGCGACCCCGAAAACTATGGATTTGACACTAATATCTGTCATTTTAAATCGTGTTTATGTATCTCTTCCTTTCCTTAGTTACACTCTCAAAGTGAAGTGACTAAAAAATCCCAGGACCAAAACTCATTTATGTTGAAAATTTGATCGAGATTGGTTAGGTGGTTCAAGAGTTATTAAGTCACAAACATAGTCATTTATATATATATATATATATATATATATATATATATATATATATATATATATATATACAGGGACGGATCCAGGATATGATCAAGGGAGGGGCTAAACCATATTTGGTCGTTTTATCCAGCGTAAAGCAGGATTGAAGTCCATTTTATCCAGTGTATACCTGAGCGTCAAGGGGGAGACTATAGCCCCTATAGCCCCGCTTGGATCCGCCACTGTATATATATATATATATATAATATGTGTGTGTGTGTGTGTGTGTTTGTGTGTGTAATAGCCATACTTGCATATCTGGATTCATGTTCAATATAAAATAGGAACATGTTGTATTCAGTTTTGCCCCAATAATTTTCAACCCCTCACCCCATTGAAAATGTGTGGATACGCGCCTGTAATTTAGTTATAAACAGTCGGCTACTTATAATATTCACTTTATCTGAGATCGAATCAATGCTACAAAACAAAAGATAGCAATTTATTTTATATTGAAACCAGAAAAACACAGCAGATACTTACATTCGAGTATCTTGTGTGTCGTAGTAACAAAACTAAGTAAACAAGAATCCATATTGATCAAAAGTAATACAAGTAAATACTCAAGAAGAGGAAAATGAAGCAGAATAGAAAGATCTTACCTTGTATATTTGCTCCGACTTTCAGTAAACAACATGTTTTTTTAAAAAATGAAGAAAAGAACAAAACACTACATACTAAAAGGATATATATATATATAAAGCAATATTCTAAAGGAAGAAATTGTTTTTGTACTTGTGGTAAACAAATCATGACAATGTAAATATATTTTCCAATTTTCTCATCATAAGCAAAGCAGACTGATAAAGCTGTTAACAAAAATATTGGCATTATGTTTATTTCATGAAAATACTTTAAAAAGAAGCAAAACTACTAGGATTTTATTGTTTCTTGTATGATATGAAATCCATTCATTGAATGATACGTATGATATGAAAAGTCTAAGTGAGCTTCGAAAAGTTACTGAAAAATGAAATATAGGAATTTATTATTAATGAATCATTTAAAGATATCATAATTTATTTTATGATAAAGAAGCAATGTTCATAGTTATTAAACTATTTAATGTCTTTTTTTAAACAAAGATATATCTACACTGTATTATTGATCCATCATAGATACACGATTAACAATTGTTGGATCTCGTGTTCCGGTTATTCTTACTGAAACATTCCATGGTTTCCAGTAATCCTATCAGATACGTTCAGGTGTGGTATCTTTAAAATTAGGGATTTGACCAGCTTCCAGCCAGAAACTTCTTTTAGACTTCCATTATTAGTGTTTTCACTATAAACATTCTGCTCACTGTGTGTAGAAGCACTATGAAACAAACACCTGAATATATATATATATATATATATATATATATATATATATATATATATATATATATATATATATATAATGGAAAATCTGACTTTGCAAAATCTATTCATTGAATAATCAAATTTGTTATGTTTTAGAGTGCTTACAAACTTAAGGTGATTAATTGTTAGATGTATCCTTTTGTTTTTCCATATCTATTATTATAATCAGTGTAATAATAATATTTATCATACGTGTAACGTGTTGTTTGTAAAGTTACCAACATGTGTTAATAGTCTTTTATTTGCTTTTATGCTAACAGGAATTGTTTACTTTCTAGAAGTTTAGGTTTGTCGGCTAGTTTTAACTTATGGAGTCAGTTTGTAGACATTCTGTATGTATTTGTCATATGATTTCGTTTGTTACCTGCCAAGTGTTACTCTACTGCAGATAGGCTATATAATGATTGTATAGGATATACAAGAGAGATCATTTAAAGTTCTCCCTTTACCCAGTTGTAGTTAATGTAGAAAACTCACATTTTACATGTGCATTGCTACATATCTCTAGAGGCTATGAAAAAATTTCATATTTTAACTTCCAAAATTTTGGGTATTACTTTCACTAAATTAAAAGAATGTAAAGATGAATCCATTTCAATTCCGAGCGGTGACTGTTTCTGTATTTGAGAGGCCCCACACCGAAGGAATATTTGAGGAAATAAAAGAGACTTATGGATATTAGATTTCATCACATAATGTTGTGAAGTGTAAACTGTGGTCGGATTTCTGTAGAAAAGGGTGAGTCCAGTCCGACATTGATAAAGACACCACTAGACAAGTAGAAGCCACAATCTTAGAGGATCGCCGCATTAGCATTCGCCAATTAGCTGAAGATGTGAAGATAAATTTGTACTTCATTTGAAAAATAATCCATGAGCAGCTGCGGATGCATAAGGTATTTGCTCTATGAATTTGCGTGACATCTTTTCAAAGATAGCAACAGGTCACTTGCTCCCAGGGGCTTTTGATCATCTATTACGAAAACTAGAAGGACTTTTTGAACAGAATAGTAACTTAGGATAAAACTTGGGTCCATCACTACATCCAGAGACAAAGGTCCAGTAAAAACAGTTTAAATTTACTTACTCACAACTCCAAAGAAGCCTGGGGTCCAACCCTAACGTTGAATGTCATGCTAAGTTTGTTTGGGATTATCGTGCAGTAGTAATGGTGGATTTCCTGGAGAAGAGTATCACAATTACAGGGCCATACTATGCCTAATTGTAGCAGAAATTAGGACATTCTATCAAAACCAAGACATGCTGATCAATCCTTCGAGGCAATGCTTCAGCTCATAACTTCCATGTTGTCCAGACAGAAGATTTTGTGCGTATGAAATCTTTCCCCATTTCCATACTTCCCTGATCTTGCACATCAGACTTGATCGCAACCGTTGCGGAAATATAAGCTTGAAAAGTTAGAAATTGAGCTCCATACTATACATTACAAAGTTAGATTCCGGGTCAGATTTTTCGGAAACGGTCGAGTAAGGAAACTCAGCGAATACATACCAAATTAGTGTGGGGGGCACAGCACCTTTCGAATGAAAAAATTGTGTCCCCGTGGCACTAGCAGGGTCCCAGGCGGGGTTCAACTCAAAATTTGCAAATGGAACTTGGGGTCAAGTAGCATATTGTATGAAAGCTATTGTTAAATAAAATAAGATAGAACAAATCTCAACACTCTATGATAATCCTGTGCAAACGGACAACTGGTCAAAATGTCAATGCAACCTACATCAGAAAATCTATGGCCACGCTTCTAAATCCGTTAAGTTGTGACAATAACAAGACAGAAAAACACGTCGAGCATGTATCCATTTTCGTGTTATGTTCTTTTGGAACAAGGTATCCAACGGTCATAGTCTCGACTCGAAGTCAGAGTTACACTTGGATAGGTTCCCTCGTAATTTTATTTTATTTATTTATTATTAGTATAGCGTGGTAAATTCAAGAGTAAATTCAAGAGTTTCTGCTTCTCAAGATGGGAATTTCTAACGTTTAAGGTTGTTATTACTGCAAGTGGAGATTCTAGTCAAATCTTCTGTTATTTATTTAGTAGCCTTACTTTTTAAGACTGATATCTTCCTTCTTTTTCATTTATTATGCCTTCTTTCGCTTCGGTTACAGGTAATCCGCATTTGTAGATCGATACTCTACAAGTGACCTTGAAGATATAAAAGATTTTCTAAGAACTTGCAAACCTGTGCTAGCAAGATGTACTATGTAGAAGTATTTAGTATAATCGTTGTGTTCTCAGGCAGAGTTATTTTGTTTCGATCAACAATTGCGTGCTGCGTATTACAAGAACAATCAGTAATTCCAAAATAAAAGTGCAGAACTCTTATATCATGTAAATCAAAAATAGTACGGCTGGCTACTAGGTTGTAGTCAGTACATAGTATTGACTGACATAGATAATAGTACATAGTATTGATGACTAGGTTCAATATTTCAAATCAAGTATTATACTATGGCATCCGGGTATAATGCGATTTGACTACTAAGGAAATTACTTCAAGTCAAATATTATGCACCGGAAACTTAGGACAATACTCTATGTTAAACATTTTCTATCTGGGAACTGGGGACGGTATTTCAAATCAATCTTAAGGTACAACAATCGAGGATACTATCCTTCGTCAAACATTATGCTATGACTACTGAAGACAGTATTCCAAGACAAACATTCCTTGGGCGAAGGATTGCCTGGTCGAATCACGATCACACTATCAACTACAATATATTTATGTGAGAGTTCACGTATCGCACGACCTCTCTTCAAGCATAACCTTTGTTTCCTATTACTTGATTTGAATAATCATCCTTAACTTTCATTAACAAATATCTTATTTAGTAGTTAAATATTTTTGGTCCTGATCTCACATTTGGGACCATATTTTCTATAGAAAGAAAATTTAAGATCATCAGCATTGTCAAAGTATAGCAAATGGTATCATGCACGAGTAACAGTCACCTGCTTCCCCTTTGTATTATGGGTAAATATTTAAATACGTAGACTGCCTCGGGATTCATAAACAGCCTTCACGATCTAACCGACACCTGAGCTCCTCACAATTGTGTATTCTTTATCATCACCTTGTTGTTCTCTGTTAATATAACATGAATCTATATAGGATAGCCATGTAGAAGAGAAAAAAACGTAACTACTCCTCTAGGGTGTTCGTGGACATAGACTGCTTTGAAAGACCGTTTCTGCAGATACTTTCCCTCAAGATTCTATACAGAGCTTTTTCTCCATCTCACCACATTATGGCTACGTTCTGCATTTCAGCTTTTTCTGAGAAACTGTTTCTTGTTGTGACTAAAAGTTCTTTCTCTCTAAAGATTTTTGTTCACAAAGATTCTAACATGCCTGTGGCAGGACAAGGACTGATATATCAGAAGAAGAGAGTACGGAAAAGAAGCAACAGCAGTGAGAACGTTTTGCCTTGAGCGTACTATAGAGAGCTCATCATATATACATTATTGTAGACGTTAACGATTGTACTTTTTTTTTAATGAAATGATATGATAATTTATTCCCGAACTAATAACTAACTTCCTTGAAAGTTAACATTTAAATTACGTACTTATCATGGTTTTCACTCATTGTTTTGGAAATTATTTATATATATATAAATGATGTATCATTAATATTTTCCACTTTCTAAACATTAAGTACTGTTTCATTCAGCGTATTCAGGGTAAGATTCAGTTTTTAGTCGTTTCCTCTTCAAAAGATATTAAGGGAAAAATAAACATTTATTATATTAACATATATACATATATAAATCGGATGTGTCCTGACATAATATGAGCTTGGTAATTGAAAAGTCTATTAATGAAATTTGCATACGCCACTGATTTTACACAATTGATATAATTGTTCCGAAGAGTAGCTTCCTATTTTCACTGATAGAGATGTCCTTAGTAATTAGGTATTATAATTGCCACTATAGTTTTGCTAGTTTGTTTTTGTCAGATATTGTAAGTTTTTTCTTTTTGTTATTCTAGACAGCTGTTTGTATTCACTATCTGTAGGATTGGTATTTAAAGCAATGATTTAATATGTATCTTATAATTTATTGCTAAATCATATATTTATACTTTCGGGAGTAATAAATTATTTATATATTTGAGAAAGCTTTACTACCGGCACAGTTAGGTTGTGAATAAGTATTTTCAACAAATGGAGAGAAGAAATATTGCAAATCTTCTGTTTGGTGTGTTCCGATTATGTCCTATAAGACAAATGCAATTACATAATTTAGGAAGAAGTGACTGAATAAATTAATATGTATTGTCGGGCATAGTCACATCTGACTAGTTGAACTTTCTAATGTCAAGATTACGATTCCGTTTTAAGTTCCGGAGAACTATATAATATGTTCTATTCTCTGTGGTAGTTAAGAACACGGTTAGCCGAAAAATGTTCCTCGTGGTTGCTATATCGGTAAATTATTTGTTATTATGTTGACGTTCTTCTTAAATATCAAAAATAGGGGCAAACTAGGACCATAGGGCTCAGTCGGTTAGACTAAAATATGGACCCACTGTAGTTATATTATAAAATGTATTTGTCTTTGGTTTATATGTTTTATTAAATATTAGTTTGTCTTCTAAATTGCAAATATTACCATATATATTAATATAAAAGCAAAATATATTTGTAAACATTTTCAAACAATTTAAAATTCATATAAAACTTCATACAAATTCTTACAGTGCATAATTGGCATTATTATATTTTGTTATAAACACATATAACACTGAAACACTGATGCTTTTAGTTATTTGTGTAATGAGTTCAAATATCCTTTCTTGAACAAAAGTCTTAATTTTTTTAAAAAAGTTCAAAGATTAGTCTCATTAGTACACTCTTTCACTAAGTAAAACCTAATCTAAATCTACTTTAAAACACTACAAGTTATTATTCCCTCATAAATCAAATCTTGTTTTAAATAGATTAAAATTTATTTCTAAGTCGCATGCGTATATGCCAACTAAAAATCTATCCTAATATTAATGTTTTCATATGACTAACATTGGAACATGGCTTTGCTTAACATTACTTTTGTACTAGTTTCGTTTTCAGTACACAAGTCATTCATAGCTTCTAAATATCTACTTAATTCTTTGGAGCTCATTAATCACATCTCTGTAATTAAACGTACGTAAATGATCTTTCTACGTATAAACGAAGAAAATTTTCCAATAGCTCTTGTCCAAGCTAAGAACACAAACTATTCGTTTCATTACTTTCATAAATGAGAAAATATTATTTCATCAGATACATGATTACATGAAAGATTAGGAACATATTTATATGATTTATACAACTATGAATATAATCGACCATATATAGATTTAATTCGCGAAAAGCTGGAGTGCACAAACTAGGCTGTTCTCCAGCTTTGAATTTCCATTCATCTACCTCATTCTCATTATTTTCCTCTTCTTCGTTATCCTGATTTTCCCTTCTATGATCCTATTGCTTGCTATCAGTTTCACTTCTAGTAATATACTGCTTTTTACAGGATAGAGAGTAGCAGGCTGTGCTAGTCTGTTCCTAATGAAAACCATATGAGTCATGACCCTTCAGTCCAACGAATGATCACGACTGATATTCTCGCATAGAAAATCAAAGCCAAGTATCCTGCACTAATAATAGAAACTCTCATAATTGAAATAATACGTAATTTTTAATTACGTGCTACGCTATTATGACATTTAGGTTAAGAGAAATGGATAATCAATGAAACTGAATGATGAAAGAGTTTATGGAATGGGGATGTAGAAGGAAATGTGAGAACCCCAAGGAAACTCACGGGTACGATGGTGTCCAATCAGGTATTTTCGCAATAGAAATTAGCCCTGTACTCCATGAGCTAGAATGACCCCCTCATCATCATCGTGTTTAATGTTGAAGAGTCTACATCAATTTGAACAAGAACATATCATTAAAAAACAAATCGGCCGTCATAAAGTACACTTTCTATCTAATTCAAATTCTCATTTTCTATCTCTCTTCTGTGAGTTACATTCAGTTGTATACTGTTTATGTAACTTAGTCAATTAAATATGTTGTTGTTGTTGTTTCTAGTTTATTCTATTAAATTACTTATTTAGTTGGTTATTGAGAGTTTTTTTATCTCGCTATTTACAAAACGATCTTTTTTCTTACATTAAAATAGACAAATACTGTAGTTTTTGAAGTGAAAATTGGTTTACCGTAATTATGCTCATGGTTCATTCCATTCCTTTGTATTTAAGATGTTCAAAAGACAACTTAAATTACTGTTGCAAGAGAGGTTGCTTCGCTAATGACTTCTCAGTGGGAGTCTATCTTTTAATTCTCGTTATGTAAAGCTGGGATGTTAAATATAAAAGTTTTCCTTTACAACTCTAACTTGCATGTTTACATATCAATCTCTGAGATGATTCGAGACTTTAGTCCTTTCTGAACGTAAACAAGACGTAAACCCTAGACAATTGTAAGATATGTTTATAGTGATACGCTGTAAAAAGGATTAATGTTAATTCTTGATCACCTTCAATTATATAAGAATAACTAAATCGAAATTTGCCTCTATATAGCATTTTTATATTAAAGTACCGAGAAACAAAATTCTTGCTGGCAATTCGAAACTCTCATAACTGATTAACATGTCAAAATGCACTTTAATTAATAGACATGTTAGAACACGCTTATAGCTAGTAGGCCTATGAAAACATGTTTTCAGCTGATAAGCACGTCAGAACACGATTACCGATAGGAAACGTGTCGAAACTAGTTGGAAGGCAATATCATTTCAATTTCTGTTTCGCGTAGGATAGTATATTCTTTTTCTAGCACTTCTTATTTCATCTGAAATTTTAATAGTAATTTATCTTTTGTGTAACTTTGGTAGTACCTTATTTGTCACTAAAGGAGGTGATCAGGAGAAGACTGGTTTAACAGTATAGAAAACTTATTACAAGAAATCAATGCATTAATCTATTACTTTCTGAAAACAATCAAATTGTGTAATATGTCACTAGCAAAGTAGATATTAATGTATTCTCCAGTGTCTAAGTAAAGAATGATATATGCATACAGTGGTTTTATCTTAAGCTATTAAGTAAGGATATCTAGAGAAACGTCTTAATCTTAAATTTGTACTTTACGTAAAATCATAAGATTCATATCTACTCAACTCCACTTCACCATATGGAAAAACTAGGTTATGATATTAATTGAATTACTGATTTAGTTTGTATTAAACAGATTTCTTGTAAGGCACATGCTTCTAGAATGTGATTGACTAATGACATGTTGAAAATGAACAAGATGTAGAAAGAAAATCAACTCACATTGTTTTATTTTGAATATAGATTCCTTCTAAGTGTAGTAGAAGAAGCAATGGAAAAATCATTATATATTTTTCTCCTATTGCAAGTTTTCAATTCAGCGCTGGAAATCGAATCAAACATATACAAGTTAGAATATTACCATATGGGTATCGAAGAATTATGCAGTTCTCCCCTTTTTTTAAATAAAAATGAATGTAAGGGTGAAGGGGTAAGAGGAATGACATATAAAATATTCAAGACCGATATTTGTATCCAATCCATAGTTTTAGGGGTCACTGAGATGAATTATGGCACTCTCAATTCAGTTTAGGTCTAAAATTTATCCCATGCGTATCCTAAGGGGGAAAATCGTTTCAATGTTTTCCATAAACCATATTCCTCTGCGAAGGACGGGCATTTCACTTATTTTGCTAGCACATGTTGTAGTCAAGCCTGGAAATGAATATATGCCTGTGTTGTTATGCAGCCCCCTCTACACAAATCTCTTTCAGGTTGCATAGCGTCTAGTAAATTAACCTCTTTCGAAGTGGGAAATGCACAACATTCAGTTTAGGTCAATCTGCAAATCTCGCAATATGCAGCAAATCTCGCAAGTTAAGACCGGACATTTAACAAATACACACGATAAACATCATGAAAGAACACCTGACGAGTCAATATTTTAATGTTATTTTGGATTGTTCGACTTTGAGGTCACTTTTTCTTTTATTGATGTCTTACTGAATGTTAATGTTTGCATAGTCATTAATCATGCCCCTTTTTACCCTTTTTTCCAAAATATTACAAAAGTAAAAAATTAATGCCAAAATTTTTGTACTTAATTATTTAGTATTTTATTTAATCCATAGCTTTCTAATAGTATCCAATCCATATTTGTATCAAATCCATGGTTTAGAAAATACCACTTAGTGGAATACTCTGGTTGTTGGTATGTTGCCATCCTGAAAGAAAAAGTCTTCAATTCAATTATGATTTTATTGTCTTAGATGACGAAACTAACTGAGAACGAATACTACATATCTCAAAAGACATTAGTTAGTTTTACTAAGTAATATTTTGTGTTCTCTAGAAAATTATACAAAGAAATTATAATATTATTCGTTTGTGAAAATTAAGGAGATAGGACTTGTAAGCTCGAATATGAAGAAAGTCATACGTTTCAGCGTCAGGTGAGCAGGTTCTACATCTTACATTATCTCCCTATTATAACCGGTAGTTATGAATCTATTGCTTTAGATTTTAATATTGATTTAGTACGGTTTGTCACTCCACCACACTTTCACAATTGTCGAATACACCTAATTTGCTTTTATTATATCAATATATGTCAGGCAAAATTTTTCTTGTAGGCCTTATATCTTGAGAACTAAATATGGTGTAGCCAAACCTAAACTATCACTTAACTAAGTATGATGTGCTTATTCCGTAAAAAATAAGAGAACTTGATTTAGGGGTCATTCGAAAATTTTATGCCCATCATCCAAAAACTCCAATATACTTCAATCAAAAATTTTCTTGTACACCTTATATCTGGAGAACTACATATAGTGTAGCCAAACCCAAACTATCACTTAACATAATGTGATGTGAATTCCTGGGTAAATTTTTAGTTGTGGATTATGTGTCACACAAACTGGCACTCATTTAAAATTTTGAAGTTGAATCTAAGATGGAGTATTTCAACATGGCGGCTGGAAACACGGTATATCTGTAACACTTTCCATCTCGCCTTTTGCCTATAACATATGTATGAACTTTCATTACTGTCTGTTTCATATTTTCTATTTTATTCGACTATCGTAAGACTTTTTACCCACCCTGCATAAATAATAAAATATACAATTTTATAAGGCAAAATTTATGTATTATAAAATAAAACTCATGTTTTTAATTATTAAAAACTAATGTGTGCATGTACTAAGTTCCAACCAATATAAAACGAAGGACATTATAATTGAAAATATTTTAAAAATAGAAGTACCATGGTATATTGGTATATTCTGAAAATAATAGAATAATCTAATTTGCTTTCGAAGTGTTCAAGGGTAGAATATTCTGACGAATAAAAGTGATCTCTTGAAAAATGTATGAAAAGTATCGGTATATTTACTTTTAAATTCCTTTTAAATTCGTGATACCATCCGCATAAATTAGGGTAGATATAAAAAAGAAAAAAATAATGTTATTTTTAAAATTTTCTGATTAAATTTATTGTGTTTTTTAAAGGTATTTGACTCAGTATATCACTTTACTATATTGTTTTAAATATTATTGAACAATGAAAACAGAAGGAAGATGGTGAACAACATTTAGAAGAGAACATCCCACTGGAAAGAGCGATATATCTTTTTGTTTGATCATCTTGGGATTACGGGACACAAGAGAAAACCCTTTGAGAGTCAATCGATTAGCCACACTAAATAAAGGATAGAAAATAGGTTTTTAGCTTATTTAACACTTTTATACTGAAGAGTCATTCCAACATCTTGAAATGTTAATTTTGTGGGGGTTCTTAACAGCTTTAATTGAGCTATCCACTTGAGATATTTAACACCATTTTATTCTGCCTTGCTGTCCTAACATGATAAACGTTCTAAGAGAAACTGTTATACAATTTCACAAGCTCTCTGTATTATGTCGTAGAATTCATATGTTACAAACTCTTGCTTTATTTTTTATTCTGTATTATAGTTTACTTAATACATTATTAAAGAAGTTACAGGTGTAGAAAGATCCATCGCAGCAAGTGTTATTAGGACAGTGGTTCTCAATTTTCACACTAACGCCTGCCAGAGGACGTTCCTATTTGCAAAGGGAACGATTGGGGAGCGATAGATTACAAATATTTAGGGATATTTGAGATTTCATAACCTGTTATACTTTTTTTTTGTTATTGGAAAAAATTGGATTTTACAAATTATCAAATGTTTACACCTTTTTTCTACAAATAATAATAGTAGTTATTATTATTATTTGTAATGATAAATGATATCAAGCCGATATTTAAAAATTCGTTATTTTAGCTTTAAAAATGTCAGTCAGAGGCATGATCATTGGTCCCTTTCTTTTGGAAAGTAAGAACAAGCGTGTTTTAATTAAAAATTTCAAAAAATCATTTTTCTGGGATAAATTAAAGAATAAAAGTATTCAATTTTTCAATAAAAGGCTTCAATATTTAATTGGCTTTTAAGAATTGGAGCCTTTTTCTGGTTCTTAGACTCCTTTGTCCAAGTATTACTTTTAGTGTTGTGATGGATATATTGGGTTAAGATGACGGGGAGACGAGGAAATCGGGACAATTACATTCGCCCAAGGGTGCGCTAGGCACGGACAGATTGAGAACTACTGATTTAGAACAAGAAAAACCATGGATTTGGTGGGCCATAACACCTTTGACATTCTGCCTTAGCATTTCGAGATGTTAAGACTTACTTTCACCTGCTTTGGACCTGCCTTCATTCCTTTTGCGTTCCCATTGCAAATAGCGTCATTACTGAAATATGCAATTTTGCGCAGGCCTATGTGTGACTTCCTTTTAAATGCATGATTCCATTCGCTGTTATATATCGCCACTCCCCGGTTCCTCGTGTTTCAAATAATGTATGTTGCGATGCACTTTTTCATTCTTTTAAATAGACCTACCCCCGGAACTATGCATTTGCTCCCCAAGTGCAGCATGAACATTTTTTTTTATTTTGAAGTGAGGAATTACCTCTCATTGTTGGTCTAGTTTAGGTGTGCACTAGGTGTTCGGTTCATCGGCTCCGTATTTTCAGGGACCCGTTCCATATTTTTAGGAGTCCGTTCACCGGTATGACCACGGTTCGTTCACGGTTAAAGTAAATGAAGTTTTATTATTTTCCAATATTTTCTACGTTTAATCATTTTCTAAAGAACTATTTGTTCAAGTTGCGATTTAATACAAATTGCGATTTAATATATGTTATTTTCTCCAACTAATAGTTTGCAACTAGGTTTCTTCTGTTTCACAAAGAGAACTTTGTTACTTGGGTAACTAGCTATAAAATTGCAGGGAATCACAAAAGTGTTCTACTTTTGGAAGACTTAAATTAGATTTAGAAGAAACACGAATTTATCTTAATTCCTTGCCCTGGTGACAGGGGCGTTATTTAGGGGGGCAGGGAGGGGCAATTGCCCTCCTAAGTTTGAGATGTATATAGATTTTATCAATAGAATAGTAGTAAATCAGCAAAAAACACGAAATTTTAGTTATATCAAGGGGTCTTGCCCCCCCCAAGCCAAATCTGAAATGACGCTCCTGCCTGGTGAGATCCTGAAAATATTTCTGCAGTTTAATTACTATGACTAAAAAATATTTAAGAACCATATTTCCTTAATATACGGTACATTGAAGTCTTGAAAGAAAGAGTCAATATTAAATTTTCAAGCAAAATAATGGTTCGGCGATTGATGTGTTTGGACGTATTGCTCTATGTTGGAAATTGCTTCTACCAGACTCGATTTGGTTATTGACTTCAATTCTGGATAAACATCTGTTTTGAACTAGGCAAGTAACTCTAAAGGATTTCGAACTGAATTATGGATATAATTAGACATTTAATGTCCAGGATTACTCAAACTGGATTTTAATAACTACGAACTTTGCCTGCTTTAAAGTAAACCAAAACTTTTGATTCTAAATTTGTGAATTTTTATTAATTCAATGAAAGTTGAGTTTTGTGCATGATAGATATTGACATATCCTGTTAAGTTTGAGATTCTCCTTTTCCGTTAGATGTGAGCTACTACTTGCATGAAATACACAATGACTTGACAACGATCTGAGGCAGCGGTTCTCAATCATTGTGTTGCGACACGTTGGTGTGTCATATAGTCTCCTAGGATGTGTCGCGAAATTTTAGAATTTAAAAATCATCAAGAATTTAATAATAATTATTTAAAATCAACTTTGAAACAGACTGTACCGGTCAACGCTTCCAGCAGCAGCAATATCACTCAATTAGTGCTCTCAAACGGGTCGGGTCAGTCGAGTCAGCTCGGGTCAGGTTGTCGGGTCGGGTAAGTCGGATCAGCTCGGGTCGGGTTATCGGGTCGGATTATCAGGTCGGGTTGTCGGGTCGGGTCAATCGGATCAGCTCGGATCGGGTTGTCGGGTCGGGTCAGTCGGGTCAGTTCACTTTGGTCAACTGCGTTTAGGTTGAGCTTAAACTCGGCTGGAGTCGAAAGCTGCTGTTTTTCACTAGCTGCCTAATTAAAAATAGCAATTTTCAATTGATTTTATAGAAGCCATAAATCTATTTTGAACACTTGCAGCTAGTGTTTTTATGGTAAATGCTCATTTTTGTACTTGTGTGTACTTTAATTTGTAAATCTGGAAGATTGATTTTACCAATCGACTGTAATATTAATATCTACGCCAATATGGAGTCTGGATTTAGAACAAAACTAGAAGTTGTTTAAGCAAGATCAAAAGAAAGATTGGATATGGACACCAAGCTCAAGGAGGGCTGCGGTAGCTCAGTGGTAGAGAATTCATCTCTGGTGCATGGTGTCCATGGTTCGATCCCAGCTTGTGCTAAGTGGGCTTTGTGGTGGAGAAACGCTGCGTAGTGGGTTTTCTCGAGGTTCTCCTGTTTCCTCCCACTTTCTTCATTCCACCATTTCATTCATTTCTCATGGTCACCATATCCCTTAGCCTCGGTGCAGAATCGAGGGACCTTAAACTGAATATTTCATTTTATTTCACCAACCCCAAGAACATCGATACAAGAATAAGATAAAGATTCGATATGCAAGACGAAGTGCATATTAATCTTGCTCTTGGCCTTGTTTTGGTGATCACCAAGTAGCGATGAGCATATTTTCTTGTTTTTCGTATAGTATGAAAGACCATAATCAAAATCACACTTAGTCTTCATTTGTACCGATGAGGCGAGCATTCTTGGCTCTTGTATAGCATGAAAGACCACCAAGACTATGAGATGCAGGACCAAGACTTGACTGTGCAAGCAAAGAATAAGACGCAGTATTGATGTCCAAGACCCAGGGTGCGAATTGTTTGAATTTCATTTGTTGGGCTGAAAGTGATGAAATAAAATTAATACTTTATAATTAAATATCATACTGTATTTTTAAATTTTAAATTATAAAATTCATATTATGTATCTTCTTACTTGCAACTATATATACTGTAAAATACGTTTTAATTACCGAGAAGGAAAAATCAAAGTGGCGCGGGTCCCGGAATCATAAGAATCTATTTTGGAATGAAAGTTGAAGGGTTGGAAAAAATCACAGGTGTTCTCCTGTTTCCTCAACCCTTATCATTGTAGTTAAACGATTTCCTTTTGTCTCCGCCAAGGGACTCTTGCTACTGCCTTCTGAGAAGACCCCGTGCCGTCCGAGCAGGTGAGAACACTGACCTTGAATAAAAATTTCGTCACATAGAACTAAAGCAAGAACAAAATAAATTTCTCCCACGTCGGACACTGGTATCAGTTATAAAAAGAAATAACCAAACCTCAAAAGTGCCAAATATTCATTAAGATGCATATACAAATCCCCCGCTTGATTTAGCTAGTGGTTAACGTGTAAGACTTCGGTACACGTGGTCCGGGTTTAATTCGCAATGGGAGTGCATCTTGGCGTTCACCCAGTGTGTTCACCATAGTGCTCTCAAACGGATCGGGTTGACCCGACCCGACCCGTGACCTAACCCGACCCGATTCGGATCGGGTCAGCTCGGGTCGGGTCAGCTCGGGTCAGGCTACTCGGTTCGGGTTTTTGGGTCGGGTCAGTCGGGTCAGCTCGGGTCGGGTTGTCGGGTCGGGTCAATCGGGTCAGCTCGGGTCGGGTTGTCGGGTCAGGTCAATCGGATCGGATCACGGGTCGGGTCACTCGGGTCGGGTAGGGTCATCGGGTCGGGTCAGTCAATTCGGGTCACGGGTCGGGTCGGGTCGGTCTTCAACCCGACCCATTGAGAGCACTATCCTCAATACTACATAGAGTTATTACATTATAAAAACTTATAAAGTTACACTATTATTATTATTATTATTATTATTATTATTATTATTATTATTATTATTATTATTATTATTAATATCGAACAAGTGTCAGGATGTCTCAGACGTTCAGTAAAGTTTGCCCTCAGTCAAAAAAAGTTGAGAACCACTGATCTAACGTACTCAAGTATCTTGGTTGTAATAATTCATGGCTTAGGATTTAGTTCTTTATTTTTAATCTTTGTATACATAATTTTACATTAATTTTAAAATAATGTGTTCGCTTTATAATATACCTATGCCAATTAAAAGTTTTTTTAAAAATATTTTACAAGTAGAATGTGCATCAGTGTTAAGAGGAGTCAAACAACGGTAGATGTAATCTGCTACTAGCTGGTTAATAATAATAATAATAATAATAATAATAATAATAATAATAATAATAATAATAATAATAATAATAATTTTATCCATGTCAAATATTGGACTGAAATTTTGTAAAACGACAAACATTATTTATTTGAAATCATAGATAATGACTTTTCATCATCAGATCGATGTTTTTATTATATTTTCATTTTCATTTCTTTCAGCACAACTTACATTTACTTACATGTTCAGACATAAAATAAATCCTACTTTGTGTTTACTCTTTCCTTTTATGTATTTCTCAATGAATAAACATACAGATTGTTTCTTTGTTCTAAAGATCACCCTATCTGACATCAACCTACACGTTCTGCATTTCATCAGCCTGCCTTCGATTCATTGAACTAGGAATTCAATGGCCGACGCCTTGGAAGAAAACTACAGAGAAATAACATGTCGTAAGATTGAGTTGAACAACGGTGACGATGTACATTGGAGCTCTCCACGACACTTAACCGTAATTTTGGCACCTAAACTTTACCCCATGTTTATAAGGATAACGCATATAGTTGCGTATAGTTTTATCAACGGCAGGAATCATATTGTTATTAGGAAGCGTTCGTACTCCGTGTTATCGCGCGCTATAAGTTTATCCTAACTGTATTGTTTCCGTGCCAATCTTTTGTTGAAGTTGTCTTGTATTCCATAGCCCAGACTCCATGTTCCTGCAGATAGACGACACTACATCAAGATAATCATCGATAGAGGATCGACGAATTTTCACACCGAGAAAAAAATGTATGCGACGTACGTCAAATCGTATGTTACATTTGTAAATCCTGTAGTTTTTGGACTTATTGTACAGCAGACGTATAACTGAAAACGCATGTTTTATAGTACTTTCCGTACAAGTGTTCCATCTATACGTACTTCCCGTATGAAACAATATAGAAGTTAGGATATCACATACAAATGGACGTATATAACATATAGCTGACAAAGGTAACATACATATATTTATGTAATATAAGGAAGACTGTTATATACCAGACATCCTGCAACGGCACGATGTAATATCTAAATGGGAAAAGTGTGTAGTATACGGGATAACGTATGCTCTGTACTGATTTCTGTAGTACGCAAGAGGATTCCGTATATTTGTACAATATACCGCTGTCCGGAGAACAGATTTTTCTTAGTGCAGGCAAGTGCTGTGTAAACTTTTAACTATCCTAAGTTTATCCTTTACCATCTTACATTACAATCTATTTGGGTGATTCTGAAATTAAGGGGAATTTTCTGTCCCTCTGATTTTTCAGCCTCTAGATATACAATATTAAAGTAACAAAGTTATTATTAAATAAAAATAATTAATACTTTGTGTTCCCAGAATTTATTTTAACATTTATTTTATTTTTCTGCTTTTAAAAAAGCGAAAAATATGTGAAATGTAACCTCCATGGAGTGTCCCCACCAACATTTTTCAACATTAACAGAAGAGGAAAACATGTTTTCACTAGAAAATTCGTGAAAAATCCGCATAAGTTACTACTGTAAGACATAAATAATGAAACTACTTAGCAAGAAATTACATTTTAAGGTCATTTTCATGGCCTATTTAATGCGAAAATATTGTCCCTGGGTTGTGAGGTAACCTCCATGGAGTACTTTTAAAATTACCAGAAATTCTACTAGGAAGCAACACTATCCAGTCTCTGGATCTGAAAGTGAAGCTCAGAGCAGCCATTTTGTGAGTGATATGTTGATAAGTGTGTGTGCAGTATTGTGTTCGTGAAAAATCTTCACATCTTGTGGAAAATACGTGCGTACTCTTTGATCTTGTAACCTCCATGTATTTGCTAGTTTTATTATTAAAAATGTTGAAAAGGTTTTTTCAATTGATTATTGTTAAAATAGCAGTTTTCCTACTAAAAACGAAGTCATTGCATATATAGTCTTCTTGCTTTGAGTATCAGGCTCTCTGAAGTGCACTTTTGTAACCTCCATGGAAGTAACCTCCATGGTTTCTATCTAGCATGGAGGTTACACATGATCCATGAAGGTTACCATAATGAGCAGTTCATGATATTATTATTTAAAAAATAGTTATATATTTGAGTTACTATGAGCTTCTTATTGAAATGCTACCTATTAGAGCTACCCAGAGGAAAAATTCCAAAAATTCCATCATATGTTTGCTAAACATGCTACAATAATATACATTACATGTTGTCTTCAATAATATATGATTTTGTTGATGAATATTGAATTAAAATTCAATTTAATGTTATACATGAGTAAAATTTCGAAATATAACATCTGTACCATTTATTGTTGCTTATCTCTTTGAACAAAAGCACTAAATGTTTGAAGTTAGGTGTTAGGATGTGCACTTTGTAGAATTCAAGCTAATAAAAACAGGTTTGTTGCTGATTAAACCTGAATTATTAAAATTATTGATTTACATTTTTATTTTATATAGAGAATGGCACCAAGAAAAAAAGAAAGCTAATGAAAAAGTAACAATGGAATCAAATAAAAGCGTTAATTGTAGAGAGGAAAAAGCCAAGTAAGGTATCAGAAATAGAAAAGAGAAGAAAAATGAAAAGAGAATCAGAAAGACGAAGAAGAGAAAGAATAAAAGCAGATCCTGTATTATACGAAGAATTCAAAAGAAAAGAGAGAGATAGATACAAAGCCAGAACTACAAGCGGAATGATTTTAAAAAATAGCAGACCTGAGTAAACGAGAGAAAAGAGCCCAGAGAAAAAATACGTGAACATTTTAGAAGGCATAAAGAAAGAAGAAACGAAGAAAAGAAGAAAGCAGTAAATAAAATGCTGGAAGAAGCAACTCCTCCTGACAGTGATAATGGTGGTAACAATCGAAATGTCGTAAGATATGATATTGTTGAGCCTAATTTTGACCTGGTAGAAACCAGCCGAAAGAAAAGTGGTAAGAAAATTGCAAAACGAAATAAAACTAACAAGGAGAAAGCAGACTTTGGTAAACGAGATTCGGGGTAATTTTTCGCGAAGTGGTACTGCATATTTAAAGTGTTAATATTACAAATTGGGAGAGCGCAACAGCCAAAAATAACGGAGAAAAAGCGTCTTGAAGTTTTCGACTCGCCCCATATATCGTACGACGCATGAAGTTATCAAGTGACGGCGTGGCAGATTGAGGAACATCTACGACTCACCAGCAAAGGGTGCTGGGTTCGGTTTCCGCCCGAGTCAATTTTACATTTTTTTTTTTTTGCTTCAACCAATAAAGTAGCCATTTGTAGCTACAAGTGAACTATTAATTCTCCATATGTTTATAATGAATAAAACAATAGATATGTTGAAATCAGTTGTAAAATCCTTCAATGTTCCATGTTAACTATCAACAAAATGTAATCTATTCCGTAAATATATTGATATCACGAGTTATATTATGGTTGCCCCAGTTATTGTGTACAAAATGTTCTTCACGCTTCGTGTTTACATCTGTTGACAGTGTGCGAATTACAACTGAAATGAAGGGGGTAATCCCCATTGGTTATAGCTACTAAAGAGGATGGAAGTGCCGTCAAGTGACATGGGGAAGAAACACATTGGCATTTAATATGCGCAGACTAAGCTGCTTTCAATGTAATCCTGACACTAAATACAGTCATTTTCATGAGGGACAATACAACTCTGTGCCTGCTGCACAGAGAAAAATCCGTTCTCCGAACAGCGGTATATTGTACAAATATACGGTATCCTCTTGCTTACTATAGAAATGAGTACGGAGCATACCTTATCCGTATGCTACATAGGCACTGCCCTTACGTGTTACATCACGCCGTTGCAGGATGTCTGACATATAACACTTTTCCGTATATCACATGCATATACTTATGTTATCTTCGTCAGCTATATGTTATATACGTTCAATTGTATGTGAGATCCTGATCGCCGACATTGTTTCATACGGAAAGTACGTATAGATGGAACACTTATACAGAAAGTATTATAAAACATGCGTTTTCAGTTATACGTCTGCTGTACGTTGTCCAAAGACTGCAGGAATTACGCATGTAACCTATCTTTTTAAGTACGTCACCTACAATTTTTTTCTCAGTGTGTTTCAACCATAAAGTGTATTCTTTTATGTAACAGAATTTATGAACTGCTACAACTTGTTTTCAGATCTTCGTACTCTTACTCTAACCTAACGATGCTCAAAAGCAAATAGAGCCAATGTGGGTACTAAAGACATTGTTGCAGGGTTGGAACAGCTTTTCTTGGAAAATAGAACATTCCGGTTTACGTTTACTGCAATTTTAGGTGTGTACACAAATCTATATTAAGCATTCAATTCAAAATATTACATTGTCTTACATTTTACCAGTGAGTAAAACTTAAATATATCTTCACTGAGTATGTTTTGTAACCTCCGTGGATATTAATGTAACCACTGTGTTTGTCAAAATAATAAATTACCATTTTTTTTTTAAAAAATATATTTTCTTGACCTCATCCACTGTAATGATTGTATTTGTTTGGCCCTTAGGTGTGTAAATTCCAGTGCCAAAATTCCCCTTAATTTCAGAATCACCCATTTCCAATTGAAAAGTATTGAATTTTATAAATTGTTAAGCAACCATAAACCACGTACTCAACTTTTAGTTTACGAAATCCTGGTATGGGTTTGTCAGTTCTAAACGAATTAATTCTTGATTGTGCTTCTGTTACGTTGAGCTACAGGAACTGTCTGGACCATACTGCATAAAAGCATGTCACTTTGTTTGTATCGATACGTTCCATCCATTCATAAATATCTATTATAGTTACGCTAAACAAAAAATATAAGTTTAAGAATTGGTAATAATTTGGGACTACTTCTCATAAACCGTATTGTACAGTGTCATCTTGGTAGTGCTTGATGAAAACTTTGATTAGTGTATATTTTAGTATCAGTTTTATCTTAACAGATGGCACAACTTTTGTGCAGCATACATTACTAGCTTTAAAGAGAAAAAGCTTGGTTTTTACAAACTTTCTCTAAAACTATAAACTTACTGATATTTTGTTCAGTTCAGTAAAATCCATGGAGTGTTATATCTTTCAGTTTTGGAATTTTTAGTATTATTATTGTTGTTGTTAAACGCTAATAATATTATTATATAGCCAGTACTTAGAGTTAGTGTACAATGGTTTCACTTGATTAAAGTTTTTCTATGGTCTGGTGCACGTACTAGGATTGATTTTTGTTATAAATCACAAAATAGATTTCTTTCTTAGAAGTCTCATTGACTTAGACCTATCTCGTGAACCTCAATGTTAAAAAATCAAATATTTCTACCAGTACAACTCAGAAAATAGAGTACAGTAATTGAAGAAAAATGCATTTCAAAGAACCTAATTTCATACTTTTACACAAAACGTTATCATTTTTGTGATCGGTTATCAACTGAAAAAAAAATAAACCTTGATATTTCACGTGTACTGGGTCATTCAGCTACAGAAGTTTTTTTCTTGAGATACTACGTCCCAAGTGAATGTTATTCTTGTGAGTATGAATTCTTGTGAGTACCGTTTAAAGTGTATATATTTCTTGTTATACAGTTATTTCTGTTCAATTCTGTTATTCTGCAGATGGTTCTAATAATTTATTGCTTTGATTGCCTTATTTAGGATTAGAATTTAGATTTCTGGGCTTTCTGTATCTATGGCAATGTTAGCCCATCATGTGTGAGAGATCACGTCCCTCGGCGATCACACTATCCGAGGAAAACGAAGGAAGAAAGGATTGGGGAAGGAAGAAAGCGGCCTGCTACCTGTATGTTGGGTACCAATCCAGCATTCCCCTGGTTGAATGAAGAAAACCCAGGAAAACCTCACTCAGGATGGCTGGTATGAAAAAGCTTTTGCACTTTTTCGACCGAATGTGCCAACCGGGAATAGAACCCGGGACCGCTCGCATCAAAGACTAGAACTACGCTACGCGGGGCCACTGAGCACCTTATTTAATGTACGTATTTGTGTAGCCATATTTTTATGTATAATCCATTTTAAACTATGTACTTTTGAACTAATTAAAATGGTGAGTATTATGGAATTCTAACTACCTATAGGGTCTATTACAAAATTTGATTCACTGTATGCTCCCCCAATGGTTTCTATTTTTACAAAATTGTTCAAAAGCGAATTAATTTTAGCGCCAAGATAGCCCTCTATCACAGCACAAAAAATTGAAATATACCATTCGAAAGCAAATCGTTTGTACCGTTTGTACGAAAAAAAAATGTTTGTACCCTGATATTTTTCGAGAAAAAGGAGATGACATTTGGGGATATCTTGTACGCAAGATAGGCCCCGTAATGTGTACATTTTCCATGCCCATTAATAAGTAGGATGCTTATTCATGTGAATTTATGTGTATTTAGAACTCTGGTTGTGCATATCCAAATAAAAAAGAAACTTTTTGGGAATAACTCAGCGTTAAAATTGAATCGGCGAGTGGGAAAATAGTGTTTGTACAAAATAAGCCATTTTGATGTAAAGGCGAAAATAACATTAAAGATGTAGAACTACAAGTTGTAATGAAGTGAAATACAATTTTCAAGACCTCGCAAGTTATAGCAGAATGCTATAATGTCGACTGTACATTTGTGGCATTAATAAAACGGAAGTTCTTTCTTCAAAAATCTCAAAATACATTTTGTGGACTAGTAATGTTTTTGCACTCACCGATTCAATTAAATGTTCTCTATTTCCGTCCTTTTTCGTAAGTAAATACCATATTATTCAACAATGGCCTACTTGCTTTCGGCTTTCGTCTACGAAAGCGGCGATCTTCTCGTCACAGATATATAACAGTTGATTTCTTCAGTTGGTGTAAAACTGAAACGTGGAAAGACACAGTTTAGGTGAGTAAACATTTCATTTTTTTATATATTTTTCTTTGTTTAAGATTATTTCTGTCAATTAATGTGAGCCGAAACGTACTCATCAATTACAGTGCTGTCTAACGGGGAGAGTTGTCGTAGCGTAGGGTGACCAAATCTTCAACTTGAAAAAACGGGACATTTTACTTCTGGATAGGTTACTCCCCTAAATATATATTTTTGCCTCTTCGTTCTCTATCTCTCTCTCTGTATCTCTCACCAAAAAAAGAGGACAAATTTACATTTTTTTCGTTTTAAAACCTATTGAAAAGGTTGTGGAATTAATTAAATAACAAGTAACTATCAGCAACTAACAAAAAATGAAATTTTGAAAACATTACTAAAAATATATGAAACATTTATCAATATCTGTCAATCAACAAAATATGTCACCGGCAGAATTTAAACAAACTACTCTCAGCATCTGATTCCAACTCCCTTTATTTTCTTTTTCTTACTTTTAAACATTATTTCACTTACAATTAGTTTTCTTTTTACTTTCAGTTTTATAGTTCTATACTTTTGTTCCACTTTCGTAAATGAAAGTACGTTATATCTTAAACAAATCACGGAAACAGTGTACTGTACTGACGACAGCGCTTCAATCTTCCACCGCCATAAACAGAGAGTAAAAACAGGTTACGTTTGTTCTTCATAACACTTTCAGCCCCTTGCACTATCCTCTGCGGCAGCGTTTCCCAACCGGTGTGCCGCGGCACAGTGGTGTGCCGCGAATGGATCGCTGGTGTGCCGCGAGGAAATCGAAACAAAATTATTAACTCTATAGCAACCAAATTGCAAGACATAGGAAAAAATGTATATTTTTGTATTACACAGTACTATGAATTTCTACGATGAAAAATTTACTGTAATTGTAATATATTATTCTACATCTATTACTGTGTAGCAGACAGTATTTCGGCTCGTACACATTTCCACGGTTAGCTGCTATGTTACGCTTCAATTGAGAGTCATACTAACACCGAGAAATGCAAGCACTTGTACGGTACGCGTCAAGTGAACGTTCGTACAACACTCATTTGCACGTGAATGACAAAACAACACTGTTCAACAGCTGTGTTTTGACTTCGACGCATCGCAAGCTGTGTGATTTCAATAATATGCACCGGTTTTGGTTAAAACAGAAAAGTTAAAAGTACAAGACATTTGTTTGTTCGTTCGTTATTTAGTGATGTTCGTTCTTAGTGAAAGGTTGGATACAGTTTTCAAAAAAGAAAGAGAAGTTTTAAAAATCTGAGTCCTATATTTCATTGCAATCGTTTTCTATTTTAAAATTAGAATAAAAAATAAGCGTAATGAATTAGCATAGGGGAAAACCAGTGATCGAGCTTTCATCTCTGTAAGAAGGAGATCAGTAACCACAGAAAAAATTACCATGGTATTTTATATTTGCAAATAATAATAATATCTATGAGTGTGCCGCGAGAATTCAAGTTACACCCGTAGTGTGCCGAAAGTTGAAAAAGGTTGGGAAACGCTGCTCTGCGGAGTAGGGAGGCCTAGGAGGGAAAACAGTGCAGCCACCACATCCAATATTGCAAACGGCGTAATGACGCTGCTCAGTAATTAGACATATTCCAATATTCCAATATAATTACACAGCTTAGGAAATAATAGTATAAATTAGAAAATTTTAAATTGGGAAGTTTTTTTGTACCCAATGTACGTAAATACGGGACATTTTGGCGTCCCGGGAAAATTTTTCGGGACATCGGGAATGGTAGTAAAATAACGGGACAACCCCATTTTTACGGGACGGTTGGTCACCCTATCGTAGCGCCAAGATACTACCCCTAAATATCATCCCCTCTTTCTCGAAAACTATCAAGGTACAAACAAAACTTTTTTCGGTACAAACGATATAAACAATTTGCTTTCAAATAGTGTATTTCATTTTTTTGTGCTGTGATAGGGGGGGCTATCTTGACGCCAAGATAACCCCCTGTTGACCTCTCAAATAACCCTATAAGGAAAACGGTACAAACGAAAATAGGCCTACTTTCGGCACAGACGGTACAAACATAGTACAAAAGAATGACATAGTCATTGTTTCAATTTTTTTTTCAAGTCGGGGAGCTATCTTGTCAGACGTATTTTTTTTTCAATGAAACGCTAATAATACCATATTACAGAAATTGTACGTCGACTGTTCAATGATATCGGAATGACGCTGCTGTTTGATGTAATTTCTTACTTACGATATCTTTACTTTCGATTCCTACTGTTATGCCTTCGAAGAATGACCTATTTCTGCTACAAACGCAAATATTGCGTGTTCTCTTAGTAGTGGCTTGCTATGCGTATATGTAATTTGACTTTGTATGCGATAATTGCTTGCTACACAAACTTCGTAAAATAGAATAATGATTGAGGAATAATAATAGTATATTACCAGTGGCGGATCTAGAAAGTGAAAACTGGGGGGGGGGGAGCAGCCAGAACCAAGACTATGATAGGTATATTATGAAGCTACTATTTTTGTCACTCAAAAAACTGGAGGCCCCCCTGGCTCTGACCTAGATCCGCTACTGTACTAGCATCAATTACCCGCTCCGCTGGGTTAAATTAAGGGAAAATACAGGGTGCGTTCGCAAAGTTTCAAGACTGAGTGTTATTTGAATAGCGGTGCACGCGCAGACCCGTTCTACCGACAGGATACAGTAGAGCGGGGTGTCAGATAAGCGCCGCACAAGCGTCAGTTGCCTCCGAGACGCGAGAGTGAGCAGATCGCTAGTGGCGTGAGTGCGTGCCAGTGACCCCTGTCGAAACCTGAGTGAGTGGAAAATGGAGCAACATTTGGAGCAGCGTTATGCTGTCAAGTTCTGTGCGAAACTGATGCAGACAGCGAAACAGCTACAGAGATTTTTCGTATGATTCAGGAAGCCTACAAAGAAGACGCCATGTCACGTGCAATGTTTTGCATATGGTACAAGAGGTTCAAAGAGGACCACTAGAACGTTGAAGATTATGACCGCCCTCGGAGACCTGCAACAAGCTTAACTGAGAAAAATCTGGTGAAAGTGCGTGGACTCTCAAACATTGATCATCGTCTTAGTGTTAAATTAATTGCCGATAAACTGGGATTGGATCCGATTACTGTGTTCAAGTTAGTGACAGAAGATTTGAAGATGATAAAAGTGAAATTTTGGCGTAGTTCAACGTGACAACACTGCCGCATCCAGCCTAGCCCCGACCAAGCTCCCAGCGACTGTTTTCGTCCCCTAAAACAAGAAAGACCTGAAAGAGAACCGATTTGGCACGATTCAAGCGGTCCAGGCGGCTTCGACGCTGTCCCTTCACAGCCTAGTGCGCGAACACTTTCAGGGAGTCTATGAACAATGGAAAACCCGCTGGCAGCGGCAGCGGTGTGTTGATGCCCAAGGATCATATTTTGAAAAGTTTTAGTTCGTTGTACAAAAATGTGTAATGCATTTGTTATTTTGAGACCAGTCTTGAAACTTTGTGAACGCACCCTGTATTAAAATGTTCCATTAGTCAGTCACTTTTTGCTATTACAAAAGCGCTCTCTGATATTGCTCATTTCTGATTCCCCTCACCTACCCTGTTACGTGGCCGAATTCAGATTGAAACGGCATCGGAAGTGTCACTGTTCATCATAACGAGCCTGTAAACTATGGATTTGGCACTAAATCGGTAATTTTCGATGATTTTTATATTTTTCCTCCCTCCCCTCCCCCATGTTGCGGGGCAAGCCATCGAAATTGTCATTGTTCATCTCAGTGACACTGAGAACTGTGACTTCGACACTGATGTTAGTAATTTCGATCATTTATATATCCAAGCTGAGGGGCTGAATTTGGACTTAAACGGGATCAGAAGTGTTACTGTACAACTCAGCGAACCCGAAAATTATAGATTCGACCCTAATATTTGTCATTTTAGATCATTTTTATATTTCTCTCCCTCCTGCTCCCCCAAACGGCAGTCCTGAATTTGGATTTAAACAGCATCGGAAGTGTCACTTTTCATCTTAGCGACTCCGAAAACTTAAGATTCGACACTATCAGTCATTTTCGATCATTTACAAATATCTCTCGTTCTCCTCCTCCTCCCCTAAGTTTCACCGTCAAGGTAAAATAACAAACATCATCCCAGGCCTGAACTTCATCTATGTTGAAAATTTGATCGAAATCGGTTGGGTAGTTCAAGAGATATTAAGTTTTCTTTATTTTTATATATCTCGTCCCTTTAAAACCATCTAAGGTTTGAATCTCATCTATGTTGAAAATTTTATGGAGATCGATTTTGCGGTTCAAAAGTGATGAAGTCACAAAGACATTCACTTTTTTTATTTTTTTGTACATATACTCGTATATCTGTCTTCTCCTTCTCCCCTACGTTGTAAAGTCAAGTAAAATTACGAAAATCGTGCCAGGCCCGAACCTCATCTATGCTGAAAATTTAATCGAGATCGGTCGAGTGGTTCAAGAGAGTAGGAGTCACAAACATAGTCACTTTCAATCTTAAAATACAGATTATAACCTATCTTTTATATAAATAAAAACGAAAGTAACTATGTGACTTCATAGCTCTTGAACCACCAAACCGATCTCGATCAAATTTTCAACATAGATGAGGCTTGGGCCTGGGTGGTTATCATTATTTGACTGTCATGGTGCTACTCAGAGGAGAGGGTTATATTTAAAAATGATCGAAATTAGTGTCGAGTCCATAGTTTTCGGGGTCGCTAAGATGAACAGTAACATATCCGATGCCGTTTAAATCCAAATTCAGTCCCGCAAATTGGGGAGGGGAAGGGGAGATAAATAAAATTATAGAAAAAGATATATATATTAGTGTGTTTTAATTGGTCACTGAGATGAATAGTGATACTTTCGATGCCGTTTAAATCCAAATTCAGTCCCTTAACTTGAGGGAAGGGGAGGGGAATGGGAGATAAACAAAATGATCCAAAATGACCGATAATAGTGCCTAATCCATAGTTTTTGGGGTCGCGGAGCTGGTGTTGATTTAATAAGAATAATGTTGATTTTAATAAGAATAAATGAGAATATGAATTTTTTGTACATGTATAGATCTGCGGTGAACTAACTCCATAGATATTGAGTGGGCCAATTAGTTTTGAGGGAGAGGCCATTTATAAATAGCTGTTGATATAGATATACCATATTATCAATAACTATATATAGGACGTTTCAAAACAACGCCGATAACGTTCGGAGGTGATTTCTAACACCAAGATAATAAAAAAATGTCCATATGGACTTATGGTGAAAAGTGCTTACTATAACAGCTAGGGCTGTCCATAAGTTTAGAAAAGTTACATTAAGACACAGGTTATTTCGAACTTAAAAACCCGTGGATTGGCAGTCCATATCACCGTAAAGGAAGTCAACATATGCCATCCGAAAATACACATATCAGCAATGTGCAATATATACACAAGGGTCAGCAGGACAACTCCGAAATATACTCCGAACATAATTCTAAGATGTGTTCTGACTCAAAGGTGGGACCAAAGTAAGCAAAAGGTAAACTGTGACTGCCGTGAAAAGTGAATGCGTCAGCGGGAAGTTAACTTCACCATTCCTCATATTTGGAGTAATACGTAGTATGATCATATTATTTGAAGCTCTGCCGTAAAAATTAAGCAGTTCCCTTTCAGAACCTCATTCGGACGGATCCATCACTTTACAACTTCCACATACACACCTGCGATTGGTTACTTCAGTCAATAGGATACCAGCATCATTTCAAATCAAGAACTGTAGAACCTGACAGATTAATTGCAGTGAGAAGACCTTCACCATATGGAATGTTTGTAAAAGTTTGTTTTCACCCTCATTACCAGTACGAAATGGAGACTGCGACAGTAGCGTCTACCGTTTTACTGGCAATTTCATCTCAAATACATTCTTAATCATACACAGGGCGGGGGTTTCCTTGAGAAAATCGGAACTCAAGCAGCAAAACTGTTAATACTGGATTGTATTGGGTACTATGGAACAAGCGATCGCGGGTTCCATTCCCGGTGGGGACACTCGGTCGAAAAGGTGTAATAGCTTTTTCAGGCAAGCCATCCTGAGTGAGGTTTTCCTGGGTTTTTTCTCATTTACAACAGACAAATGCCTAAGATGGTACCTTCCTTCTTTAACATTCCTTTCTTCCTCTCCAATCCCCCAGGCAATGTTATCGCCAAGGGACGCTATCCCTCATATGTGTGACGTGTTAACATGACCATAGATGCAGGGGCGGATTAAGGCTTTTGGAGCCCTGGAGCCGACTATTTCAAGGGAACTGAAGTTACGAATAAAGAAAAGAATGCGGACTTTGTATTAGATTCTGCTTCGCAGATATCAATAATTAGAGAGGATTTAGTTTCACCTAAGACTAAGATATTGAATATCGACAAACGAATAAAAGGAATTACTCAGAATTCTCTTTTATAAACAAGATAGCTTTTGTATGTTTCAAAATTAATGGAAGAACATTTCATCATGGTTTTCGCGTGTTAAGTAATTTTTCCCAAGAGATGTTGTTAGGGAATGACTTTTTTAGTATCTCAGCCCAAACAGATTTGAATAGGAACGTTTTATTGTTAAGGAGATTTTAAAAACATCCTAGATTTGCTCTAGGTATTGACAGAGATATTTCAAAGGAATCGTCACCACAAGCGTGTACTAGAAATAGTTACTTTTGCACATAGCAAGACAGTGAGCCTTAAAAATTCTCACAATGACAGTCCCTACTTTGCTCTGTTCGTCATTTCATTATTTTTTGTGAGAAGTAATATTCATTTATACAGAAAATAATGTATTTGGTATTTATTTGTGATGTGAATAACGATAAAATTGTACATAATTAAGAATAAAGTTATTAGAGACATCACGTGACGGAAAAGTAAACAAATCTCTAGTTCTGTTTCCTTTTTTTTTTTTTTTTTTTTTTTTTTAGATTTTCTAGTTTGCCAATTACTGTCTTGAATTTGTTATTCTGTTTTTAGAGGTCTGCAATTAGTTGCAACCTCATAACTATATTACGCATATTGCTAAAAAGAATTGAGATTAGGGACTTTAAATTGTACACTCATGTCCAAAATTATTGTAGTATGTCTATAAATATGTTGTTGTACGAATATAATTTGATAATGAATTAACCAGATATTTCTTATAATGTTAGTATGTGTATAATCTGCAAAGATATGAATGTGGCAAATTTCATGTCAAAAGAGCAATAAATAAGAACAATAAAATGAAAATAAAACTTTCTGGTCCATTTAACAACATTTTGTTTTACTCATTCTAATTTTCGTATTTATGATTCTTTTCCCATGAAATTTACCACAAATATACATTTCCCGATTATACACGTAGTATCAGTATTAAAAGTACCCTGCAAAGTCATTATCAAATTATATTCTTACAAGAAGACAGTTATAGATATACGACAATCATTTTGGACATGAGTGTACATATAAGACTAGCAAATGTCCCCATATGTGACTGTGGCCAATATTTTGCGTTCTTTCTTTTGCGCCTTTCATATAGAATACGTCTGAACTGAAGTCTCATACAAAATTCGAACGTCTCGTATGCTCATCTTAGCGAAGCGTCCCCACTTTTTGTTATTACATTCTACAGGGTGCGGCACGTAAAACCGGCCCGTCGTAATATTCTGGTATATTGTGTTTTTGGCAACTCTTAAATAATCTACCTTCCTACCAAGAGATGGCGTGTCGAGGTCGGGTCGACTTACGTGACATGCAGCAGTCACGTGCAGCCGCAGCCAGTGAAACTTGTCGAAACCAGTTGAGAAAAAGGCCTCGTTGTGTTAAGCCGGGTGAGTGTCATTGTGTGATAATGCCGTATTCGATACCCGAGCGTGTTGCCGTTGTTGAAGGGTTCATTCTCACTGGATCTTTTGTGAAAACAAAGAATTTGTTTCGGGAGAAATTTCCAGGACGTTCTGTGCCAGCAAAAAGCACGCAATCCACCAGGTACCCTTGCATGATGAGAAGATTGGTGTTTGGTGTGCCATTTCCGCCACACGCGTTATTGGGCCCATATTCTTTGAGACGACAGTGAACAGTGACGTGTATATGGGAATCCTGGAGGAGTTTTATACACACTTGACCGAAGAGGAGCGTCAGTTATGTTACTTTCAGCAGGAAGGTGCAACATGCCACACATCAGCTGCATCATTGTCCCTTGTGCATGAGATGTTTACACCAGAGAGGACAATGAGCAAAGGCTTGTGGCCTCCTCGGTCACCAGACTTGGCCACGTGTGACTTTTACTTATGGGGACTGTTAAAGGGAAGAGTATACGAAACAAATCCACACACAATTGAAGAACTCAAGACCAGGATCCAGGATGTCACCAATAGCATTACAACACAAGAACTGACAAGGGTATATATGAATCTCCTCAATCGTGCTCACATGTGTGTTGAAGTGGGCGGAGGACACTTTCAGCACCTGCTGTGAAGGCTGCTGTGAAGGTGAGTAGTCATATTCAATGCATTACATTTCATTTATGTGTTGTAGTTAATCATATTCAATACATTACATTTCGTTTTATGTGTTCACTTTACGGGCCGGTTTTGCGTGCCGCACCCTGTAGTTCAACAGTGTACGCAGAATTTCATCAACATGAAGATCTTAAGTTCGTATCGTTTCAGGATTTTTATGTGATATCTTAATATCTATATTAAATGTTTATTTTTTCATAACATCTTGTTCAACAGGGGTAAAATCCCAGAAACTCCTTCTTTGTATACATCACTCATTCCAGTGACACCATATGATTAAGTCAGCGTCTAGGATCAAGTCAAGCAACACGCTTAGTGCTGATGTATTTTTGAAAAGAAAAAACATATGGAACATTTTTCCATCATGATTACATGCTATATTAAAAGGATTTTTACTTCTCTCTCTCTCTCTCTCTTTCTCTCTCCCTCGTTCTTTTTGGGGGGGGGGGTTGTAAGAACACACTTTCTCTTTGGATTTTGATGGGATGGGATTTAGATTTCTGGGCTTTCGGCATCTAAGGCCATTTAGCCCTTCACGTTTTGAGTGTTGACGTCCCTCGGCGAGCACAGAATCCGTGGAAAGGGAAGGAAGGAAGCGGCCTGGGACCTATAAGTTAGGTACCACCCGGACATTTGCCTGGTGTGAATGAGGAAAACCCAGGAAAACCTCATTCAGGGTAGCTGACCTGAAAAAGCGTTTTACACTTTTTCGATCGAGTGCCCCCACTCTTTGGAATTTGAATGCACATTAAATAATAAAAAGCAATTTCGTTTCATAATTCATAAGTATCATTTCAATTAAGTTATGCTTAGTCCTTAACATGTTCGTATGTGAGACTTCTGTATTCTCTCAACATAACATTATTACCAAGTAGTGCCGTACCAAATGTCTTCAGGGGCTCAGTGAAGAAGGGTATGTTTTTGGGGGGGGGCAATCAGTTAGTTGGTCCCGGTGCAGGAAAGTATTTATGACCTTCACCCTCTATTAGCAATTTATTTAAAAGACGTAAGGGTTGAAGCTTGTCTCCCTCTCAGAGGACATAACAACGAAGCCTTGAACTGATTTATAAATATAGGCACGGCCAGATTTACACTAGGTATAGACGAGAACTTAATAACCAAGACGAAATAATTACAAAACTTGATTAATAATAATACATATGATTAAAGTCAGAGTAAACACCCTTGAAGTAATAATTCCTTTAACAAGTCTATTGGCTTCAATCATTTTTGTTTGAAGTTGACGGGAAGTGAAAACTGTACCCAAGCATATCTGCACTAAATTTAAAGTATCGATTAACATTTATGAGAAACTCAGTTTCCAAAATTTTCAGCCCCTCAAGCGCTTTTGGAGGGGTGTTAGAAGGGGGGAAGGAAATTTGAAATTATTATTTTTCTCGTGAACGGCTCGACCGATTTGCATAAAAAATATGTTAGGTGTTCTCAACAAGAGAAAAGTCGGAAAATATTGTTTTGAATTTTTTTGGAATTGAAAATTGAAGTAAAAAAAAATTTGACATTTAAAAAAAAATAGTGGAAGACTAACTGGGACACCCACATTTTTTTTTGCCAGTTTTGTCTTGAGAGGGTTCCTAACAACATATATTGTTTTCATTTTGTTTGCAAGTGTACCTCATAGTGAAAAAAGGCAAATGTACATAAATCAGCATCTATGTGGTATACGTATGATACACACTGTACACCACTAGGATAACCAATGCCTTTGAATAGGGGGATGAAGTTGTTATAACATTGGAATATTATGATAACAAGTATTTTTTTTCTTTGCCTTAATGGTAATTGGTCTCTGAGGATGATGGGGGTTCTCGACCCTGTTCGCACCATCCTTGGCTACGCCACTGCTGTACATCAACTGAAATTATACATTCCCGCATTTTGTGTTAATTTTGCACATAATCAATGTTCTGCGATATATATAGATCTTTGTTTATTAATTGTTCTTGTTTTGTAACAGTTGGTTAATAATATGCCTGTTGTTAATAGGTATTTATGTGTTTAGTTTGTTTCGATGGTATTACTGTATATTTGTGTTTAACATGATCAAATAAAGGATGAATTAAAAGAAATTAATCCTCATCCCTGTTTTCGTCCACTACTGGAATAATTTCGGTTTTCGTGAACATTTTACTGAGTATTTCAGCTGGTCGAATGATTTTCGATAAGTATCTCGCATGTGATAAATAATACACAATAGCAGCAACGTGAGAACAGCAGCCAACAGTTCTTCTGCCATTAGCGCATTCACATGCATAGTGTATTATGCCAGAAATTCCGATACTGTTAGGTTTGCATCTGATGAAGCATCTATATGATGTCCGAGAAATGTGTCAAGATGGTACTTTGAATTTGGCCACATTTGGTTCAGCTTTCGCGTATTCGAAAACAACGTTTCATCTTTATCTAGCATTTCTGCTAAATAGGATACGGCTCGGGAAAGTTGATATGACCCAGTCAAGAGAATCTGCAAGTCCTTTTCGGTCATTTCTGGAAAATCAAGAAGTTCGTTGGAAGTGATAGTGTTGAAAGGGACATTTCGCCGGATCCAACCTTTCTCTTCTGCTTCAGTAGCTAGAACATTTTCCATGCTGTTTGTCTGTGCATTCTTTGCAAAATGTCATCTATGTGTTCCACATCCGATTGTAATCTCTAGCCGTATGAATTATTTAAAAATGATGTAGTTATCGTAGAAAAATATAAACAACAACATTTATGAGTAGCGACAGTTCTTTGCATCGGAATTTCAACGTACTCCGCACTTGTATTTACTTTGAGGCTTACTTCGAATAAGGATCCATCAGATATTGATTGAGAAGGATCAGATTCACTTTCTGAAGAATCCGAATCTTTTTTTTTTTTTTTTTTTTTTTTTTTTTTGTAAATAGCAAGTCGACATTTATTACGTAAAATGTCGTTGACCTCCACTTGCCTACCAAGTACAGTAGCATGAGTCTCTGCTTCAGTGGCATTCCTGATTTTTTTTTTTTTTTTTTTTTTTTACCTGGGGTTCTCTCTAAATCTTTTCTGTTGCATCCATTACATACTACACGCATCTTAGGCATGTTTGATAGCAAACCTATTTAATGAGATTCACTTAAATACTTACAGTGAATAAGAAAGCAAAAAATGGAAAGTTTACGCAGTGATACGAACGTCCTGGAGACACGACAATAAGTAATAACAGGTCTTCAACGTCGACTTACACCGTATAGCCGTGGAACTCTTCCCCCACTACTTGTAGCGCATGCGCATCTATAGGTACTTATGGAGAAGCATTCGATCAGCTAAAACACTCACTAACAGTTCATGAACTAATTAATTCCAGTAGTGATCGAAAACAGGGATGAGGATATATTTTTTTTTTAAATTTTAATTCATTCTTTATTTAATCATATCAAATACACATATAGAGTAATACCATTGAAACAAACTAAACACATAAATACCTATTAACAACAGGCATATTATTAACCAACTGTTACAAAACAAGAACAATTAATAAACAAAGATCTATATATATCGCAGAATATTGATTATGTGCAAAATTAACACAAAATGCGGGAATGTATAATTTCAGTTGATGTACAGCGGTGGCGTAGCCAAGGGAGGTGCGAACAGGGTCGAGAACCCCCTTCATCCTCAGAGACCAATTATCATTAAGAAAAAAATACTTGTTATCATAATATTCCAATGTTATAACAACTTCATCCCCCCATTCAAATGTATTGGTTATCCTAGTGGTGTACAGAGTGTATCATACGTATACCACATAGATACCGTACCACATAGAACCTATGTACATTTGCCTTTTTTCCACTATGAGGTACACTTGCAAACAAAATGAAAACAATATATGCTGTTAGGGACCCTCTTAAGACAAAACTAGCAAAACAAATGTGGGTCTTCCACTATTTTTTTGTTGAAAACTTCAAAAATTTTTTGACTTTAATTTTCAACCCCCAAACATTTCAAAACAATATTTTCCGACTTTCTCTTGTTGAGAACAACTAACATTTTTTTCATGCAAATCGGTTGAGCCGTTCAGGAGAAAAAGAATAACTTTAAATTTCCTTCCCCCTCCTAACACCCCTCCAAAAGCGCTTGAGGGGCTGAAAATTTTAGAAACTGAGTTTCTCATAACTGTTAATCGATGCTGTAAATTTGGTGCAGATATGCTTGGGGGCAGTTTTCACACGCTTATTCCGCTAGACCCTTTTAATGTTTTACTTGTAGTAGACAGTTGCGGAGAAGCGGGGACATAACACTATTGTGCTGATGTGCATGGCTCCAGTGCACATATACGTCACAATACTGTATCACCATATCAAAAGTCATTAAAATTTGTGTAATAAATATTGAAAAGATTTTATTTATTTTCTATTATGTTAAAATTATGTACGTAAGAGTAAGGTAGGACAAACAACTGGGGTAACAAAACATTATTACATCTGGGCCTGAATAAAGGTCTCCATTTTCTCCTGCTATCTTTTTCTTCGGATCCCTTATTGTAACAGTGGCAGGTCCTCTCCTTCTGGGGACTGTAATCAGATAACACCATTAGTATAAAACAAAACAGCCTACTAGATCTTTCTATTCCAAGAATAACATACTGCATAAACAGTTTTGATAACTGTCAAATGATATGTCAGTGATTGGTATTCAAAGACTCAGTCTAAACTGACTAACTACAAGATTGTGTTAATTATACAATGCGAATTGTTTTCTAATCTTTTCCGTATTTAGGGGCCACTGTGGGTCAGTGGTAGAGCGCTTACTTCTGATGCCTGGAATCTCTGCTTCGATCCGCGGCCAAGTAAGTTTATGATGGACAACATAATGTGTGTGGGTTTTCTCAGGGATTTCCCGTTTCTTCCCACATTACCATTCCAGCAATTCTTAAATTATCATTCACTTAACTTAAGGATCGTTTCCCTTAAACTAAAGGGCATATTTGAGGGACGTTAAACTAAAAGAAGTTTCAGTATTTAAATGTTATTTACTTTTCGAACATAATCTGCACTTAAAAAGTGAGATAATGAATTCAACACAATTTTGCGTCTAATCTGAAATTTTATAGTGTACAAACCTCACATAGACAAAATGAATAACAAGGTTATTTAAATAATCAGTAATAGAATAATGAAGTTCAAACAGCAGATACGAGACCTCGATGTGTTGCACAGCCGATTGCTACAGCTCTGTTTCCAAGTCGGTTGGTAAGGTAATTTTATGACAAGAGCTATCAATTTCTTTACAAAGACATGTTAAAATTTAAGAATGAGGGCATTAAAAAATCCATAAGTTACTGGACAATTCTATGTTACGAAGAATTTTGTCTGGATGCCAGAGCATATTTGCTTAATGAGGGAGGGTCTCGTAAAATGCAGGACTTGTACGAACCCTAAACATGCTTAGGTTATATTCACACTTTGTTGGCAGAACTCACCAAGTGTTGAAATAGCCTAAAATTAAAGAAGGGACCATAACGATGGACAATAGTTATAGAGACATTACTGTTCATAAAAAATATGGCGGAACCAGTGGCTACATCAGAGGGGCCAATTGATGATTACTTCTGCACAAAATAAGCAACTGATTCTCTGAATCGGTAGAATATCTGTCTGTATTTTTATTTACGAGATGCCGTGGAAAATTAAAGTATCACGTCTCAACTGCAGTGAGTCTTAATTCCCCTGAAAGAGTAGAAGGAAAAAAATACTAGATTCTGAAAAACACTACTAGAGAATTATTGATATTTTTTTCACGAAAACTAGATCTAGAGGTAGAAACATAGTTATAAAAACCGGTTGTGGGCAGGCAGTACGCAGAAATTTATTTTGATAGGGGTATAAAGGTTTTTTGAGAGGTCCAAATTCAATGTAAAGATACATTTGCAACGGGTACTTTGGTCCAAGTCCGGTTGCGCCAAGTTTTGTAAAGGTTGGTTTTGGTCAAATTTATTAGATATGTAAATTTGACCTCGATTCCTGAATATGAGCATGATAATTATCATAATGATATGCATTATGCTCGGGTTCGCCAGATCTGAATAAATTAATATGTAAATTTATATTTGCCTACCAAGGCTGGGCTTTTGATGGTTTGCTTCCGAAAAGTGCACCGGTGCGATAGTAAACTAAATCATGGAAAGCTGAAGTTAACGCCGCGGGGCTTGAACCTCAGGTCTCCAAGTCTAATGTTCAATTAGCGATTCACGAAAGGTAGAGACATTTAAAAGGTAATACTTCTAATGATATACAGATCTCGAAGTCCTACTTTTCCCCCAAAGCGGTATAATCCAGGGCGCTAGGAAAAAGTAGTTGCGCAGCTAATTAGAATTTAAATAAAACAAAATAAACATCTGTTTTACGCAACCTCCACAGAACGGTCACACGCTGCAAAGCTGAAAGAAAATTTTCTCGCTAATGCAGTTTTTATGGGACAGACTGTGCTGACTACCACTTGGAGAGGCAAGTGAATTTTTGAATAAAAATTCAATTGCTGAATGCTACAATAGATTTTTGATTTATTGAAATAAAAGATATAATGTAAATAGATCAAATCGAAATAATTCAAAATAACTCAAATTAATTATGACTGTGGTGGTCAGTTCAGGCATCTCCCAAATTACTGGTAATGTCAGGACAAACCAAAAGATACTTTTACCATGTCTAGCAGGGGTGAGGAATTTAAATCTAACTAACTAACTAACTAACTAACTCTATGGCCTATGGAACCCGAAGGTTCAGTGCCGCGTTCACAAAAGCTCTCCACTGACTTCTATCCTTAGCTAATTGGATCCAGTTTCTACTTTGTATTCCTATCTCTGCGAGATCCATCTTAATATTATCCTCCCATCTGCGCCTAGTCCTTCCTAATGGTCGTTTTCCTATGGGTCTACCAGTCAAGACTTTGAAAGCGTTTCTACTTTCTTCCATTCTAGCTACATGACCTGCCCACCTAAGCCTCCTAGACTTGACGACCCTAACAATGTTGGGTAAACCGTATAAACTATGTAGTTCCTCGTTATGAAGCTTCCGCCATTCCCCATTCTCGTTCCTCTTGGGTCCGAATATTCTTCTCAGGATCCTGTTCTCAAATACTTTCAGTCTATGTTCTTCCCTCAGAGTAAGCGACCAGGTTTCGCAACCATACAGAACAACAGGCATGATTATCGTTTTATATATTTTAAGCTTCAAATTCCTCGACAGAATTCGCGACGACAAGAGATTTTGAACCGAATAGTAACACGAATTCCCTGCTTTTAGTCGACATTTAATTTCTTCGTGAATATGATTTTCGTCTGTTAATATTGATCCTAAATATTTGAAAGTATCCACTTTATCAAAAGTATTATTTAATATTTTAACACCTCCACAATTTGCCGTATTACGGTCCCGACGCACTTCCATGTATTTAGTTTTCTCTGCATTTACTTCTAAACCCATGTCCCTGCAAGCGTTTAATAATATCTCTGCATTTATTTCTACTGTTCTCCTATCATCCCCTATTAAATTTACATCATCAGCATATGCCATAACCTGGTGAATGCCGTTCAACTCTAGGCCCTGGTTGCTATCTTTGATTTTCCTTATGGCGTATTCCAGCACAAAGTTAAATAATAATGGCGACAACGCATCTCCTTGTTTCAGGCCATTTTCGACGTGGAAGCTCGTGGACAAAAATTTTCCTACCCGGACTTTACTTTGGGATTCACTTAAACATATCTTAATTAATCTAATTAGCTTTCTCGGTATTCCAAGCTCTGTAAGAACGTTGTATAATGTTTCTCTCCTAACCGAGTCGTAAGCCTTTCTAAAATCAATAAATAGTTGATGTACCGGGGTATTGTATTCCCACTTCTTTTCGAGTATTTGGCGAATGGTAAATATTTGGTCGATAGTTGATCGATTTCGTCTAAATCCGCACTGATAACCTCCAATAATTTCATCTGCGTATGGGGTCAATCTTGCTAACAGAATATTTGAAAGGATTTTATAGGATGTTGACAGAAGAGAAATGCCTCGATAATTATTACAGTCAGTTTTGTCGCCTTTCTTGTGAATTGGAACAATGATTGACTCTTTCCACTTTTGTGGCAATTCTTCCTTGTTCCAGATAAGGAGAATGAGTTTGTGTATCTTGTTCCACAATTTTTCGCCTCCAGCTAAAATTAACTCAGCCGGAATTTCATCTACACCCGGAGATTTGTGTTTCTTTAATTTCTTTATAGCGGCTTCCACTTCTATTCGATTGGGTTCTGGAATATACGGTTCTGCGGTGTGTATCTCCTTTTCTCCACGCACATTAGTTTTTGGCTGCGTGTTCAGCAAATCGTCAAAGAAATCTTTCCATCTATTTAAGAGGCTATCCGTATCAGTGAGAACTGTTCCGTCAGATTTCTTTAATATATAAGCACGAGGATGATATCCTTTCTTAAATTCGCTGATCCCCTTATACATGTCCCGAATATTTTTATTTTTACTATTATCTTCAAGTTCCTTAATTTTAGCTTTTAAAAAATCCCGTTTCTTTGTTCTAAAAGTTTTGGAAGTTTCCCGCCTGATATCTGCGAAATTTTGTGTAGTTATTTCATTCGGATTTTGTAGCCACCGTAATTTTGCCTGTTTTCTCTTCTCTACTAGTTTAATGCATTCTTGGTCGAACCATGGTTTGTTCCTACGTATTTCCGCGTGTCCCAGTTTTTCTATTGCTGAACTTTTAATGCTATCTCTAATTTCAATCCAAGTATCCTCAACACTAGTGCACTCCGAGTCTTCTAAAACCGAGAATCTATTCGAAACTTCAATCTGGTATTCCTCTCTTACCTGGCTCTCTTCTAATTTCTTTAAATTAAATCTCTCCGTTTTCGGACATTGAGTATTACCTTTATTCAACGATAATCTCTCACGTATTATCGCTGCTACCAGGTAGTGATCAGTGTCACAATCAGCCCCTCTAAACGACCGGACGTCAATTATGCTAGATTGTCTTCTTCTATCTACTAAAACGTGATCAATTTGATTATGTGTTTTTCCGTCTGGTGATGTCCAAGTGTATTTATGAACGTCGCGATGTGGGAATTTTGTACTCTTCACGATTAGGTTTTTGGATGTTGCAAAGTTCACGAGTCTAACACCGTTGTCATTACTTTCCTTATGCAAACTTTCGTTCCCTATAATCGGTTTGAAAATATCCTCTCGTCCTACCTTCGCATTGAAATCCCCTAATAGAATCTTCATATGGTATCGCGGGAGTTGGTCAAATATCCGTTCCACTTCTTCGTAAAAACTATCTTTTATATCGTCACCCTTATCTTCAGTTGGAGCATGTACATTTAAAACAATAATATCACACCACCGTCCCTTAAGAGTAATAAAAGAAAGTCTGTCAGTAACAAATTCAACCCGTTTAATTGCTGGTAATATTCGTTTGTGAACGAAAAACCCTGTTCCTAACTGGTGATTTTTATTTCCTTCCCCGTAAAAGAACGTAAAATTTCCGGAATTCTCAGATCCATTTCCTTCCCACCTAACTTCCTGAACTCCTACTAAGTCCATCCTGTATTTCTCTAACTCACTCGTTACAGATTTTAACGCGCCTGCCCTATAAAGACTTCTAATATTCCATGTTCCAAATCTCATGTCCGTTTTCTTTTGCTGATGTCGTGCCAAGTTATCAGTCCTTGTCCGAGGCTTTTGTGAATGTTTCTGAACAAGTACCTTTTTTTACAGGATGAGGGTGTTAGCCTTACCCAAACCCCCAAGCTGGAGGACCACTCCTAGTCGTCTGTCCGCGACTGCTTATTCAGTATATTCGCAGCTAACCTCTATATCTAGAGGCCTTCTCCTCGATCCGCAACCTGAGGACGCGCCATGCAGTGGTGACAGGAACCCACGTTAGAGGAATTTAAATCTACTCTGCTTAAATAACAAGAGTTACACAGAAATTTTGTAACAGCAATAAAATTTTAATTAATTAATAATAAAGGTAGTTACCAGTGAAGGAATAACAATTTATAGTAGTCAACAATAAAAAAAAAGTTAAATAACAGAAGAAAAACAAATCTTTTCAACAGGAATCAATACCATTGTTTGCTTCTTGAAAATGTTAATGACCATACCTGAATTATTTTTATGGAATCAGAAGGATTCCACCTGAGAACGTTAAATAGAGAATTTAGTTTCTTATCTCAGCATACAATTATGTGATTTCCTGAATCATTTCATACTTCTGATTAACAGTTCCTTTTTTTATTAATTTCCAATTAAGGCTCAAAAAAATACAATTAATCTGAATTGTTATCATATAGGTTTTTGAATAATTTCTAACAGTAAATGAGATTTTAATTAATCTGCTTATGACTAAACAGTGGCAAACAGATTGTTATTGCTTGAATTCAAGTTTATTTATCACCTCCAAATATTATTATTAAAGAAGAATTAAAAAAAATAGAATAGAAAAAAATGAAAAGACTGTAGAGAAGTTATGATTGGATAATTTTGATTTACTTTAAGTCATGACTTGCTAGCGAATGGGAATGGAAACGTGAAATTATAGAAAAGATACAATAGGATAGAAGTGCACTTGTGGATCTTAATCTTCATATATATATACACATATCATATGGCCAAATATTCATACATATAAACATTCAAGTCATTATTCATTCTTATCTAAACAAATTACCAAAGAAAAATCAATGTTCATTACTATATAAACAAGCCATAAAATACACATATAATACTGATACAAATTAGTTGGGATATCAATTGGACATTCCTTTGAATTAGTTGACTTTTTGTCTTCAGTGATCAGAGTCCGTCTGCGTAACGTGTCGCTTAATTAAATACTTATCGAGGAATTATCCTAACTTTTGTATATATTATTTAATTTACCGACAGGCCGAAACTCTTGCTTTTACAAAAACCTTTATAGATGTGCAACTACAATTCGTTTCCGTTTACAAAGTGCCTATCCAAACCATTTTCATCGAATAACTAATAACATTGAATTTATATTTTATTCAAAGTGCAACTCTCAAATTTGCATTTCCACAGAGATGAATATTATTCTAAATATTAGCACTCAATAGACTACAAATATGCTTCTTATTCTGACCTTTCTTCATCAATTATATGACAGAAAGTCTTAGTTTATGATGAGGAGTTAAGAACTCAAAATCTTATGCAATAAAATGAATTATTTCTTCAATAAAATAAAATAAAATAAATCGATAAAATATAATGGATCACTGACATGCAACTGGATTTGTGGTTATTGGATGAAAGTTAAGGCACGTTAATTGTTCATTCCGTATGGGAACGGAGAATCAAACAACACCAACAGTCTCGACCCGATTGGGGAACGAAGTAAAGAAATCGACGGATGACATCTGCCAAAGTAGTCCGGCCTTGAGTCATAATGGGGAAGAAATAAATTAACTATATTTCCTACTTTCTCACCGCAACTGGTCGCCATTTCTTTTTATGACTGCTTCTTACCAGGCACGTACTTTCTTCTTTGCGTTAAACTTGTTAAAATGTTCGCTTGCACTTAGCTTCTCCTGCTCCTTTCCATGTGGGCCATGCTTCTGTCACAGTTCTATGGTTGAAGTCCTTACTTCGGATCCCGACGTGTGCATCTCCTGGACTGGATACTCGGCTGGTCGCTCATTTGCCTCTTCACAGAGCATATGCTAGGACTTCCATGGGATGTAGATGTTTGCTTGTTCTCCTATGGAGTTGGCTGACACTTTCCACTATGTTGTCTATTCAAACATGTGCAGCCTTTTCTATTTTTACTAGAAGCACAGGCATTCGATCACCGACACTATCAACAAGTTCGATCACCGCCAGTATCAACAAACCACTTCTGCTTTTGATAACACCTTTTTCTTAAAGTAAAATAATTCGAATAATATTTATCAATGTAGTCTACAGTGTTTGAACGATATTAATCAATAGGAAATGTTAACTGGTTCGCTCTTCACAAAGCACCACGACGGTGATGTATTAGCACATAATTTTTAACTAAGAATCACTTTAAAAAAAAATAAGTTCATCGATATTTGTTAGTGTGTGTGTGTGTGCGTAGAGCGGCCGTGTGTAATGTTCGACGAATGTATTGCAACTGCCGTAGCTTCTTTCGGTGTTAGGGCGCGTACCTATCTATAAACAAAAAGATCTTTCTTTTCTTTCAAAAAATTTAAAATTCGCAACTTGGTTTGTTGTGGTGGCGGTTTTCGTTGTTCTCTTTTAAAAAAAGTTCGTTGTAACGTTTCAGGTTGAGTTTATGACATGCTTACAAAACTAAAGGGTTTCTGAATGTTTCCAATGTAAAAAGGATGTTTTAGCAGTTCCTCCGAGAATTTTAACTGTTAATTGCTCAGCCTGTGTGTGGGCCACGAGGACAGAAAGAAACGGGATCTATTGTCCAGAAAAGTTGGCCTTCCGTTAGCTGCGATCGAAGCTGGTTGAATCGCGAAGTAAAGATGTTCATTTAGAAAAAAAGAAAGAAATTGTGTTCTGGGTGGCTCAAATTTTAATATCGAGTTGATTGTACATAATTTACATATGTCATAATAATTGCTTCTAGGCGATTGTCACACATTGTAATAAATTTGATAAAATCATCCAAATTTTCAGAAAAGTCGGAATTTCGGTGGGGGATTGTAGCTTTCCAGGACCCACCCCTGCGTGCGTCTCTGGTTCTAGGAACCAGTTCAGGTGAACCGTATGAATGGCACCACCGCTTATGGAAACTTTTATCACATATCACTTTCTTGTACGTCATGAGTTCATTTCTATGTGTTCTATTGTAACTATCAAGTAAATGAAGAAATTAAATGTTATTATGATGTGAAGGACGTGCGTTTTTGTACTGCGTCTCTGATTAGTTGCTGAATTCGTTTTCTAGAGATGCTGTTGCTGTTGCGTTTACGTGTTTTTTCACTGGTTTAAAGATGATAAGAAAAGATACATGTTTTCTGTACTACTTTACAAGGTTGTCAGAATATAAGTATAAAGTAATTTTGTACGATACTAGAGAAACTACATAGCGGGTGCCCAAACAAAAGCGATTGGTTTAATATGCTTAATAGAATTTATTTTTGAAGAAGACTGACACATATCTTTACATCATTACAACGCTTAAACATTTCACAACATATCTTGTGATTCAAATAGTAACACTGCCTTCACAATTAACAGAGCAATATGGATTTTGGGCTAGTGAAATGTTAAAATCGTATTTCCTTTCAAGACTAGGATGGAAATGTCGTGACAGTTAGTGGTACCTCAGCGTAGTTACCAGTTTTTCCTTTTTTAATTTCTTCCTTTGTGGCTGCAGTTGAGCGGAATTGATATGGAATACTAATGGTTTTAACATGATGACACTATTTTTCGCGAGATGATTATCTTGCTGCGTAAGTAATTATCGGGCCAAGATCCTTGGCCAGCTAGAACATGACCTTATTCCTTGTTTATACTGTCTGTTAGGACTTCCAAGATCTCAAAATCAACACAAACAAATCCTGAACAGTGAGAAAACGTAATGAAGAAATTAAAAATTTTATTTATAAATTTAATCGAGAAAGTGAAGTCCTGCAGAGCAAATGGCGTGGGAGATATGGCAGATGTCAACTTTCGTTCTTAAATTACAATATTTATACGTTGTGATGATGTAAAAATATTTACCACTTTGTAATTACAAATTACTTTATAAAGATATCCAATCCGTCTCTTTTAACGGGACACTTTTCAGAAAGTATTGAAATTTTGTAAAAAAAAAAAAAAAATCTACACTGTGCATGTATTAATATAAGGTTGCCTTAAAATATTGAGTTTTTATATTTCAAAATTGAAAATATACCAGGGCAGTCAAAAAGTTCCTGGAATTTTGTTGAAGCTCTTTACTGTCACAATATAAGTAAATATTCATTTAATCGCTTTCAAAGTAAGCTTCTCCGGAACACACACACTTCTCAACTGCTCTTATCATTGATGGAAACACAGACGAAAGTCCACTTTTAGTATCTTCCGCAGTTCACCCGTCACGTTGGTTTTGATTGCCTTCTACGATGGCGAAACGAGCGCATCTTTGAAGCCAATTTTTCCTTAAAGCATTGTCACCGTAAGCTTTCTAAAGACTGTCAAAGCCTCTGAAGCAGATTTCTCCAATCTGCACTTGAACTTGATGTTTGCGCGTTGCTTGAACTGCGACATTGCGCTAACAGATCACCTCGCAGGGGCGTACCCAGGGAAGGCGATCGCCCCCCCCCCCAGAAGAGGAAACTTTCTTATTTTATACATAAATATAGCCCATCCGAGAGCTCTTAAAAGAAGCTCGAATAGCAGTATTACGAGCTACCGCCCCCCCCAGAAGTCCGTCCTGGATCCGCTCCTGTCACCACCCACTCCTCCGTCCAGTTATACTACTCGTATACTGCTTGTTACGACCTGTTCACACTTGTCAAATTCATAAGTAGACAACCTAAGACTGTGCTGTATAAGAGTCATTGTGATTCCATCACAAATGCCAAAATTATAACATTTCGGAAAATTTTGACTACCCTGGTGTGTATTGTGATTTGGAATTAACATTACGAGATCACACATGCATAATTTTGTTCACTGATCCTGCTACTTTTCCGGTAACACCATAAGTCCATCACTATAGAAATTCTGTGGTTTCTCGGTTTCTGGTAAATACGGTATATATAAATGTGACATATGGTTTTCACAGACTGGTTTCTAAAACAACGGCAACCACGAAGATTTGTAGACTATGAAACAAATTATGCTCTGACGGTGCCAAGTCCGGAATATACAGCGTCATGTATTAAAAACCTCTAGCTAAGTTCTTTCAACTTCTGACGGGTTGTTAAAAATGTATGCGGCCTGGCGTTTTCAGCGTGGTATATGACATTTTTGTTTTTTTACCAGTTCCGGTCGTTTCTTTTGAATTGCTAGGTAAACTTGCGCTAATTGTCGACAGCTCGACCACGATCTTTTTCGTACATTGTTGTCGAGATCATGCATTTTTCATCAATCGTGGTCAGTCACTACAGAAATGGCTTGAGTTTGTTACGTTTTAGTAAAGATTAGCCGATTGAAATTCGATCGAGTAAATGTTTTTAAGTCAGATCATGTGACACCGAAATGTCGAGTTTGTTTCTTTGTACTTAACTTTATCCAAACGGTTTAACACTGTTTGATGATGGATGTTTAAATCATTCGTGATATCATGACTGCTTACATGAATGACTTGGTCGAGTTTTGTCATCAGTTTTGTTGTGATTGGTCGCCCACTGCGACAGATATCTTGGACATCGTCATTTATTTCCAGAATGAAAAGGATTGAATTTTTGTTTGTTGCTCTTGCTACTGTATCTTGTCCATAAACAGCACAGTTTTTTTCTGCAAGTCTGGGCAATATCTCGTCTTTTTTTAAAATGAAATTGTAAAATGTAGCACAGTTTTACAAAAAGTTTATTTATGTTCACGAAGGGAAATAAGGTATTACTGCTGTATCACCCGTCCAATTCGAAAATTTAAAAAAAAGTACCAAAATGTACTGAATTCGGTTATATTTGGTTGGATTACATTACGTTACGTTAGATTACGTTATTAGGCATGTACTTTTACTATACGGATCCATAGTATAATAAGTAGTAGTAGTTCGAGTAGAAGTAGTAGTAGTAGGAACGGGTTAGAAGGCCCGCAGGGGTTGGTTGGGTTCTGTTCTAGACATGAAATGGGCAAATTAAAGACTTGCCCAAATTTTTCTGTGCATTTTACAGTCTATGAATCCGTATAGTAAAAGAATTGTACCTCTCTGCGAAATAGTCCATCCGCCTCCACGTACAGTGCTGCTTACAACATCAAAAACAATCAGCAAATACAACTACTTTCTTAACTTTTACTACAGTATTTAACTTACCTGACTTTCACTCATTCTTCCTCACAAATAAATTCTCCAATTGACCCGGTAAATTTCCTAAAACTGGTTCGGCGATACAATAATTAACTCGGAAATGAGTTGGGAAATGTTTAAGTCAAGTTAGCTGACGGTGTGAAGTTTTCGATTACAAAGCGGATAGTTTTACATATTAGTTCGCAGGTGTTCAACTGTTGCAACCATTTATTTCACATTGCACCATTACTACTGCCATTTGCATAATAAACTGCACCAAAAAGAATAAAAACATTAGTCTTAAATTGGAGTTCAAAATTCTGCACACTAGTACAGATACAAATGAAGTGTTACTTGTGTGTGTTCAAAAAAAAAAAAAAAAACAGTAAGCTTTGTAAGTCATCACAATAAAATCCTTACATTGCTTAGCTCTTGTTCCAAAGTTCTTACGAGAAGTGAAGCTGAATTACGATGAGACTAATGCGTTTCTCAGCTAAAGCTTTTCATGTGAGTAATACGGAAATTGAACATAATTATAAACAAAGTATCTTTTGACATCGTTGGACGAGAATGGAAACTACTATGCAGTTCTGGTTTTGATTTTGATCTTGATTTTATTATTGTTTTTCCAAAGTTTTAGGTGCAATACCATAACTACTTTTACATTAAGACTAAAGGAATTAACCCTATTCTTGGCAAGAAGACTTGCGATGCTCAGAAAAAATGCTGCATGTTAAATAGTTGTAAAATAAGACACAATTGCACATTTTAGTTACATGTTTTAATTAGACAAGGCTGTGATGTAATGTATCCCATAGGATACATTGCCAAGAATAGGTAGTCTCAAAGTAACAAAAACAATATTCAAAAACATTAAGTATCCCAAAGAGCACATTGCCAAAAAGAGGGTTAAGATCATACTTTAAAACGCATTTAAGATTACGTATACAATACAGGGTGGGCACAATGTCCTGTCACTACCTTCCTCCTTGAAGTACTAAATATTCAAACTATACAAACTTTAACTGTAACTATAGATGTACTTATTATTGATTGAGTTTTATGTACAATGGACAACTGTTACTTTAATGTCAAAATGTTTACTACATCAGTATAGGCTCCTTCGTACTTCGGACAGAAAATAATACGTTGGCAAGTTCTGTGGATCATTCTTCTCAGCATTGCTGGAATAACTCGTCTGAAAGTAGATCTCACAATTTCTTTCAATTCATCAACCATAGCATTATTAAGTGATTCTGCCTTTCGGCAGGGACTAATGAATTTTTTTAAAAAATAGATTTGGGCATGGAAATATTTCTTCCATTTTTCTCGATCTTCAGCTTCCTCTTTTAACTCCCAATATTTTCTACACAAAAGAATCTTTAATTTTCTCACTCTTTAATTATCCAATGCCAAGAAGCCACGGCGTTGATCAGCGAAATAAACTTGCAAGCTATCCGCGAAACTTGGTATACCCCAGTCAGCTCTGCGCAAACATCTGAAACATGACCAGCGTTGCCAACACGATCAGAAGATATTATCGTATGCAGCACTTAAAATTATCGTATTTGCCGTAAAATTATCGTATGTTTTGTTTCAAGTCTAAATATCAAGCTGTATTATTATTATTATTAGTAGTAGTAGTAGTAATAGTAGTAGTAGTAGTAGTAATAGTAGTATTAAGAGGAAACTAACGCGAATGCGAACAGCTAAAACTATATTCTTGAATCTCCATAGAAAACAAGAATGAAGTTCTATTCTTTACGAGTCTATCGAAAAGAATTCTGTGGTTTTTCTTCAACACTTTATATGTTTACTTGTCAAAACTTATCTACATCAAGTAGCTAGTAACTCTCCCTTATTGATCGAATAGATAACGCCGGTTTCATGTGTATGTGTTCAGTGTATGTTAAATCCCAGTGATCCAATTAACCAATTACATAGTAATAATAAACATGAGTAAACAGGTGAATTGGTTCACATTTACAATGTTTTGAGTAATTTTGTCACATTTGTTGCAAAATTCATACCTTTTTCACGCAATGAATGAAATTTATTTCGAATTTCAAATACCCCCAGAACTATCTTTGCATTTTACCTAAAGCTATTAAATTATCGTATATTTTCCTATTACCGTACATCAGCTATCGTAGTTCGTACAGGGGTCAAAATTATCGTATGATTCGATAATTATTGTACATGTTGGCAACGCTGAACATGACTTAAATTTCAAACGTCATGGTACGGTTTTTCAAATCATCGAAAAAAAAAAACGCAGCATAACGTTTGAAATTTAAGTCATGTTTCAGGTGTTTGCGCAAAGCTGATTGGGGTATACCGAGTTCCGCCTATAGTTTGCAAGTTTATTTTGCTGATCAACGCCGTGACTTCTTGGCATTGGATAATTAAAGAGTGAGAAAATTAAAGATATTTTCTTTAGCACACACTGAGAAAAAAATTGTAGGTGGCGTACTTAAAAAGAGAGGTTACATGCGTAATTCCTGTAGTTTTTAAACTTAACGTACAGCAGACGTATAACTGAAAACACATGTTTTATAATACTTTCTGTATAAGTGTTCCATCTATACGTACTTTCCGTATGAAACAATGTAGGCGGTCAGGATCTCACATACAAATGGACGTATATAACATATAGCTGAGGAATGTAACATAAGTATATGCATGTGATATATGGAAAACTGTTAGATGTCAGACATCCTGCAACGGCATGATGTAACATCTAAGGGCAGCGCCTATGTACCATACGGATAACGTATAGTCCGTACTGATTTCTATAGTAAGCAAGAGAATACCGTATATTTGTACAATATATCGCTGTCCGGAGAACGGATTTTTCTTCGTAAATCTGTAGAATATATCGTAAGCATATAAATGTGTAGTCTGTAGAGATCACGATTTATTTTAATTCCTAGCTTCACCCCCGATATACGCACTGAATATCTTTCTTACGAAAAGTGTTAAATTTCTTTGCCATTTCATGGTTACAAAGTCATCACAGATATAACAAACTGAGTTAGGGAAATTTACGAAACAACCACTGTCAGTCATTATATTTCTTTTATAGGTAGATCTATTAATGGTATCACAACATACAGAACTTGAACAAGCATTTGTCATATACGTTTTGGTTAACTGTCGTTTGTGTGTTTTTAGAGGCGAAAATGTATAACAGCGGAAACTTTTGCGGCATTAACATACTGAATATGTCGTACGTACTATATAGTATTCATAAAAAGATTTGTGCAGAAATGGTGGGTAATGCGATGCTTTTATTATCATACTCGAATGCAGGAGTTCGAAATACATCAAGTACACATGAAATTACAGCTAAAAAGTATTATTAATGTCGTACACGGAAAGAATCAACGTACTTATAGTATATTCTAGCAGAAGGATACTGGAGACTAAAGAATTGAGAAAATTTAACAAGTACCAGCGTGACGTGAAGTAGTAAAAACCTTGAAAGAGTTTGGTTTGTATGGTGGGATATTTTTGCAATTACTATTGAAATCAGAAGTGATTGTAGATTTCCAACACTCCTAGATTCAGTAGAGATGGAATATATTGCTTAGCGCACTTAATTGATTGAATAAAACCGGTTCTGGCTATCTATTTCCATTTTTACTCTACAACTACCAATATTAAAACCAGAAATGGAAGATTTCTGACACTTTCGAATTGAATAGAGGGTTAAGAGAGAAAATTGTATTATTTTAGAACGTTTAATCGATTTATTAAATCATACTTCAGTCTATCTTCTTATCATTTTCGTCTATGTAGATCAGTATTGGAACGTGACCCACATAGCACACTACGTCCCTGGGATGTCCCATTTTGATCCCAATCATCCCATTCGTTTCCCTGGATTATCAGGACAATCAGAAGACATCCCATGGACTTCCTACATGGGACGTCCTGAAGGATTCCCCTGTAGGATGTCCACGGGACGTCCCAGATGGGACAGGAGGTCCGAGGGAAAACCAATAGACACCCCTTCGTGGTCCCGTTGAATATCCCGTATCCCGGGATATTAGCGGACATCTGGATCTCCCGCGGAAATCCTGTGGATGTCCCGGGAGCACATTCGGATATCCCGGGACGTCCCGTCGTCCGTTGCGGGCTCAGTCTCGGACATCCCGTGGACGTACTTGTGCTATGTGAGGAGGTTGTAGTGGATTTCTATTATTTTCGGGTTTAGCAGAGTCAAGAATGCACATTAAATGTATTATTAGGACGTTTAATCGATTGTAAGAAATTGCTTCTTGCTATCTATTACTGTTTTTGCTATATAGTTATCAAATGTTAAAAACGAAAATAGGCGATTTCTGCCCTTTCATTTTGAATATCACCCCATTAACAAAATAGATTCTTAACTCTTAACCATCTGCATTCTGGACAAAGCTGACAATGATCTATTAAGTAGTTCTTCAGATTTTTTTGTTCACGGATCGACACACATTTTTGTTTCACGAATAGATAGGATAGGCACCCAATCACGGGCGTCTCTGGCGGGGGGCGAGGGGAACACGTCCCCTCAATATTTTGAAGTACAAAATATTCAATATTTTATTCTAATTTAATTTATTTACTAATAACATAATAACATATAAATAATAATTATTATATTCATTTGGAATATAATATTCAGGCTGTGAAACGATTATAACAGAGTTCTTGATATACCTTGGGGGGTCCGTGAAGGTAAGCATAAAGGTAACAAATGGAGTCGAAGATAATAAACAGGTTGGGCTAGGTAATAACATTTAAATCATTTTCTTCGATGTCCCCCCCAAATTTTATGTGCCAGAGACGCCAATGCACCCAATCATAATGTTTTTGTCAGGAGAGGTCCATAAAATGGAGGACTCAAATACTACAAGACACTACACCTATGTAATCTTAACCGGTGGAAGGGCGAATCCAGGATGGCGTTGTAAGGGTGAAATATTCGAAGTTTTCTCCCTCATCGGGCTTTTACAGTACTGGTGCTTGTGCCTTGAATGAAGGGGGGGGGGGGAGAACGAACGATTCTTCGCCAACCTGGATCCGCTCATGAACAAGTATTAATCTACACTTGGAAAGACGAGAAGTAATTGTTAAGTACTACCACCCATGTTTTCAGTAAAAAGAATGATAGAACCAGATTGTTTTTATAAGAAAAGAAAGAGTGCAGATGAAGTAGATCTTTATGATTAATCAATCATTTCTCTACTAATTAAGAGGCTTTATCACTGCGAAATTAAAATAACGCTAATTTTACAGTAATTACGTGATATCTTCAAATAAATAAAAGATAATTGAAAAGTGCAACCAGACCTCCCTAGACAATGTTATTTTGCACGAGTTACCGTTATCACGAGTCACCTAGTAGCATTCCGTTTGTAATTATTTAAAAACGCGAAAATAAATGCCGGTTTTCTAAATGGTTGGCAATCGAAAGCAGATAAATGAGTCGTGATAACGGTATCTCACGTAACATAATATTGTCTAGGGAGGTCTTGTTCCACTTTTCGATTATCTTTAATCTATTGTAAGATATCACACAATTACTGTAAAATTAGCGGTATTTTAATTTCGCAGTGATAGGGCCTCTTAAGCATAGTTTATTAAGAAAGGGTACAAATGCATGCCGAGTCAGGAAGTTTGTGGGATCCAGGCCCGGTGGACCTCCACGTGGATCCGCCCCTGAGACAGGATAAATAGATAAATAGAGATAAAACTAAACTCCTTGAAAACTGTACTAATTTTGGGCTATACGTTCTAGCAGAATCTTTCGGTCGGTTTGTCATGTACCACGGTCAGTGGCGTATTTAGGGGGGGGGGCTTCCGGGCTTAAGCCCCCCGAAATCTTACGTACTATAGTAAAGTATATTAAATATCTTACAGAATTTTCACATTTTCAGGCAAAGCCCCCCCCCCCCCGAAAGTTAGCAAAGCCTTCCCCGAAACAAAATCGTAAATACGCCACTGACCACGGTAGATGGACATTATTGTCATGTTAGAAAGGAACATGAAACCCTTGAAGTAACTGATACAAAATACTCTTCATCAAAAAGTGTTACAGTGCAGACTTGATATATAAATCTCTCGTTTTCTTCTTTTTTTTAAAAAGAAGATATTGTTGTTATCACAGAGAGTAACATTCCATCTACCCACATATAATCACGTGTACATCCTGGCACAAACTTAAATAATGGTTGCGATCTAATGTAATTAGAAATTTCCGCTACAAAGGTAGTGACATGATACGCGTGCTATCTCTGAACTAAGGTATATGACGTGGAATTCTTTTCTGAAGCCATTATAAATGTGATTGCTGAAGATTTAAGATGTTTGAATTTACTAAATGAGAGAAAAAAGAAGTATTTCAAGCCACTATTTTTTATCTCTACGCTTATTTTACGGGATGGGATATGTATAGCCTATTTTAAGCACACACTTTTCTCAAGAATGAAGTCTGGCCAGTGTCCCGTCTTTCAAATTAACACGAAGAGAAAGAAGAAAGATAGGAATGTTTCACGTATTACAACCTGATGATGAAATCTACTTCCGGTCGTCTTTTAAAAATATTCATTTTGGCCTTAAGCACACATTGTATCTCGTTGACATACAGCTTCTTTATAATTTAATTGTGAAATGTGAATTAATTGTCTTTTCTTTTTCCTCTATACGATTCGCGAGTTCGTTGGTTTCTGAATGAAGGCAGAAGCTATTTGAGCACGTGAAACTGAACGTAACCATACCGTAGCATGAGAAATTTCAAGGTTGCTTTTTTTTCTTCAGTCTTTCATTTGTTCAAATTTCACCACAGCAGAGACTTCAATTGCCATGAAAAGACGAACATTGTCGAAGTAAAACGAATACCAAAGTTACACAACATCGAATTTAATCAAATTAGACTGTCATGTGATTACAATTTACTTCAATCTCAATTTTATCTTGTAATAAACAAAGTATTGAAATGCAATATAAGTAGTTATATTGCAAAAAAAAAAAAAAAAAAAAAAAAATATTAGATCTCGCATGAAGGCAAGTTCAATAAATATTATCTTTTTCCACTTACGGAAAATTTTGATTTACATTATTGCCTCCTATTTTTTGGCTAACATAAAGGCTTTCTAACTTAAGTTACATGTTCTTGCCACGTTTTTCCTGTGCAAGTAACATGCTTCGATTTCTTATACATCTCATTGTTCATCTTGCTATTCAGTTATGGTTATAAATATGTGTTTTGTGTATTACGGTAGTTCTGTTCTGGTACATAAGCATTTAGTTTTGAACAAGAAGGTTGCAAAAAATGAAGAATATGGTGCACCAAAGCTTCTTGAATCCAATAGATACACCATGCTGAATATACGGATTCTACTCCTGATCACCGGCTACTCCTGACCATCGGGCTACTTGGATAGACAACCCCTGGGAACACCAGGTACTGTTGGTGTTCTTTTCACCTTCGAGGTCAAACATGCAGATCATCTCTCCGACTAAGACTGATCAGAGCTGGAGTCCAACAAGGTTCGCCAATGCTGCTGACGTTGTACAGCGGGGGACACTTCTAAATGGTACACCTTAGCCGTAAATCTCCATATGGCTGTACCATTTAGAAGTGTCGCCCGCTGTACAATGTGCATACGGCCGACCTTCGAACGACACTGATCACTCTCATACCTACATTCGCGGATGACACAGACCACCGCGATCAGACATACCCAACCTTCTACCTCAGACACCACATCACTTTGCTCGAATAATGTACGATCCAATGGAAGATCCAAATCAACACCTCGAAGACGACATTCGTGTACTCCACAAAGAACATCGTCCCACAGCAGCCCTACATCACACTTTATGGTTCTCCACTGGTACAGCAAAAACAAGTCAGATATTTTGGGCTCATTCTAGACACTGCTGTCAACCAGGAAGTCCATCATCGGGTCAGAACCCTTCTCCCCATTCTCAGTCCCCAACTCAGCTACGAAACTCAACACCATATCTATAACATGTAAATCCGCCCTATCCTAATATACTCACATCCTGCCTGGCAACACGCATCGACGTGCCATCTCCGTCACCTACAAATGGTACAGAACATAGCTTCTAGAGCAAACACCGGCCATACCTTTGACACATTTACCATACAATTTCACGAAGGTCTGGACATACAGCTACTCAGCGAACTCCGGCAAACAAAAACGGCAAAATTCTAGTACTCATCCGCAGTCTGCACAGCTCCCAACCCAGCCATAGTTACCATCGAAACATAGGAATCTTCAAGAAGGATTTACCGAATGACACGCCAGTGAAACTATTGCAATTAACGAAAACAAACATTGAACAGAAAAAAAAAAAGCTTGCACACATCAAATTTATGTTCAATGTAGATGGAAAGAATAGGCGTCAGTCCGTCACCTCATCATCACGAACGTTAAGACAAGTGGAAGCACAAGTTTTGTATACCTTTCTACCTCTCTTATCTGTTCTATAGGCTATTCTGCAAATACAAATCTCAAAATATTGTTTTACAAGTTGTAGAATATTCAGTAAAACAGTAGTTAGTTTTCTCATCCATACAATACCAAATATACAATGAACCTTTAATTGATTTTTATATTTAATTGTTTTGCTATTGGTCATAAGTACAAAAAGTTTTAGACGAAGTACTTGTGAACATACATACAATAACGGCTATCAGTCTATTATATTGATTTTTTTTTCCTTTGTGACTTCCATCTTATTTCTTACTACTGCCTAAGAAAGAGTAGGCCAGATGGGGTATTTAAGATTTGATTACAAATAAACCTTAACTTTTATTAAATATTGCAAACTGATTTATTTATTGACGGTATGATGACGTAACTCACTGGTAGAGTGCCTACTTCAGGTGCAAAGCATATTTTGTTCGGCTCTCCAGCTCCTTCCAAGTAGGTTTTGTGGTAAACATACACATTAATTCCTTTTTATGGGAGAAAAACTTGACACTATCGATCGTCCTGAGGTTTCAAAATTTGGATTCTGTGTAATAAAATACATCGAGTCCATACCCTGTGGTCAGGGGCGCACGAAGAAAATTTTTTAGGGAGGGGGCCATCTCCATGTTTACGTCTCGTATTTCTTGTATTTAATATACGTGGTTTACTATATTACGTATACAATTTCCTGAGCCAGGGGCCCGGGCCCCAACCTGTCCTCCCCTTTGGGCGCACATGCCTGCTGCACTGAACTTTTATTTTTTGTGTGTGGCTGAATTATTATTATTATGATACTGTATTTCGGTTTATTAGAAACCATTTACGTGATTACATTTGACGCTTATCTAATCATTATTTAGAAATGCCATAAAACGTTTTGAAGGAAGAATTTTTTTAATCCTTTGTAACTTTGTTCCTACTCGTTAAAAGTGCAACATATAATGATCATAGTATTTGACAACAATGTACTTTAGATGTGCTTTAACACGTCCGTCTCACTGCAAGTTGGCTATACCTTTCGTATATACAGTATATTTTTATCACTAAATGGATTGAATTCATCATTTGATTGAATCTATCTTCCAAACAAACAAATGAGTTTTGTTTCACAGTGTGAAACTACGGTAGAGTTCCAAACTATGAAAAATTTAATATTTAAACTTGAAGTAATACATCTATAACTACTGATTAGAATAGATTAAGTTAAAAAATCGAACCGGTTCCTTGATGAACGCTGAATCCATATCAAAAAGCCATTACTTACTATACCTTACTGGTTTTGCTCAATGGCGATAAAGGTTGAAACCAGAAATCGTTATTTTGAACCAATTCCGGATTGAATAGATGGTTAAGGAAGGACAGAAACTGAATCGATTGCAAAAACTACTTCTCGATATCTCGTACAGATTCTACAATACGGAAGTCACTATTGAAACTGGAAGTAGTAGTAAATTTCAACCACTTAGTTTTAGTAGAGTGTTGCAGGTTGTGATGGTAACCCTGAATCGATTGCATCAAACAGCTTGTTGTTATCTATTACATTTTTTTTTTACATGGTGATAAATGCTAAAACCAAAAATCTTTAATTTGAACCAGTTCTGGTTTGAATAGAGGGCTATCAAAGGACATAGAACGTATTCTTGGGACGTTGAATCAATTGCATAAAATCGCATGTTAATATCTTTTATCGCGTTTGCTCTATGAAAATCAGTACTGAAGTCGGCAGTAATAGTAAATTTAAACCAGTTCCGATATTGGTAGAATATTGCGGATTGTGACGATATGATTTCTTGAGGTACTAAATCGATAGCAGAAAACAGCTTGCCGCTATCTTTAACTACTTTGCTATATATCGATAAGTGTTGAAACCGAAAATTGCTAATTTGAATTACTTCTGGTTTGAACAGAGGGTTAATTAAGAAAGTGGAACTAATTTATAGAAATGGATCGATTACGGAAAACTGCATCTCAATATCTCTGACCATTTCTACTGTGCAAAAATCAGTTTTGAAATCGGAAATAATATTAAATTTTAACCAGTTCTGGTTTTGGTAGAGTATTGGGTATAATTATGATACAATGCCTTGAGACGCTGAATCATTTACAAAAATCCGTTTCTCTCTATTTGTGACCATTTTTGTTCTATAGCGATAAGCTTCGAAACCGAAATGACTAATATGAACCACTTCCGTTTTGAATAGATAGTTAACGAAGGAGATAATACCTATTCTTTGGACGCTGAAACGATTGCAAGAAGGCGCATTTCGAAATATATTACTATTTTTGCTCCGATAGCTGTCGATAAACGGAGATACGGACAAAGTTGTTTCATAAAACTTTGAATATAACGAATATAACCAATTTATACTTTCGAAAGCTGCACGTTATCAGGAATAAGTAAGATCATAATCACATTGACAAACTAGCTTAGAATACATTTTTAACTCTGCAGAATCAAATAATCTGGTCAAGTGGAATGATTTTTTTTTCATTGATTAAAAAGAGTCAATTTCGGAAAATGAATCTAGTATTTTTATATGGTTAATTCGAGGCAACCGTACACCAGAAACATTCATTTATACACATCCACCATCAGACCTGTAGCTAGAAAGTGACCCAAGAGGCTCAGCCTCCCGGCGACCACCTTGAGCCATCATGAAACTTTCATACATTTGCAGTGATATTTCCTGAATTAATATTGAAAGGAAGTGGTTCCATACTAATACTCTCAAACATGAAAATAGTGAAGAAATTCTTAATTTTTTTTTCGTTGACAAAAAGAAAGATGGAAAACAGAAATTCAAGTATTGTGTTGGAAACAACATTTGATTTATAGTGCTAATGAGGCTTCCCCATCACTTTGTAACCAACTTGGAGTTTTAAGATTTGTTAAAATCATATAAAACTGTACTACTATTCAATAGATAATACATAAATGCTATAAAATATAATTTTCCTCGCTAATTGTAAAAATGTTCTCTTGTTTTAAATGGATTAAATAATGATTGTGTGCATATGTATAATCTCTATGTACGGTAACAACTAATAAAGTCACGTGTACTCCACGTGAAGGGATTGGATTTGTATGCAGTGATATTTCCTGAATTAATATTGAAAGGAAGTGGTTCCATACTAATATTCTACAACTTCCGATTTTAGTAGGGAGATTACAATGAAGACGCAATGTTTTGTGGCCCTTAACTGATTGCAGAAAACCGCTTTTCGCACCAGTTTTATTCTACGTTAAAATCAGAAGTAGTTGATTACTACTTTCGGCTTTAGTACGCGAAATGAAAAATCAAATCAAATCTTTCAACTTAGTGATCGATGATTATGCTTGTGACTCTAAGGGAGACGGATGGTTAAGGTAATGAATGATGTTGGAACAATTCGTGGAGTGATAATGTGGGAGGAAACGGAACTACCTCGAGAAAACCCACGGACCCTGTGTTGTCCACCACAAACTTATTTGGCCGAGGATCGAACAAGGACCCTATGCATCAGAGGTAGGCGCTCCAGCACTGAGCCACCATGCCCCCCAGGTTTTATTACCGATATTAGAGTGGAGGTGGGACTTGTTCTTGGGACGCTTAATTGATGGCAGAAAATCGCTTCTTGCTGTCTATTTTTTTTTTTTTTTTTTTTTTTTTTTTTTTTTTTTTTTTTTTTTTTTTTTTACTTTATACCGATCAACGTTAAAGCTGGTGGTGATTGATATCTGCCACTTTCGGTTTCAATATAGAGTTAAAAGAGAAGGTGGTGTTTATTCTTAAAACGTTCAATCTATTCCAAAGCAATATTTATCATTCTTGGTCTATGTAGATCAATATTGATACAGGAAGTTGTAGTGGATTTATATCATTTACGGTTGTAGTTGAGAGTTAAGGACCGAGATGAAATGCTTTCTTTGGACGCTTAATCGATTCCAGGAAACTGCTTCTCGCAATGTACTACGGTTTATATTCTATAACGATCAACGAGAAAGTGGAAAATGGTTGATGTCTTCCACTTCAGGTTTGAATATCACCTTCGTTAACGAACTTGATTCCTATCACTTCTTGAAAGTGATTCATTATGTCTGTCGTGAGATTTTTCGTAAGATCTCCCAGATGGACGCAAGGACGGAATAAATGTATCAAGTTATATAAACAGGCCCGTATTTAGAAAATTGCTATTCTGTGCTCGAGCACAGGGCGGCAGAATTTAGGGGGCTTCAAAATGTTGTATTTTTTTTTTTTTTTAAGATTCACAATAAAGTAATATTTAAAACTAGCAACCTGCTGAGTCCCGCGCAAGCATAAGAAAATATATTAATGTGTTTAGTACGGTAAGTTAGTACCGTACCGTTTAGTAACAGTATCGTAGTTAAACTTACTAATTAGCTAGCTTATCTGATTAATTTTAAAAAGTCATCCTCTCCCACTCCCATCCAAAGGGATGAGGATGAACTTGAATATCATAAAAACTGATACCATTAAACCCAGCGACCTCGAAAAGTGTGAATTCAACACTAATATATATTGTTTTCGATTACCTTTAAAATCTCGTTCCTCCTCCCCGGGGAGTGGAGTATGACCTTGAACTTGAATTGGTTTTAAACTTATCACTATTCATCTCAGCAACCTCAAAAACTATAAATTCAACTCCAATATTGGTCTGACACACAATCATAGTCAACGTCTTGCGAATAAAATCAGAAAAATAAACACACTGCTGAACAAGACTGTACTTATTTAATATAGAAACACATTTACACGTGACGTATCGATCTTCTAGCCAAGATCCTCATCAGACGTACAGTACGTCAGACATCAGACGTGTACGTCTGATGAGGATCTTGGCTAGAAGATCGAAACGTCACGTGTAAATGTGTTTTTATATTAAATAAGTACAGTCTTGTTCGGCAGTGTGTTTATTTTTCTGGTCCATGTTCCGTTAAGGGGGTCCAAAACTACACTGGACCCCCTTAAGCTAAGCTAACCTAACCTGACCTAAGCTAAGCTAACCTAACCTAACCTGACTTGACCTAACCTAACCTAATATAACGTTCTATTATGTAATCAAACGAAAATCAATAGAAGAAGTGGTGTCAAAGATACTGGACCCCCTTAACGGAACATTGACCATTTTTCTAATATTGGTCGTTCTCGGGCGGGGGCGGTAAATTATTTAGCGCACAGAGGAGCACAATATATAAATACAGGCCTGTATATAGAGCTCACCGTATTTTGATAACCCTCTTCAATCAATACCCGCTGGTTACAATCAGAGCTCATATGTTAATCTTGTGATAACTTACTTTATTATCAGTTAAGACATTGCAGCATTCCCTCAGATCTGTGCTTATAATTCACAGATAGAAACAGTACACGTAATACTGAATTACTCTGTTCTGGACATCTGCCTATTAGAAAAATGCGTTCTACTGCTAGTATTCTATTTAATTTATAACAGAACGCTACCTGTTCAGATTTAGAAAATTGAAACTTAATTTGATAACACGCCTATATATAGTCATTGTTAAATTTTATTTAGTCAAGAAAGGTTTTAGATTTTTAAAATAAGAGAATTTCATTTATGTAACGTTATTTCAGTTTTAACTTTTACTTTATCTTTTGTTTAACAAGATTCAGGAAAAGCTTAATCAATTGCCAGTTAAAAGACACACGTGTTTGATGGTAATTTTATTTGCTGTAGAAGAATTGTTCTTCCTTTTAAAAAAAAACTTTAAATATCAAAACAGGGAATATATTTAAAATGACATTTAACTACGCCATCACTTATTTATTCTATGTAACTACGAGCAAAAACGAGACGCTTATCAATTTTTAAAGTAGTATTTTGCGTCTCGTTTGTAATATTCTTAGGACATTGGACGACTTTCTGAAAAAAAAAAAAAAAAAAGACATAGTCCCATTAAAAACGGAACGTTTGGTCACTCTAAATTCTAGGTAGAAACATGATGATTTGAAACCGAAAAGGTCATAGTAACAAACAATGCATGTAAGGTGAACTCAATTAGTCCCCAAAATTATCTCGACCCCCTTACTCTTAATGTTCTGGCTACGGACTTCATCCTCAATTACAGACAGCAATAAATCAATGCTAGATGTATATTAAGTCGTTTTTGTTTTTAAAACATAGCACAGCATTAAGTTGTTTTCCTTTATAACAAGACAATACACATCGTTTTGCAGGAGTCCAAATTGAAGTCAACATATTTGCAAAAATTCTAGAGGCAAACTCGACTAGAGAAGTACAAAAGCCTTTTGTATTTTTCAGTATCTACTTCTTTCCCAATGTCTCTGTGAAGACGAGACACTACGAGAAACATTGAGGCAGTTGCAAAAATAGCCACAGATAGAAATGAAGCATTCGACATGCAACAAATAGACTTAGCAAATGTTGCAAATCACGCTAACAGATGGTGCTTGAGAAGAAGCCAAACATCACTGAACTATTTACTTCTGCTAGCAATTATATTGTTCTTTTCTAAACTTCATATATTTATTTATTTATTTTTAAATTTGAAATAGGATTAGTTACATTAAAGTTTGTTCACATATACTGATTACTTTCAACAATATCATAGAAATGCATGACTATTCAAAATCGATAGTTGACTTTAATGGTCACTAGGAAGTACCAGCCAGGAAGTACCAGCTAGGGAGTACAACACGATGAAGTGCTCCTCTGTTTACGGTATTTAATAATAAAACTTAGAACTCTGGCAATCATAGATTCTGTTGAGAAAAAAAAATCACAACAGTTTGAAAAAATAAGAAAATTACAAAATGGAAAAGAAAAAAAGAATGAAATAGGTAATTAACAGATTCGTACCCGTTTTGCGTAGATGATGGTCATTTTGAATAGGTACTTGGTATAACAATACTGCATCCAAGGGCGCCCATCAGGGGGGGGCAAGGTGCGGCGCACGCCCCTCCTAGAGGAATTTGTACTTCGGAATATCGAAAACCCAATAGAATTTTTAGATTAGTTACAGCAAAATTTGAAACTATATTTGAAATGTCGCTTTTTCTTGCCTCCATTGGAAACCACAACATGGGCGCCCTTGACTGCATCCAGTGTGAGGCTGTTCTGTCCCTCCTCCCGAGAGGCGTATATTATTTTTTAGGGTTGCATTAATTAAATGTTATTCCTAGTACTCATTGTAATCATTCCATTTACCGCATTACCTACACCCTCGGCAGGCTGGTGGCTATCAAAATGTCTGTGAGGCTTACTAACCTCTTCACCTCTACTTCCATACTTTGTTGCCGTGTCTTTTTTTTTTACCCTCTATCTCTTCGGAACAATGCGATATCCGTACATACTGATATAAATTATTTCGTTCTCTGCCCTTAAAGAATCACCTACTGAAGTTTGGACATCTCTTAACAAATCTTACTCTATATAGACCTATATATTTAATCAATTAGAAAATTACCAAATACAAACAGACTAGATTATTTGATAGGTCAATTTTAACATGAACATATACCTATGCGTTGTCTTTCTATCTTTCTTTTGGAAGTTTAGTAACCTTACCTTGAAGTTCAAGTTTAGACTATACGATTGGTTCTTATTTCGCAGTAGTTTTTTCTGTATTTTCTATTGGCTTGCCTAATTTCCCAATATTATCTTCTTGTTGCAACTTTTGCGCTATACATATGTTGTTTTATATGTTGTAGTAACATTCCTTGTCTTCACGAAGTTGTAGTATTATAAGACAAGCATCTTCACAATAGATACTTGAATGTCAATGCTGGGAAAGTAATAAAAACAATTGAAAGATTCAATCGATTATCGTAACAGGAGACACTATTCTTTAAGAAGTTTTCATTTCTTATTAATGAAATCAATGTTGCGACCATGTGCCTTCAGAAAATAGCTAAATAACGCATACAATCTAGCTTAAAGTGAAATTTATTGCTAATACAACTTTACAAGAAAGAAAATTTGTCAAAACTTTTATGTTTTTTCTTTTATGCAGAGATTTTATGCTGAAATCGAACACTTTTATCATTCACACTTCAAATATTTCAAGTGGTTTTGCTCCATCACTTATCATAACTGCTAAAATCTCTTGAATTTTCTTTGTTGAAATTCTTGCAGTTATACTTCATATAACAGTTATTTTGTTGACAGTATTGATTTACCACGGCATTAAAAAGTACAGAGCTCAAGCCAAAACCACTGGAAACAAATCATATATACGCTAATTAACAACTCGTTAAGTACAACTCTGGAAAGACAAAGAGTTTCCTTAACTATGATGGCGAGAATGATACAAATAAAATAACATAATATTTTTTTGAAATGTAAATAACGCGCGCGCTCCAATTTATATTTTTCTAAACGAGATTTTGATTGGAAAATATATTCAACTATTGCTAAGAAAAGATTCCTAAGAAGGAATTGGCAAATACGGATTTGAAATTGGTAAAAAGCACTGGTGTAAATCGCGGAAGGGATGGAGGAGACATGTCCCCTCCAATCTTGGAACTTGGGAGACTGTCCCCCCCCAATAATCCGATTTGGAATGTGTTTTTTGAAGAGAAAAGATGTGATGATTTGTGTCCGATTGCCACAAAGGAAAGTGAGATAAAATTGATGTTCCCCCAGAATAAGCCTCAAATCTGCCCACCTCCCAATGTTGATGACAACTCTGCTCTCTGACCCTCCACAGGATTGTTTTTCAACTTCACATAAAAAGAAAGGAAAAGGTCTTACTTGTCACCCCCAATGTTGAAGACAGATTTGCGCCGCAGCTGAACCTCAATTTTATTTGCTAGGCTGTGTACATACGAGGGTCATTTAACTCGAACTGGCAACATTTTTACGATTGGAGTGTCATGGGGGCACAGGTCCGTATCCAGGATTTCTTCAAGGGGAGTGTACCAATAACTACCACTACATTTGATTTAAATTTTTAAGTTTTTAAATGCCTTTAGGCATCTTTGGTGTGAATGAGGATTATTACTTTGTTCAATGAATTCTTTTCCTTCAACCTTCAGAAAATCGACATAAACTATTGTTTTGTGCAAAACTTAGCTTTCTTTTAAGCCTGAAACGGACACATGACAGCAGAAAGTTTCGGAGAATGTGTTGTTTTCACTGCTAGGATCTCATTTTAGACAGTGTATATTTACAGTGAAGGGAGGTGCATATGTTCCGGTGCACCGCGCCCCTAAATCCGGCCCTGAAGACTGTTGTCTGAAATAGCTCCCTAACGCAATGTTTTCGCGTGCAGAACAGCCTCTGTTTATGACATTCCAGGTGGTACGAAGTCGAAATGAGAGGCGATTCACAGAGGATTAGTAGAGGCCTGTGGTGAAACTGCTCTACCGTATTGGGCTGGCAAGATAAGTTGCACCACTTCAGGAGGGACGACAATCAACAGACAAAATGCAAGGTGGAGGGGATACGCAAACGGCTACGAACGAAATTCATCTAGCAAGACTACGGACACTGCTTGACGGTGATCGGCGCTGGACTTATAGTGAATTGGCACAGGAGCTGAACATTTCTTCCGGATCAGGTTACGCATGCTAACTCATCTTGCATGCGGAAAATTGCAGCAGATGGGTACCATGCCATGGCCGAGGTTCAAAAGTGGCATAGGTGGCAATGTGCACGCCTACATCTTTAACGTTACAATGAAGAAGGTGATGAGTTCCTGCACCGCATTGTTGCAATGGACGAAACGTGGGGAAGATCCTACGTGCCTGAATTGAAACGTCAGTCGAATGAATGGCGCCACCCGGAATCTCCACGACCGGAAAAGCTTAGGCAAGAGCCAGCAAACGTGAAGGTGATGATAATGTTATACGACCACGAAGGCATTATCCTGTCACATCAAGTTCCACCGGGCTTTACCGTCAATGCTGCATACTCTGTTTCATACCTCAGTCACCATTTGCGACCAGCATTGCGGCGCAAACGTCCACACCTCCTGGAGTCTGGATCAATTCTTGTACACGACAATGCCAGATGCCATACAGCCAATCCAGTACAGACTTTATTAAGACGATGGGGGTTGGGAGGTAATAGAGCATCCGCCATACTCCCCGGATATAAGCTTCTGCGATTTTGATCTTTTCATAAAAATGAAAGAACCTCTCAGGGGCAAACGTTTCAGAGACTGCATTGAAGGACTGTAAGCTTCTTGAGGTGAGTGATTCAATACATTCCATTTCACAACTATGTTGCCACTTCGACTTAAATGACCCTCGTAAATGGCTAGATTTAGTCTAAAGTGACTAAATTGACAACATGAATGGGATGGCCTTTGTGCCTAGAATTTGCTATTTTGTTTTCAACTATGTGACTGCATTATTCACAATATAGATGTAAGAATCACGCGCAAATCTTTGAAGGGTAAATGCCCACTAAATTGTTAGAAATGTGGTGCAAGGTAACATGCGTAAAAAAGGTAAAAATAGTTGTGCAATGAACAGCTGTCTATGCAAAGTGAATTACAACTTAAATATATATGAAAATGAAAGCAACCAAGAGGTTGCTTTTGCAAAGTGGAAGAGCAAATGTCTATTTAAGATGTTGCATAGGATCTTGGAGTATTTGGGAAATAATGCATGAAGGGTTGATTCTAAGCAGGAAGGGACATACGGGTATATATTTGAACGGTTTCCGACGCGAAGTAGAAAGGTTGTGCTGACCCAGCCACGAGTAAAGAATGGCAATTACGTAATACATAGGCCTACAATGAGAAAAAAATTGTAGGTGGCGTATTTAACAAGGTAGCTTGCATACGTAATTCCTGTAGTTTTCGGACTTAACGTACAGCAGACGTATAACTCAAAACTCATGTTTCATAATACATTCCGTATAAGTGTTCCTTCTATACGTACTCTCCGTATGAAACAATTCAGGCGGTCAGGATCTCACATACAAATGAACGTATATAACATATAGCTGAGGAGTGTAACATAAGTATATGCATGTAACATCGAAGGGCTGTGCATATGCAGCATATGGATAACGTATTCTCCATACTGATTTCTGTAGTAAGCAAGACGATTCCGTATATTTGTACAATATACCGCTGTCCGGAGAACGGCTTTTCCTCAGTGTACTCGTAACATTAAATTACCTGACAAAGAAGAAAATTAGGAAGTGCAGGTACTTATCACTGCCTTCCTCTTGTACCGTAATGAACAGGACTACAGCTTGTCAAAGCCTGGCATATCCCATAACAGGTTTTCAGGGATGTCACTAACAATGTTTCTTTCAGAAGAAATGTCTCGGGGAGGGGGGCACAATTAGTATTCTGTGGAGCACTGCTGGTTCTATTCTGTTTATTATTATATTATACTTCTGTAGACATTATTTTGGTCTTCTCCGGGGAGCACTCTCAGAGCTCCGGGGGGGAGGCAGTGCCCCCCAAAAACATATCTGGAAGAAACACTGGTCGCTACCAATCTCAATGCAGGCCGGTAGCCAGCCCAAAAATGTAAGGGGGCGGTAGAAGTTATGAGGGTCCGATCCAATCATATTATAGTTCATTTGCAAGCCTACCGTGAAACTTTTAGGGGGCAGTAAAAATTTACCCCCCCCCCTTCGATACGGGCCTTTCTCAATGCACTTGTCAACGCGTTGCAGGGCACTGGGTGTTGCATGCAGTAGAGAATGACGGCGGTCCCGGATGAGATTCTAGGTATTATTATTCGAATTCGGCGAGCTTCCAATTTAGTTGTGTATCCTGTATGAGTAGTATAGTTCACCGTTCATCCACTGCATACGTAGAAATCTGAGGGTGTTGAGTCAAGGGGTCAAGCCGGCAACCAGTGGATAATGTTACCATTTTCGATTGAATGGTTTGGAACTGTGTTATTTAGATGTTAAATTACTGTCTTTGCGTGATAGGGTGAAGATTCATTCTAAGTACATTGCACTACTTTGTTTTCAAGAGAATATCTTGCAGCTGTTTCTCGTATATCAGTTTGGAATAAATAGCAGTTTCTTGCTTCTGTCGCACTTTACCATCATTATAGGGGCGATTATCAATTCTGCTACACCACATGTTTACAAGGAACAGTCGTGAAAGGAAGTCGTGCCCCTCTAGCACATGTGATGTCAAACGTATTCGTCCATCAGTCGCCACAGTTGTGAACTGTGTATCTCAAGCGTCAACAGTGGCGGATCTAATCCGGATCCAGCAAGCCCCGTGCCGGAGTAATCTAGAACCTTTCCCAGTTTTTTGAGTGACAAAAATACATTTAAGCTATTATTTATATATTTTTGAAAGGTTATAGTAAACTCACGGTATACCTATCATAGTCTGGTCCCTTCCGGTTTTTAAATTCTAGATTCGTCACTAATCTCCAGTATTGCAAACCAGTATAACATACACATTTATACTTCACATTATGAAGCATGTGGTTTTCTTGAAGCAATGCGATATTATTTATTACGTAATTACTATTTGTGCTCGTGAGTAGATCCGTATGCTCTTTCTATCCTATCTTAGTTTGCGTTCAATATCGGGCCCATGTTCATATATGTACTGTTTTTCTTAATTTAGAATCATCTGTATCTACTATCATTACCTCGAGTATGCCAGATCTCCTTATATGTTGACGCTACAGTTATCAACCAAAAGCACTTACCAAGGTTGGAGATGTCACATTTATATCTTACGCTATTTTGTAAAGTGCTGTAGGTGCTGTGGCCATTAGTTGGTTTTTCTTTACAAAACTTTTCATCCACAGAGCCTCTAAAATGTTTTCATAACAAAAGTGTAAAAACGCCGAACTAATTGAACGCTGAATCCATTTCGCATGATGCAGTTAATAAAACATACAGAAGACCTACATTGCAGTTTTTCATACTTTTTTTTTTCCTTTTCTATTTATGTAGTTCACAAACAAACAATGTACGAACAGTTTTTCTTTTATTTTTCTCGTTCACGAATTTAGTTCAGAGCAGAGGAATCGAAGGTGTGTAACAGATTTTGATTTTGTTTTAGTTAGTTTTTCTTCTTTTCCCATTTATTTCTTTTGTTCCTTTTTTCTTTCTATATAGCACTTGATTGTCGAATCGAAACTAAAATATGAATTTACTTTGTTTGAGTTGAGTTGATTTTGAGTTTAACGTCCCGTTCAGCAGCGAGGCTATATGAGACGTGGACCTACTGATTAACTGGAATCCGAACCACATGAGCTCCCGCCGGGAATTGAACCCGATCTCCCGCGCCAAAGGCGCGTACGCTAACCGCTTAGCCACGGAGGAGCTCTTTACTTTGTTTGAGTTTGAAGATACTAAAAACATGTTTGTAGTTAAACATGTGTGGTGAGATCCCTGACAGCCATATTACTATTTAAATATCACGAAGACAACCATTTTGCATCTCAGTAAATACTATCTTCAAAATGAAAGAGGAGAATTATTCAGTGTCATATTACGATTTTAACAGAAATTAACAGATTATTTATTGACGGATGTGGAAGTTGAATAATAGGGCTTCATCACTCACTTCTGGTGCGAAGGAGAATCTTTTCCAATTCCAATTCATGTGCGTTGAGGTTCACATTATCGTCTTCGGGAGTTCTCACATTTATTGTTGTATTTACTTCACTATATTAAAATTCTAGGTTAGTATGTTTGTGGTCAAGAAAAGTTTATGTTTATGGACGTTTATATGTTTGTGGCCAAGTCTTTTGACGATGATATCTCGGAAACCACAAACTCTAGAAAGATGCCATTTTCACTGATCGATTGCAAATTTTGCGTAGACTATTCAGTTGTAATTGAATATTTTAAAAAATTATAGTTATTTCTTTATTACATTTTTTAGAGGTACACTGGAAGTATTGAAATTTTAGAAAGTGAAGCATCATGTCCTACGAGTTATACTTTTCAACACCACACATTTTTATACGGCTTTAGTATATTTCTCTGTCGTTTTTTTCATGGTCAAATGATGAAAAACGAAATATAACTATTTCTCCAGTCTAAGATGAATCAATATTGTTTGGATTGTTCTGCCGGATGAACACCATATATCATTGACAATATAATTAATTGTGTGTGTACTGTATTTGCTTATTACATACTGCATGCAAGAAGAAAGAAAACACTGATCATACATGAATTAGAAACTCCAACTAGAAATACGTTCAAATCTTGCGAACAGTGCGAAATACTGAAAAAATAATCAAAGAAATCTCCTCTTTATGATACCCCTTGCCGATTTTTATCAAGACGTCCTTCACTTGTGTCTATAAAGGAGCATGTACAGGTGTTGTGAGGAATCACATAAGATTCATGCTCATATGTGAATGATGCACTGTGTAGAGAGCGTAGGTTCAGCTATTAGGAGATTTAAACTATTATTACTACACATGTGAGATCGCAAGGGAACAGAATTCGATTCCCAGTTGGAGCTCATGTGATTTACAACCAAGGTTAAGTTATAGGTCCAAGTCTTAAACAGCTTCGTTGCTGAAAAGAGGAGGTAAACTTTGAATCAAGCAACCATGCATAAATCTGTAATGTTAATATTATTGTTTAACATTATTATTATTATTAGTAGTAGTAGTAGGAGTAGTACTAGTAATAACTGAATGGAAAACGAGCGCAAGGCAGCCAAATAATTAGTGGGGAGGTGTAAAGAATGATATGATGAAGTGTGGTGTTAAATGGCACAAAATAGTAACAGGTGGAGGACAGCGATCTAAAAAAAAAAAAAAAAAAAAAAAAAAAAACGATTCCAGCTAGCTGGGAAGAAGGTTTAGAAGAAGATGAAGAAGAATTAAAAATAAAATGATATTTTTCAGTTTAACGTCCAACGATTATTCCTTTTAGGCTAAGGGAGACAGATGGTTAAGGCAAGTGAATGATGATATAAGTATTGGTTGAATGAGAATATGGGAGGAACGGTAGTACCCCGAGAAAACTCACAGACACGATGTGTTCTTCAAAGGGAATTGTATCACAATTATCCCTTTTTTTGAAGACGTAGGATCATTTAAATCTTAAAAAAATCATGGTTACAAAACTTGGCTGAACTATACGAACTTTGTATTGCATAACTAAAGATCATAACTATTTTCTACGGACATTAGTTTATTGTTTTATCAGGATATTTAACGTCGATTTCTTTATTATAGTATATTGTACAGTACAAAATAGAACATTAATCTTAAAATTTGATTTCATTTTAATGCGAATCATCTGGCAATACTGTATTAAGGTTAAACGTGTAAGTAACATCGCGTTGCGTTGCCAATTCTAACACAGTCCTGAAAATGGTCAGACGGTATGCTTTAAATCGAATAACTCCGGATTCAGAGGAAGAATGGGTAAGGGGACAAAATGCCTGCTAAGATACGCTACACATAGTCAACAGGTACAGCAAGTAGCTGATGTGTCAAAAGAAAATCAATGTCGGAGGTTTGTATCCGAAGCGATGAATCTTCGAGCCTCTGTACACACCACAGAGTAAAAGTAAGCAAGCAAAGCGGAATGCATGCTTTCAGAGGTCTTATCTCAATAAATTCCCGCTTCGTAACACTTCTCATTTGCTACTGTTCCTAGCTTATTTGTGGTTTCGTCAAGGCCTTCAATAGAAGGACGGCAGACACCAAACAAGTTAAAGGGGGAGAAAATGTTAACACAAAAACAGACACACACGACAATACGACATGTTGATTTCGTTCCATTAGATGTTGCCAAATTTCTCAGGAGCTTCAAGAATGCTGCTCGAAATTCTATCAATTACGTGAGTCATTTCATGACTTTTTAAGACGTTACAAACGAAAAAAGAAAAACATGCAACTTTACATACAGTACAACATACAGTAGATTTTTTTTTTTTTTTTGCTTGTGTATGTGTGAATTTTAACACTCACTTCAGCTGCCTGACAGCTATCAATCTCAGATATATTTAGCTGGGAGACACATATCTTCAATTCAGTAACCTTCAGTACCATAAGTAATGATAAAAGCAACCGATATTATACTTTATTTAACTTGATAACAGGACCACCTGCAGGATTTCTTCCAAGGATATGGGGGGCGGGGTACAAAAGAGCTACACGTATGGACAGTCTCGAATATACACACATTATTAACTATTTCAGTTTAACGTTCCATGATTATGCTCTTTAGCCTAAGGGAGACGATGATTATAGCAATTGAATGATGACGGAGGAATTGGTAGGATGAGAATGTGGAAGGAAACGGGAATACCCCCAAGAAAACCCACGGTTACGATGTTGTTCACTACAAACTTATTTAGCCGGGGATAGAACCAGGGACCCCATACACCAGAGATAAGCACTCTACTTCTGAACCACCATACCCCTTTTGAATATAAATAAGTTAAGTAGTATAGTATGTGAATAAGATAAATTAGTATGTCTTGACATGTACTTCCAAGAATTAAAGACCCTTCGTAAATCCAGGGAGGCAACTGTATCCTTGCCCTCCGCTATGGGCGGCCGTGTATAGTAATCATACTTTGTAGATTTGATAATTATGGTTTGTCTCAAATTTGTTTCTGATAAAAATATAATGACGTACATATTATTCTAAATATCTTGTTTTGTGTATATTTTAAAAATATTTTATACTTACCCATACTGTATAATTCCTGTTTACTCTCTGCATGTTATATTGCATGAAACATTGCATGTAACACTGCATGAAACACTGCATGTAATAAAAGACGTTTACCTGTGCTAGGCCTCCTTTGCTGAACCACTATGCTCATCCAACAACGAAAACACTAAGACTGAGAATTAAGCATGAGGCGAAATTATTTTGTACTCTGTTTGTCCCCCGTTCTCCAATCACGTGATTCACATGTGTATAATGGCAACTTGCTAGGCACCTTCAGAGTGACCTATGCAAGAATAGGAAAAGAACAATCACAAATAAAAAGATTATTTAATTCATCATCATGTTTTTTAAAGAATGGGTCCCGATTTGATTAACAAAGTGCTTATTCATTCTTTATTGTTGAGAATGACTTTATTGTTGACATAGGGATTACTTTAATTTTCGAAAATACCACTTTTGACCAACTTAGCAGCAGAATGACTTGAAAGTCGATCAGTAGAAACAATATCAATTTCCGAAAACACTGGAGTGAAAACGTCTTTGATGTGATGCTAGAGATGCAAGGGCTTGGAAGAAAAACAGGCTTTTTTGGAAAAAACTAGGTTTTTTCTGCTTCGCTTTTTTGCTTGGGAAATTTTGGGCTTTTTTCAAAATTCTGCTTTAAATTGATAAAGTCATTTAATTAGTGGTTGATGCCGATAATAATATAAAACCTCGAAAATAAACCATGAATTTTGAAAAGATATTTCAAACAATTTTACTTGAACATTTCTACATTATGAATTCCAAAGGATTAACCAATGTATATAATAAAAAATTTTAAAACCTCCTATATACAAAAGCAAGCAGAGTTGGCAAGAACCATGGTTGTTTCTGAAAATGCCAAAAACCCGTTTTTTTGGGGGTGGGAGTTTAAACCAGGTTTTTTGGATTTAAACCAGGTTTTTTGATTTAGATATTTTGCTTTATGTATTTATATTACATATTGACAGAAATAAGTTTATTTCGCCATGGTGTTATTATGTAACAACGGGATTATGCTGGAAGGGGTCCCATAAGCTTAAAGAAGTCCGGTCAGTACAGTAAATTTCTTAAATTGAGAAACACCCGCCCTAGCCATCGGGAAAATCCCGTCATTATTTTAAATGTAAAACGATAACGGGAAAATCCTGTTATTGCTTTCCATGTAAAATTTAAAGGTCAACGTATCATAATCAGTACGCTAAAACTTAGGTATTAAATTAAAAATTTAGTACAGTAGAGTGTCGATTATCCGAACGTTGGTCAACTGAACGACCGCTTAACCGAACTGTGTACTCGCTTGCACCTGTTACTCTCCCACCCTACCGTCCATCATCCCCCTCACTCCCAAACCAAGTTTCCCACAGTAGTCGCCGCACTGAGCCACCGCTGGCGGAACATTGCTTCTAATGGGGCCTTCATAAGGTGCTGCTGACCGGCCAAGCCGCCAGTCGCTGTGTTTCAACAATCAGCACACTTCTGTCGGTTTGTCACTGGCTGTAGAAGTAGCGGCAGTATCAAAGCTGTTCACAGCAACAGCTGTGCCAGCTTAGAGTTGAGGCGTGCCGCTCCGTGCATGGGAAATAAACATGTACAGTTCGATTATCCGAACAAACCAGTTTTCCGAACACCCATGTCCCCCAATTACTTCGGATAATCGACGCTCTACTGTATGTAGATATCATTGAAAGTCCAATCCAAGCTAATGTTGGAAGCTACGTAGGCAATCGATAAATTTTGCCAATTTCTATCAATATATTTAAGCAACCTTGGCTTCTTTATAAAACAACAGGCATGCAGAAATATATAATTTGGTTTCGTTTCGTATGTTTAGGCTTAACATCCTTACGTAATACCGAGGTTATCAAGAAGAAGACTTTCGCTTAAAGTGACATCCGAATCACTAGTTGGTTTACACATGAAAGAAGGGTTGTGGTTCGACCGAGAATTGAACATGGGACACCTTGATTAAAAGGTGAAAAGGAAATAAGACTAATGCAGATGGTTTGACATGTGGAAACGTCACCAAGAAGTTCGCATTTGTTCTTTTTATTTTTTGGTTTAAACCAGTGATTAAAAAAAACAGCTAGTGTAAACGAGCTAACCCTAAAAGTAAAAACTTCTTTTTAAAAAAAATATACAAATAACTAGCAAAATTGTATGTAGTATTTTTACTTCAAAATATTCCATACCCTCTTTTTGAAACAAAATAAAATTAAAATAAAACATAAGAGAAATACTTAGATTTATATGATACACTTAAAGGCTGCACATCTAGAGCTTTTGGTTCTGTATATTCTTGAAATTCTACAGTTAAGTTTTACATAACCACCATCACGGTTTACCCAATCCTCAAGTTTTCTGAATTTCTAACAAGAGGGATTCTACATATCATTACGGAACTCTCCCCCTACCTAAAAAAAGAACTATTTAAACTAAATATATTTAATATATTTAAACTAAGAAATATATTTAAACTAAATACAACTGCACAACAAACATGACTGAGTGTTTAGCTTTTGCGCTTCTATCGGGAAGTCCGGGATTCAACCCAGCATTCGACCGTTCTGACAAAGCTTTTCTTCATTCCATCTGTGAATGTAGAAATAGTGCATGTACTGGCCGACTAGGAGTGTAGGAGTTGGCCGATTTCCTTTCTTATTGTTTTTAAATTGTTATTATTACTAATTACCAGCAGTGACGGTTTTGCGAAGGTTAGGGGGTCGGTCTTTCGGACTGAAGTCTGTTTCCCAAAGTTGCGGAATGTCTAATGTCTAATATTTCGTTTCATTTATATGTTTAGCAATAATCTTCCGGATACAACCTTGAAGATCATTTTATACTGAGAATCAGCGGCGAATTTAGAAAAGTATTTTGGGAGTAAAGTAGTTTTTCTAAACATTCGTAATTTTTATTTGACGGGAGCTTAAAGTTTATGAGTAAAGGCATAACTAATAGATATTTCAGACTACCACCTGGACCCAGATGGGATAGTTGAAGAAGGTTTCAGCAAATGGATAAATATAACAGATACGGACCTTCCAGAAATCAGCAAAAAAGGTTCTCAGACATCTTGGTACACACCAATAGCAGTACATTTCCATAAACGTCTTTTACAATCCGTTGCTGTTCCAGAGGATAAAGCTAGACTTCTTGCTGCGTCCTCCCCCATGCTGGTGCATGGTTAAATGTGTTACCTTCCCCCCAATTAGGTCTTCCCATGTCTAATGAAACCTTTCGAATCGCAGTAGCCTTAAGACTAGGTTCAGCCGTTTCTGAGCCACATCGCTGTCCAGCTTACGGGGATTAAGTTACCCAACGCGGCCTGCATGGCCTCTCATACATGAAGAGCATAGGCAGAAACACCAGACATTCATCTGTTAATGACATCATTTTGCGAGCCCTCACGACGGCAATAATTCCTTCGATTCGTAAACCGTCTGGCTGTTGTCGTTGCGATAGTAAACGACCTGATGGCATGACATTAATACCTTGGATGAGAGGCAAATCACTAGTATGGGATTTTACATGTTCGGACACATTTGCCCATTCAAGCCTCCCATTGACTGCTGTGAATGCTGGAGAAGTTGCTAGACGTAGAGATGCAGAAAAGGAAAGGAAATACAATAATCTCCTTGATAAGTTTTATTTGCTCCAATAGCCATCGAGACCAGTGGAACATAGGGTTCTAGAAGCCTTGATTTTATCAGAGAGGTAGGCAGACGCATATCTATCGTTTCTGGAGACGTTCGTTCAGCATCCTCCTTATTCTAACGTATATCCATTGCGGTCCAATGTGGCAACGTTTCGTTAGTTCTTGGTACGTTGCCGCCTGGAAGGAAACTGGAGGAGGTGTTTTTTCTCTAGTACAACACAAACAAGCTAACAATATTTAATAGAATAATAAAAATAATATATCAACGTTCAGAGAAATTTAACAGTCTTTTAGGTTTAAACTTTAAATGTTGTTCCATCCACCTGTAACATAATATTTATTCAAATTGCGTTTGCTCCTTAGAAATCATGTTTAAATTTCATTGTTGTTATTGTTATAAAATATTAATATAGATACCATGGTTGAGGGAAAAAAAAGGGCCCGCAAGATTTTAACTGATTCTTGTAGTACTCGACTAGAGAAATCGATTAGTGAAAGAATTTTCAAAATCGGCGCAGGCAAACATGGAGAAAATCACACTTCATGTACCGGTTCAAAATGGGGAAGAAAAAAGGGCCCGCGAGATTTTAACTGATTCTTGTAGTGCTCAGCGTGAGAAATCGATTAGTGAAGGAATTTTCAAAATCGGAACAGGCAAACATGAAGAAAATAGCATTGAAAATTCCTTCAATAATCGATTTCTCTCGCCGAGTACTACAAGAATCATTTAAAATCTCGCGGGCCCTTTTTTATTCCACTCTTTAAACCAGTACATGAAAATGCGATTTTCTCCATGTTTGCCTGCGTCGATTTTGAAAATTCTTTCACTAATCGATTTCTCTCGTCGAGTACTACAAGAATCAGTGAAAACCTCGCGGGCCCTTTTTCTTTCCCCCAGCTGATACTAAAATATAATAATGATATTTAATCACTGAAAATATTAAATGGAAGGAATGTTACTTTCTGAAAAACTATTTTGTATTTTGTACTTTATAAATTACATAAATTAAATATATTCGAAATTTATATTTTTTCTTCTCTTTTAAAAATTCTTCTTCTAATAAAGTAATTAATTTTCTTTTTAAATTGAAAGTTGAAATAAAATATAATAATCCATCACAGATCAAGAAAAAAATAGCTAGTTAAACTAAGAAAATTCTAAGTTTAGAAAATAAATAAATATTAAATGTAACAAATAATTAAACACATTTAGCTATTAAATACAACAAACTAGACAAGATTATAGTTAACAAATTTGGAAAGTACCTGATTGACCCAATGCTTGTGCATAACACTCTTTAGGCTAAGAGGACAGATGATAAATGAAAGTGGATGTTTATGAAATTATTATTATTATTATTATTATTATTATTATTATTATTATTATTATTATTATTATTATTGTATTCTTCTGCCGGGAAACGAACGCTTTCCCACATACACCAGGGGCGCACATGCTAGCCACTAGACCAACGGGGCAACACTTTCTTGAAATACCGCGAAGAAAGTGGATGGATAGTTGTAGGAAATAAACTCAGACTTTTCTGATCACGAAGCAAGAACATTCTAACCTAAGCTCTCTCGGTAACTAAGCCTAATGTAAGAACTTTGTATACATACAGTAATAACTATACAAAGCGTTGTTTTTGTATGATTGATAGACCCTATACTGTATGCACTGAATTGGACAGTATTTCACTTTCGTTAATATTTGAGAAAAGCGAACGCGTTGGAATGCTGCATCACGTGAGATCAATCAAACAGTGCCTGGTTTGGTCAGAGGAAAGATTGATGGCAGCTAGTATTCCTCAGATGTTTGCATTGCAGCGTCGTGAGGATATTTGGGGAGCTACTTGAAGGGAAGAATTAGCGAAGGCCATTATCAACAGCTTGACGATCTCATGACCTAAACCCACAACACCCCAAAGGCATCAGTCTAAAAGCGGTAGGCAGGTCCTAACCTCCTAAGGTCCATTGTGCCACGAGCTTAGTTATATACTGGGTGTTCCCGATAAGTGACAAATATTGGAGATAAAATAATGAAACAAAAATGAGATAGAAAAAATTCACAAGGCACATTGAATGGAATGCTCTGCTTACTTCATAGAGCCTTCAAGCATGGATACTCAACGGTCACCCCAAATATTTAAATAGTATGGTATCTAATTGTTTTTACATAATTAAAAAAACATTAAAATATAAACACAACTATCTCTTAGTAGTTTTTCTAAGGTAGTATACAGTCAGGACTTCAGTAGGAATACTTTCACTGTTCCGATATCTTCATTTCTTTCCTATCTTCCGAACAAAGATATATTTTGAGAAATCACAATTCTCTTACAATAGTCTCCACTAAAGTTTGCCTTATTCTTACGTCTTCTGGAACAAATATTATAACCTTCTTTATATCTTTTACTCTAGAATTTAACACCTTAATGAAACTTCAAGTTACCGGTATCTTGTTTGTAATCTCGTTTGCACTATTCTAGATATGACGTTTCTTTTCCAAGATCATTGAAAAAACAAACATCTCCTGTAGGAAAAAGCTATTCACGTAGAGCACCGTTTACGAAATAGCTGCCTTTTAATTGTATATTCTTGCACATTCAGATAAGACGTTAGAACCAGTCGTTCTTTTGAGAAAAAGTGTTGCGGAGGTTGGCCACACTTAGCATTCCGGAGGGGGCACCGCTGGTACTATTCTATTTATAATTATATTATAGAGGGGTCACTCTCAGAGCTCCGGGTGGCAGTGCTCCCCAAAAACGTGTCTGGAAGAAACACTGGTTAGAATATTGCCAGACATAAAATCACACACACACAAAAAAGAATGAGATAGAGAAATGTTAAACGGCGCATTGCATAGGACATTCTACTTGCCTCTCATAGTGTTATGTATCACTATGTCCTGGAGATTATTGCCCCGGGCGCCGAGACGACAAATCAACAAAATTCAAGGAATTCAGATTATTGGTAGAATGATATTTTTTAACCCTTATTGGCACAATCCGGGCCTAAGAGGCCCGGAAGATATTATTTTCGGCTCAAAGCTTCATAAATATATATGTATGAGGCTAAGTCTTTTTGACATCATCAGTTGAATATTCAAAGCTGTTATGGTGATAACCTTTCCGTTTTGCACTTTTAACTTTTTGAACTTTAACGTATTTTCCTTATATACCCCGCTTTTGCACAATCCGGGCCTTGTAGGCCAGAACTCAAATTATTCATTGTTTTGTGTACGTGCTCTGCCCTTTTTTCGTCATTTCCTTCAAATTGTTGAAGTAAATATAATAAGTCATATTTTTACTTCGAACTACTAGATAGGATCACATTTCTTTCACAATTTGTTGATAAAGAAAGTTATTGTTTGATATTATAATACTCTAATATTTAGAAAATAAATACATTACTTTTATTTACGCAAGAAAATAGCATTTTGTATCTTTATGTGTTTGAAAATAGGTCCTGCAAAGATTTCTAGAATATTTTTAGTTTTCGAAATATAAAAGGGTTACCTCTTTTTAAATGTAGTTTTACTGCATAAGGTTGGTGTAGGTCTATTCAATAAGTGTTATTCATTACTCTGATTTATAAGTATGGCTAGTGTAACGGAAAGTGAAAATATTAGACGGATGTTAGAAGAAGAGGACGAAAGCGATATCAGTCTATGGTTGAGCAGTGATGAAGACAGTGATGGTGAGGATTCGAATGTAGGTAATGATACTCATATAGAAAATAGCGAGTACTCAGATACAAGTGAAAGTGCCAGTGAAAATGATACAAGTGAAAGTGCCAATGAAAACGACTCTGATGCAGAGGCAAGTAACGGAACATCGAATATTGTAAGTGCATAATACCTTCTCACAAGAAACATAACAATGGTTGGAAGAGTTAGAACTAACAACAGGAGCATCCCTCCCATCATGAGGCATAATGATAAAAGAAGTGTTTATTCTTCCGAATGTGTTTTTTGTAATGATGTAACAATGGCCAGTCATTTTCCTAAAAAGAACAAAAGTGTGATTCTCATCAGCAGCATGCATCATGATTCGATGATCGATGATAATCACCAAAAAAGGAAGCCGGAAATCATCAACTACTATAATAAAAATAAACGAGGCGTCGATTTGACGGATCAAAAATTGCGAGAATATTCGTGCAAAAGACAGACGCGAAGATGGCCTTTGGCTTTTTTCATGAATATGTTAGACGTAGCAGTATTAAACTCTTATCTTGTTTTCACATATCATAATCCGAATTGGAATATCCAAAAGGAGCATAAGCGAAGAATTTTCATCAAGGAGCTAGCTTATGATTTGATTACACCCCTAATGTTGAGAAGAGCTGAATCATCTAATTTGAAAAGGTCTGTAAGAGAGAAAGCGATAAGCGACCAAGGCCTGAAGAAAAGAAAAGGAAAGGATGCCACTTGTGCCCTAGTTCTAGAGACAGGAAAACCTAAGTGGTATGCTGCAAAAGTCAGAATAATGTATGCAGTGAGCATATGTTCGTTGTGTGTGAGCAATGTATGTAATATGCAGTATGTATAGAAATATTTCAAGGTAACAGTGAGCACAAATACCAAATTCAAATATATTTTTAGAATAAACTTATACTCTACATATGTTTTAAAAGAAGCGTACATGTAACGTGAAAATTTGCATCCTTTCATGTTCGAAATAAGTTTAGTATATTATACCTTACATTGTGCTGTTTATATATATATATATATATATATATATATATATATATATATATATATATATATATATATATATATATATATAGTGGCGGATCCAAGGGGGGCTATAGAGGCTATAGCCTCCCCTTGACGATCAGGTATGCACTGGATAAAATGGATTTCACCCTGCTTTACACTGGATAAAACGGCAAAATATGTTTAGCCTCTCCCTTAATCATATCCTGGATCCGCCCCTGTATATGTATATATATATATATATATATATATATATATATATATATATATATATATATATATATATATATATATATATATATATATATATATATATTCCTATTTGTAAAAGTGAACACATTATATAAATAAATATCTAGTTTTTACACTTTCAGAACGATCTCCATTAAATTATGTTCACATGTTCATACTACAGTGGAGGTGGGCCTCGCAGGCCCGGAAAGTGCAAACTACGATAAGAAAAGGGTAGTGCCATTAAGGGTTAAAAAAATAATGTTAAATCAGATATTTTATTAATGATCAGGCCACGACTAAGTAAAATTTGTTTATTTGTTTCATAAGAACAACACAACAGGCTTAACCCCTAGGAATACCAGGAGGGGCCTCTGAGGTCCACACTCATTAGTTTTTAATGTAAGCCAAAATACCTTGGTGTCCCTAGAGTTTTAATGCCCAGTTATAGTGTCGTGTAGATAATTACCTATCATACACTATTATACAAACCGAAATATACGTCGTTTAATTATGCAGACGTTATTGTCTGACAATTGTTTTGAACTTATTTTCGAACGTACTAAATACATCTACTGCATGAAATCTAATTATTTCGTTATATGAAGCACACATTCTCCACAGACGAGACTTATTTAATATGTTAGTTCTTGCTTTTCTACAACAGAATGTCCCGGTCTTACCTATTGGGACACGTACTAATATTTCTGAAACTAATTTTGGACCGTCAATTTTACCGTTTAAAAATTTACGTAAGAACAACAGATCAAACACCCATCTCCATTTTTCAAATGTTTGAAAATTAAAATTCGTTACTGTGTCTTCGTAGGAAACATACTTCAGGTTGAAACCAGTTTTCTTGTATGCAAGCATTTTTAAGAATTTAAACTGTATATTATCTATTGAATCAGAGTATTTAGTGAAATTTGGTGTACAAACAGTACAACAATATTCTAATGTTGACCTCACATGTGAAAAGTATAACCTTATAGATGTTGATTCTTTATAGAAACCCCGTCCTATCTTTTAAATTAAACCTAGGTTTCTATATGCACTACTCATAATTCCGTCAATGCGTCAAAGATTAATTTGCTATCAAATATAACTACTAGCTCTTTGGTAGTATGTGGGGTAGAGAAAGAAATGCTACTTATTGTGTAGGTAAAGTTAATTGGAATTTCTTTCCTTGTGAAAGATACAGATTTACATTTAGATACATTCAGGACTACTTTATACCTATCACATGATATCTGAACTCTTTGTAGATCCTATTGAACTTTCCCGCAGTCATCAATTGAACTTACTTTGGAGTATAATTTGAGACTGTCTGCGAAAAGAACTTGAGAAATTTTATACACAGAGGAATATCATTAATAACAAGAAGAATCAAATGGATACCTGGATTAGATCCTTGAGAGACTCCCGAACTTGAGAATTACCGGTAATGTAAAACATCGTCTAAGATTATTCAACTGAAACTCTCTCCAGCCCTCTGAGAAGATTTTTTTAAATCTTGAAATTCAATATTTGTATCGTTATTTGTATATTCTATGCTACTACTTGCTTGTGTATCAAGTTCAAAATAAACAAGAACAGCGCTCGATTTCAATAATTCAAAACCATCAAAATCATCATGTTTTTAATAACATTTATGTTTTAACTACAAAAGCCATTCACTTTAAAATATTGACATAATATTAACCTTTTTTTTTTCTTACATTATAATATTAAATTCTATATTTAAATCTAGAAGTACAGAATATACTCTGGTTGTTTCTCATAACACACTGGGGTGGGGCGAGGGCTTGGAATTCTCGCTCCGGTCACTTACAATCCATGGCGACGGCCCTGCTGGAGACCACTCGAAAATTTTATATGGTAAAATATACAACTTGATATATCACTGAAAGGAGCATAGACAAACTTTAGCAGCACCTGGATCACAGATAGTGAAATATGGTTTCCATTTAACTGTTTTGTCTCACTGCTCAAGAATTCGCAATGAAATGGAGACCATTTCGTAAACTGTGTCTCACACGATAATTTTCTAATGTAAAAGTTATTTGTTTCTCCACGATACTTTCAATGATAATAAAATTACATACTTACCATTTAAAATTCTCGTATGCCTCCTCCCTTCCCCCATTCAAAGGTCTTTTGATAGAGAGCTCTGTTGGACGAGCAAAGCTCTCCATTCGATGCTTCTTCTGACCCTTACCTATCTCATTTTTATTTCATCTTTTTTTTATCTTTAGCTGTTAGTGATTTAGTGTATCATAATTGGGTGTTTTATCTGAATTTTCAAGTGCTTATAATTAAAAGTGGCCATTTCGTGAACAGTGTCCCAAAGGAAAACTTTTTTGTACAAAAAATGTTTATTTTTCCATAGTCTTTACAATGATATAAAAAATTGCATGTAAAAATTGCATACCTTGCCATTTAAAATTTTCATATTTGGGGACCTTGTGGGACAAACTGAGAAGTGTATTTCATGTGTCCTATATCATTTTCTTATCTCACCTTTTGTTTTATCTCCAGCCGTCTATGATTTATAAGCACTGGATATTTTTGTCTAAAACACCCCGTATACATTTAAAAGAAAGAAAAAAAAACATGACAACCAATGAGTACAAATGAAATGTTTAACGTAAACTCGTAATGAGCGAAACAATTCACCTTTCACAGCGCCACTCAAAGGTTCGCTCCGTAAAAAAGAACCGGTTCATTTGAACGGCTCAACAGCTCACTGATATGTTTAAAATTAGAAAAAAAAGGACTGAACTTTAAAATTAAAATCATATTATCAGGTTAAATGTGTTTTATAAAACATATTTTAAAAGGCATAAACGCAAATTTAGACTAATTAATTATCATTAGTAATTAATTCAAATAAAAGGCAAACAATTACAATTTTTAGATTAATGCAAATTATAATTAAGTTGTAGTATTACCTCTATTTAATTAATTATAATTTGCATTTCTTTTTTAAACAAAATGAGGCATTATTTATGTATTACGACTAGCATCCTCATTCCCATGTTAGACGCTTTTGTGGTTTTGATATAAATTCACGCTTAATTTATTAAACTTCCTGGTCATACTAAAATCTGCTTGAGAGTAGACTGTAATAATTAGTAACAACCACAACAATAATAAATAGGAACTATGTTTTAAGACAACGTTCTGATATATTTACCTGAGAAAACTTTAGAAGAAGTTTGGTAAATTCAATCAGGAAGGCTTGTAAACACGTTCGAGCCCGGGACTTCCTCATCGAAAAGTGAGAACGCCTATTAATTATTCTTCGTCTGTTATTTTATTTTGATTAGAACCGTCTTTTGATAGTCTTTCGGGCCTCAACTCTAGAACTAATGGGCTCATAGTCATTTCAGTTGTTTTTTTTTTCTTTTCACTGAGAACTTTCAATAAAGGAGGTGTGGTGGAAACAGTACTGTGTATCTACTGGTAATCCATATTTAAATATGAAATATTTGACTCCTGAAATAAATGTACAGCTTGGAGGATTTTCCCACGGGCCACTGTTTAGTTATAAAATAAAGGATTTATATTCGAAGTACATTGAAATACAAAGAATACCATTCATCGTTGTTGTAAACGTTTATTTTTAATATTCAACTCCAAGCTAACAATTCCGAGTTGAAGAATGGATAAATACACAAAGTCTTATAAGGGGCTCAACCCCAAACATGTTAAACCTGTGTCCCCCCCTGAACTGAAACAACTGAGATACAACTGAAATTACATTTTTAATTCAAGATATTACAACTGTTCACTCACTCATCGAAAATTGCCGCTCAGAAGATCTGGCTCGTTCGCGAGCGACTCATAACAAACGTAAACGATTTTGTGAGAAATTGTAAGTTAGGATAGAATGAATATTGAAGAAAAAAAATACTGTATGAATTAGTTCCGTTAGTAACATTTTCGAATCTTATAAAACATATCCATTAAAATGAATACTCGAGCAAAATGCAAAATAATATGAATAGCAGTGGTGAAGATAAGATAATGAAAATTACACGAAAATGTGGCAACTTCAAATGTTACCTGTATAACACAATAGCAGAGACTGCAGAGTTTAATGGACAAGAGTAGATGGTAGAAATATACACTTCATTTCTATTGAATGACAAAGTATGTTCTTCAAAGACAAATTACAAATGTTGTATAGCTATAGTTCTTACTATAGTATTAAAACCCAGTGATGCAATCTATTTCTACATCATTTCGTCGAGGTAAATGTGAGCCCCATGTGGTTCGGGTTCCTTGTTAATCTGTAGGTGCACGTATCATATTGCCTCGCTGGTGAAAAGGACGCTAAACTCAAAATCAAATCAAGTCAAGGTGAATAATGTTTCGTAAAAATAACAAACATGAGATCTATTATCTAATTTAATTAAAATACTGAAATCTATACTATATTTGACTAAATTATAGAGGAATTACAAAGGCGTAATGTATTTATGAAGAACAAGAAAAAGATTGTAAAATTTATTGGCACAGGGCGCTCCAGATGATTTAAATTTTCAGGTGTCCAGTTGGGTTTGTCCTAGTGAACTGAGAATATTTGGATAGATTTCAATAGCTTTATGTTCTTTTTAATTTTGTTTCTTTTCCCACTGGAGTTTTATTTTTAAATGCGTTTAAAATATTTGATGTGTCTGCAAAACCAACTGTCTTCAGATTTTCCAACATTGTTGATGAATGTGTTCCACGAAAACCAATTGCTTAGTATATCCAACCATCAAAATAATTCAATGAAAATTTCTTTAAATATATTTTTACACATTGACTTATATCTTTTACACTTTGTAACAGGTATTCATTATTTTAATTTACTGGATGGAAAGATGAGTGGTTCGTTAGAGCATATAACGTAGATATAAATGGTGATATATAACTGGTCATGGATTAGATCAGGCATGGGCTCTAGTAAACAAACATTCTATTTCTTGCGTTGTTAATGAATCAACCTTAATAACTTACTCATGTTTATTTATACTATAGAAGTTTACAAATAAGAAACAAGAAACTTTTTGACGGTATTGGCGCTGCTCGGAGCAGTTAACGCTTTTAGGTTTATGGAACATCCAGCAAATATATGGAGTAACGTTACCGTGCGTTGGCTGCGTTACCGTGTGGCTCGTGCGATATATCATTTCTGTGCGGTGCCGTTTTATGCATTGTATGACCTCTGTGCGTTTATGTATTTTCGTTTATACAGATTTTTAACATTACTAGCATCCACATGCTACACGAATCACCGGTGACACGTCTTGGTTTGGAGACATGTAGCTTCAGATTCTGTCAACAGATGACTGAAGTGTGAATTTGAAATACTGTGTCGTCATATGTGGAGAGAAGCTCGAACTAAGATCTGTGCACGAGTTACTGGTGACTCGTAACGCACCGACGGACAAACCTTCAACGAGACACACGGTGACTCGTATAGCACTGAGATCCAAACTCAGATTATACTGCCGCAGCGAACGTGTTAATACAAAAATAATAATTTGGGTTTCTTAACTGATAAAAATGTGAAACAAAGATTGTATTTTGTATACGTGGAAACTACTAGGTGGTATATATTTCAATAAGTAAATATAATTACCAATTTTATTCTTTATTCGAACGCCTTTAGAGTTGGATTGACTTCATTAACTATAAATATTTTTAAAATGCTGCTATACAAGTATTTATTCATGAATACCAATATAATACTTCTGAATTTTGGGATACATAATCTGTATAAAGCCAATTCATTATACTTTACATTGTTTTATATGTTTTTAATTATACAACTAGGAGGCAAGGGATCCAAAAGGAACCCAATCTCGTAATCGTTAGATACAAAAATGTAAATATTTTGAATATTTCGCAAAAATCAGCTAAGTGCGAAAACACAGAAGTAATTCTGTTAAACCCAGAGCCTGTTGCAAACATTTCCTATGTGTAAGCAAACAATACTTAGGCGCCCCCACCTAAATGATAATAAGACTAGAATGTTTATTACAATTGCAAATTTCTTCAATATCTGTAGTCTTCCTGTGAATATTAAGAAAAAATAGCGGAATTATAACTAGCTGACTGTGGATGAATACTGAACCAAGTTCCAATTTTAATAATAGCAATTTGTATTAAACAAGCACAAGACAGCTAAGATATACGCCTAAGTTGTATTTTGACAAATACAGCTGAAACATAAAATTAGCAACAGAATAAAACTCATGAGATTCAAGTCTTTTAACACAGGTTTGGTTTTGACAAAGAGGTGTGCTCTTATGCTTCATTAAATGGCTATTTACGTAGTATTTTCTAGTGATACGATCATGGTAATTAGATCAATTTGTTTTTTGTTACTGAAAACTTCATGTTATAAATATATATTTCTGGCTTTCAATTTGGCAAAATCTTTTATTATAGCATCCGTATCCATTTCATTGAGTATGTCATTTTCAATTGCCATCAAACCTAGTCTCATTTAATCATTTTTGAGATATAGTTGGTCTGAATAATTTTGTTTATTTTAGCTGAACTTGTTTAATACACAGCAAATGACAAAAGTATATACGTTAATCGATATTTAATTTGTATTCGATCCAGTGGCGGACCTTCAATTTCAGATCCCCCGCAACTGCAAAAATTCTTTTCAGGCATATAAAACAATTCAGTCCTTTCACGTCTCTTTCAGACATTCGAAATCATGCAATGGGCCCATCCAAGATTTATCTTTTAGATCTGAAGATTTTTGGAGTAGCCTGCTTAAAACAAATAACTTTGTATTTACCCCCCTAAAATTGTGCTAATTTTCTTTAAAAAAAAATTAAAAGTTCTGGAACATCCAGAGTCTCGGACCCCCTCCATCGGCGCATCCCTGAACACAAGTAACTAATAATCAAAACTCTACTCTGCATTAGAACTATTAATAAATGTTTAAAAATATCACTTCATCTGAATTTAATACGAGAGAATAGATAGATAATTATTGTTATACTGTTATAATGCAACAAGCATAGGCTATATACACGCTGCTATGATTGACAATGAGAGCTCTCAAAAAATGAATTACTTATATTAACCTTTCAATTACAGTTTCGATTTCGATTTCAATTACCATTCGAGTTATAAACGCATAAACTGCTTAAAAACTAACTGTATTCAAACAAATTTTGAAATACGTTAAGTTTAACTCAGACTCGCAACCGAAGAGGCCGTATCAATTCCATTTTAATTTAGCAAATAAATTACTGTAATCAACTAAAATGAATTTACAGTTTCAAAAGTTTATCGACTTGCAGATACTTCGTTTACAGTAAGTTGTATTGACAACTCCACCACCTCAACATTTTTTTGATTATCATTTTCCACATTTTGTGCAGAAGTGGAAAGAAACTTTCTTACAGCCTTCGTTTGCCTCTCACCTTGTTTCAAGTTTTGTAGATTTCTTTCCGATAAAATGCTGCACTTCTTTTCTTTTTATCATCGGCCATTAAAAACATTAATACATTAAAAACAAAGTACTGTTGGAAAGTGAAAACATACATCATTATAAACAAAAAAGAAGAGAAAGATTTAGGACAGGAACGAAAATGTTGACGAATGCCAAATGGGCTAATACATATTAATAAAGTGAGTATTAAGCCGTGAACAGCGATTGTGAGCCGTGAAATTAGGAATTTAAGTTAAAAATTCCCTCAGAATTGATCAAATATTCTATTTGTACCGCCCGTCTTTTCTTAGGATTTGTCCCCCTTCCTGGACCAATGGGCAACAAAAGCCAAGTTGCTTGAACTTTGATAATCTGTATTTCATTTATACTGACGTTTCTCAACTTTTAACTGTGGTCATTGAACCGATGCACTATGCAAGGACACTATGACAAGGCGGAGCACCCTTGAAGACATATCTTTCTACTGTGATAATGCCACCTAATCAATAAGCAATACATGCAATTGACTTAATTTTGTTTGATGATCCATTCCCATTTCAAAGACATATTTGGCCATGATATTCTCTAGCAAAGTCGAGGAAGGGCTGTTGGGAGAGGAATGAAGAGTCTGTTACATTGGTATTGTGTACATATGGTGGGACTGTGGAAAGAATAACGCTATATTTAGTATTACTGACGTAGTACATAATATAACATCTGTTTCAAAGTTAAATTACTTTACGTTGCATCTTATATTCGTAAAATCTGCTTTTCTTTCTCTTTAAAAAATCTCTCCTAAATATCCCTGGTTCGCGGGACGTTTTCCTCGAACTTATATCACTTGTGAGTGTAGCATTGGCGTCAGTTGATGTACGAGTCCATTTCAGGGGTCTTTAACATCAACCAGGCAAAGATTTGACTTTATTGGCCTTTTGATATATTTTATTGTATCTCAGTTCGTACAACTTCTATTTGAACCTTTTTATAAAATTTTTCACCGTAACATTGTTCCTAAAAAATATTCACATTTAAAAGAAAAAAATCCTTTTCCAGTTTGGCGCCACTTTACTTGGTGCCTCCTGCGAACGCGTAATTCCCAGGATTCAAGATCCGGCCCTGGTTGACACTCTTTATACATAGCACAAATTGTGCATCAAATGGTGCTTATAAAACGACTTATCGTATGTTTCTGGATCCAAGAGGAGTCTGACTCTAAGATAACCTGGAAGATTATTGTCACAAAGGAACACAAAAGTAAATACTTCTACAATACATACTTTAGTCTTCCTCATCGGAAGGAGCCCGTGAATATGCGAACATAAAACGCTAAACTAATTTAGACCTTAATGGAAGCTCATGATTCTCTTCAGTAAAGAAAACTCCACATCATATACCGCGAAAGCAAAGCGACCACATATTTTTGGGCAGGAAACTGTGATGAAAAAACTCGTCTTGGATTCTGATATATTTTAACTATTTGAACCTTTTTTATAAAAATTTACCCAGGCATCGCATGCTAAAGGGAAGATAAGTCTCCGAAGCTGTCAATTTAGGGGTGAAAATGGGATAGGTAGAGTGATCTCTTTTAAAGAAATTAAAATAATTATAGCAAGTAACAATGTTTCTAAATCTATTTTGCTCTAGTTTTCTTAGTGAACACTACAAGCTGAGCAAAAAAAAAATCTTCCTAATTTTATGTTTTATAGCTAAATGCAGAGTGGGTCTTAAGTCATTGGATGTGCAATAAACTATTATCAACCAACTACAAATATGTGAAATTCTTACAACATGCTTGTGTCATGAATTATCTATCAACTACGAAAAAACATGAAATTATTACAAAATACATGTGTAATGAATTATGTATCAATTATGAGCCTCTATAAAATTACTACAAATTACATATGAAATGAACTCCCTTCAAACTACCAAACTATATGAAATTATTACAAAAACCATTTGAAATGAATTACCTATCAACTACGAAAATATATATAATTATTATAAAAAGCATGTGAAATGAATTATCTATCAACTACGTAGCTAACGAAATCATTACAAAAAGCATGTGAAATGAATTCAACTACGAAGCTATATGAAATTATTACAAAACGCATGTGAAATGCATTATCTATCAACTACGAAGCTGTATGAAATTATTACAAAATGCATGTCAAATGAATTATCTATCAATTATGAAGCTATATGAAATTATTACAAAATACATGTGAAATGAATTATCTATCAACTATGGATCTATATGAAATTATTACAAAATGTATGTCAAATGAATTATCTATCAACTTCGAAGTAAAACTAAATGAAATTACTACAAAATGCATGTGAAATGAATTGTATATCAATTACTATCAATAGTATCATAATAACGTTAGGAAATTAGGTTACCTAAATCGAATTTTCGGAGTATCTTCCATAATTTTCTGTGCATAAATTGCATTATTTATATATTTATTATCGACATAACATTTTAAGGAGCAGAATGACTGTAATGGATAATTTCTATCCATTACTGGATAGATGATGATTTCTATCTAGGACTCTGAGAAGATTCACTACAGAACTTGCCTGTTCAAACCTTTTATTCAAGTAATGGATTGCTTGTGAAGATGGAGGTTCAGTGTTCAGAAAAAGCTGCAGAAATAAGTCAATCATATCTTGGTAATTGTTGTCATGTGACCAGCGCTTACAACGTACCAACACATTCATCCTTTGATAACTTTCCGTTTGAGGTATACTTATTTATTTACAATATAAAAAAGTTTAAATCCTTTATAAAATAATTTCGTACAGTGTGTTATTCACTAACCATGTACTACCACTAACTACGCCATAACGCACTATTTACGTCATTATGCTAGTGATATGCTAATCTAGTGATGTTCAATTTGTAATGTAATGTAGGCAGAACCAAATAAAATCCATACTTGGGGTAAACTTTTTTCATTTTCCTTTCCCCTTCTTCCCTGAACCAGTGTCTCACTGAATGTGAATGTCATACATTTTCTGTACCTATTTTCTATTCTGCATATCAAGCTTCTTTCTTTTTGTCTTCAACAATTATGGTCTGGGATACGAACATTTGGAAGTAACGCGAACAATAATTCTTTATTTTTCTAAACCTCGACTTGGCGCCAACGGCCTTACCTTGTACAATTATCTTACTGACCGTAAGGTTGAAGAAAATATTTCACAGTTAAGGTAATGTCAAGTCTAAATTCAAGTACATTATAGTGCCTAACTACATTATTCTTGTTACGCACTTAGTTTGAAAAGGCACACAAATCATATACATTTCATTTTTACAGAAAGATACAGGTGCGCTGGACCCGGTTCGAGAGTTTCTATTTAACGAATACTGCTCTAGACAATTGAGAGATGAATGTCAAACTACTTATAGCCCACCTTGCGTATGAGATAGAGAGATTTATGGATATTAAGAACCTTACCATGAATTTTTCATATGTAGTGTTGAGGATTATTGATCCACAATCTGATTCCGGGTATGCCTTTCTTTCTTGTTGCAAAGAACTGACAATTTTGATAAGGATCATCTAGGCCCTACTAAACATACTCAATAGTGCAGCAAACGAAATCCATTGTTCCATTACTGACTTAACTGTCCATTCGTGGCGAATTCGCTAATACACATGCTTTTTATGGGCATGATCCCTGATTCGATCTCCGGCAGACCTACTAGCCTCAGATACACAAGACACTCAAATAGTAATTCAGGCTGTGGATTGCGTCCCACGTAGATTCTGTGTTGAAGTGGGAAGTATATCAATCAATTATTTCCTCATATATTCCCAAAAAATTGTCTGAGGTAAGTTCCGCGCGATCTTCCAGTGTGTGCCTTTACTGTACAATGTTCCGGAGTCGATTCTTGATGGGAAACTATCGAACACAGTAAAGTACTTCTAGCATCACTTTAAACCATACATCTGGTACTATATTGCCTCGCTACTGACAAAGGATGTACTTATAAATTAAATCAAAGTCGAAATAAGCTTCTCTTTGACTATTTGCTAACTGCAACGCAGCAAACACTTACGTTTTCTACAGTTATACCAGAAGTTTAAAATAGCTACAACCAAGTATCAAATAGATAGATACATTCTCCAATGAAAGCCAGTTCATGTGCTGTCTTAACAAAGTTCTCTTATATATATATTCCTGTTGTTTCATTGGTAGACCTAATGATTAATTTATGAATAGTTGTATTATTGGACATTTGTATAAGAAAAATGACTTTGCATGCTACGGAAAATTTGACTAGGCAAAGAACATGCAAACATTGCCTTTGTAATTGGTGCTTCTCAATAAAACTCGGGATTTCCTCTTAAAAGTACATCAATTCGGTCCGACTTTGAGATGTTGAACACAAACAATTTGCAAAGCTTATTTAAAGATTATTTAATAACAACCTTAATCTCAGTTAAGAAAGTGTATTTTCTAGATGTATGTTTTGTAATTTGATTACAAGTCTTTATTTAATAATATTATTACATCCACAAATTGCGTTTACCGAGAAATCTAGTTGTATTTGTAACATTAACACTACATTGATATCACTGCAGTATAACGTCAATCCGTATTCTCTTTGCGAGTGGTTAAGTAAATCCCTTTTGCTTAGGCTTGATTAGCGGTGTTGATTATTGCGTCCACATATTAGTTCAGAGTGTCATTAAATCTCTAATCAGATGGGATACCGAGGAAGCCTCGATCCTTAATCCCTCTTTGCAGTTAAATTTATGACCAGTTTCATTTACATATTATGTAAACAGTGTTCAAATTATAACGTTGTTTACACGGACACAAACATACAAGAAAGACGGTCCTTTATTTAAGGCAGATATAATCCTAAACACAATAAATTAATTGCTTTTGAAGACGTTTTATGAGTTGTATTGAGAAATATTGCACTTAAAATTCAATTTCAGTAATAATTACTTACGCTCAAATTAACGGAAAATTCACATTACAACGTTTTGCATATTAACGTGAAAGTATTCAAATGTGTTTTTCATATACGGTACAAATCAATTTTAAAATTATACAAATATACGGTATTTATTAGTAACTAAACAGGGAAAAATAAGGCTAAGTTAAGAAATTCCAACTGTAATAAGCGAAGAGAAGACAGAAAAATTAAAGGCATAAAATTGACGAAGCGGCAGATCAAAGTTTATTATTATTATTATTGTTATTAGAAAAAAGTCCAAATTTACGTATCATTAGTAGGCTATCTGAACTTATCACTTATTATGACCCAAAGTTTATCACATCGTTTTGTAAGTGATCAACATAAATGGTTTCCTGTTATTATGGTCCGGAAGTGGGCATACCCACTCCCCTTTAATTTCAACAGTATAGTGTTAGTTATGATAGAATATCTGTACACTGTTACCTTGAAGTCTTAAGAGTCATAAACATCGGTATGATCACCATCCATGTCGTAACACAGCTGAATTCTGTGTCAAGTTCTCGTAGATGTTTTGCGGAGATACTTCGGAGTCACGAGGGTGAAGGCGTGTTTCCACAGCTGCTCGTAAATTCTGCGTTGTGTGATATCGAGTGTTTCTTACTTGTTGCTTTATGACACCCCAGAGAGCGTCGTCAGACTTCTTGGAGGCCAGGCAAAAGGAGCTGGTGAAAGATGCACAACCTCTTCCAATTCATTGTTGATTACTCCAACTTTACTGCAAATAATTGTTACCAAGCAGAAAACAAATTAACATGAATAGCAATGTTGCCATACAATGCCAAGCAATGTTACCAAACAAATGTACGTAAAACCTAAAACCATCAGAAAACACCAAGTAGGGGTACGCCCACTTTCGGACCACCCTGTATTTTTGATTATTGCAATGAAATCACACGAGAGTTAGGTTTCACCCTAGCCTTTACTTTGATTTAGGACTTAGCATTTAGATTTCTAGGCTTTTGGCATCTATGGTCATGTTAGCCCGCCATGTATTAGGGATGAAGTCCCTCGGCGATCACACTATCCGAGGAAAGAGAAGGAAAGAAAGATTGGGAAAGAAAGGAAGAGGCCTTTGACCTATATGTTAGGTACCAACCCGGCATTTGTCTGATGTGAATGAGGAAAACCCAGGAAAACCTCACTCAGGATGGCTAGCATGAAAAAGCTTTTACACTCTTTTGACCGAGTACTACCCTTAATTTTGAATTTATTTCAATATATAGTATTTTACCAGTACCGTTTCTCTTTTATTCTAGTTATTTTTAAACGAGTCTTTTATTTGACAACTAATATAATATTCCTTGATGTATTTGATATTGATTATGGAAATGAAAATATGCCTATGAAAATAAGAAATTCAAAACAATGTTTAAAAATATATTTTTCTGGTACTAGATTCTAATTAGAGTTTTCTTTTACACCTCAATTTGTGACTGATATTTTTTTCTATAACTCGGCTCTAAGAGTCCTGTTTCACCGGTTGAGAATCTCCGCCTTCATTTTACAGTCAATATTTGAATCAGGTAGTGATCCCTATAATCCCAAACTGGTGTTACGCACTCTGAGAGACAAGTGGTATTAGAAAGAAGTCTGAGGATACAGAAAGATTGAACAAGTCAAAGTAAAGGAGATGAGAATTACATACAGGGTGTTCAATATACAATGCAACCCGGAGTTTAGGACAGTAGAACTTTTGAACCTGAAGTGATAAACAAATAATAGTTATACCAAAATTAAGTCTCTTTAATGTATATATTTTTAAACTAGGAAGCAACGATTGAAGTACACTAGGAATCATACAATGTTGCCGGATATAAGAGAAGGTGTAAATCAATTTTATTACAAATCACGTAAATTGACTCATAACTCATACGTGTGGATGTTGTGTCATCAATTTCCACTTTGTATAGTTGGAGTAGCTTGAAAACTATGGATCGGAATAAAGAATTTTTCATTTCCACCGGTAATCAATCGGATGAGGCCTCTGTAAGGGGTAACTACGGAAATCGTAGTTTTCATAAATTAGCATTTTGAATTAGAAACACTGCTGATGTTTCAGTGCATCAAAAGGTGTGTTAAGGATCTGTCTACATTATGCAATTTCTGAAAACAATGAAAAAGAAATTTTGAAATTATCATGATAAAACTTTTACTTACATGCACCCGGCAACGCTGCTATTCATTTCTATGTGCTGCTTAAAGCAAGAGTTATACAAGAACAATCCTCGAACTATACAAGACCTGGAAACAAACATTTGCAGTGGTACTGAGAATATTAACACTTCAAAACAGGGATACTTTCAGCACTGAAACACCAGCAGTGTTGCCAATTCAGAATGTTAATTTATAAAAACTACTATTTTCCTAGATACCCATTACAGAGACCGCATCCGATTGGTTACCGGTGTAAGTGAAAAATTCTTTTTTCCGCTCCATAGTTTCCAAGCAAACTGAAAATAAACGAAACAATATCCATACGTATGAGTTATGAGTCAGTTTACGTGATTTGTAAAAAAATTGAGTTGCACCTTTGGTTACATCCTGTGTGGTTCCTAGTGTACTTCAATTGTTGCTTCCTAGTTTAAAAATATATGCATGAACAAAGTTTCATTTTGGAATAACCATTATCTGTGTATCGCTTACCCCAAACTCTGGGTTGCATTGTATATTGGACACCTTGTATTAGTAATATTTCTAGTTGACATCTAAAACCACTATCTTATGTATCTAGTTAACTATCATTAGACAATATTATTAAAGACTTAAGGGAAGCATGGGTATTCATTCAATTGAATTTCACGTCCCTTCTAAACCCCGATCTTATATGAGACTTACTACTGTGAGTGGCACTGCAATAAAGTCACAAAAATTGAAAATCAAAAGTGAGTGTATTCCCTGGTTCGATTCCAGCTCTTACCAAGTAGATGGCGGAGAAACATCATGTACTTGGGCTTTCTTGAGGTTTTCCCGTTTCCTTCTATTTTCTTCATTCCATCATCTTCATTCATTTCTCATCATCATAGTTTCTTTTAGCCTACACATTATAACCGTGGAACTTAAGACTAAAATACTGTATTTTCTTTCATTTCGTTTCTTCCAATAGGGACACACAATACCTTGTCGAGATGAGATAGACTCAACTCTTAGTTAGAAGCTAATCCTATTGGTTACAGCTTAGTGGCTATTCATTCACATCATATCTTAGTTGTAAGAAGTTTGTCTTTTCTAACATGATCAGTAGGAGACTCAATTTTGTCACATGCATTTGGGCAGATTGATCTCAGAATTCTATTCTGTTTGTTTGTGTTTTGAAGGGTTCAGAGATCTTTACCTTGATTTTTAACAAAACGAAACGTAAACCCTGATCGGCTGAATTCCTATTTACCAAAAAAGATTGAGGGATATATTCTCTTAGTTTGAAAGAATTCGGACTAAATATTCTTAATACGAAAGGGAAAGAAAAGTTCTTACTTTTCTAATTATATTGATAATCAGACTATCGACTTTTGCTTCTAAGCCCATTCTTTCGTCGTGCTAAAACTGAACGTTTTTAGCGAACTCGACAGGTACAATAAGTTGAGAACTTCAATTCACGAAATCATTTCATCATATGAAAGCGTATACAATTCATAATAACCAACTAACGATAAGCTGAAGAACTGAAGGTAAGCATAGAAAATGTAACATCAAAGTCTTGAAATAAGAAGACTTCTAAAATTATCTAATAATATGTGCAGGTGTTGGAAGTCTTCTAGAACGACAGTGTCCGTCCATCTGTGAATCGAGACAGATATCAGAGGAAAAAGGGTAAACGATGCCGAGAACTGATTCAGTTTTTGTTTCTTAATCGATTCAGCGTTCCAAAAAGAGGTTTAAATTTTTGTATTGAGTCTTTATTCAAATCGAAAGTGGTAGAAATTGATTACTTCTGGTTTCAGTGGTAATCATCTTAGTGCGAAAACAATAATAGGCACCGAAAAGCAGTTTGTTTTTCTTGAATCGCTCGAATGTTCCAAGAATAAGTACTATTTCCATTATCTCTTTACTGAAACCGGAAGAGAAAGAAATCTAGTGATTTGAGTATCGATCTCTATAGAGCGAACTTGATAAGTGAGAAAGAAATGGATTGTAAAATTAATTTAGGATCCATAGAATGGAATTCATCTCAGCTTTGGAGCTCCTTTGTCGAAGATGACCGGTTAGCGTACGTACCTTTGGCATGGGAGACCTGGGTTCGATTCCAGTTGGGAGCTCATGTGTTTCTTATTCGACGGTAAGGTCTAGTTCCCCGTCACGTATGGTCTCGCTGCTGAACGGGAAGCTAAACTAAAATCAAAAATCGAATTATTTCGGTTCTCATTCTTCACGTAAAACTAACTAGTCGTAGTATAAACCACTGCAACTTCGTGATTCAAAGGGCCGCGGTGGCTCAGTGGTAGAGCGTTAAACTTTGGCGCATGGAGTCCTTGGTTCGATCCCAGCTTGCACCAACTGAGTTTTGAGGTGGGCAAACCCGTGTGCGGGGATTTTCTCGGGGTTCTCCCGTTTCCTCCAACTTTCTTGATTCCACCATTTAATTGATTTATCATCATCATCGTCACCTTTAACCTAGCCAGTATAATCGTGAGACGTAAAACTTGAAGATTTCATTTCCTCCGGATGTTGATTCCTATAGAGTAATAATTGTAAGAGAAAGCGACAAACTATTTTGATATGGATTCTGCATCCGGAAAACAAGGTCTATCTTTAATCATATCCCTGTATTCTAATTGGAAGTTACACATCGATCTACTATTTCAGTTTCAGGGTTCAATTCTCATAATTTTACGTCAATTGTAGTTTCACAAATGTGTGAAACGCAATTCACTTGTTTGTAGTTTCTTTTTTCTTTTATGTCTAGCTTCCAATTTATTCGTAATTTTCATTCTCCCTTGTATGTTTTCCTTGTCGGGAAGGACTAGACAGACCAATGTTGCCCTACTCCTGTAACGTTTTAATTATGTATTGGGTGTTGACAGAGTCTGAACGAAAAATGAAATTTGCATATATATATATATATATATATATATATATATATATATATATATATATATATATTGCAAGTTTCATATATGTACAGGTGCGGATCCAGGATTTTATCAAGGGAAGGGCTAAACCATATTTTGCCGTTTTATCCAGTGTAAAGCAGGATTGAAGCCCATTTTATCCAGTGTATACCTGTGTGTCAAGGGGGCGGTTATAGCCTCCATAGCCCCCCTTGGATCCGCCACTGTATATATATATGGATGTATAAATTGAAGTGACTATGCTTGTGACTTAATAACCCTTCAACCACCGATCTTGATCACAGTTTCAACATTGGTGATGAAGTTCAGACCTAGAATGGCTTTTATCAGTTCACTTTGATTGTGCAACTTAGGGGACGGTTTAAGATATATAAAAATGATCGAACATGACCGATATTAGTATCGAATCCATAATTTTCGGTGTCGCTGAGATAAACAGTGACACGTTCGATGCTGTTTGAATCCAAATTCATTCCGTATTAGTACTCCTAAAGGGGAATGGCGACTCTCCCCGTGCGAAGAACTGGCATTCTGCTAGTAAGTTTTTAAAAAAATATGCGAGCAAATGTACACAAAATAAACCTTCCTTACTTTACAATTAATCGTATCTTTAAGCTTTATAAACGCTTTCAAATTAACGTCCCACGTTTATTGTCTATCTAAAGACGACTGATGATAAATGGTGATAGCATCGATGAAATTAGAATCTTAGAGGACACAGGAGACCTTCGGTAGAAATCACGGACAGCATAATGACCACCACAAAGGAATGTCGCCTTGGATTAAGCCACAGACTACTTGCACAGTGTCAGCTCTCTTACCCTATACAACCGTTCAGAGACATTATTGGTTAAGTATATTCCGTTTCAAATTACTGTTCATTTTGCACCACGTAACTTCATTGCTTGAGTCTTGGGAAACAAGAAGAAAACAATTAAATTAACGAATGCTTTGTGTGTATTCAAATTCATAGTTATTGCACACACAAGCACCCTGAGTTTTATAAGTTCTTACATGAACAATTCCTACATTGGCTTGTTCATATTTCTGAGTTCCTTTCGTGAAGATAGAAGTTTATTTCCATAGAAAATTTGTGCATTTCGCCGTTATGATTTTTCACGTAAATATCAGGAAATTCTACATAATTAAAGATAATGTTACTCGTGTCATCCTTTGGCCAGGCGCAAAATCATTCTCTACTTGATGATCAGTTTAGTAGTTATGGTGGCTTGTTCTTTTTATTCTATTTTTTTTTTAAGTTTTAGTTTCTTCTTATTTTTTATATTTGTACACAAAGATACTGTGCAACTATGGTAGAAAAAGGAGATAATATATAGCATTTATCAAATCGAAGCCAAATTTAAATGGAAATTAACCAGTTTGACATATTTCCATACAATGAATATGAAACTTGATACCCAACAAACATGGGCGCCCGAAGGGTAGGGCCCACCACCCACAGCTCACGAAAATGTATTCGTAATATAACAAACCACGTTTATTAATTATCAGAAATACCAGACGTAATATAGCAACCAGGAGATGCCCCCTCCCCTAGAAAATTTTCTTCAGTCGCCCCTAGCATCAAATTCTTACCTAAATTGGCTTCAGTTCCTCCTTAAAACACCCCAAAAACAATCTACGTTTAATGTAGTTTCCGCAATTCGATTTGTAGTCGTGGTTCAGAACCGCACTTGGGAGGCGCAGGGCTCAAATGGGTTTTGGTAGGCTCTAGCTTTCCGGCAAACTTGCACATTTTCCCTACTAATACCCGAACCACAAAGCACATGCAAGCAAACAATAATGAATGACTAAGCACTATTATAGAAAGAAAGTTTTCAACTAGCATTTCCTTCCTTTGTGAAAAAAAATCTTCAAGATAACAGGTATTAGAGCGATTTTTTTGTGTAAAAAATCAACATTTCCTCCTTTATTTCCTCCTTCTATACCTTTTAACAATAACAATTACAGCAATAATTATAGGCAGAGGTATGCTTTAATTTATACACAGTATATATATTACACTGGTATTATAGTGTACCCACGTGGTATTGTGTACAAGCAACTCTTTATGCGTATGTTTATAAACACCCCAACATAATTTTACGAAAGAATACTACACACCACGTGGATCCACTACAACCTGCAGACGACGGACTTCTGGCTCCTCCCACGAAGCAGACGACGACAACGGAACAGCAGAGCCACCGCCGTCTGGGGACCCTATAAATTTGATGGCCGACAGCGGATTTGTACCAGTTCACTGGTGCCTCTCCTATTGTTTGCTTCGGATCATTAGGAGTAACCTAACCCCAAGCCTCTAGTCTGCTTCGGGACTTCTGGCTTTTCCTTTCCCCTGGCCTAGCCTGTTTCGTGGCTTTGTCGGGAATCCCAACCTCAGTCGCTTAGCCTGCTTCGGGGCTCTGTGACCACCTAACCAACCCACTGTTTGCTTCGGAGCTTTGGGATCCCTATCGTCACTCTACCGAGCCTGTTTCGGGGATTTGTGGAGATCCTGTCTGCGAGATCTCGGTCAAAGACTATCTCACCTTACAAGTATAGAGAAATTATCTTTGTAGTATTTTTGTAAAATACTTTTATAATGCAATTTTATAATAAAAGCCGGTAGTGAGAGTCGATTCTGGACGCTCTTTTTATTAATGCTCTGCCTACAACCTATATAGGAGAGATTTTTACAATATATATATATAGGCTGCCAAGAACCAACGATGTAAGCAGTAATATTTTCTAGACGGAGGGATCTAAGACTTTCATGGGGTTTTACGATGTAAAATCATGCTAAAATTTCCTTTCAGAATATGAAAGTATTAAGAGAACTCAGCGTACATTGATACACATTAGACACATAGGTTTGGATATTATTATTTTATATTTTCAGTATGCTAACTTATTAGAAAATGAGTCTGCACAGTGCATCAAGTTAGAATTACAGTAGGAAGACCAGATGTTTTTAACCAGGATGACTCTTTTTGAAGATCATCCTCCAGAGAAAAATACGAGCAGGACACAAAGTGGTCCTTCGTTAAAAGAAACGTGACGTTTTTAGCTTTTAGTTACGCAGTATACTAGTAAATTCTTATATAAACATTTATAGTATTTTGAAGGAAAGACTAACCCTTCTACAAGATATATAAATTGAAATCTTGTAATTTTGAAAAAAGTAGAAACTTCTTCCTCATTGACCAACGACATAAAAGTGCCCATAACTTACCAACATAGAAAGTTAAATTATGCCAGTTGACTAATGTCTCATTTCTTTATTTTTTTAATAAAAAATATATCCTTTGTCTGGTCACCCTAAATCAAAGGTTGTTGGAAGTGTACCAATAAACTATTCCTATATTTACAAACCATTTATGAAGGTGCACTTGTGTGACTTTACGTTTATGTGAGCATAAATGATTTACAACAAAATAAATAAAATACTACTATGCGACATTAGAAGAATATCATAACTTCGCAACTGTATGGAAGCATAGGGAAGTACAAATAACTGCTACTAAAATTAAATTAAAGGTTAGTATATATTGTTAATCCAAAATATGTTAATTGCTGTCATATTTTCTTGGTATTTAAAAAGTTTCTTTCTTAATTCGAGCATCAAATAGCGAGTCTACGTACTCGAGGCAAACAACATTTTGAGTGACTAAAACACTTTACAAGAGATCTCACGAAATGTTACAGTAGAGTGTCCAGATGTCGTGCCGTGTCTCGAGAGAAATGGAAACAGGACGTAAAATGACCCTTAAAAAATAAGCGTCCTCTTTCTGGCTCGCAAATAATTAGTATATATAATATCAATTTCTTATACGGGCTTCTATAGTGGGTTTAAAAGAAAGACTATCTCGTCTAGAAGAAATCCTGTCATCGAAAAATATGAAGTTCAAGGATCAATCGATACTCCTAAGCAGGTGTGCACCTAGATTTTTTAGAAAGTGCCCAGAGTTTGGGGGAGATCCAATGCTACAAGATGCTACTTGTATCTAGTATTGAACCAATCTTATCCTTCCCCGAAACGACGATAGTGATTGTTAAGTACTGCCAGCTACATTTTCAGAAAAAAATACAGAATTAGATTATTTTGAGGAGCAACGAGAGGAAGGATGAAATGTAAGATCAAATTTTCATACTACATCAAACATTTCCGTTTCAAACAAGTATAGTTTCATTGAGGAAGTGTACGCATGTATGTCAAGTTAGGAAGTTTTTCTAAAGGAGGCCGTACTCAGTGGACCCCATCGTAAGTGCGCCGTTGCTCCTAATCCTAACTCCTGTTAAATGTTAAAAGGTAATGTTAAAATTAAAATTGGAATAAAGTTTAAAAAGTATTAATCTGGTTATTTGGAAAAGCTAAAAACTTCTTACTCACTGTCATGAGTAACAACATTACAATAACTCAACGTAGATGGATTGCCGAATTAGACCAGATTGCCGAGTGTTACTTTATTATTATTGTTTAAATCAGATCACAAACCTTACAGGAGTCTGTTTCTTGTACACATTTCCATCAATCAATCACAGCTCCAATAAAATAGTAATTTACATCTTAACACGTTGACTGCTATCTCTTTTACGCCACTGTACCTGGGCCACTGTGACTTAAATGTAAATACAATATATGCACTATATCAATACAGTATATCAAAACAATTAGAACTACGTCAATTGTTGACGTTTTAACTGTACGCCTCGGCTCTTTAACGATTAATATATGTGATTTTGCTTGAACTGTGTATGAAGTTTTATACGCATGGCCCAGAATAAGGATATTTATTTGTGGAGTAGCTTACGCGTGACCCACAAGAAAGACGCAATGTGTATAAAATGTTTTACACATGGTAGTAGCTATCAAACGTACATACACGTAAAGTCACACAAGTGCACCTTCATAAATGGTTTGTAAATATAGGAATAGTTTATTGGTACACTTCCAACAACCTTTGATTTAGGGTGACCAGACAAAGGATATATTTTTTATTAAAAAAATAAAGAAATGAGACATTAGTCAACTGGCATAATTTAACTTTCTATGTTGGTAAGTTATGGGCACTTTTATGTCGTTGGTCAATGAGGAAGAAGTTTCTACTTTTTTCAAAATTACAAGATTTCAATTTATATATCTTGTAGAAGGGTTAGTCTTTCCTTCAAAATACTATAAATGTTTATATAAGAATTTACTAGTATACTGCGTAACTAAAAGCTAAAAACGTCACGTTTCTTTTAACGAAGGACCACTTTGTGTCCTGCTCGTATTTTTCTCTGGAGGATGATCTTCAAAAAGAGTCATCCTGGTTAAAAACATCTGGTCTTCCTACTGTAATTCTAACTTGATGCACTGTGCAGACTCATTTTCTAATAAGTTAGCATACTGAAAATATAAAATAATAATATCCAAACCTATGTGTCTAATGTGTATCAAAGTACGCTCATAATACTTTCATATTCTGAAAGGAGATTTTAGCATGATTTTACTAATAATACTTGCTGAACCTGCGCTATTTAACAGCTCACAGTTCTAATATGAGCGTGAATCTCCTTCCCACTTCTCACTATATCTCTGCAAGTCTCTTTACGGCCACAAGTAAAGGACAGGAAGATTCTCAAAGGGAGTGAATTGCTATAGACATACATATAAATATAGTATTTTAATGTATAGAATGTTGGGATGAGTTTATGGAAAACTTAGATAAGTAATAGATGATACCAAATGCAAATATTTTTTCTAGTAGTTCCATATCCGAATACGCCTCATTGTGGATCCACAAGCTTTTGAAGTTGTCACCTTACAATAGGTTTTGTCATTCAGATTAAAAAAGCGCCTGAAATGTCTATCAACCCGCTATACATTGCTCTTTTACTGGTTGCCTTTCACAAAGGTATCAAGCTTAACGTCCTAGTGGCAATATTAAAGCAATAGGGTCAAACCGACGTCTAAAATGTGGAACAGAAAAATAAAGACAAGTTTTTTTTGTCTGAAAATTTGAATGAGAACTGGAAAAACTATACAAAATTTGGAATTGACCAGTGAAAACGGCACGTTTTTCGTCCTTGTGATTTTCGAGATCTCGTTATCGAAAAGATTGGTCACAAAATATAAACCTGGCATACACCACAAATTATCTGGATGTCTAGGCTACTTAACCATGATCATAATTCCATATTCCAACTCAATTCTGTTTCATTTTCCGACAACTCAGTCAAACAGCCTCTTCATATTCATTTGATCCTGCCCTTCCAGTGTATCATCATGCGACAAGTGCATGCCTCCAACTCCTAAATGACCTCTTCGTCAACGAAAAAGTTTGAGAAAATTAATTCAACTTCGTTCTTACATTCACACACATTGATGATACGATAAACATTTACTAGATCTCCTGTGAAAATTTCGTACCCATAGAAATAAATCGAGGTGGTCAAAGAGGTCCCAACTAGAATAATGTTGTTTCACCTATTTAACAGGATTGTTTTCTTATTTTCAGAAAGTTGTCCTGTGTCCCAAGAAAAATGCAAACGGAACAAAAAATGTCCCTTTAAGAAAATTAGGTCCCGCTCTTGACTCGTAATTAAGTAGAATGTTAGTACGTAATTGCTTGTATCGGGTTCTACAGTGATTTGAAGGAGACACACAAGAAATTAAGTCATAAGAATATGGCATTTAAGACTGTTGGATTAGAAATTATACTTCTGAACATTACCCGCATCTATGGAGCTTTCCGTAACCTCATCGGTATGCGGTATGCGGTATGATGATTCTCAGTGATTACAGTACCTGAGGAAGTAGCTAAGGAAGAAAGGAGTGGGGAAGGATCTGGGATCTTTTCGCTAGGTACCATTCCAGTATTTCTCTGGTGTGATTAAGGAAAACTCATTTAGGATGGCTGGTCTGAAAAAGCTTTTATATTTTTTTAACCGAGTGTCCTCATCAAGATACGAACCAGGGACCGCTCGCACCAAAGGGATGAACATTAGTGACTAAGCTACGCAGGCCACATGAAATTCAAGCGGCAATCAATGCCCCCTATTCCTGGTTCCTGTTGAATGTTAAAAGGTAATATAAGAATTAAATTTGGAATAAGGTTAAACATAACCTATACAAATTGGCTATTTTGAAAAGATAGAAAGTTATTTCTCACGGGGCATGAATAATGATGTTTAAATTACTATACCTAGGTGGATTGTTCAATTATAGCAGTTCGCAAAGTATTACTTTACTTTTAAATATTTCCCAAAAATCTGATCAGCTTACTAGAATGTAGTTGAACCACAGGCAGAAACTGTGAACGTTGAAAGGCTCTTTTAACTCTCAGAAGTAAGGGATCACGTCTCCCATCCCAACAAAATATCCTATAACTTACGCCAATGTTCGTCTAATCTTTGCAGTAATCTTCGGGAAATCAGTGACATTATATTTCATATACATGGTTGATATCTGGACGGATAGGAAACATACCAACACCATGAGATGGAAACAGGTGACGACAGGTGCACTTTAATATTAGCTTTGCCAACTAATTCATGGCATACTTTATTAATTGTGGCACGAAATTATGCTATCAGGTTGTCTAAGAAGCGTTAAGTCTTTTTGGGTAAAAATTGAGAATACATTTATTGTGATTTGTGAATAACAATAAGAAACCGTATACACTGTTTTGTTCTATGATCTTTTGTCATTCTTTCGGTAAGATCATAATCTCCCGCCACTATTAAGACTTTTACTATTTTGGATAATATATATACGTATATATACACCAGGTGATTCAGTAAGAACGTACCAGGCCTATATCGCAGCTAATACTGCACGTAGAGCCTTCAAACAAAAAATTGCACTATCAAGTCGCATGTGTAGAATGCAATGAAAATAGTAGGGAGACTAGTAGCGTCTCGTGAATACCTCCAACGGAGGGCAACTTCAAAATTTGCAATGGAAAGTGGTATAACTGTTGGAATCGTTCGAAATGATATTAAATGTAAGGCAACTTTTAGATGACAAACTTTGTTATATCCTTTCCCATTTAGCCGCTAGAGGCGTTTTGCAGACTTGTATCTGACTACCCGTAGCAGGCCTTTATCTCAGCTAATAATGCACATAGAGCCGTCAAACAAACAATTGAACTACCAAATCGTATGTGTAGAATGCAATAAAAATAGTAGCGACATCAATGGTGTATCGTGCATATCTCCAACGGTGGTCATCTGCAAATTTTTTCACATGTAAACAGGTGTTGGTTGTGCCTCCATTGAAACAAGCGCACAATGGAAGAAACGTCGAGAGGAAACACGTTGTCATATTTCTTCCTCGTTTGCAGCAACACGGTCGCATTACTAGGTGAAAATCAGATGTTGCGAGGGTGTTTCCTCGCAACCAAGGTCGAGATTTAAGTCGCGGTCGCTACCTCGATATCTAGGTCGCAAAGGATGAAGGGTTCAAATAGCGAGGAGGTCGCATCATCGCTGTAAGTTTTCAGTTTAAGGAGAAACATTACTGTGCGCGTATGAAATTATTCCGTCAGTGTAAAAATCACTGCGATATCACATTTTGAAATTGAAAGGACTAAACAGTTTACAAATACGGATAGATACGAGACGAGATATGAGAAATGCCAAAGTCTCGTTTCTTGTTTCGCAAAAATATTTGAGTCTCATCTCTTGTCCATTTCTATCAATAAATCAAATACTTTTACTTTTTTTTCAATTTTCTGTAAAGAAATGCCTTTTTCGAACACTCAGGCAAGAAATAATTTCCCAGTAAAATTTTAAAAAAGGAATGTCTTTAAGTTTCTAGGTAGATTGGGTATTAACCCCAGCAAATGAAATTTCGTCACTGCAATTCTATTATTCGATGTTTCCTCCCTACGGATACGGGTATGTCTTTACAGGTATTTCTTTACATTATATCAGTAATGAATTTAGAAGAAATCCTTTTTTAAAATTAATCTCGGAATTGGGAGGCGGGGGTCGTGGAATTTTTGAGCATAGTTATGATTAATAATAGTTTCTTTTTTCTTTTAGAAATTCCACAATTTACGGACTTCAGCCCGAAAATCCCCTCCCTGTAACAGCCTCTGCCTTATATAATAATAAGCTAGAGAAAAATTTTCAAATAAATATGAATAACTTATCTGACATTCCCATTTCAGTTGCTATTTTCTTCCATTCTCTATTTAAAACGTTCCTATTATGATGTTGTTTGTGTTTCTTATCCCATATTGCTGGAACATTGATCACTAGTTCTATTAATATGTCTTTCATAATCAAATTTAATAGTGCAGCAAAACCTCTCGAGCATAGACACACACAATTCTCTGAAGACGATATTCTGAACAAATGTAGACTTTATTCCGTGCAGTTGAGGGAGCACCAATGAGAACACGAGCCACAGCGATGCTTCCAATGAACATCGATGTAAAAACAAACTCGGTTGTTTATAATCGCAACCACTAATTCACCAGCGCGGTCGACCTCTAGGTCGCGATATAGCGTACATCTTCGGCATTCGCTTATCCAGACAGCACAATGCACGTACAGTACCCGTATAGTACATGTACAATTGCACAGATGCAACATGTGCATCATCTGTATAAATGCACGCCTGTACATGTGATGCACATATACGTCACAAGTCCTATTCAACATCTTTACGTGCACAGGACATGTGCAATGCACAAGTACACGTCCTGCAAAGTGATTTACACCTACTGCGCAGGTGATTTACAAGTAGCACGTATTCGAATTACATTTACATGTAGAACAGCAGTGATTTACACGTAGCACACAGGTGATTTACATGTAGGACAGGTGATGTACACGTACCACATAGGTGATTTACACGCAGTAACCAAGTGATTTACATGTAGAACAAAGATGATTTACACATAACACACAGGTGATTAACACGCAGTACCCAGATGATTTACATGTAGGACAGAGGTGATTTACACGTAGCACATAGGTGATTTACACGCAGTACCCAGATGATTTACATGTAAGACAGAGGTGATTTACACGTAGCACACAGGTGATTTACACGCAGTACCCAGGTGATTTACATGTAAGACAGAGATGATTTACACACAGTATCCAGATGACTTACATGTAGGACACAGGTGATTTCTTCGTAGTGCAGAGGTGATGTAAAGGCATATTCGAGATGCAACGGAAAAAAGAGTTTATATACTTGGTGCCTTACGCAGTAACACCATCTATAACACCAATTTTTTTTAATGCTAGCCCTTGGGCTAGCTACCCTGTAGAGGGCTACACCCTCTTTTAGGAAAGGGATGGAACGGAATGAAGGAATTGAAGGTTATAATCGTTGGGCTAAGAGATATTTCTTTATTTATTACTTTATATTTTGGGTCATTATAGTCTTTGCGACTACAATCATTTTATAGGTGAGGTAATTAACAACAAAAAATTTATATTGTTACAAGGACAATAAATATGATTAGAATAATACCAAACAGGCTTGTGATAATAATTCAAAACTGTATAAATGAATATGAGGTATGAAATGAGGTGCGATGCACGCCACAAGACATAGGGACTGTTAATAAAGACAAATGCTGGTTATCTTCTGCCTAGGGGCGACGCTAGGCCAATGTAGACAGAGGAGGCCCTGTTAGATGACAGAGGAGTTACTGTGCTTGATGTGACGGGTAGATATGCGGTAGATGGACATGAAGGCGGTGATCCTGCACAAGTGCGAAGTCTGGATGATTAGGTGGTAAGGTATAGCAATAGAGTATGAAGGGTAAATTAAGAGGGAGATGGTAATATCGTGGCCGAACAGATGAGAGAGCGAGGTAATGCATGGTTTCGAAAAGCAATGGTTGTTCTTGCTGGAAGCGAATGGTGATGAAGTTTCGACGGAGAGATTCAATGTGATAAAGCAATGTAGGAAAGGTTATGAGCGAATACAAGTAGCGAGTCGGACTAGGAAGAGAAATACGATGAGCGATACGAAAGGCATGGCGATCGAAGGTTGCCAGTTTGAAGTAGAATGAAGATGGAGCTGATATCCAGGCAGTGAATCCATTGGTAAGTACAGGACGAAGAAAAACCTTATATGTGTTGAGAACGATGTGTGAGGTTAGTCCCCATGTGGTGCAAGTCAGACGTTTTAGAAGATTGAGGCGGTTATAGACTTTAGTTTTAATGTAGTTTAGATGAGGAGTCCAAGTAAGGTGTTGATCAAATATAATGCCGAGATAAGTCACTGTTTTGCTGAGACGAATTGGCGAATTCTGAATGGAGAGAGAGAGAAGTGGTGGATTTCTGTGAAATCTGGAGCGTTTGCGTGGTGGAAGAAATACGATAGCCTGTGTGTTTGAAGCATTTATAGTGAGCTTCCATTTTCGACACCACTGAGAAAAACGATCAATTGATTCTTGTAATATTAAGTTGATGTGTCTGATGGTACTGCCGAGAGCGAGGAAAGCAGTATCATCGGCATATTGAAAGGTATGTACGTCTGCGGGCAGAGTCGGAAAGTCGGAAACGAATAGCAAGTTCAGCAAGGGGACAGAGCTGATCCTTGAGGGTCGCCAGAATGTAAAAATATTGGATGAGATAAATGATTGTTAATATGAACATAGGTAATGCGGCAAACCAAAAAGTGATAGACAAAACGGATATATGGAGATGGCAATTTAAGTTTGATGAGTTTAAAGATGAGAGCGAGATGCCAGACTTTGTCAAATGCTTTTTCTAGGTCAAAAAGCACAAGACAGGATGGTCGCACAGAATTATAATGATTTGTGATAAGGGTGCTTAGTCGTTGGAGCTGATCGTTGATGGAGTATGACGGGCGGAAACCGGCTTGGAGAGATGGGATGAGATTGCGTGCAAGGAGATAAGGATGAAGCCTATTGACTAGAATGCGTTCCAGTACTTTGCTAAAAGTCGAAGTGAGTTGTATAGGGCAGTAGGAAGATACGGTGCTGGGTGGCTTATTCGGTTTTGGGAACATAAGCGTTTTAGACATCTTCCATTCGGCGGGAAAAAAGCCTGTGGGAAGGATGAAAGTGAAGATAGAGGCTAATAAAAGGAGGAGTGAGGGTGGACTTTCCTTGATATGGTGATATGTAATTGAATCAAAACCTGGAGCAGAGTTTCGTTTAGTCTGGACAATGGAAGTGATATCGGCAACAGTGATGGGAGAAGTGAGTTCATTAGGCGGCAATGTATGACTGGCACTAGGTTGGAAGAGAGGGCTCGCTGGATTGACTTTATCGACTGGATGAGAAAAAATATGATCAGAAGGTTGAGGAGTGAAGATGTCCTGGAGGTAGTCGGCAAAAGCATTGGCCTTGTCGTGATCAGAAGCAGCTGAACTATTATCGATGATGAGTGGGTAAAGGGTTTTACTGAATTTGCCACAAAGCGCATTGAAACGTTTCCAGTAACGTGATGGATGTGCTGTTTCGGCGAGAGTGTTACAAGTTTTAATCCATTGGCGCTTTTTGTATGCTTCAAGATAGTTTTTTACAGAACGTTGTAGCTGATTGTGAAGGCGTAGAGCTTCAGGATTCCATGCCCGAACGTACTCACGACATGCTTGGCGGGAGCGTTTGATCTAAGCGAGGTAGTGCGGAGGCAATTTAGGTTGGTATGGAGTGGCACTGGTAGTTGGAATGTATAATTCAGAAGCACGGGTGATCTCAGAAGTGATTGTAGTGACGTGTGCATAGAGTTCGTCAGATGTTGTAGGAGGGTGGAGATCTGCAACAGCAGTTGTAAGATATGTACGATATTTATCCCAATTGGCTTTATCAAAGCGAGGCGTTCGGAGTGGTGGAGGTGCATTTTGCGGACGAAGAGCACCAAGATGATATGAAAGTTTGATCGGTGCGTGATCACTACCAAGGAGATCAAGGACTGTGATTGTGCTATTAGTGGTAAGTGTAGTTGAGGTGATAGCGATGTCAGGCGTGGTATTTGACACGGGCCTGATAGCAGATGGAGGAATATGCATTATGCCTGTGGTATGAGTTGTAATGTGGTTTGTAAAGCGTGTGCGTTCATTTGGTGTGCGACTATGAAAATTGATATCGGCAAGAATTATGTAATGTTTATAGGTATGAGAAATATGACTGAAAAAATCAAGTGGAATGGGATGGCCTGGGCGAACATAAATAGTAGCAAAAGTAATTATGATGGACTTGAAGTATAGGGTAATGATGATGTGCTCAGGAAGATGTGGAACAGGACAGATGTGATGGCGATGTGGTATGTGATTGCGAAAGCCAATTGCTACTCCGCCGTTTGTACGTAGGGCGGGAACTGTATTGTCATGACGAATGAGTGTGTAACGAGGAATTTTACAGATAATGGATTTTGTGAGATAGGTTTCATTTAGTAAAAAGACAGATGCGTGCTCTTCGAGTAACAGGGCTTCGAATAGAAGTTTGTTGGTAGGTAATGAGCGAATATTCATGAAAAGGAAGACTAAATCCATGATGATGTGTAAGTTAAACAGTTGTTTCTTGACGTGAGGTATGGAAATGAACATAATTGTTGGTGTAGGTGGCGTAGAAATTGACGTTGAAGACAGATTTAGCTGCTTTAGTAATTTGTTGTAGAATATGATTGCGTTGAAATGGATGAATGTTTTGTAGGGCGAGCGTGAGAAATTGAAGAAGCTGCTGTATGGTAACTGGATCTGTGGTGTGGAGATTAGTTGGAGGCGAAGCGTCTGGCATCCGGAGCGGAACGACTAAATCAGGATGTTGTTGGTCAGGTTGAGGTTTATTTTTGCATTTATAACTATAGGCCGGATGTTGGTCGTGGCAAGTGGGACATTCAGGTGGCTGCTGAAGATTAGTGCAAAGGCGCGTATGATGTGGTCCTGTGCAATGTCCACATACTGGCGGATTTTTGCAATTAGCAGTGTTGTAGTCATTGTATATTTGACAGTTTTCACATCGCACAGGAAGAGGAGCTTCAACCCTGTGACGACGTTTGTAAATGTATGCGCCAGTAGTGAGCAATGTGTCGATCGTATCTTGTGAAGCTGTAAGAACGCGCACAATGTATGTTGCTCCTTGATTGTTCCGTATGCGGATGACTTTGTGAATGTTATGTCCCTCATGTTGAAGTTCTTCATGAATTTCGGTATAACACCAAAGACATCACCTTCAAAGTATATCACAAGTAACTAATAATTGTCAGTGAGAATTTTACTTTTGGACTTTATTATTTGCAACGAGCAAAGCTTTAAGTAGTGTCTTTGACATGTTTGCCAAGTAACAAATAACGCAACATATTCTGCTGTAATCGGTCACGAAAATAATTTTGTAAACCTATAAACTGTCTGACAGTAGTTACAACAGTACAGTGCTGCCACCTGTTGATCTTTATCCTAGCTCAGCGGACGTTATGGAGTTTTTACAATCATTCACCTGTTATTCGTCGAAAAGTCTCTATAACACCACCTGAAGGAAAAACGACACCTACCAAAAATGGAGGTTACTTTATATTGTTGATGAGAATGAGACTAAAAGAATGAAAGTAAAAGTATATACTTGCATGGTATTATGGACGTCTCATACACACATGCATTAGCCGTGCAAATGCACATGTTACAACGACTCACCAAAGGTGGTCGCCAACCCTGGTTCGGCTAATAACATAAGTAAATCTTTAGTGGCCGTAATTGTTCACACCTTAAAATATCTTCCGTAATTATATACACTAATATTCTCACCTTTTATACTGAAATTACAAGTCGATGATGAGTAGTAAATAATTTATTTGTGGATTCTCTTTTAACGTATATTCATACAAACTGTTTTGCAATCAAACATGTTAATTATGTATCTACAAACAACTACCTAGCAACCAATGATACAATAATGTATATTTCTTACATATATTAAAAACATTCTTCTTTTGTTATTTTTAAATTAACATTATATCAGGTATAGTGCTTATGTAGAAGCACTTTCTGCCCAAAAATACAGGTAATTATCAATCGATACAAAGTATCTCGTTGTATAAAATGTCGCCCGACGACGGGACTGAATATAAAAGTTACAAGCGAGCTTGACTTTTATATTTAAGAACCACTGGTCCGTTTATAATAATGATATTCTATTAATTACGTCCTTTTACATTTTGATCGGCCCTCGTATATAACTTTATTAAGCTTCCTTTATAGAAATACATTTATAATAAATCTTTTATTTCATTAATATTTATCTTTTATTATAGAAACGTCGTCGCTTATTAATCTAATCACTGAAGGGTGCGAAGTCAAAAATTGTAAAAGTCAATTACATTTTAAAACATAAATCACAATGATCAATAGTTTCAATCATTATTACAAACGATCATATTAAGAAAAAGATGTTTGGATCTTTCCAGGGCGCATTATATAATAATTATGTTAGATGATATTTTAAAATATACATTATATCAATAAGGCGTCATGATACAAAAGGATCTTATTCGAATAACATATAAGGTAGCTCATAAAGACAGCCGTCGAATAATTAGCTTAATAGAATGAATCTTATATTTAACATAATCTTTGACAACAAAGTTTCAACACAGATCAATATAATGGAAATAACCTTTGTGATTAATCAATTATGGATCGAATTATAATTCTTCGCATTAACAGGACAAAATTTAAAAAAATCATTTGAAAACTATCATTGGTTAACGAGAATTAAAGAAAATTAAATTGAGTAAAAATCATAAATTAAACGTAACCTACGTTCGAACGAGCAAAAGGAAGAAAATAAATCTATTTTTACACAAACAGAAAACACCCTTTTATATTTTTTTCTTTTAGTCTCCTTCATTCTTATTAATTTGAGCAAGAATGTCAGGTGCAACTAGTCTTTTCACTAAACGCATCCATTTTTCTCTTGTATACTGGGTAGGCCTCCAAACCTTCAACTCGTCTATATTACGAAGTCCAATTGACGTACCCGTTTTAGCGTTCAACAATTCAAAAACTTTAGGGTTTATTTCCTTAAAACATAAATAAGGACCTGAGAAAATGTCACAAAATTTATAAATCTTCTTCAACAATGCATTACTTTGTGGATGTTGTTTAACAAAAACTGTCATTGATCTTGATTCGATATTTTCCTTCTTGCAAAGACTCTAATTGAGAATTACGTTTCAAAAATTTGTTATGTCTTCGGATTTTTACCATATTCACTAAATTGGAAGAATCTACGATTGTTGAATCTTCTAACTTGACATTAAAATGTCGTTCCACAGGAAAAATCAAATCAGAACCGTTATGTACATTAGCAGGAGACACGCCTAAAGTGTCTGATATCGAATGATTCAAAAGATACGTGATTTGACTGACATGCTTAATCCATTCGGCATGTTTATCTTTACAAAAGTGTCGAAACAACATACCAAAATTACGATGCACATTTTCTACAACAGAGCTGCTAGGGTGGTACGGAGTTACGAAATGAATTTTAATGTTAGCCTTGTTCATAGCTTTGATAAACACATCACTTTTGAACTGTGAACCATTATCACATAATATGTGTTCGATAGGGCCACAATGTGGAATGTATACGTTCAAGATTTTATTTATGATAGCAGCGGAAGTTGCTCTACGCAGAGGATAAGCTACTACATAACGCGAAAAGATATCCATGATAGTAAGTAGATAAGTTTCTCCGGTAGCTGCTCTTGGTAACGGTCCATATAGGTCGATAGATAGAAACGAATGTGGTCTCTCTGGCGCTATTGAGAGCATAGGTTTATGTACAGCCTGGTAGTTATGTTTGATTCGCATACATTCAACACAGTCCTTGATGTGATTTTTAATTTGAGCTCTCATTCCTCTCCAATAAAAGGATTTATTAATCAAGGCACATACCTTTACATAACCAAAATGACCGAAATCGTCATGATAGGCTTTTAATATACGCGTTGTCAGTGTAGGTGGAATGCAAATTTTGTTTCTAGACTTGAATTTAAAATCTTTAATAAGTAGAATTCCGTTGGATAATTTAAATCTAGAATTCCATTGTTTGGGGCAATTACATCCCTCACTGCATGAAGACAAATGTTCCATGATTTGGTTGTATTCCGGATAATTCATTTGATGTTCTCTTAGATCTTCCATTGAAATGGTAGCTATTTCATCCTGTAAGACCTTAAATTCGTTGATGGACAAAATATGTTGTTCTTCTCCAGGAAACAGACGTGATAAGGTATCTACGGGTCCATTATCTACCCCTTTAATGTGCTGTACTTCAAAATCCTAAGATTGAAGCGCTAACGACCAACGAAGTAGTCTGTTATTATATCCCTGTATGCTGTTAAGGTATCGTAGTGAATTATGGTCGGTAAGTACTATGAAATGACATCCGCTGAGATATGGAGCAAATTTTTGTATCGCAAAACGTACAGCCAAAAGTTCGATTTCTGTCGTGGTGTATCCTTTTTCAGCTTTCTTCAAAGTACGACTAGCGCAATAGATAACGGCCGGTTCCTTAATGGTTGGATTTGGTTGCCAGAGTACTGCAGAGATTCCAAGTTGAGAACCGTCACACTGGACATAGAAAGGAACGTCATATCGAGGGTGATTCAAATGGATGTTTCGCTTCACGCTCTCCTTCAACTTATTAAAACTGTGTTCTTGAATCGGACCCCATTGCCATGGTACTCCTTTCTTTACAATCATAAATAAAGGCTGGGCTATCTCAGCAAATCGCGGGATGGCTTTGCGAAACCAATTGAAGAGCCCTAATACTTGCCGTGTCTGTTTCACATTTAATGGGGCAGGCAGATCTTCTATGGCTTGTACTTTAGATGGACTGAATTGTAAACCAGAGGCATCAATTTGGTATCCAAGGAATTCTATAGAATTTTGCAGAAATTTTGATTTCTGTAGGTTGATAGTAAGACCCGAACTTTCCAATCTATCTAAAACTATATCTAAGTACTTCAAGTATTCATGCGGATTTTTTCCCATTATCAAGATGTCATCAGCGTAGGTTATCACGTTGCTGCGTAAGTCTTGACCTAAGACTTTATTTAAGCAGGAAGCTAACGCCGCACTACCATTGATAAGCCCAAAAACTACACGGTTGTACTCATATAAGTGGCCTTCAAAACTAAATGCCGTGTACGGTTTCGAATCCTCATGCAATTCGACCTGATTATAAGCCATTACGAGATCTAAGTTTCCGAAGACTGCATTCCCTTGTAAAGAGGCTAGTATTTCTTCCACTGGAGGATACCTCACTTGTTCCAGATCAATATGACAATTCGTGCGTCTCAAATCCAAAACCACACGTAGAGAACCACTTTTCTTAGGAACTATATGTAATGGATTAAGGTGAATGCTTCGTGAAGGCCTAATGATCCCATCTCTTAACATCTCTGTAATTTGCTGACGTACATTCTCCCTGTATCGATAGGGAATTATATAGGGCTTAGTCACAATGGGTTTATCTGTCTTAACCTTAAAAGAAGAAACAAAATCTTTACAACACCCCGGACGTTCTGAAAAGACATTTTTATGTTTATATAGAATATCTTTAAAGTGGATTTTTACTGTATTATCTATAAAATCAAGACTACTTTCAAGTGACTTAATACACTCAGAAAACAATACATCATCTTTTGAATCCATCAAATTTGGTGTGTATTGCGTTAGTTGATCATTTGATTTATCGCTTTCTAAACTTACAGAAACATTATTCAATACATTAGGAACATTATTATATTGACAAGCAATATCATCTGATTTTGGGAGCAGTTTCTGAACGATTTCCTGAGGTATACCGGGTATAGTTAACGTTTGATTTCTAAAATCGAGCATGACACGCAATTGAGATAATAAATCTAAACCAATAATTAATTTTTCATTCAATTCCTTTATCACTAGAATAGGGATTGATATTTCAAAATCTTGAATAGTTATTGTCACACGAGTAATTCCAGCTACTCTCTTTTTATGTTTGCCAGTAAAATCGACTATAATAAGATTCTCAGCCTTTTGTAATTTAGCATTCGAGTAATTACTAGTAATTGCTTTCCATGACGAATATGATAATAGAGAGGCATTTGCGCCTGTATCCAATAAAGCTTCCGTGCTTAACCCATTTATTTTGACAGGTATTTTAGCTGTACTGTATGATTTTAAAAATACAAAATTTTCTTCAACATCAAAACCATCATTGACACTATCATCTTTAGACCAACAACGATTTACTACAGGCATAAATTGATACTGACATCTATTAACTGCTATTTCCGAATAATTATTTACAGGTACGTCGTGTAAAAGGTCGTTTTCATCATTGACATGAACATGTAAATTTGAAGATAAATGTTCATAAGAATCAATAGCTGATGTGAGTTTGACATTATCGCATAAATTTGAAGATAAATGTTCATGAGAATCTATAGCTGATATGGGTTTAACCCCTACCACATCAGCTGCAGTTAGTTTAAATTCATACTCGTGTATGGTTCCAATAAAGTACACTGTACCGCACAATCATTATTATGTCCCGTATTATTGTTCTGTACAGGAATTGTGTCATTATCTTGATTTGGATGCGAAATGCCATCTCTTGAATTACGATTACGTGTATCCATATAGTTTACTGTATTCCTGGAATTTCGCCATGTATTTCGTCTATTTTTAAATCTATTTTGGTTATATGGTCTAACATACGGATTGCCACGATTAATTAGGTTAGGTGGATTCCCAACATATCTTCGCCTATTTTGTCCGTTCTGATTGTTGAAATTTGCTCGACTTAGGTTATATTCCGTATTGTCTGCATTACGGATATTTAGATTCCGAACAGGTACAAGGTGATCTGAATTGTTTTTAATTTTGCCTAATCCTGCTTGATGATTCTGAGCGTGGTATTGAGTTTCATAACATTGGACAAGCGTTAATAGGTGATTAAGACTCATACACTGGGTAGAAAACAGGATCTGTTGTAGTTTAAACGGTAGCAAATTTCGAATTGATGCAATTACTCTGGATTCCGATTGCAACGGATTTGCGACTTTTAATTCGTTATATGTATTTACGACAAAATCGACAACAGATTTGTGCAAACGAGGATTAAAAGGTTGGTTTCTAATCGTGGCATCTCTGTTTGCAAGCAAAAAGTCGTTTTCGTAATTTGCAATCAGCGCTGCTTTGAATTCCTCATATGTATTGATGTGATCTCGTACTGCTTTAAACCATAAAGAACATGGTGGGAGTAATAAATGAGGGATTAGTTTCATATATTGCGATTTATCTATACACATTATATTGCACTCATCTTGAAATTTTTCTAAGAAAGAGGTAGCATTTTCATTACATTTACCACTAAACTTACTCATAGCACGTATTTCACTCATCTTTACACTTGACTTTACCTTCCTTTCACCATTTCGTGTTCGTGTTGAGTGACAATTTTTACCTACTGCATTATCTGTGGTTCCACCATCACTTTTCCGCCCAACTGTATTTCTTGGATGTATCCTTTCCACAATAATGTCCTCATCGGATGGATTACTTGAAGATGAGATAATATGAGGTCCACGTTGATCTGTTACGGGTGAATGCGAGGTCATCTCTTGTGAACAAGGGAACTCCAAATGATCATTAACCATGTTGTTGTGGTATGCGTTGTCCTTAATTTGTAACATCCTAATATCCTCTTGTAATGTAGATATCAACTGAGTATTTGCACGTATTTGGTTAGAATTATCCGTAACCTGAATCTTTCGTTGCCGTACAGAAGATTCTATTACTTCCAAATCCTTTTTTACACAATTGACTTCTTGGATTACATGGTTGTAATTATCCTGGCAATCTTCTGATACTCTTTTTAACTTTTCATCAAATTGTAATGTAAGGTCTTTCACCGCCTGGATCACAGATTGTTTCGTATCTTCTGAATTTTGGTCTATTTGCTCCAACCGTCTACTTAATTCCTCGTACTGTTTACTGGATTCCTCGGATTTCTGCTGAACCGTATGCTTTAATTCTTCCGACATCTGGGCTAACTTTTGTTCTTGTCGCTGTAAAGCCATTAAGATTTTGTCTTCAAATGTCAACACTTCAGGTACAACAGGAGCTGTATTTTGTTCGTCGTTACCACTGTCACCAGTTTCTTTCTCCATTGCCTCACCGAGCATAATTTTTCTTGTGATTATTTTACCACTTCTAAGTATAGTTAAGTTCGTAGACATGAACCTTATTACTGAAGTAAATTCACCCCTTACTTTGTACTTCAGGATATGAATTTATAAAGTTCCCGGGTGAGGTAAACCAAAATTTTACAACGACTCACCAAAGGTGGTCGCCAACCCTGGTTCGGCTAATAACATAAGTAAATCTTTAGTGGCCGTAATTGTTCACACCTTAAAATATCTTCCGTAATTATATACACTAATATTCTCACCTTTTATACTGAAATTACAAGTCGATGATGAGTAGTAAATAATTTATTTGTGGATTCTCTTTTAACGTATATTCATACAAACTGTTTTGCAATCAAACATGTTAATTATGTATCTATAAACAACTACCTAGCAACCAATGATACAATAATGTATATTTCTTACATATATTAAAAACATTCTTCTTTTGTTATTTTTAAATTAACATTATATCAGGTATAGTGCTTATGTAGAAGCACTTTCTGCCCAAAAATACAGGTAATTATCAATCGATACAAAGTATCTCGTTGTAATGTGCACACAACGGCTTAAGCACCGGTAATTTAAATGTGCTTCAACTACGCAAATGCACATATGTACATGTACGGCTCAAGCATGGGTTATGTACGTGCGCTGCATCCACGCAAATACACATGTGTACATAACAGCTTAAGCACGGGTTATATAAGGGTTTGCTTCATCCATGCAAATGCACATGTGCACATAACGGCTTAAGCACGGGTTCTGTACGTGTGCTTCATCCACGCAAATGCACATGTGCACTTAACGGCTTAGGCACGGGTTATATAAATGTGTGCTTTATCCGTGCAAATGCACATGTACACATGCACGACTTAGTCACTGGTTATGTACGTGTGCATAACTCACGCAAATGCACATGGTCGCATACACGAGTTATGTATGTGCGCTTCATCCACGCAAATTCACGTGTACGGCTTAAGCACGGGTTATGTATGTGTTCAGCATTCACACAAATGCACATATGCACATGTACGGCTTATGCATGGATAGGGTACATGTGTCGTACACGTACGTGTTGTCTGGGCACCCATTTGAATCCATGTGTTTGTTCCAGTATCGAAGTAGCGACCGCGCCTTATACCTCGACCTCATTTGCGAGGTCTCTTTGGAATGTTTCTACCCTTACAATAATCATTACTCTTCTGTGTAAAACATAACATGTCGTGTTACATGTGTTATATAGTAATGTGTTGTTTTGCAAACTTGACAACCCAAGGGTATATTACAATATATACAATTACAATATCACAATTAACACAGAGCCCAATAGCGATCAATCAGGCCAATCAGTTTAAGTCCGGTCTTCTTTAGGACTATCATGTTGCCAAATTACGATGGAAATTACTAAATTTAATTATAGAGAAAAATTATATTTATTTTCTGACTGCAGACTTCTTAGTTATTTTTTTAAAATTATGACCGGGTGACTTTTGTGCTGTGGGCAACTTGTGCTCCTTTATCCGGTTCTACTTGTTTGCAAGTTTGACTACAATTAGAATAGTTTTGATACATGATTCTTTTCTTTATTTATGTTTGCTTTAATCCGCGCTAGTGACGACTCGTCTTACAACCATCACTCCAATACATGTTCATTTCCTGATATTCCTTGCTCTCTAAAAGAGAACTATTGCAACTTTTGTAATATACTATTACAGTTAAGGTAGTATAATTTTCGTGGGGTCCAGTACTTTTTGAACGTAGTGTATATTATAAATTTCAACACATAATTTTTTGGTTTACGTATTAAATCCATTCGTTTCTTATTTAAATCAAAATTAACACAAGAGCTTCAGAATAACTAGAAAAATGATGTTTCCGGAAATAATTTCTTTATTCATATATTATGTCATCGTAATTTTCCGTATATCGTCACCTCAATTGGATGATTATTGAAATTATACATCTTTATTTCAATATAAACCATAGGTCGGTAATTGGGTAGAATTTTCTGAATTTGACCAGCAATCCACTATTTGGTAAAATAATTTAGACACCCTTCGTCCCTCTGAGATGCCCATATCCTGCTAAAATCCGGCTTAATCCAGTTGTTACCATTTTTATTCGTTTTATATTTTGCGCCGCGAAAGTTCCTTTGCTCTGATTTGAGAACTATTTTCCACCTCAGTATTCTGGCGCGATCTACTTCGTCTTTTATATGAAAGCATTCGTCGTAACAACATCTTAGATCAAGTGGTACAGTAAAATTTATTAAAGGCCGGATTTTTCATTCCATAAGCAGGTAAATTAGTTGTAACGAATAAATAACCATCTCGGGAACCTATTGGAAGTCTCAATTCATTGGAGTTCCATCTAGAAATATGCAGAATCAGAAAATATAAATATTGAATTTCTGGCCACGATCGTCATATTGGACAATACCCACATCCTAGGACAGGAGTGAAGTGATAATAATACATTGGTTTCTTGTGTTGTGAATTCTCAAAATTAAGATTCAGTGATTTAAAACGTGTAAGATATCCCTTTTATCTTTCCAAAGCTAATTAGGGTGCGGTAGCTCGTCCAAGTATAGTTCTGTGTACGTAGTATATTCGATTTTTTTAAAATTAATATGGCGGTATGTGTATGCTAATTAGGTTAATTTTCGTTAGGCTAAGTACGTCAATTTTTTGTAGTTAGTTAATTTTTGTTATGTCAATGTAAATTCTAACAGGGGCTTCCATTTACTCTTAAATTGACCGCAGCGTCCAACTTAGAGTGGGTTGAATAATTTCAGAAAGGTTATTTTCCTCTCAGGAAAGGAATCTTTTCTTTAATAGTTTTGATATGTCCCTCCAGGGTCAATAACGATAATCTTACTATTGAAAAAATGGGTTTAGTTTGATAGATGGGTCACCTGGCCCTTACTATTCCCTTCCCTTTTCAGTATCAGAGCCAATTCAGAATATGGTGATGTCAGTGATTTGATCGGTCTATACATGTAATAGTTAATTTGTGTAGTAATATGTATTAGTGTGTGTAGTTTTAGTTTATATGTGATGTAGCGTGTATATGTATAATTTGGTATGTTGTTAGTAGGTGTGATGTATGCGTGAAAGTTCATTAATTTATTTAAGGACAGTGTATTGTAGATGCGTAACTATTCATCTCTTTTGGTCCATTTTAATAAGTAAATTGGTTCGTAAGAAAATTCGTATTGATTCTGTACTGTTATTGCATAATATAACGCGTAGCTAGCTTTTAATATAGTGCAAAGCGTGTTCAGTAGTACAAAGTTTATTTTATACTACAGCGTCACCTAGGGCCACGGTAGCTCAGTGGTAGAGCGTTCAATTCTGGTGCTTGGGGTATCTAGTTCAAACCCTGCTCCCGCCCTGTGAACTTTGTGTTGGACAAACACCGTGTGCATGGGTTTCCTCGGGGTTCTCCCATTTCCTACCACTTTCTTCATTCCACCATTTCATTCATTTCTCATCTTCACAGTCTCCTTTAGCCTAACCGACATAACCGTGAGACGTGAAACTAAAAAATTTCATTTTTTACAGCGTCACCTCATGCCTTGTAAACACTTACTCATCGTTACTTTTTTTTGTCCCAAGAGTTAAGAAATTAGTTGACCCAAGAATCACCTCTTTTGTCCGATTATTTAGAAATATGTCGCAGTTTTGGCCCATATGAGTAGACAAATCAATACATTACATTACTAACTAACTGTTCTGAAAAGCACAATCTGTTATGTAGTCTAGTAATTAAATAATTAACGAAAACGAACTTTACGTTTGTCTTTAAACATAAACTAGCTTACATGACGCTATTCCATTGCCAGATCGTAATTTCAAATTTAATGTTTTCGTTGCTTTCAGTGATTAACCTCAATGTTGTTTTCAGAATATGAATACATTTATTAAAGAGTACAATCAATACCATTGGATTTTCCTTGCGTATATATGATGTTTAAGCTGTGAAGTGCAAATATGGTGTGATTTGTATTGAAAGAATCGAACGTTGGTTCATGCAATTTTCACGTATCAGTCAACGCGCGACAATTTCTGCAGTGGCTTGTAGTTTTAAGAGACTGTTTTGAACAATCTTGGTTATAATTAAAGAATATGGTGTCTAGAAATGGATCTGTTATAAAATGTGAATAAATATAAATGAGTAATAATAGTAATAATATATAATAGTAATAGTAATAATGAGTAATAATTGTAATAATTTATTATAGGAAGGGTGATTAAATGATAGAACACCTGTAAATATATGAGTCAAGTTGTAATCTTTGTCACAAGGTATTGATTGTTTATATAAAATGATGAATGTTTCGAACACTGACCATTACGTTAGAATTTCGTGTGAGGAAATGTGATGTGTGAAAATGACTGATTATGTTTTCACTTCGTGGTTTGACATTTAATTGTAATCGTGTATCCTTACTGCTTACCTGGTCTGACGAAGTGAATGGCGTTTATGTAGCAAATGATTCCGGATAGTTTCTAAGTAACTACAGAGCAGTTTACCTGCTTCCATAATTGGTACTATTTAAGGATAGGCGTTCAGCCTTACACTTGCGATAGTACTTTGTGACTTACCTTTTTTCCCCACACTACCTTACTAAGCCGAGTTCATCATTGTTCGCAGGGGTGACCGGATGAGTGAGAGTGAATAATATAGCAGATTTATTAGAGTAGAGTCGCATTATTAAGTACCAAGGTGTCGATGTCTCTCCCAAATATCTTTATTTTCCTTAGTTGTAAACTATCTTATGTAGTAATCGAAATTAATCGACACCACACTCACATACAGATCGACTCAAACCTATACAACATATAGCTGACGTATTTAACATACGTATACGTATGTAATGTACCGAAGACTGTTAGACATCAGACATTCTGCCACGGCATTGTAACACCTGAGCGAGCAGTACATATGTAGCATATGAATAACGTATGATCCATACAGATTTCCAGAGAAGGGACTAAACATATGAATTTCGTATATTTGTACAATATACCGCTGTCCAGATAACTGATTTTTCATGGTGTAATACTGGAAATTCTAATTATTTCTTTTTATTGAATTTCCACCCTATATTCACTTCCTAAAGCACAGCAACAGGTTACCCACAATTAAAGGAAATGCAAAGTTATCGTCGTGCTTCACTGAAAATAAGATCTATCAAAGAAATAGGCTTATTGTAATTTTTTAGATTTTTCGTAATATAAGCCTCTACTCCAAGCATGTGCCCTGCTCTCAAAGTATGGCTTAGTAGTTGCACGGCTCGAAATGATTTACTTTATAGTAACTTAGTTACTTTTTTACACGTATTTGCTAACTTAGAATGCTACCTTATTTCATTAAATTTTACCACTACTTGTATTTTTAAGTAAATTAATATTGTTATTATCTCGATAAACCTTACAAAAAGAAAATTATTCTGCGCGTTGTTTGCAATAACCAGATAGCACGTGAGCAATACTTACGCTCCAAGTGAAAAGGCAGAATGTTTCCTGAAAACACATCTATTAGGGTAGTACTAATTTTTTTTTTACTTCCTGGTTTTTCTGAATCTCAACCCTTAAAATAGTTACATATCAGAACAAAGTAACTCATGAGAAAAATCAGCTTAATTGAATAATTTCAAGGGTGCCTTAAGCGATCTTACATTTTGAATATTTACAATATAGAATATGAGGCAAAAGTACCTTGAAAGGCAACTGTAAGTTAATAAACAAATATTATGAAGTTCGCAACTGTTAAATGATTAAAGATAAGTTGGAAATAAGTCAAGTGTGATTTTGTGATGCAAAACAATCCCAAAACGATATCTCACATGACCCTTTCTTATTACAAATTTCGGATCTGAATTCTAGATGATATTATACAGCAACAAATGCTGTTTTACCTCCATTACTTTTATATACTATGTGATGTCACTACCTCTAGCTGTTCTGCACCCACAAGGTGCAGTTAGCTCATATTGTATATTGCACTGGCACAAATCTCGGGAGGATGAGGAGGACGTGTCTTGGAACTGAAGGGGACTGTCCCTCCAAAAATCCTATTTGAACTGTGCTTTTTGGGGAGAAATGGGATGATTTGTGTCCGATTGACACACACACACACAAAAAAAAAGGATTATGGGAACGGTTTTACCCGTCCCTCCCCCAATGTTGAAGACAGATTTGCGCTGCTTGTATATTGTAAAGCATTCAAGACTTAAGATTATTTGGAGCACCATGTACATAATATATTTAAATGAGCTAATTTTTCTCATGGGTTTCTTTGGTCGGCTATGAAACCATTTTAAGGAGCGAGATTAAAATAATTCAGAAGTCAAAAAATAAGGACCAGGGTAGTCGAGTCGATTGAAGAATGTGAAGCTCTTAGCAAGTGGATAACCTTGCCCCATCACATAAGCAAAAAATAAAATGACCCTTCTGTATAGGTCATGCATCTGGTTGTAGTACCATATCTCCTGTTAGTTTCCCAGTAAAAACATATAATATTTTCGGTTGAGATAACATCAAAAGCATTAGGGAGTTGCTTGCACTAGAAAGTGGTGAATTCTGGGCTGGAAACTTTGAAATAGTAGCAACGGAAAAAGAGATACTAAACATACATCACCCAGGTAAAAGATGGTGAACAGCCATAGCCCTTCATGGGTTATAGAGCCAGAAACTTTGATTTTATATTACCGCCTGTTCTTTACTGATAAATACGAAAGTAAGATTGAAATAGCTTACGAAACATACATAGCTGTGTATATATATGTAGGTATTCAAGCCAAAAATATCGGTTCCTTTGTTTAACTATCAAAGAACGCAACTCTATTGTGGTTGATTAATATTAGATCGATGAAGTGGAGAGACCATCAAACATGAAAAAGAAGAATTATTTCAATTTTCTCTTTCGTTGCCTGCTTTGATCCTCAATGAACAGAGAGCGTTTTGCATGGACAGAGTCCAAGAAAGTACATCCAATAATCGTAGGAGAAAAAAACACAGGTAAAAAAAGGAAGGAAGAAAGAAAGAAGAAGCATTCCTTACCGGAGTGAGGCCAAAGCGTGCGAGCACCTATGATACTAAAATTCCAGTCCTCGTCGCCAAGTTCTTAAAACGAGAGTCGCGGCGGCAGAACAAGAGGTCTCTTCATTGATGGTCGGCGCTGTCGCTGACATAGATTTGCTTTCTGTCAAGGCCTTGAGACACGATCTAACGGATGCTGGAATCGAGCCCGTCTCTCTCGCTCTCCCGTACAATTCAATTCCATTCCTCCGTGGTTTTTTCCGATTCCTTTTCTTTTTTCTCCTCCTCTTTGTCTTATCTTTATCCGTATCTAACTTTCCCTCTGTTCCTACATGTTCCACTGAAGATTCTTCCTCCTTTTCCACCAACAATTCACTTAAACTTCGTCGTTACTCGACTTTCGTTCACCCTTCCTTGGTCACTAGATGATTCTTTTTGTTCCAGTGACTGTCACTGGAACATTTTATGCTATTCGGAATTGATACAAGGATAAAGGTAAGCACATTAGTATATTACTATTAGCTAAACTGAATTTCTTGTGCATCCATTTTTTGATGATTAATCCTCGAACATGTAAGTTGAGGGTGTACCAACAAATAACTAAATATATGACATAATTATGTGTTATACTTATATGTATATATTTATAAATTAGCTTTCGGCTATATGGAGAATTTGCCCCAGACCCCCAAAATTTGCTCAGCCTGCAGCCTCCCCTTCTCACATCTGTAACATATCCCTAATCTTAAGGAATTTCAAGATAGGGCTATCTTATTTTAACAATTGTAACTCGACTTCTTTTTTCTTTTTCATTGTAGTGGAAATATTTAAAGAAAACCTTAAACACGTCTTTAATTACTTTAAATGGTAGGTATGAATACCAAATCTCATGTCTCTAAAATTAACGAATTTCGAGACATGGTCATCCAATTATAACAACTGTAACGTTATCCTTTATCTTTCCTCTTTTTTTCCCTTCCAGAACAAGTATAAAAAAGAAATAAAACGTTGAAACTCATATCTAATAATTTGAGAATTCCATATACCGAATTTTTATTTTCTCACCTTAAGAGATTCCGAGATATGAATATTATTATAATTCCCACATCTTTTTTTAACATCATTTTCTTTTCTTCTAGGTCAAATATCAAAAAACGATTAAACATGTGTCACATTATTTTAAATGAGAAGTCCATATACCAAATTGTATATCTCTAACCTCCAGAGATACCGAGATATGGCTATTTTAAGATAATAATTGCCACCCTTCTTTTCCCCTCTATCTGGTCAAATTTCCAAAAATCCTGCCTTGGTCAGACATTACATCAAACAAACTATACCTCGTCTTAATTTCAAGTTTCTAGCTTAGTCATTTGTTATTGGAGTTGATCAATCAGTCAGAACTTCTTCCTTTACATATGGAGATTTATAAAATTTGAAGTACAATATATTAACGATGCTCTTTTAAGTTTAAATATTTGACATAGTACTACTTTTAGGTATACAGTATTCCCAGTAAGATCTCGTAAAGTTCTGTACTATCTTTCTTTCGGACAGTAAGTGTATGTTAGGAGCCCATGTGCTTTGGTTGGCGATATCGTCTTTAATGCTGAACATTGTAGTAAAGGAGCTCATGTGGGTTTTCTGTATATACTGTCTTTAATGCGATATATTAGTTGTAGAAGCTCATGTAATTTAGGTGGTATTATTTAGAGATCCAAGGGCTCGGAAAAAAACCGGCTTTTTTGGAAAAAAACTCGGTTTTTTCTGCTTTGCTTTTTTGCTTGGGAAATTTTGGGCTTTTTTCAAAATACTGCTTTAAATTGATAAAACAGACTTTGTATCGCTTCTCTATAACACAAAAAATCATTTAATTAGTGGTTGATGCTGATAATAATATAAAACATCGAAAATAAACTATGAATTTCGAAAAAATATTTCAAACAATTTTTCTTCAACATATTTACATTATGAATTCCACAGGATTAACCAATGTATATAATAAGAATTTTTTAACCTCCTATATACAAAAGTAAGCAGAGTTGGCAAGAACCGTGGTTGTTTTTGAAAATGCCAAAAACCCGTTTTTTGGGGGATGTTTAAACCAGGCTTTTTTGGTTTAAACCAGGCTTTTTTGGTTTAAACCAGGCTTTTTTGACTTAGATTTTTTGCTTTATGTATTTATATTACATATTCACAGAAATAAGTTTGTTTCGCCTTGATGTTATTATGCAACAGCGGGGTTATGCCGGAAGAACTCCCATAAGCTTAAAGAAGTGCGGTCAGTAAATTTCTTAAGTTGAGAATCTCCCGCCCTAGCCATTGGGAAAATCCCGTCATTACTTGAAATGTAAGACAATAACGGGAAAATCCTGTTATTGCTTTGCATGTAAAATTTAAAGGTCAACGTACCATAATCAGTACGCTAAAACTGAGGTATTAAATTACAAATTTAGTACCGGTACGTAGATATCATTGAAAGTCCAATCCAAGCTAATGTTGGAAGCTACGTAGGCAATCGATAAATTTTGCCAATTTCTATCAATATATTTAAGCAATATTGGCTTCTTTATAAAACAACACGCATTTAGGCATGCAGAAATATACAATTTGGTTTGTTTCGTATATTTAGGCTTAACATCCTTACGTAATACCGAGGTTATCAAGGAGAAGACTTTCGCTTAAACTGACATCCGAACCGCTACTTGGGTTACGCATGAAAGAAGGTTTATGGTTCGACCGAGAATTGAACATGGGACACCTTGATTAAAAGGTGAAAGGGAAATAAAACTATTGCAGGTGGTTTGATATCTGGAAACGTTACCATGAAGTTCACACGATTCGCATTTTTCATTCTTTTTATTTTTGTGGTTTAAACCAGTTATTAAAAAAAAAAGTTGGTGTAAACCAGCCAACCCTAAAAGTAAACACTTCTTTTTAAAGAATACACAAATAACTAGCAAAATAGTATGTAGTATTTTTACTTCAAAATATTCCATACCCTCTTTTTGAAACAAAATAAAATTAAAATAAAACATAAGAGAAATACTAGATTTATATGATACACTTAAAGGCTGCACATCTAGAGCTTTTGGTTCTGTATATTCTTGAAATTCTATAGTTAAGTTTTATAGAACTACCATCACAGTTTACCCAATCCTCAAGTTTTCTGAATTTTTAACAAGAGGGATTCAACATATCATTACGGAACTCCCCCCCCCCAAAAAAAAAACTACGGAATATATTTAAGTTAAGCTAAATACAACTCCACGACAAACATGACTGAGTGATTAGCTTTTGCGCTTCTATCGGGAAGTCCGGGATTCAACCAGCATTCGACCATTCTGACAAAGCTTTTCTTCATTCCATCTGTGAATGTAGAAATAGTGCGTGTACTGTGAGTTGGGCGACTTCCTTTTTTATTGTTTTTAAATCGTTATTATTACTAATTATCAGCAGTGACAGTTTTGCGAAGGTTAGGGGGGCAGTCTTTCGGACTGAAGCCCGTTCCCCAAAGTTACGGAATGTCTGCAACAAACGAAATATCTATTATTTATGCCTTTACTCATAAACTTTAAGCTCCCGTCAAATAAAACTTACGAATGTTTAAAAAAACTAAACATTAGTAAGAAGCCCTTCCCAAAATACTTTTCTAAATCCGCCACTGATTCTCAGTATAAAAGGATTTTTGAAGTTATATCCGGAAGATTATTGCTAAACATATAAACGAAACGAAATATTATGCCTGTACTCATAAACTTCAAGCACTTCCCAAATAAAATTAGTACTTTTTAGGAAACGAAACAATCAGAAAAAAAACCCTCCTAAAGTACTTTTCTAAATCCGCTACTGATTATTTGTATAAATTGGTATTCAAGGTTGTGTCCGGAAAATTATTGCTAAATCACTTCACAGCTACAGTATAACAGAAATGTGGAAGTACGGTTTGACGGATATATTGAAAAAACGTACGCTTTGACGGATAAATAGAAAAACGGGCAAGTTTAACTTTTGCGCTAGAAGCTAGAGTACTAAAAGCTCTTAGAAATGAAACACGGATGACAAACTAGAGAAGAAAAGAGATGTCGATAACTCAAAAGTTAAAATAAAGTTAAATAGCCTCTAAAATTACCCTCAAATACTACATTCTTCATGTTAGCTTTAATTCGTAAAACACGTGCTCCATCCATCTTGATGGTGAATTTCAGAGCGAAATATCACATTCAGGTCATGGAATTCTTATCTAACTATAGAATATACTATAAGAAAGCTATTTAGATAGAAAAATCATGAAGTTGAAAAAAGCCAAAATTTCCAAAATTCTCGTTTTTTTCCCAAAAAGGCCGGCTTTTTATGTGAAAAAAACCATCGATTCAAAAAAGCCGGCTTTTTTGCATCTCTAGTATTATTGCCTCTGATATAGAGGATTCCGTGAAGGAGTTTATGTAGTTGGGTTTGTAATATCACCTTTGGTGCGGGGAACTCCCAGTAGGGGCTTATGTAATTCGTATTGAGCTGTATGCTCCCGTTCACTGTAATACTAGTGTTAACAGAAAACTTAAATTTTAGATATATGTCAATGATTTACTTAAAAAGAAAAACCCTATGACCTATGGAATCTGGAGGTTCAACGTCAGATTCACAAAATATCTCGATTGAATTTATCCTTAGCCAACTGGATCCAGATTTTCCTTTTTATTCCTATTTCTGCGATATCCCTCTGAATGCTGTCCTATCTACGCCTAGGTCTTCCAAAGAGCTTTTTTAAATTTAAAAAAAATGGGTTTCCAGTTAAAATTTTTAAAAGCGTTTCTACTTTCTTCCATTTGAGCCAGATGCCTTGAACACCTCAGCCTTCTTGACTTGATGACCTTAACAATGTTAAGTAAATCTTATAAAATATGCAGTTCCACGTTGTGAAGTTTTCGTCATTCCACATTTCAGTCCCTATTGGATCCGAATATTAATCTTAAGATTTTATTCTCAAATACTTTCAGTCAGCGTTCTTCCGTCAAGGTAACAATGATTTACTGTGCTGATCTTAAATAAAATAAAATAAAGAATAAAATTAAGCTTCCTGATGATATATCTCCAAAAAGAGAGTGTTAAAAATCTCTCAAAATTGTAGGACAGCACTTGACGTGACGAATTTCTTATCTTTGGCTGGATTATCTATTTCTGCTACGTTTGTGTTCGTAACTCTTTCCTAAGCTTGTTTTCCTTTCCTCCATCTGATATCTGATATACAGAGTTATTCAAAACAGAATGAACAGATTTCGAATATTTCGAAGCGGTATTTCATAGTTCTTAATCATTTTAACAGAAAATATTTCAGTTTAACATCCCATGATTAGGCCAGTTAGACTAAGGGAGATAAATGATTAACCCTTAACCAGGCGCGTGGGGTAAAATAAATTCCCATTTATTTTGTTTTTCAGAAGAGAAGTTACATATTTATATTTTCACCTTTAGAAGAGAAGTTAATACAATTTTTAGATTTGTTAATGCTTCATTATAAAGAAAAGGTTATTGGAGAGTCCTTGCAAAAGAACTAATCAAAATTACCATTCATTAATGAGAGAAACAAAATATTTAATGGGGTTATATTTTATCCCCACGCACCTATTTACGTTATAAAATTTGACGCGGCTGGTTAAGGGCTCAGACAAATGAATGACGATGGAAGAATTGATGAACCAAGAAAATAGGAGGAAACGGGAGTACCCCAAGAAAACCCACGGATGCGATGTTGTTCATTACAAATTTGGACGAGGAGAAGAGACTTTGGTCATCTGAAATAATAGGTTTCTAAGTTTCGAATAATTGCCAGCATGTTCTGTTGTGTTCTAATGTGTCGTTCCCCTTCAATGATCAATTGTTTGTTTTTGTTCGGAATGGCAACATAACAGCAAAACATGTTCTACATTTTCGAGTTAGCAAATACCGATTAGCTTTCTATTGTACCGAGTACCTTGTGAAGGAGACTAAGGAACACTGGGTTCCTCTACCAAGAACATTCGACAATTTAAGGACAACGAACGCATAGAACAGCGATCAACTGAGTAAATCGTGATAACTTGTTTGGGAGAATTCTCTCGCGTTGTTGCTGTCTGCAAATGGTGGCCACATTTAATACTTAAAGGATGAGAAATAGAATGTAATTATCAATTGAATATTGCGATTTGGTTGGAAGTTTGGAGTACTTTAATAAACTTACAACCTCTTGAACTTGAATCTATGAGTGGGGAAAGGAGAAATTTTAAAAACATGAAAGAGAACAATCTATGATAACAATTTCTGTACAACTAAACATCCAATCGTATTACGTTTATTATATTATAGAAAATGAAAGGTCTTACACATACGACAAGTGTCTCATACAAATACTTTTGGATAAGAAATTTCATTTCCGGTAAATTGTTTCGTTTCTCATTTTCCAAAATTAATTATTGTGGCATGTATCGCCCACCAATTCATTTGGTCTCCTTTTTTTTTTTTTTAAAAAAAAAAAAAAGCAATGCTATATTATAATGCAATCCAAGTCCAAGATGTACGGAAATAAGGGCATTATAGTGACAGATTAATATTAAATAATTATACTTTTCCCTTATGTACTGAAGGTAACTTGAAAGTTAAGTAAGAATACACAGTTTAAAATCATAATTTTAACGTACCTGCCATATTGTATGCTTATCTCAAAGTTTGACCGTGATGGCCGGTGAACAACAAAGACTGATGGTTTCCGTAAACAATGATTTGGAAACGATTGCCACCGAAAGATATGAACAAGGGCGGATTTTGAAATCTACAAGACATATTGAACATCACAACAGCCACAAGTTATAGAAAATCATATATTTTATGTATATAAATGACACCGACAGAACGACTGAATTGTTCGAAATGAATTTCTCAGCATAGTTAGCACGTAAGTTAAGCTGTTTGTATCATGTCAGTTGGATAATCATCTGTTCACAACTTCATTTTAACGTGTTCATTGGATAAGATGGATGGAGAAACACATAACCCCGGAAATGTTAGACAACCCACATATCATGGTTATGATATGTGGTTGCATACTTCACGGCGTAAATTTTTATATATTTTTTTGCATCCTTTATTTGAATTTCCCTGAAAAATCAAAAAGGATACAATATATAAAGTAAATTGAATCGTACTCTTCCGATATCAAGTTCAAGCTTGGTGTGGCAGTAGTTTGAACTATTATGCTGTGCAAGCTTTCGGTTCTCAAGTTATGGGTGGTCAAATTTTGAATTATATTATCGAAAACAATAGAATCATACATCGAAGACATCTGATCGAAATCAACCTTGGCACGATGATAGGCTTTGACAGACAAACTATACAAACGTATGAAATATAATGTTATTCAGGCTTTTGATTCCCCTGTGTTGAAGTCATTCACCGGATTCATCCAACCGGAATCAAAGTTAGCCATGGTGGAAAACCTTGACCTGCTATATACGTGCGTAAAGTATGATGTAATGCAGAGATATAAAGATTCCAGTGGTATATGAGTGGTCAAAGTTTGAGTCCTACTTTCGAAAACTAAAACTCGTCCAATCCAATCAAACTTGTCATATTAACCTGCTATATACAGTGTAAATATGATAAATTTTATAGTGTGCAATTTTTTGTTTTTGTTTCCTAATTTTGTTTGGTAGGTCAAATTTTGAGTCACATTTTAGCAAACAAAACTTCATATACTGAACTCATTCAATCAGGATCAACCTTGGCGTGTTGAAAAACCTTGTGCTGCTACATAAACATGTGAAACGTTATATCGCGTAGGCTTTTGGTTCCCGAGTCATGGACATAAAGTCATGCATGGAAATCATTCGATAGAGATCAAGCTTGATATAGTGGTGGGTCCTTACATGTTATATGAGCGTTTGAAATTTTATTTAGTGCAGGTTTCTGGTTTCTAAGTTATGATCAAAATTCTAAATTAATACAAAAGAACATCATAAAAGACTCAATTACTTATGTTAAAAAAAAAACAATTAAAGGCCAGTCTTACGTTAGTGATAAAATTTTTTTTAATAAAATCAATTGAAGGACGTTCTTTTCCGAAGGGCAAGCAAACTACTAGTTACGAGATTCAACCCAACGTTGTATTGAACACCTCGTTCAGCAGTAGTACAAACTCTGCGATTATAACATCACGTAATAGAGATGAGTGAATCTACGTAAGTATTTGTAGAATGTTGATGAAAGTTATGTTGCTCTTAGTCATAATAGCAATTTTTCTCATTGCTGATTTGAGAGAAGGGCAAAATCAATATAAGGTCTTAACACTAATCTGACATTCTTATGTACCGGTTTAGAAATGAAGCAAGTCGAGACAAAAATCGAAACAAAAGAGATTTTCTATAGTAAAAGGAGAAATTTATTTGATCTATCAGGCCTTCTTTATGTCAGGCACGTAGCCAAGGGTTGAAATGAAAAATATTAAGGAAAGATGAAAGAGAAAGAAACGAGAAAGAGATAAATCAGCCTCAAAAATATAAAGCTACAATAAGCGTTTGGTTACTCATTCTTATGAGGAGCTTTGTGTGGAGGAAACGTGGGGGGTGGGGGGTGAACAAGTTGAAATTGAATATTATTGTAACGGAACATCCCGAATTCCATCTAGCTCCATGTTAACCCTATGCAGCAGCACAAATCTGTCTTCAACATTGGGAGGGACGGGTAAGACAGTTCTCATAATTTTTTTAAAGGATATTCAAAATATTTATGAAGTTGAAAAACAATGCTGTGGAGGATCAGGGGAGCAGAGTTGTCTTCAAAATTGTGAGGCGTGAAGATTTGAGGCTTATTCTGGGGTGGGGACATCAATTTCACTTTACTTTCCTTTGTGGCAATCGGACACAAATCATCACATTTCTCCCCAAAAAACGCATTTCAAATAGGATTATTAGGGGGAAAAGTCCTCCCCAGTTTTAAGATTGGAGGGGACATGTCCCCCTCATTCCCCCGGGATTTGCGCCAGTGACTTTACGGACTACAAATGATGATCGGTAAACCGGTTCGGTCAGATAGCCTCTCAGGTAGAACTTAAGCAATGCCCAGAATTACCAATAATATGAACCACTTTGAATTTCGCGGCAACACTAATCCATTTTATAGGATATCTTTACTCCCGAAAGAGATCTTGTTGCTATTTTGACGGCATTAAACTAAGATAAGGGAAATAAGAAGAAGACGAGAAGATCCGAGGTCGAATGACCTCAGAAGACTATGTCCTTTTCAATACTTTTTTTCTATTCTTTTACACAAGATTTCTTCATAGTTTTTTTTTAAATTAAAATACTTACTAACATATCCTCATTTTATTGTCCTAACAAACCAATATGGATATGTTGTCAGTAAAATAGTTTAGGTTGATTGATCCCCTGGTGTGGTAACCACAGTATTTCATGTCACGCACACCCTTACATTACGAAATCCTGGCTAAACGAACGAATGTATGTCACCAGTAAAATACTTCAGAATGATCGAACCCTTGGTGTGATAACCACAGTATTTCGTCACGGACCCCTACTATTGCGAAATCCTGGCTACGTGCTTGTTTATGTATTCGTAAAGATCTCTGTTAGATCAAGTTTAACTTAGATCTCAAGTCATCGTAGACTTACGGTACTAATTTACTAATTTGTACCATTCCATAGTATGTGCTTGTACGTGACGCAATACGTTATAGGAAAGATTTGTTTTCTAAATTACCCGACAAATATACACTAAGTAGCATATGTGCCTGTGTGTTACTGTGTAAAATATGTTTTTCATTGCTCCTTGTCCCTCAATTCTATTACCCTTCGCCTTCGATAATGAATATTTGCAAATGAACAACACATTTACAATTTCATAATATTGAAGACCTAATGAATGCAAAAATAAGAATACCTCTTCCTGTCTAATGAGTCGCATTCCTCAATATCTGATCTAATCTGGAACTCTGGATGTAAAGAGAATTTTTTTTAAATTTCAAAGTTCTATATCTGACAATTTCAGTTATTTGGGGGAAACAATTATTCAATCTCCTTATTTTTTCTAACAGGTTGTATTTTTTTTCCAAAACGCGTATTATTTACAGCTTAGATTGCGAATAGTAGATTTGAACAAATTTTTAAGATTCTACGTCTAGTAGCTGCAGAGGTATGGACAAAAACAAAAACAAAAATAATTCAACCCCTACGAAATATCCCGGGTCATATTTCAGAAAACTCCATTTTACTTACAATTTAGAATGCAAGGAAAACATATATATTTAAAAAATTAAGATTCTGCTCTAATAGCTTGAGAAATCTGTTGATAAGTGAATCAGTTGGTTTACACTTTTATAAAAATGTAGATTTGTATGTATCAACACTGCTGACTGTCCATAGAGTTTTGAGTTTTGCTTTTCTTAACATGTCAGTTAAGAATCTCTTGCACTGATGTAGGAAGGAGAGCTCTCAGCTAAACAATTGCTTAATAAATCTCGCCTAATCTAAAACCAGTAACATAATATCAATGAAGATACCGTAGTGAAATTCCATTCCCCTATTGCTTATTTCCTTTAGTTCGAGCAGGGCCGTAATTTGTGGGGGCAGGAGAGGCAACTGCCCACATGGAAGCTCCCCGCCGTTCGAAAGGGGCTCACTTTAAGACAAAATTTTCTTACTCCATATGCGATACGAACATAAAGTTATAAATGAAGCATCAAACAGGTTCACTACATTACATAAACAAAACAGCACACGAAAGATAAATAAAACAAAAATGAGTCGTAGGCTCATTTCTGTAAAAAAAAAAAAAAAAAAAAAAAAATGTCTAATATTAGGGGCCCTAGAAACAATACTTATTAGTATGGCTTTGAGATTTGTCAATATTGTCCCCTTAATTAATTTGCTATGTATGGAACGGGCCCAGGGTAACTAACGGCCCCTCAGACCTTGCTATGCGGGAGGGTCCACAGGCTCCGGGGAGCAAATAGAGTAAGAGAAAAGTGAAACAGGGGTCCAAGAATTAGAAAAGCAACTTTTTCTAAAGGGTCCAAATACATGTATTAATGCTTGCCCCCTCCCCCCCAGAAAACAATCTAAGTTACGGCACTGAGTTCGAGCGTATCTGCATATGTTAAAAGAGGAACTTGTTCCAGATATGATTCTGTTCCGGTTCCAATCACTCTTTCGAGATATATTAAAACGAAGTAGAGTTGGTTGGTATCACACTACGATAGTCCAAGAGGTTGAGTCTATGGTGGTTTGTCTTTCATTGTCCCTTGAGATGAAACCGAAGCATTCGATCTTGTCTTTCTTATATTTTTTTTACTTGTTTCTTCCTTTTCTTTGCTTCGTTTATTCTCTCTTGTTGCAGTTTTCGGAATTTTCAAGAGTCACGGTAGGTCGAATACGAAGGTGTTGATCCGGAAAAGAAGTGAAACACAAAGAAAGAAATATCAACAAACCAGCAGACTGAGAGAAAAGAGAATACAAAGAAAGGAAATGTAGGATACGTAGAGTGTGACAGTGCAGATATTAAGCTTTTATATAACATATAGCTTTTAGATTCTTTTATCGAATATTGTTTTATTTTTAAGTATAGCAACCTTTACAATTGTAGAAAATTCAGAGCAGTATAGGTCTTTGGGTATGTTTAAATACCGCATATGCTCTGATATGTGCTGAGATCACCCTAGGAAAATGTCATAGCCTGATTTATAAACAAATATACTTAATTTGTACTTCAAATACAAGGGTGCAAAAGTAGGTATACAATTATAAGAATTACAGTTACAATTATATAGGTATACAATTACAATTATACAGAACAAATTGAACTTGTTGCTTACCTAAATTTTTTCACCCCGCCTCCATTAAACATGGTCGATGTGGTCGCCACCAGTATGGACCATTGTACGACATCGTAGTTTCCAGTGCAGCAGACTTAGTTGCAGTTAAAGTTACCCCATTCTTGTTTGCAGGCTTTCATTGGTTGTATCCACGGGGGACTAGAGGGGGCTGAGACCCCGAAAATTTTCATGGTAGGATTGCAAATGAACTATAATATAGTGATAAACTATAATATGGTTGGATCCTAACTTCTACCGGACCCCCCTACAGTTTTGGGCTGGCAATGGGAATGTCGCGCAGCATCCTGTCATTGATCATTCGCTGTGTGGTCAATGTTGCTAACAGTATTCTGACGAAATCCATACAACTAAGTTAAAATGTCCCTACTGTGACGCTAAACCGGAAACAACTTTCCAGAATGGGATACAATTGGTACCAATCGATTCGTTTCGTCATCCTGGGTGGATAAAATAGTCAGGTCTTGGAAAGTAAAGCGTGACACTAAACACTAAGTGACTTTAAGGTTTGTACTGTTTACATAGGCTCACTAGAAATGTACAGGTCCAGATGCAAGCAAATTGTTACTCTAAACCGAAAGTGGTCAGCATTGATATCAATCGATTCGTCACGTCAACGTGAATGGATTAATCTGTATGTTGTGTATATAGAAATACTGGGAGCACCGTGGCCCAAACCACCATATGTGTCCAAGTCTGGAGAATATACTGTTCCCGTACAAGTATTTGTTGGTCGATTGGTTCTCTTCTGCAAATTATATGTTTATAAAATAACTAGTTATAAATTGTAACATTATTACACAGACAAGTTAATAATGGTCAAGTATAGAATTTATTTAAACACAAAAACATTTGGCATATGAAATACGAACATTAACAAAATGATGTGTATTATATTATACACATGAAAGGGTAAATGTGGTTCTGAAAAAGTAGGGGGACCCATGACGTCACGCCGTCCTCCGTGCCTATCTTTGCCCATTATAATGTTTAGAAAGTGGGAGACACCAAAAATATTTTCTTAAGGTGGGGGGACGGGGTCCTCCAGCGTTCCATCTCACTTTTATCCCTGTACACATATCTATATAAATTAAATACTAACTGTACAATATATCCATCGATTTTGTGCTTACATTATGATAGCCTTGCTGACTTTGACACAAATATATGAAAACTATTGTTGGAAAATAATAATTATACCATTTTGTGCTTCCCTCTTAAAACCAGAATGGAAATTTTAATCACAGGTTTGAGAGCTCAACATCAATGACTTGGTATTTGGGATGCTGAAATTGCAGGAAGTTGTAAACTAACACAACGCATCACACGACATCTCTTTCCAGGAACAGAAGACAGTAAAATCCAAGAAATGATCTATTTTCACAATTCGTGCTTTCATAAATGGCAGAGTGCATGCATTGTGATTAACAACATCATTTCATATTTTACTTTGGAGAAAGACTCTTTGTTCTGTAAACACAGTTTGATGTTTATCATTACGATTTGATTAGGCATCTGAAACTCAGAGGAGGAGGGTAATTGTCCTCTCTTCCCTGCCCAAATGACTCTTCTGATTGTAGTCAAGAAAGACTCGTTTTTTTTTTTTTTTTTTGAAAGTAGATAAATGTTCCTTATATTATTTTTTCTTCTTCAAGTAGAAAGCTAGCCAACTTCAGTATACAAAGGACACGAAGAAACAAAATGCTATTTCTTAAGGTGGTGATCAAGAACTTACCCATAGACATATCCTCAGTGGACTTTCACAAAAAGAACCTCTGTTAGATTTTCTATATAGGGGTATTTGATAAAATCGTTAGGCGAAATGAGAATTAGGCCAAATACAAAATCGTTCTTTGCCTAAAATGACGGAAGTTATTTGTATCTGTGAATGACAGTTGATAAAATGTTAGGCGAAATGGAAATTAAGCAAAGTGGGAAGGACACCGCATTTTTGGGAGGGGGGAAAGCAAGAGAGTTAAGGAAGGAGATATGCCATAAGGGAGTTTCATCTAAGTTATCTTATTAATATCGTTTACCATTATTAATTAAGATAAATTTATTTAAATGAAATTTCTCATTTGCATGTTGGTAGATGTCGACAATGGCTGTGTGTAAAAATTTTTAAATTTTCGTTGGCAATTTTATTGTGGATAACTATATCAAATATTTTTCTCATACGTAGAAAGAAGTAATTACCTGCTAAGTTTATGAAAGAATGATTATTATTACTGCAAGAAATGGCTAATAAATATAAAGAAAGGCTTTTCGTAATGAACTGTGAAGATTTATAATGATGTATTACGAAAAATAATATAACTCAATATCCACATAGAGTAAGAACCCATAATATGAGAATAGGTACCTAAATTGACTCCTACCTATCTTTTGAAGCAAGAGTTGCAATCTAGTGGAAGCGAGATAAAACAAAAGGAAATAGCCCACCGCAGCACCGGAAGTCACTTGAGCTTGTTATGTGGAGAGTTGTTGGTGTAGTGGAGGCTGGAAGGAATTGTACCCCTACAAAGTTTTCTTAACATGCACACGTCAGGCGCTGAAAATGGAGAAGGTAAATTGATATTAATTCTATCTTTACTTTCTTTTATACCACTGAATATGCGTATTGCAAATATAATGAGTTATCGAATTTTTTCCACTTATATTTAAGATGGTGTTGGTCATTTGTTTATCGGCAATGATGCCAACATGAAACGTTATAAAATCCCATCTCGAGATGTAAAAATTCTCATTTTGTTCTTGAATTTCCCATACTAAAGTAATATCAAAATTTTTATTAACTTTGAATACATGAACAATACAATTAGTGTATATCTGTCATTTTATTCAATATACTGGCCAATTCTGCAAAATCTCTGATTCTCTACGTTTAACAAACAGTTTATACACGTATTTTCATTAATCGAAATAGACAACTGAAAGTGCTGGTGGAAATAAGTACATTTTGATAGGAGTTCACTATTTCCATCACTCTTTCATGTTATCATCTTTCATTGAACGGGAACTTGTTTTATCAACTTAATTCTTCAATTATTTCCTATGAAACGTTTTGAAAATTGAACGTTTTCCGTTTTACCTTCTTCTCTTAATTCTGTCCTTTCATTCATTTTTTAAAATATCAAAGTACAATTAACGTTACTAACATTCATTATATAGTAACAAAATTTGACAATTAGCATTACTTTCACGTTTATTGAAGACCCATTTGTCTTCTCGCCCATAGACAATTTTGTCGTCAATAGGATAGATATATGAAAAAACCCAAAATCCTGCCAGTTTTGATGAAAATTCTCTTTATCCCATTTCAAGAAATTATTGTCAAAAGGTCCCACAATATGGAATTTTCTCCACGGGTTGGCATCACTGTTTATCGGTCGAATGTCTTATTATGAGACCGTTAACAGGTTCAGTATATGAGACCGGTCTCATAATGTGACCCATATTGCAATATTGGGTCTTATATTAGGAGCTCATTTGTATCGACATTTCTGTATTCACAAAGTAGTCTTAGACATAGTCCTGTACATAGAGCCAGTGATTTCGTTGGCACTGTACAGTGATTTTGGACACATTTCTTCACATTTGATACATATTTGAACAGTAAAAGAAGTTATCAAAAATCGTTGCTGTTTATGCGCACAAAAAGTGTAAAAATTAACAGTGCGTATACTCTAAAATTGAAGAAAGTGAGTTAGATTGAAAGTGTAACGTTTTATATTTTTGTGCCATCACAGGATTTGACTTAAAGATAGTGTTGAATGGTGAATTAATAAAAGAACTCTTTTAAGAGTACACAAAAAACTCTTTTAAGAGTACTCTTATTAGGTACCCCTCATAAAAATGACAGTGTAGTAACTTTGGTCACATTTTTCAATATAATTTTTTATTGTTATATTTTCATGTACTACAATAGTTTGTATCGTAAATTAGACATTTCACAGACTATATTAAAGTAACAACAGCGATTTGTATGCAATAATTAACCAGTATATAGCATCTTAATTTTCAGGGTCTCATATTTGGGGTTCTTACCCTACTTTATATCACAATATTAGTATGTTTGTTCCGTCATTATTTTGTAATTTCACAAGTAGTATGTGAAATTACCAATAAGAGTGTTTGTCATTGTTAGAACTACGTCCTGTCACAGTTAGGAAAACGTTACAATAGATACAATTTGCTACCTAACAGTGTTTTTATATATAAACTAAGCAAATAAATAATGTTTCAGAAGAAAAAAATATACATATATAAATTTGGCAAAGACTGACATACCTTTTAGCACCATGATTTTTTTTTTCGATTTTCTCGAAAGCTACGCATGACAATTTACTTTCAAGCACTAGCACATCGAGAAGAGTATTATGGGTACTGAACAGATTGCCTTATGAACGATTAATGTAGAATTCAAACAGGGAGTTTTACATCAAATCAGGATAAACTAGTACAATATTTTGTATATAAAAAGGTAACATTTGACGGAGGTGGGCGTCTGCTCCCACCAACCTCCTCGTGGATCCGCCAATGCTCTCAAGCAATTCATCACTTTCTCTTCGATGTTATCTATCAATTGACAATGTGTATCATTCCTGGATAATTTTATAGTTGAAAAAGTTTAAATTATAAGAGTTAAACGTTTTCTTTACTGTAATTTATTAACCGTAGGTGCGTTGTTGTCCTGCTAATGACGTAATGAAAAGTTTGATTTGATTTGAAATGAAATTAAAATCTTTAAGTTTTACGTCCCATGGTTATGTCCGATAGCCTAAAGAAGATGGTGGAGATGAGAAATGAATGAAATGACGGAATGAAGAAAGTGGAAGGAAACGGGAAAGCCCCGAGAAAACCCACTCACACGGTGTTTGTCCACCACAAAGTATCATGGCGCAGTTGAATCGAACCAAGGACCACATACACCAGAGATGAACGATCTACAACTGAGCCACCGCGGCCTAATTTGATTAGAGTTTAGCGTCTCGTTCAGCACCGAGGCTATATAAGACGTGGACTTACAGCTTAAAGTGGGGTCCGAAACAAATTAGCTCCCATCAGGAATCGAATCCGAGTCTCCCACGCCAAAGGCGCGTATACTAACCACTTAACGACTAGGAAGCTCCGTAGGAAGCTAGGAAGCTAGGAAAAGATTCATTTATGCATACTTCGGAATCAGTTTTATTTTTATCATAGAGCAGCGTTTCCCAACTGGTGTCCCGCTGCACACTGGTGTGCCATGAGTGGGCAGCTTGTGTGCCGCAAGGAAATTGAAACAAAATTATTAATTCTATAGCAATCAAATTGCAAGACATAAGGAAAAATGTATATTTGTATTTCACATTACTATGAAACTCTACTATAAATCTACAAAATTTTAAGTTTCATACTGACTTACTTTTCTGTACATTTTTAATGTTGAAAAAAGTATTTGTTATCATTGTTATGGCCATTATTGCTTCTTTATTGTTGCAGACAATTTCGTAACTTGAAATTTTAAAATATCATTCAATCCTTTCGACAAAGCAGACGTGCATACAAGTTACCTACATTTGTTTTTAAAATAAGAGATTTGTTTGTTCGTTCATTATTTAGTGATCTTCCTTCTTTGTGAAAGGTTGGATACAGTTTTTCGAAAAAAAGAATTGTATTTTTAGAAACCTGAGTTTTATATTTCATTGCAATTGTTGTCAATTTTAAAATTAGAATGAAAATATGCATAATGATTTATCACGGGGAAAAACCAGTGATCGAGCTTTCTTCTCTGTGAGAAGATCAGTAATCACAGAGAAAAAATACCACTGTATTTTATATTTACACATAATAATAATAATAATAATAATAATAATAATAATAATAATAATAATAATAATAATAATAATAATAATAATATCTATATGAGTAGTGCCGCAAGAATTCAAGTTCACCTGTAGTGTACCGCAAGTTAAAAAAGGTAGGGAAACGCTGTCATAGAGCATCAACTTTTATGTCTACAGAAATATTTTTCTTAACTTTTTCGTTGGGGAGCCCGAGTTCAGTGTTCATCTCTAGTACATATGGTCGCCGGTTCGATGCCAGCTTGCTTCAAGTAAGCTTTGTCATGAACAAATACATGTGCGTGAGTTTTCTTGACATTCTTTCGTTTCCTCCCACTTCCTTCATTCCACTATTTCATCACAGTCTTGCTTACACGGCGTAATCGTGGAGCGTAAAACTGAAATATTTCATTTTATTTTTACTTTATTGAAAACCATAAATAACAATTTACACTCACCTATCTAATTTTGCCCATGTCAACGAGATATGTTGTTTGGTATACAGAAGACCGTTCCGCATATGTTTGACCGAAAGTGATTCCTTCCCCGAGCGTGCAGAATGAACTTCCCCGACCTCGGTCATTCGCGTATGACAGTGTAGTGTGTGCGTTTTCGATTCGTTCTCCTTGAATCGAAAATCCTGCCCAAGCAGAGCCATTTTCGAGAAGAGTACAATTCGTATATATGTATATATAGAGCTTTTCTTCTTATATTATTATTATTATTATTATTTTGCTGGGTTGAAAACTGAGTAAATTTTGGGAGACTTATGTTGTGGCGCATTATCACACAAAGTTTAGTATTTTAATGATCGAAAAGCACGTAAGAGGAAGAATTGTGAGACACCATATTAGCTTTAATCAAGAATTTGTCGTGCAAAAGAATCCCACGACCAAAGACAGATAGTGAAGCGTTTTAAGTTTTTCTGTGGGAACTTTAAATCGAATCGTGGGCCAACGATCGAATTTTTAAAAGGTGTTCGAGGGTAGCGGCGATCCCTTTACTAATGCCCATTGAAAGGAATGCAAATGTAGCACTGGGTAGCTTTACAAGAATCATCTGACAAACCGAAAGTGAGGGCACATCTTTGCACTCGATGAGGGGTCCTGTGTATTTTTCCGACTGTAACAAAGCAGGAGGTTTCATGTACACAGAAAAAGGCGCGAGGCGTTTTATGAAGTAGGTCCAAACATGCAAAGAGGTATACCGGAATAGATTCATGATGGTTGCCAGGTACTGCCACCGAGGCAAACTGTAGAATTGCAGAGTGAAGAGAAACTGATAATTCCGTAAGAGTTGCAAATCCAATGGATTTATGAATCTCGTCTGCTTAAAACGACACTGGGCAAGAGGTGTATTGTAACTGCGAGTGGATTAACCGCCTATGACTAGTTAAAACTAATTAAAGAATTAAAGAGTGCTAGTAGAGTTGCCAACTGTCCGGTATTTCACTGGACATTTCGGTTTTTGACATCCTTGTCCGGTTTTCAGTACGATCTCAAAACCAGATGTTAAATGAAAGTTGTTTCTATTTTAAGAAATTAGAGGTTTTCTGCTGCACAATTCATTTTAAAAGTTGGAAAGCTGATTTTCCACTTAAGACTATACATGAAGGATTAAAATAATTGTATCAAATCAAAATAACGAATTTCTAATTTTGTACGCTGCTGTGCGGGTTACCATGTTTTAACATTTAAGCCATAATTGGTACAAACATTAGTTTCTGAAGCACGTGTATTTACTTTGCGTCATGGCTTACATTTTGTATTGGATTTTTACATCAGGAAACAATATTTGTTGACTCATTAATGCAAAACATGTGTATTATAGAAATGTACCTAAAGACATTAAGAAAACTGGAACTAGTGTGGAGTTTTAATTCAGCTAATGCAAATATTACAAACTTTGTGGAAAACCTTATATTATCTAAAGAAATCGATTCTAAATTAAGAAGAAAATCTAATATAGAAAGGAATTGTTTGCACAATATCCAAACAGAAGTTTACACAAAGATGAATCTTGGAGTATGTTGCTTTTACTACATGACATGTTGGTCCTCCTCTGTATCATCAAGTTCTCCTATGTCAATTTGATTCACACATTAGAAAATTAATATTAGTACTATTTCCGTTTTTCATCCCGGAGAGTCATTTCTAACTTAACCTAACCCAACCCTAACGGTAGTCCTGTTCCACTCCACCAGCCTTAAGTGTTTGTCACAATTAGATTTGTTTTCTACATCAAACAAAAATATAGTTACTTAGGATTCGAAAAGTGTGTTGTAGACCCTTGTACTTCACAAAAGGAAAGCACTATTAATAAAAGAAAAATACGTCAAGAGACCTAATAATAATAGTTCTTTCGGTTTCGGTTCACTTGTTTGCCCAAATTACAAAATCTTGCTGAACCAGCCACAAGCCGGTATGGATATCCAGCAACGCAGTGCCGATTCCTGAAGAATATTTGCGAATATATACTATGCTAATGGTAGCTTGCTGGTGCGAAAAATTATTTTCCTGGATTTTTATTGGACTAGCAACGGACTCTCGTAAATGTTTAAAAGACACATATTTTTTGCTGAAATACATACTGGATTCTTGGTGGTAAAGCAAAAAAAAAAAAATCTTGGTAAGGTATATTGAAACTACTAAAACGCAATAATTGATATCCCACAGCAACTACTACAATCAGGCCCTAGCCAGGAGGGTTTAGGGGGCCGGCCCCCCTAAATTTTTGCTACCTCCCTAAAATTTTCACGGTAGGCTTGAAAATGAACTATAATATGGTTGGATCGGGCCCCTCTACATTTTTGAGCTGGCTACCGGCCTGACTACAATGCAAAACTTGATATCCCACATTAACCGCTTGTAATTGAAAGTAAAGCATGACTCACTCAACACAATTGCACCAGTTGGTAACCTTTATCTGAAAACAATAATTAATTATGCAAAAGCTAATGGAAAATTCCCAGATGAAATTCTGCAAAATCATGAAAACGGAACATAGTAAGCAACATACATATCATGACAGAAAACAAAGTGTAACTTACCGTACCTCATTATTTCCCCACGACGACCCGTTGTGTCATCTTCGGGACAATACTTACTTCTGGAGTCACTCAACAATAAATCATTTGCATTGAATTGGCTGTAAGAAACATTTAATGTGCTAATTCTTTTCCTTTTTAGATGGGAAGGTCGTACAGGTTCCTCATTGCCCGCCATTTTAACTGTGCGTTACCATCTTACGCATTCCAAAAAGTTACAAAGAGGTTTATCATAAGCAAATATTACTGCTATCTATAGAGCACAATTTGAATTTGAACAAGATTAAACGAAGCGGCATGCTTTGCCCTCTATCGGGTGCTGCATAACTCAGAAATTGAAAATTTGTTGGTTACCATGCTTCGGCCTCACACTTTTCAAATGTCCGGTAATTTTTCCTCTTACCAGTCCTATTCATATTATTTTGGAGTGACGAAAGGAAACGTTTATCGATGAACATGCTTAAAGCAGAGCTTATAATTCGCTTTGATATCCATCTGCCATGATTGGAATTTGCTTAAAAGTTAAAGTCAGAAAAATTTACTGAACTTATAAAACTACTAAAGCTCAACAAAAGTACATTTTCAAGTGCGCAGCTAACACTGCTTCATCCTCAGCTACATCTTTCGATTAAATAATGCATCCAGACAGGGCCGGCGGAAGGGGAAAATATCACCCGGGCAAAGAATCCATATGGCGCCCCCTACAACCCATTGGTATTACTGAGTTTAAATTTGCTATGCTACCTTACAGATACCGGTAGCTGCTTTTAAAGAATAACTCCTTGAACTCTATAACTATAACTATAAGAATCAATTATCAAACTGAGTAAGATCTTAACTTTTGTCAGTTAAATGCACAGAGTAAGTTTTGGTTAACGATATACGAAACAATTATTTACACATGAGCATGCAAAATATTCTACGTCACTGATTAGAAATTTACAGAACGATTCAAGAAACAACGATTTATATAAAATTAAGATTGATGATGCGATAGAGCATTTATTTACACATATATACATAAACAACCTTGTTAACTGCAAAAGAGAACACATATATGAACAAAAGAACATACAAATATATTTTGTAACAGCATTGTACAAAGATTTCGTAATACAAATAATACAACCAGTAATATAATTTTATATCTTTATACAGTTTTAATGCAAATTGTCCTTTGACTGTTTATAATGCTAAGTGAAGTTAACTTTTCGTGCCTTTTTCTCTGCAAAGTCTTTAATTAAAGTATCAGTGTCAAGCTCACACAGAACATCACATTCAATAGACATCATAGAAAGGCCTACAAGACGCTCTTGCGTCATCGTTGATCGTAGGTAGTTCTTTATAAGTTTCAACTTGGAGAAACTTCTTTCTGCTGAAGCTACACTTACAGGAATAGTTAGTGAGATTCTTAGAGCAATAGTTGCATTTGGAAATAACCCAATAAGGGAGTTCTTGCAAATATATGTATGTACTTGCAACGGTTTGCTCCTACTTTCAGAATCGAGAAATGAAGGTAAAAGTAAGAGCTCTTGATATAACTGAAATCCGTCAATATCACAGTGATCTTTGTCTGTTAAAGGTAGTTGTAAGACCTTGCAACACTTTAGTAAATACTCTTTGTCCGTTATTGGATGGATGTCATACAAAAACCCAAATATTTCATATCTTTATTTATGTGACTCCACAGTTTTCCTGCCGTTGAAAACCGGAAAGTCTGGGGATTAAATCCAGGAGCACGTAGACATGAGTCCAACGCTTTAACCTCTAGACTATGGAGGCCCTCTACTTAATTAATAGATGAATGCTTGAAATACAGCTAAAGTTGGTTAATACACATCTAACGAGTAAGTCTTATCGCTATCTGAGAGGCTGCCACCCTACCCACCCCAGCCTGCTAAGACGCTACGTGTGTAAACATCTCTTCTCTATTAAACGTAGTAGGCCTACTTGCCTGTACTGTGTTGTTATCTTCTGGAATATTTGTTGATTTCTTGCTGGTTTCCTCATTCTCTGCTTCTACGTTTTCATTTGCATTATTGTCTGTTTTAGGAGTACGAAAGAATTTCTTTAATGTTGCTGCCTGTTTCTCATTTTCAGCCGCTAATTGTGCTCTTCTTTTTCTGTATACATTTCCAGAAGGCTTCTTTTTTAACGACATGTTGATAAAGAACACATTAACGCAACGATTCTTCTACTAAGAGTCGAAATTCAGGAGACAAAAGAAGAACACGCACATCATGAAGCCTGCACTACATGTACATGACTTCTGATTTATAATTTTCTTTCACGAGACATTTGACAGTACAAACAGGACTAATTTCTTTTTGGTTGCCGATAACTCAATATTGTTTGTGTGTATTGTTAGAGCGGCCGACATAACTTTGTCGCAAGGAGTGCAATTGTCGTCACCGCGGCGGTTGTAAATGTCAGAGCGTGTTATTGTTGCTCAAAACTCCCAACTCTCAACAATAGCCTTTAGCTTTGTCAGCGGAGATTTTTTTATATAGACAAATAAGGTGAAGGGATGAAGGGATTTTCTTTATAGGAGATTCAAGAAGAAACCGGGGATGTTATAAAGAGTGAGGCTTATAGCATGAGGTAGTAACCAATGTTTAGGAAAAAGTTAATTTTTAGTTCACCGTTTACAATAATATAAATTTAGCAAGGATTTTGGCGCCCCCCAAACTCCTCTAAAATTTGGCGCCCCGGGCAGTCGCCCGGCTCGCCCGGCCCTTCCGCCGGTACTGCATCCAGATTCAGTAAAAGTATGTAGGCATTATGATACATTACTAGCCCCTGCAAAGCTGATAAGACTTATTTTTCAAGTAGGGTCTATATTTTGTGCATGCCATAATTATATTGCTAATTATATTTGTGTTTCTGTTTTAAATACGATATACAGTACAACCCCTGAAATCCGAACCCCGGAAATCCGAAAACCCGGCAAATCGGAACACGTTCTCAGGAAAAAAAATATCTACAGCTGGAAAATGAAAAAAAAAATAGATTTAATTACACAAATTTAGTTTCTTTAAGGTTTTATCATTTTTAGACTTAATGCTTATTCAAAACGTTATAAAATACAGTTAAGTTTAGATAAAATAGGAAATAGTTTACGTCTACTTACGTATTTCAAAAAATCCAAAACAATGAAATCATTTTAGGTTAACCGGATTACGATTACTGAATGTACACCCGCCATTCAAGGTCACTGCCCTTTCGATCACTAGGCCACCCTGTCTAACCTCAGTCGTTGTTTTACCGCCAATTCAGTGGCGAAATAAGTACGTAATATTATTTCCCGGGTAATCCGAACCCCCCGAAATCCGAACAGGCTTCAGCCCCAATTAGTTCGGATTTGAGGGGTTGTACTGTATTATTGATTGTAGGCTATAAAAAATTACATGTTGCCAACTCAACCAAAACTGGAATAAATAAGTTTAATAAATACTTCAAAAGTAACTAAAGTTATTAAATTCGAACTCCGAATCGTTCACTTCTAAGTAAAGTAACCACTTTCAAGTTGTTCAGATTTTTGATGAGCGATGAGGTCACAATCTTCAAAATGTACGTACTCCAAGAGGGTGTCCGGTATTTCCAGTTTCAAATGTTGGCAACTCTGAGTGCGAGTCTATTAGAAAATACGAAGACAATTGTTTTCTTAAAAAAAAAGTTATTGTAGATGTAATCTAATCAGTTTGTATTAAAAAATATGTTCAATTATTGGAATATTTTTACATTGTTTCTCGAAACATTTGAACAAACTTTACATTCTGATTCAAGAGAGGACATGAATTTCTTTAGTTAGATTTTTCTCAATGACAATCTTCAAGATATTTGTATCGAAGACAGGACTGATTTCATAGATTAAACTAAAAATTGTAGAGTATGCAGTACACTAAGAAAATAACCAATATAGAAATTTTTGTAAGGTAAGATACCTGTACATAGTAATATTCGTAGTTAAAGATCAAAGACTTATGTTTTTATTAAGGACAGTTCATTGAACGTACGAGTTTATTACTTATCTTCTATGTATAGGACAGATTTTCTTATATTATCTAAAAAATATGAGTGCGTAATACTTCTAACACTTATTGACAGGATCAATTGTACGTACAAGATACTATATGTTTCTGAAGACATTGTTAAAGGTTTCCAGGATGACGTGTCGAATTTCGGTGCAGATTGCATGTTACAACTGATCAAGTGTCTTTAGATGATGCTCATACACACCTCCCATGAAATAGAACCTCATATAAAAGACTTGTAAAAACAGACGTAGCTACTGGGTGTCTGTGCACATCCTAATAAAAATAGTCTGATTACTTTTTCTTCAATTCATTCAAATAAGATATTATCTTAAACTTTAATACTCTTTACTCAATAAAATGAGCACGTGGGAATTTAGTAGTGACGGTAAATGGACTTGAATTGCTTTTGTGATGCCCGTATGAAAAGTTCTGGCTACGCCTAAGGGTAAGAAAGAAATGAAATGAATTTCTAAATAAATATACTCCGAGGATAAGAGAGAAGGTGATGATGATACTGAATGAAATGGTGAAATGCAGAAGATGGGAGGAAACACGAGAATCCCAAGAAAACCCACGCATACGGTGTTTGTCTATCACAAAGTCCATTTTGCGAAAGATGGAATCGAAGCAGGGACTCAACACATGAGAGATGATCGCTTTACCAGTGATCCACCGTGGTCTCAAAATTCATCTAGAGTGATATCACAGAACTATAGAAGTCAGGTGCCACCGAAAACAATTTTTATTCCTAAAAATGGTGCCATTTATTTTAGTAAGATCATGTATGCAATCCTGTACATGCTATATAGCATTGTCCTTTTGTAATCAAGCACCTGTAATTTCAGGCTCGGTGCAATTTTCCAATAAATTATTGCAATTCCATATACTAAGGCAATAGTGTTTCCTATTTACGTTGTCGTGAAAAGAAAATTGGTTCAGTAATTCGTTGATTTGTCATGGCGCTCTACAGCACACAATGTATAGAAGAACATTGATGTCTTTGAATCTTGATCATCTTTTAAGTAAATTCTAATTACAACTTCTACAAAAAAATCTTTCCAAGTTATTTATTTAATTATTTATTTTGATTTTAATAAGATTTCCAAAGCTTAAGTAGTGGAAAACATAAAACGGCTTTGTCCGTCCGTCTGTCGACTGATAGCAGAAATCAAACCATTTCCGACTTCAACGTTGATCAGCACCATTGAACACAAACGGTAACAGATAGCGAGAAGTGGTCACCTGGAATCCATTCAACGTTCCAAGAGTAGATGCAACTTTACCTTTAACTCTTTACAGATACCGGAAGTGGTAGAAATTCACTATCACATCATCCGGTTTCAACATCGATCTTCATAAAGCAAATCAGTAAGAGATAACGACAAACTTTTTTATGGATACAGGATTTAAAAAAAAATAGTTATAATCTCAGCTCTTATTTCCCTGCTGAAACCCGATGTAGTGAACAACACAAGTTCCGGTTTTAGTATTGATTCCTAAATTGTAATGATCAGAAGCAGAGATAAAAATGGATCTGAAAATGTAACTGGAAGTATGACATCACGTCGTCTCCCGTGCTTATCTTTGCCCATTGTAACTTTTAGGAAATGGAGAGTTACCATAGATCTCTTTTGGAAATGGGGGGACAACGTGCCCCCATGTTCCCCTTTACTTTTACTCCCTGATTATAAGAGAAAGCAAGAAGTTGATTTTTTTTGTTGAATTTAGAGTCCGAAGAACAGGTACCATCTCTGACTTTATCTCTCTTTTTGCAAACCTGAAGTTATTGATCTAAACTTCTACTTTCGCATAGATCGAAAATCTTCTGTAATTTCAAAATGTGAAAAGAAACATTAGTTGTTAATATGTATCAAGTGATTAATCACTTTGACTTGTTAAAGTTTTAAATATCTCTAAAGTAACAGTTTTTAGAAATTATTTTATTTTTATCAACTAATACTTTGAACCCATGCTCTGAAAAAAAAACTCCGTCAAGGTACAGCTATTTCTCAACTTTTGTAACGAGTACGGTACTTGGGGTCAATAAACCATTAATTATATTACGCCTTATATTGCAATTATTATTGACAATTGCTAATGGATGAAAATGGAAATGTATAAATTGAATACTTTCATACTCACTCAGAACAGGTTTAAATTGAAGATCATTTCAACTTATGGCAGGGGTAATCATAACTAATTAACTAACTAACTTTATGACCTATGGAAACAGGAGGTTCAGTGGCGCGTTCACAAAAGCTCTTCATTGACTTCTATACTTAGCCAACTGGATCCAGTTTCTATTTATATTTCTATTACTGCGAGATCCATCTTAATATTGTCCTCTCATCTGTGCTTAGGTCTTCCTGATGGTCTACCTTCCGATTGGACTTCCAGTTAAAACTTTGAAAGCGTTCCTACTTTCTTCCATTCTGACTACATGACCTGCTCACCTGAGACTTCTAGATTTGATAACCCTATCAATATTTGGTAAACGGTATAACTTATGTAGATTCCTCGTTATGAAGTTTTTCAGCATTCCCGATTCCAGTTCCTCTTGGGTCCGAATATTCGTCTCAAGAATTTGTTCTTAAATATTTATCATGGTTGTTTTAAACCTTAGTGTTTAAAATATTATATTAAAAACACACAACACAAAATGTTGCTGTAATAACCGTACTACTCATAAATACACGGAGCATTGTATTTCCTCTACTGAAGTATTTCTGACATGAAGTAAGTTGTCTGTTTCTTGATGCATAAACAACGTTGAAACATTAATTGAATTCTGAACTGAAGCAGAAAGTATGAATACCATCATGCTAAATGAAAGAATAATCATTACCGACTAGTGTTGTAATTGAACCTTGTTCTCGAATAATATTGCTAACTACTTGATTGACTTTTTTCTTGGGTACATCTACAATTCCTTTAATTTACTAGTAATATTTCAAGTGTTTGGCTTTGGTGGCATCAGAATAAATATTTAATAAATAATGCTCTGCATTCGTTGAAAAAGAAATGAATTTTTATGTATATGTCTCTAGAATGATTATTATGAATTATTATAGAATGAAATAAAATGAAATGTGGGAGGAAACGGAGAACCACGACTAAACGAATCCTCAAATGATCTGTGATCGAATCATGGAAAATTCTATTATCAATCCACAGTTCCCTTATATGTTTATTATATTCGTTGTATCGACCTTCATTTGTATAAGCAAAGATAAATATCCCATATACTTTTATTTCAGTTTAGTGTGCAAATTATCCCAAGAAGGAGGACAGTCCCATTTTGGAATTAATGAAAATTATATTTCGGTTCTTATTAAGATTTCACATATTCGATTATAATGTTAGGACGTCCGTCCGTCACTCCACACGATTACTTCTGAATCACTGGTGGATCTACATGGTAAAAGCTAGGAGGGCAACCAGAACGCAGACTATGGTACGTGTATCATGAGTTTCCTATAAATTTTCAAAAATATGTAAATAATAGCTTCAATTATTTTTGTCACTCAAAAAACTGTGGGGCTAGGCACCCCCGGCCCTGGGCTAGATCCGCCACTGTCTTGAACAAAAACAAATTTTTAAATTTTGTATTTTGCAACAGGCAGCCACATTGATGTTAACTGTCAGCCTGTTAATATTTTCACGGGCAATAGTCACTATCCACATCCAACTTTCTGCTATTGAAGCAATGGTGTGTAATTCTAGAATGTTAGAAATTACAGAATGCACCATTAGATGGCACTAAAGATTCTGCAGTGGTTGACATCTACCGGACAAAACTAAAACTTGCTTGAAATAGAAATACATGCATTCGGTGTTGGTTTATCAAATTTTGTTTCGGTGATACATCATTGTAAAAAGAATTCAGTGGGCATGATGATGTTCGATAAGCGCCTAAGGAATACCTTGAAAGCAATTACTCGGTAAAATGTTCGTGCTTTGCAGACGAGTTAGCCGTTCAACATCCCACTGTTGTTCGGCGGCTCCGTGCTATCGGTAACATGAATGTTGGACCCAAGGGGTGCGACATGAATTCACACCGGCCAATAAGATCGATACGGTGAAAACGTTGGATTGAAAAGTGCGACATGAGTTGCCACCGGCCAAGAAGATCGACAAGGCTTAAACGTTGGATTCAACGGTGCGACATGGGTTGACACCTGCCAAGAAGATCGATAAGGCGAAAACGTTGGATTCAACGGTGTGACATAAGTTGACACCTGCCAAGAAGATCGATAAGGCGAAAACGTTGGATTCAACGGTGCGACATGAGTTGACACCTGCGAAGAAGATCGATAAGGCGAAAACGATGGATTCAACGGTGCGACATGAGTTGACACCTGCCAAGAAGATCGATAAGGCGGAAACGTTGGATTCAACGGTGCGACATGAGTTGACACCTGCCAAGAAGATCAATAAGGCGAAAACGTTGGATTCAACGGTGCGACATGAGTTGACACCTGCCAAGAAGATCGATAAATCGAAAACGTTGGATTCAACGGTGCGACATGAGTTGACACCTTCCAAAAAGATCGATACGGTGAAAACGTTGAATTCAACGGTGCGACATGAGTTGACACTGGACAACAAGAATCGCCTTTTGCGTGTCATTAGTTCTCTGAGAACAAAGAATAATCGTGAAAATTTCTTGTATCGGATTGTTGCTTTAAAAGATGGTCAAGACAGTGTTTAGACCGGGATGAAACGTTTGCTAAACTAACTCATTGACCACAGAAGTTGGAGTTGGCATGCTGGTTCATAATGAGGCGATTCATCATGATTGTTTCAAGTGAGACTTTCAATATAGGTCTTTATAATGCTCAACTCCATGAAATTCGTCGTAAACTTGTCCAAAAGCATCTTTCAATGATCAATAGACATCCCAATGTTGGGAGACACAATTTGCCTACGTGCCACGAAAAAAAAAAACAGTGTAAACTCTGCAAGAGTTGTAGTGTACAGCCCTTCCTCATCCATCACATTCAGCCGATATCTCTCCCTCTTAACGCTATTAGGTCAGTTCTAGGACGAGCACACCTTCTCTGGTCATCGAGCGATGTAACGAGTTATTAAGACTTCTTCGCATCGTAGACAGTGTCATATTTAGGTCAGGGCCGGTCAGGTCCTAGGTCTTACATTTTTTGTTTGACAAAAACAATTTAAGCTTTTATTTAAAAATTTTAAAAGTTTATGGTAAACTCATGCTATCATAGTCTGAGTTCTGGCTCATAGCCCCACGTTTTTACCTTCTAGAATTGCACTGATCCAAATTTCGTTCGCCATGGGATCCAATCGTTGGATGAGCGATGGAAAAAGTGTATGGAAAAAGTAAAAAATGTCACTGCTTATTAGAGATAAATATACCTTACGAAAAGTTTATGCCATCTTGGTAAGTGTTTGGATATTTCTTTATGAAACCACCTGAGAAACTGAAAAAATTATATTTTTAAAAAGCCTGTAAGTTCTACGGAAGTCGTAATTGATTTTATTACATTGAAATACGTCACTTTTTTTTTTTTACAATATATTCATAACTGGGGCCGCGGTGGCTCAGTGGTAGAGCGTTCACCTCTGGTACATGGGGTCCTTGATTCGATCCCAGCTTGCGCCAAGTGAGCTTTGTGGTGGACAAACACCGTGTGCGTGGGTTTTCTTTGGGTTCTCCCGTTTCCTCCCATATTCTTTAATCCACAATTTCATTCATTTCTCATTATCACCGTCTCCTTTAGCCTAGCCGACATAACCGTGGGACATAAACTTAAAGATTTATTTGCATGCTTAACTGCAGAACAGAAAAATAAAGATAGCATTATTAATAGATATCACCATTGAAATTAACTGCATTCGTAATTTCTTTGCGATATTTAGTGCATTGTCTCACATCTGGTACGTGGTTGTGGGATCTTGAGATCGAAAGCAAATGAATAGAAGGAACAAGAACAAATCCAAACTTAATCTGCAGTTATTATTCTAAACACCACAAATCTTAAAACACGTGACGGCATTTCTTGAGAATATGGGTAAATCCTAAACTGCAGAAATACTTGAAACCATCTAGCTGCACTTTAAGTCTTACAAACCTCACCTCAAACATACGTATATGTTCAGTACCTGAGGAAATTGTAATTGAGTTGAGTTGATTTTGAGTTTAGCGTCCATTCCAGCAGTGAGGGGATATGAGACGGGGCCTACTGATTAACGTGGAATCCAAAACACCGGGAATTGAACACGGATCTCCCACTCCAAAGGCGCGTACTCTAACCGCTTAGCCACGAAGGAGCTCCTGAAAAAAATTGTAGTCCTAATTGTGTTAATAATGACTAGTGATAAAAAATGACAATTGTTGTTCTTTAATTTATAAACTGTATGTTATAGAAATAAATTAAAAAGTTTTAATAAATTTAAGAACAGTTTGAGTAGAAATGTAAATTATTTTCAAATTACTTTCCTTTCAATGTCTTAAATAATTAAAAGTTATATCTTACAGTATATAAGAAAGGATGTTGCCTTACAGATAGCTACCGAACTAAAAGATTTTCATTATTTTTACCTTTTATATAAAAATTATCAAACCCGCACGCCCTGCGCAAGCGCAGGACACTATTGTTGTTTGAATGATTGAATATGATACAAAATGAAAAATATTTATGGCTAGCCAAGTAGTTTTAATAACACGTTGATAATATCTTTAATTATTTCTCAATAATTACCCGAATTAAGGACGTCCTCGAATCTAAGAAGCACCAAGATTTCGCAGGGTTAAATTGAGAAAAAATAGTAAGATGTTCCATTTTTACTATTACTAAAGTGCTCTTTGATATTGGTCATTTTCGGTGATTTTTATATGTCCATCTCCCCTTCCCATGTTGCGGGGCACGGCATGATGAAAATTATCCCAGGCTCGAATGTCAGGTATGTTGAAAATTTGATCGAGATCGGTTGGGTGGTTCAAGAGTTAAGTTCTATTTATTTTTATGTATTAATTTCCCCTCCCCTAGGTTCTACGTCAAAATAAAAATATTTAAAAAAAAAACTTCCCAGGCTCGAACGTCATCTATGCTGAAAATTTGATCGAGATCGGTCAGGTGGTTCAACAGTTAGTAAGTTTATTTATTTTTATATATCTCTCTCTTTCCCTCTTCTACCCTAAGTTCTACCGTCAAAGGAATATGATAAAAACCACCCCAGGTCCGAACCTCATCTATGTTGATAATTCGATTAAGAGCGGTTCAGTGGTTTAAGCGTGATGAAGTCACAAAGATAGTCACTTTTATTTTATTTTTATTGTTTTTTTTTAACATATATATATGTCCCACTTCCCCTCCTCTACATTGTGCCGTCAAAATAAAATGATGAAGACATCTCAGGTCCGAATTTATCTATGTTAAAAGTTTGATCGAGATCGGCAGGTTGGTTCAAGAGTTATTTAGTTTTATTCATTTTCATATACTGTATTTACCCTCTTCCCCTCCCCGCCCCTAAGATCTACCATCAAAATGAAATAATAAAACACTTCCTAGGTTCCAACTTCATCTAATTTGAAAATGTGATTGAGATTGATCATTTGGTTCAAGAGTTATTAAGTTTTATTTATTTTTTATAATTCTCTCCTTTTCCTCCCCTAAGTTCTATCGTCAATGTGAATACTAGTAACACTCCCAGGCCAGAACTGCATCTACGTCAAAAATTTGATCGCGATCGCTCAGGTGGTTCAAGAGATACCATGGTCACTTTTCAATTTGGATCTGAAGTTTTTTGTTCACAGACACCGCTATTAATATATAGAGTTTGCAATGTACATTTTAACTTCCATGAAACGAAACGATTTTGTGAATTTTGTCTCGACTATATATACTATGTTTGAATACATATCAAGCATATGTATACTTAAACATAAATGCTTGAAGATATGAACATATTTTGAAATATGAGCAACGAATGAAGTGAGTGCTTCAACTTTTTAATTAATGAATATGCTAGAGAAAAGTTGTATATGTTCACAATTTGTTCTTGTTGCCAAAATAAGCTCTGCTTCTACAATAAATTTTAGATGCATAAGATTATCCTCGTACCTAACTATTCCTTATCGTTGCATTTCCATAATATTTAAAGTAAATATTAAAATTGTTAGAAATTATGTCAGAACCTTTCCTGGATTTTTAGATTGATACAACCTTTCATCAGAGAATGAAAAGGATTAAGGGGAAAGAAAAATGCTATTCACACTTGATTTTTCTAAATTAATAGCCGCTATTGTACGCTAAGTGCAAATAAACCAGGTTCCATCTTTCGTTCGCCTTCAGTCCTGAAAGTGGACGGTATTTAAAATAAGAAGGTCTTGAAATTCCACTGTTTTTAATGAGATTTCCATAAGTCCTGAAGTAGAAAATTCGCATACTCTTTATCAAATTTACTAATAGACAACAGCTTTCAATCTTGTTCATTCAATAGGAGATGCCAAAACTGTGCACCCTAGCTTTGCAAGAAACTCTTACGTGATGCAACTTTTTAAAGACTTTTTCCTGCATTAAACGTGCAAAAATCTATGAGTTAGTGAAAACTCCCATTCAGTATCCTTTTGGTCGCACGCCTTTGGTAATTGACATTTTGTTTTATTTGTTTCCCTGGACTAGCGAAATACACTATTAACCAGCAGATCTAATCTATCTTTTAACGCCGATACGCGTACTTCCTTATGCATTTACTACTTGTAATTAGGTCGGGAGCGCGGTGTCTCAGTGGTAGAGCGTTCACCTCCGGTGCTTGGTGTCCCTGGTTCGATCCCAGCTCGCGCCGTGTGGACTTTGTGGAGGACAAACATCATGCTCGTGGGTTCATCCCACTTTCTTCATTCCACCATTTCACACATTCCTCATTATCCCCGTCTCCTTTAGCCTAACCGGCATAATCGTGGGACGTTAAACTTAAAGATTTTATTTCATTTTTTTGTAATTAGGTCTTCTGAAACAAACAACGTTACGCGATTCTTACACACACACACACACACACACACACACATATATATATATATATATATATATATATATATATATATATATATATATATATATATATATATATATATATATATATATATATATATATATATATATATTTCAGTAAAGGCGCTATATGGTCATCCACACTTATTGTTTAGAGATTATTGAACTATACTGTTGAAGAAAGTTTCAACAGTATCATACAACAGTACTTTAATTTACATCCTTACTTCCATCTTTCAAACGTATGGAAAAGAAAGCACACTACGCTCATATTCTTTTCCAAGTGGTACGTTGGTCATTGTTAGGCTGAACATGCACTAGATACAACGTGCTACCTAAGAGTAATTTTTAATATACAAAAATAAACAATTAAGCAATATTTTCCACTAATATAAAACAATTAAATATATTAATATTATTATTTTCAACTAGCAACACACTTTTTAGTTTCTTTAAAAATTCGTTTTTTCCTTGATTTTCCGGAATATTAAGAAATAAAAATTTAATATTCTGGAATTTAATGTTCATCTTTCTCCTGAACAAATATTTTTTCAGATATTGAAGAAAGTAATTTTGTGTCTACACCTTGTATGTCTTACATTTGGACAATATTTTTAGTTAAACAGAATTAGAATTTAAGTGTTAATTAAAATTTTAGGCTAATACCTCATTACACATATTTGGAAGCAGGGGCGTACCCACGCAGAGGTCCACCCTGTCCGACTCCCTCCTCCTGAAAAGGATTAGAATTTCGAATTAAATATCTGGGCTGTCGGCATGTATGGCTATTTCGGCCATCATGTAGCCTATATGAGTGATGACGTCTCTCGGCGAGCATACTATCCGATGAAAGGGAAGGAAGGAAGCGGCCTCGGACCTATTATGTTAGGTACCATCCCGGCATTTGTCTGGCTTGAATGAGGGAAACCCAAGAAAATTCTCACTCAAGACGACTTGGCTGAAAAATGCTGTTATACTTTTTCGACCGAGTGACACCACCGGGAATCAAACTTCTCTCCAAAAGAAACTTCATAACTCGACACAAATGTGTAGCCTACATTTTCTTAATAAAACTGTACTTGTTTATTATAAAATTGATTCTTTTAGCATAAAAAAATTGATCATACACTACACCTCTCTACTCTTTCTTTCCTTATAAAATCAATCAAAATCTATAACTTTTTTCTGAGAATAAAGTTGGTAGTACTTTTACAATTATATTTATAGTCTTTTCGGGTTAGAATAACACCAGTTCAATACTACGTAGGCGTACTCTTATTTAATATTGGACTGCCCCGGCTCCCAAAATTAGACGTTTTCCAACAAAAATTTGTGGGTGTGCGCTTGCTTTGAAGTGTCATCTTGTTACTCTTATAATAGAAAACTTTGATGAAAATTTTCGTATTAGTTTATCCGTACTGTTAGTAGATGACAAACTTATTGTACAGCATATATTCCTAGATTTAAAATAATATATTTTTTTCTCGAAACCTGTGCATGAAAATTTATATTCATCCATATCATTTTATTTAACTGAATGAAATATTTATGTCGATTAATGTATGTCTGACTTTTGTACATTTTCCCGTTAAACGCTAGAGCTCCTTCGTCACTCATCGGTTAGCGTTCGTGTCTTTTTCGTCGGAGACTCGGGTTCGATTCCCGGCGAGAATTCATGTGGTTCGGACTGCACGTTAATCAATACGTCCCGCCTCATATAGCCTCGCTGCTAAAAGGGACGTTAAACACAAAATCAACTCAACTCAACCGTTAAACGCTAATAATCAAAGCTAGTAAACGTAGAATGTATTTACACAGTGGGGCTATTTATTTATTACTCTAAAAGGGGACGTTCCTTCACGTATTTCAATCTTCTGATATTTCAATTTTTGTATCATGTTGTTCTATACATTACTGGAAACAAAATCACACATGAACTATCAACAACAAAAGTACATTTCACTTTGAAAATTGTAGAACGTTAGCACTAATTAAACACAAAAAATATACAGAACACCAAAAGAAATAATTTATACTTAGTTTTGTTATTTTGCAGACACCTAGACTCTGTCAACGTCAAGAAAGGTGGCAATAAACGCGTCATTCCACGCGCGCTTTTAATATGTGTGTGTGGAATATGGGTTATGTCAGTGAGTTGATATAGCGTGTGAGATCATCAATGGAACATCCTTTTTCACAGACTATGCGCTCTCGCTCACTGCTTTTTTTCTTTTCACTTCATCTGTTAACAGTCCGCAAAGTAATAAAATATAATTTCAGCCTAGTAAATCACTCTGTGCTATGTGCTTCAAAATTAGTTAGGGAAACATCATAGTAAAAGAAGAGATATGTGAAATTAAAATGATTTATTTGCAAAGGGAAAAGCTAAGGGAAATACGAATAAAAAGACATATTTTTATAAGACAAACATACATACATACACACAATAATTCGAAGAATTTAGTTTAAATCTATTAAGATTAGTTCAAATCTCGGACACATTTGTGTGTGAGTTTCTGTATGCGTGTTTATGTGTGTGTTTTAAGACTTAAATCCAGACTAGAGTTTAATTAAACACGTTGATCAACATGTGCAAAGTTCTTTGTGCACAAGTGAAATTAAACCGGGGTTTATGAACAAAGTTAATGAACTTGCTATAGAGCTACTGCCTGTTCATATTAGTTTTAAGGTCCTTTTGGTGAAGGAGCATAAAGTAATGTTTGCTTGTAATTATAATGTTTCACACAGAGAAAAGATACAAATTTTGAAAGGATCAATTTTTAAGAAGAGGGTAAACATAAAAATATTAAAACTGTTATGCTCCAGCATTACAGCTGTGCTGTTGTTAATGTTCTTTTCATTATGTTCTTTAATTTCCTATATTTATTCCGTGTATCAATTTATTTGTTCTTTTGTCCATGAATCATCAACTAATATAAATTTGATATTAAGAAACACATGATGTAACCAACATATTATTTATCTGCACCAATAAAAAAAATTCTAATGGAAAACACTAGAGGAACGTGGTCGTTTGTCTGTATCATATTGTAGCAAAAACAGAATAAAATCGATTTGCAGATAAAATACTTCTGATTTCAGATGAAATGAATGCTGTAAATTAAATACAGAATAATTTAATGTTGGAATACGTTTGAGTTGTGCTAATTACTCAGTAAATTTATCTCTGAAGAAAATAATAATTAGTGACCTTTTCAAGGTAATATTAAATTTAATTTATATATTGTCTAAAGATATTTATTTTGTGAGTTACGAAGATGGATAAAATGTTTAACTAAGCAAATCTTCGGGAAGCTTTGCTTCCCCTTTTCCTATGCTACTGCATAGCCATGCCATTAACAAATTCTAGAATGCGTAACTACTAACTCGAAATATCTTCAATAATTCAAAATTATCAGTTTGATTTCATGATGGAATTTTACATAAATTGATATGTTTATTCGTATTCTGCTTGTAATACATGACGATGAAGCACGAACCGAAAGGATATAATAAAATTACTTTCAAGACACATTAATTACCTACTGTGGCATAGCAATATTCACGATAATATTGTGTTAATGAAGATCCTGTTCTAAATAGTTCTCTTGTAAGCCTGTATTTTAAGCCTTTTCATTACAGTTACCGTAGAATCTGTGTGTAATAACAGGAATAGAATGTTGCCAATTGTTAAATGAAGTTAAATACTGTATTAATAGTTATACAGTTAATGGAATATGTATGGTGTATACATATTTTGAATTAATGCATATGGCAAATAATTTAAATAATTATTTAATATAAAGATAAGAATTTTATTTAGAATGCACATTCGCCCGTTATGAAGATGCCAGACCTAACTGTATGAAGAAGGATTGGGTTATACTAGGCTTCTGAAGCAAATGATACATGATGACGTATTACTATCTGAAAGTAGTTGTATTTTATGCCACATCTTCGGTAATCTAACGAACTAACAGCTTTATCTTTGTCTCAGCATTATCATGTCTTTATTTGCACAGGATACGAGTAACTATTCAAAATTTAATCTAAATTAGAAAATGCATGCAAAACCTGAATAACATTATATCAACTTAACCTAATTTAAACTCTTGAAAGCTTACTACAAAACTTCTGAACTTAACCTAATTTTGCTACATTTCGGAAGTGCACCACAATGATTAAATTTAAACTGTACCATGAAGGCTGCCGATATATGGAATCGTAAAAGAAGACAGTCAGATGTCTACCTTTTATCTCTGTAGTATTTCTTCTGTGAAGTTCGATTGTAATGTCGCTTTTCTGAAAATGTTGATTTCTTATTTTGTTTCAATATTTAATGATACATTGCTATTGTTATTAATTATGTAATATCCATTGTACTTCAGCGTTAGCTTTGAAGATGAACTTCCATAAAGATATTATCCGTTATAATTACTTTCATGTATTTATTATCTGAAATAATTTAAGTGTCATAATTGTTTCTCTGCATTTGGAGTATAAGAAATTCATCCAATCGCTCATCCACATATTTGAAGACACGGTGTTAAACCTGTCCCGTGCAGTGTGATTTTGGAACTTAATCGGTACCACACTTACTTTCCACCGAACCGGAATCAGCGTTATTTTCCGCGGTTTTCTACACGCGGTGGCGACCTAGAAATAATACAATGATTTAACAATTTTCCGTTGCGATGCTGCCGTCAAAGATCTGAAGGAAATCTGGTGTACGTTTTTCTTGGAGAAGGACGGGAGTGCTACAGGGTGAGTTTGGCTCCCTAACAGCCAGGATTTGGATAGTTGATCTCCGTTCTTTTTCATTTTTCATCCAAGTTATGTCGGCGAGATGTGGAGGAGCATCATCAAGACGGAGTTCGCCAAACTTTTAAGTCAAAACTGATTTGTTGGCTGGAACTGGATGAGACTTCGAACAACTATCTAGTGGAAGTTAGTGTTGAGTAATGATTAACCAACTTTATAATACGCGTGTGCTGAGCAAAATAGTTAACTTCATAACGCAAAATCTGGTTTTGTAGTTTATTCCTAACCCATAAGTGTATGGAAAAATCAAACGTAATTTAGTGGTATTAAATAAAGTGCATGGCTAACGGAAAGGGAATTGCGAGGTTTCCCGAAACCTATGAAAAAGATATGGCTACTTTGGAAGTAGCGAAAGAACAATATAAGTGTTGCGACGAAGTGATTGTTACCACAAGAAAGGGTAGCAAAAAGAAAACTGTGAATCGTGAGAAAATAATAGTATGTGAGAACTGTCACAATATTTTTCATTGTAACTGCATCGAGATGGACGATGATAGTTTTAACAAAATTTTGAAGCGAGAAGTAAAATGGTGGTGTGACACGTGTAAGACGGACTCATCAGTGTTTCCTAAAGATGACGATTGTGACGAAACTAAACCTGATGGCGATGCAAGTGAAGAAGGTAGAACTTCAAACCAAGATACCACTGGAGAAGACAAAATAGAACGAATTGACCCGAATAATGTAATAGCACAAACAATGAAAGCTGATGAAATCACTACTGAAAAGAAACTTCCTCCAGAGGAACATTCAGAGACAGAAGAGGAGAAGGACATCTGTATTCTCATGGAGTCTATACAAATGCGTGATCCAGAAGAACAACCTACAGTCCCTGTAAATATTAACAAAGCTGAAGATATGTTTGCACTGATGATGCAACGATTCGATCAATTCCGTACTGATGTAACTAACAGCATGACTGCGTTGGCTTGAAACATGCATATATTTGGAAAGGAACTAAAACATGAAATCCGTCAGGATTTGAATACTGCAGTTGCGGAGATGAGAAAGGAAGTTGAAAGCATTCGAAACAGGGAGGACATAACAGAACAACGGTTGGGAGTAATTGAAAATAATATCGAGCATTTAGCTGAAAAACAAGACGACACCGTTGCTAGACTGGTGACAATGCAGAATGTCCAAGATGACAATGTATGTAGAATTGAAAATAACGTCTGCAGAATTAACACATTGGAAAAAGAAATGAGAAGTCGATTGACGAAAGTAGAGAATGAGATACAATTCAGAGAGCGGAATGTGACATCACACCAAACGAATTTAGAATGTGTTGGTAATGAGGAACATCATGCCGTACCAGTGATGCTAAGTTCAGACACCATTTGCAGCACTACTGTAACCACAGTGACAAGTAATATTCCCAGTTTCACATCTAGTAAGTGTGCATGTACATGTACAAATGCTGTGAACACTGTTACGAATTTTATGGAAACGTATCTTTGGAAAATGGAGTGGAAGTCTCAACGGACAGAAGTATCACAAGGAAACCCATTTCGTCAGTGCGTGACGCACAGCAGATTGCTGAAGGAAAGAGCTCACCGCATAAGGGAAGTTCAATATCCAAGCGGAATGCATCACAGAATGGTCTACGAATTCAAGTGAGCGATTTAAGAGAGTTTCCTAAATTTGATGGTCAGTTGGACGGATCTGCGAAAACATTTCTGGAAGAACTGACGCAAACCATAAAACTCTTCGATTTCACGGAAGAGGAGAAATTAGTTATAGTACAAAAGTGCATGGTGAAGAGAGCTGGAGCGTGGTTCCGAAGACAACTACCGGAATTGCGTACGTACCACGATTTTGTTAACCGCTTCCAACGGAAATTTATGTCATCTAGAATTGAAAGAGCACAGAAGCGTCAACCTCAAGCAATGAGATACGATAGATGCAAATATGCGTCTTTGTCTGATTACGTTTGGGATCTAGTTGACAAATACCAGTCCATAGCAACGGATTTCGACGATGAGGAACTAATAGAACTTATCCTCGAAAGTATTCCTTACGAAGACGCGAAGATTTTCAGAGCGAATCCTAGTCCTAACGTGGACGACCTACTTCTTAGGCTGACTGAAATGGAAGATGGTCGTGGTGATAATTCAAGAAAGTCGACAGATTGGAGAGACATCCGTAAGACTGATTCGAGAGTGCCACGTGTCAATTATGCTAAGCGTATGAAGACAGATTCCGCATCTCAGACGGATAATGAAAATAATAATTGGTCGAAGAAGTCGAATTTGTCGCAGAAAAAGAATATAATTAAATCCGCCAATGCACCAGCAAAGAACCAAAACTGGTCAGATGGAAGATCATTAATGCAGGGTTGGTTTCCTCCACCTTACTATTATCCTCCACCATGGTGAAACAATCGACGGCAATATTATCCGCCTGGACGTAAATCATCTAAAAGGCAGGAATTAAAAGATAGTAATGAATCTTTGGAGGATAAATGCAATAACGAATTGGAAGTTGATGCGACCAAATCAATAACTAAGGCATCGACTTCACAAAGTAAAGTAACACCGGGAAACGACCAGCGCAACTGCACTTAGAAGGGGATGCAAGTTGCGGGGACGTAGGAAACCCTTCTACCAATGATTGTTCCGTCCGATCCAATAAGGAGAGTATTCAATACCAAGTGGCATTTGTGATCGACAATGACACTGATAAAGAGGAAACTCCGATGGAATCCTACTGTTATCCGTCCCCAATAGTTCAAGGTAAGATTGGTGATATTAGTTTAACTTGCGTTATTGATTCTGGCGCAGAAGTGAACATCCTTAGTTATAGAATCTGGAAACAGATAGTGGATAAATTTCCATCGGTGAAATTACGTCCGTATTCGATAACATTAGGAGCATTTGCTGGATCAGAAAGTTTTCAGGTTAAAGGCCTTCAAGTTGTAAATCTTATGTTAAAAGGACGATTATTCGAAACACCACTGTTTGTGGTAAAGAATGTAAAGCCAGATCTTCTATTGGGCAGCCCATTTTTGAAAAAGTTTAGATGTGTCATAGACAGCGACAAGCAGGAATTAACTTTGATAGATAACAATAGTCAGCAAGTACGAATCGATATATCCAAACCAAACTGTGTACAACTTTCTTTACCTAATGTAGAAATGATAGATGTAATACATACTAGTAACACTATGAAAGAGGTGGAAATTGACAATGTGGAAGGTCCGGAGCCCAATGTCACTGTAGAACAGCTCACAGAAATGGTCTCTGCAAGGAGTGACATGGACGAGGCAGCGAAAAAGTTATTATTAAATCTACTCCTACGGTACAGACATTTGTTTACAGAATACCCAAGACGAATCAAAACCGAACCGTATTGTATTCAACTTACTGACGAAGAACCTGTTGTCGGAAAATTATATAGTGTGCCGCAGGCGATGCGAGCCGAGTTTGAAAAGGAGTTGGAGCAATGGGTTAAGCATGGGATTGTGGAAGAGAAATCTTCACCGTATCGTAACCCCATGCATTGCGTTCGTAAATCTTCTGGAGGAGTTCGGCCAGTATTAGATTTGCGGGGTCTAAATAAAAAGGTGATATCTCCCAAGGTTCAAGTAGAACCTATCTTCGACATACTTGCGAGGTTATCAGGAGCAAAGTATTTCACCTCCTTCGATTGCGCTTCAGGATATTATGGATTACCTTTACATCCTGACTCATATAAATATACAAGCTTTGTTTACTTAGGACGTCAGTACTGCCTAAAATCTCTCCCGATGGGTCTACGATCATCTCCGGCTATTTTTCAAAACATGATGAATAGCTTCTTTGGAATGTCTACCCGAGCATATGTAACTGTGTACTTAGATGATGTTTTATGTTTTTCACCCGATTTGGAGACTCATTTTAGACACTTGGAGAAGGTAATGAAGATTTTTGATACGGCACGATTTTCTTTGAACTTTAAAAAGTGTAAATGGATTTTAACAGAAATCAAATTTTTAGGACACGTAGTAAATGGAACCGAAATAAAAGCAGACCCGAAGAATACAGAAGCTATCCGATGTTCTCCGATTCCGAAGAATCGCAAACATTTGAAATCATTTTTAGGGATTATAGGATGGATACATCGGCATATACCTGATTACTCCGAACTCACTGCTCCATTTTATAACTTGCTGAAGAAAGATATACCATTTAAACTGACTGAGGATTTAATAAACAAATTTCATCAATTAAGGAAAATTGCCAGTAGTCCTCCAGCATTGAGTCAACCAAATTTTGACTTGGAATTTCACATTTATAGTGATGGTTGTAGTGAGAATCTTGCGGGTTACTTGGGACAGCATCTGCAGGAAGGAAATGGCATCAGAGTCATCGCATATGCAAGTCGTCGCTTGAAATTACATGAACTGTCGATGTCAATCTTCCAAATTGAATTACTTGCAATTCTTTTTCTTTGTGAGCGATTTGCTTATTACATTTTGGGTCGACCAACGATTGTACATTGTGACAACCATGCAGCAACTTACGCTTTCTCTTTGAAAAACCTGGATTCCCGTACCACCCGAATCATACTCAAGTTGCAGAGATTCGACTTGAAATTCGAACATGTACCTGGTAAGGATAATTTTATTGCTGATGTTCTTAGTCGATATCCACCGGAATTGGAAGCTGAAGATGATGCGAACAGATATGATGATACGGTTAGAACTCCTGTCCACCACAAAAATCCTGTTATAAATTCTTCTCACGTACCGAAGCATCAAGTGGATATCTTCCAGTTATATGGAAACTTTATATTTCGAGAGGATCCAGAATTATACAATCCAAATGACCTGGGAAAGAAACAATTAGAAGACGAGTACTGTAATACACTGCGCAATAAGTTAGTAATCGGCCAGTCGACGTACATCAAGATGTATAGATCTATGATTTTCGTTAAAAATGTCAAACGAGGTAGTTGGCTCTTGGTTATACCCCAATCAATGGCTAAAGAATTAGCGCGGAAGATACATTGCAAGGGGCACTTTGGACAAAAGAAGTGTTTAGCTTTCTGCCGTTCTATCTTCCATTGGAAGACTTTGAAGAAAGACATGGTTCAGTGTATACAGGATTGCCTGGAATGTGCTAAATCGAAACCGAGAAATAATCGTATCAAACAAGAGACTCATCATTTGACTGCCCACTACGTTCACGATAAGATCTGCATTGATCTAGAGGGAAAACTACCTGCGAGTCAGGGATACCAATATATTTTGTCTATCGTTGACGTTTACTCTCGATTTGTGTGTTTTCATCCTTTACGAAAGGCCAATACGGCTGAGATTATCCGCACGCTGGAACGATATTACTTCCATGTGTTCCCTTATCCCTCAGCAATCGTCACAGATCAAGGTCCACAATTTATGTCTGCTCTATGGAGAAAGTTTTGTCAGGATAAGAATATCAAACATTGTCCTACTTCCCCGTTCAATCCGAGGGGCAATGGAATCATTGAAAGAAAACATCGCGACCTCAATAGAATTATCAGAACCTACTGTGCGGAAAAACAAGGTGAATGGAGCAAAATGCTAAAGTTCGTACAAAACTTGTTAAATAACTCTGTGAACACCACGACTCGTCAGATCCCTTCGGAAATTTTCTTGGGATATTCTGCGGTCGACAGTTTCAAGAGATCATACCTCTGGCCTGAAGAGTTATATCCACTTGATATCCACGACCGAATCTTGACGCTTCATAACCCTGTACTTCCAAAGGAAAGTAGTTCAAGGCACAAAACTAAAGACATCCTTCTGAAATCAGGAGACTTAGTAATGCGTAGAACTCATTATCTGTCATCTGCCCTTAAAAGTGAATGCGCTAAATATTTAAACTGTTACGTTGGGCCATATGTAGTAACGAAAATTCTACGAAATTGTGCGGTACTGAACACACTGAATAATCGTCCAGCAGGAACACAGAACTTTAGAAATCTAAAGCTCTTCAACTGCTCTCCTGAAGAAAGAATTAATCTGTTAAAGAAATATAACACTGCCTGTGAAAATTCCACAAAGACAACAACTCCCTGATAAAGTAAAAAAAAAATACCTACGGATTTTTTTCTGGAGAAGGGGGAGAACTGTTATGCTCCAGCATTACAGCTGTGCTGTTGTTAATGTTCTTTTCATTATGTTCTTTAATTTCCTATATTTATTCCGTGTATCAATTTATTTGTTCTTTTGTCCATGAATCATCAACTAATATAAATTTGATATTAAGAAACACATGATGTAACCAACATATTATTTATCTGCACCAATAAAAAAAATTCTAATGGAAAACACTAGAGGAACGTGGTCGTTTGTCTGTATCATATTGTAGCAAAAACAGAATAAAATCGATTTGCAGATAAAATACTTCTGATTTCAGATGAAATGAATGCTGTAAATTAAATACAGAATAATTTAATGTTGGAATACGTTCGAGTTGTGCTAATTACTCAGTAAATTTATCTCTGAAGAAAATAATAATTAGTGACCTTTTCAAGGTAATATTAAATTTAATTTATATATTGTCTAAAGATATTTATTTTGTGAGTTACGAAGATGGATAAAATGTTTAACTAAGCAAATCTTCGGGAAGCTTTGCTTCCCCTTTTCCTATGCTACTGCATAGCCATGCCATTAACAAATTCTAGAATGCGTAACTACTAACTCGAAATATCTTCAATAATTCAAAATTATCAGTTTGATTTCATGATGGAATTTTACATAAATTGATATGTTTATTCGTATTCTGCTTGTAATACATGACGATGAAGCACGAACCGAAAGGATATAATAAAATTACTTTCAAGACACATTAATTACCTACTGTGGCATAGCAATATTCACGATAATATTGTGTTAATGAAGATCCTGTTCTAAATAGTTCTCTTGTAAGCCTGTATTTTAAGCCTTTTCATTACAGTTACCGTAGAATCTGTGTGTAATAACAGGAATAGAATGTTGCCAATTGTTAAATGAAGTTAAATACTGTATTAATAGTTATACAGTTAATGGAATATGTATGGTGTATACATATTTTGAATTAATGCATATGGCAAATAATTTAAATAATTATTTAATATAAAGATAAGAATTTTATTTAGAATGCACATTCGCCCGTTATGAAGACGCCAGACCTAACTGTATGAAGAAGGATTGGGTTATACTAGGCTTCTGAAGCAAATGATACATGATGACGTATTACTATCTGAAAGTAGTTGTATTTTATGCCACATCTTCGGTAATCTAACGAACTAACAGCTTTATCTTTGTCTCAGCATTATCATGTCTTTATTTGCACAGGATACGAGTAACTATTCAAAATTTAATCTAAATTAGAAAATGCATGCAAAACCTGAATAACATTATATCAACTTAACCTAATTTAAACTCTTGAAAGCTTACTACAAAACTTCTGAACTTAACCTAATTTTGCTACATTTCGGAAGTGCACCACAATGATTAAATTTAAACTGTACCATGAAGGCTGCTGATATATGGAATCGTAAAAGAAGACAGTCAGATGTCTACCTTTTATCTCTGTAGTATTTCTTCTGTGAAGTTCAATTGTAATGTCGCTTTTCTGAAAATGTTGATTTCTTATTATGTTTCAATATTTAATGATACATTGCTATTGTTATTAATTATGTAATATCCATTGTACTTCAGCGTTAGCTTTGAAGATGAACTTCCATAAAGATATTATCCGTTATAATTACTTTCATGTATTTATTATCTGAAATAATTTAAGTGTCATAATTGTTTCTCTGCATTTGGAGTATAAGAAATTCATCCAATCGCTCATCCACATATTTGAAGACACGGTGTTAAACCTGTCCCGTGCAGTGTGATTTTGGAACTTAATCGGTATCACACTTACTTTCCACCGAACCGGAATCAGCGTTATTTTCCGTGGTTTTCTACACGCGGTGGCGACCTAGAAATAATACAATGATTTAACAATTTTCCGTTGCGATGCTGCCGTCAAAGATCTGAAGGAAATCTGGTGTACGTTTTTCTTGGAGAAGGACGGGAGTGCTACAAAACTTTCATTCAAAACTTTCAAATAAATTCCTCTGAGACTGTCTCTCATCTTTCCAGAGAATATCACACATACAATTGAACTACACTCCACCTCTATGATTGGATATAATATTGTAATATCAAATACAAAACTCAGGAAAGAAATATCAGTTCAGCAACGTGTCAGCTTCACCTGTTAAAAAATGGCTTGTCTGACACGAACGGCATTCGTAACCAGTCATATGCTTGTACTATTTATTGTATAAAAGGAAGGTTCCTCTCTATTAAAGGACACAGTAGCAAATGTAATGCCATTTCCACGTTAGGGAGTTTGGCAAGGGAAGCTCAGCCCTCTTGGTCCATCTTCAACCTCCCTGAAACTCTCTAGTTATTTGTTAGTATGCATGAATGAGCATAAAGTGAACTCAAGTTAGCCCTAGGCCAAAAAATGATCTTACAAGATACGGCACTAATCATCAGACATCAGATATCAGGTGCAGTGTCTAAGAAGCCAAACGTGAACACCGTTACGCACCAATATTTTAATTTAAGAATATTGAGCTCACTTGGCGCGAGCTGGGATCGAACGAAGGATCCATGCACCATAGGATCCATGCATGCTGGGATCGAACATGAGCGCTCTACCACTAACGCACCGCAGCCCCTCCATATACTTAAGCGTACCGAATAAATCTTGTCTCTTTTTCTTGGAAGTTTGGTAATTGGATTTAACTATCTTGTGCTCCGAACGTCCTATATATATATATATTTATATATATATATATATATATATATATATATATATATATATATATATATATATATATATTGTTAAATGGAATTTTTTTATTCGTAAGGTTATAAATTGTTTGCATGTACAAATGTACGGTAAATAGCATGATTTGTCATACTCATATAGAATTGTACGCCATAGTTCTCAGTTATTAGTGAGTTACATTCATCACTACTTGTTAGTTTCCATCAACTATTAATCTGTTTTTTTTCTTTTTCTTATGGTGAATTGCTGTGTAGTTTATACCGATGTTCATAAAACCACATCTGCAGACTTCCAGCAGAGAAAATTGTTGTAGTGTTACCTTGAGAAATTATATGTGGACCAATGGATTCATGTGGTCTCCTTATATAGGGTGTTCTGGGAATAAACAGACAAGCTTTACTTACATATTCAGGATCTTAATTCAAAAACACAGAAAAAAAACATGTTTATCTGCGACGTTAGTCGCAAACCCCTAGTTACAGAGATGTGGCCAATTTAAGATAATTAGTGAAATTTATTGCAAGTTGGCTATACTGAATAAAGTAACCGACAAACTTCCCATAAGTGCCCAGTAGCTTATTTTACAAAACAATAATATCTGTGAATTTGGTCGGAAACGTCTGATTAACAAGATGGTGTCAACTTAAGGCAATTAGTTCAATTGGTCGTAGGGGGGCTGCGCCAAATGAAACTAGCTAGAAACTTAGCATATGTGTTCAGGACTTGAACACGATAAACATTGTTTTCTACTTTAGTCGGAAATGACTAATGATTGAAAATGGATGGTTTAAAATAACTAGTGGAATAGGTCGTAGAGTAGTTATCTTTAACTAAGCCCATCTCCGTAATTAGGAGTTTTCGACTAAATTCGCAATCAAACCCTTTTTCTTGTATTGAGGTCCTGAATACTCATACGAAGTTTATCGGTTGTTTTATTTAGTGTAGTCATCCTACGATCAATTCCACTAATGACCTTTAGTTGACCCAATCTCTGTAATTAGGCGTTTCCGACCAAGTTCACAGATACATTTTGAAGACGAATTTTGAACAATATTGAAGACAAATATTTTCCGAAAAGACATTCCTGTGCGTTCCTGTCAAACTAAACACCTGCTAAATATGATTATCTAGAATACCAGAACAAATGGCAGGGGCTGCACATGCATTCTCAACCTTACCATCTCACCAGAGGTGCACTCATGGAATGTCCACCGAGTCCGGACTCTCCAAGCTTCGTAACTCTTTTTATAGTCCAGTCAAATTAACACAAATTTTGACAAAACCTTGAAGTAATATTTATATGAAGCTGAAACTTTGTGTGGTTGTTCATTGGTAGATTCTCATCTCCCTGAAAAGTCCCCAAAAATCCAGTGACGGGTTTCGGAGTTATGCCGTCATTAATATGGCCACCGCTGAAAGTTGCAGTGTTATCTTTAAACATGCGTAATTTCTCAAATAAATAGAGATAGATTCTTCATCTTTGCACTAAAATGTGAAGAATTAATTGAGAAACACAAAAAGTAAAAGATACTGTATGCTTCTCACTGGTATTGGGTGAAAAATGTGATTGTGCTATTGCACTCATATGTTAGCACTAATCCCATTCCGTTGTGCTAAATTAATAAATCACAAAGGAAAATCACATGTGAATTGTTGAAACTTTGTGTGATTGTTCACTGGTTTGTCATCACCTGTCCACGATAAATCTTCAACAATTTGGAGGCAAGTTTGGTCGCAATATTGAAAAATGGCAGAAACCTTTATTTCTTCGCTGGCTACTCTTTATAGGGGGTAAAATGTAAATCATTCGGGTAAATATGAAAATAAGGTGCCACTTTGTCCGCGAAAATGTTCTCGTTCATGAATGGTACTTCATGTGATACAGTTGCAGAAGAAATGTTGACATATATTTAACATATAATAAAGATTTAAGTAATGCTTTTTAGTTTCTGTACGTCCAGTGGCTCTTCTGGATGAGAATCTGTGTATATCAAATTATGTATATTTGAAGTAGCGTGATAATATTCCAAATTCATGGTAGAATCAAATAGTAAGTGATGCATTTGTAATCCTAAAAGGCGACAAGTAAGTTACGAATTAGGTTGATTTTGATAAAAAAAAACAGTATTGTTTTTCAATGTAGTATTTTACGAAATTGGTACCATTACGATCATGGTAATGCAGTTTATAAACAGAAAGACTGTATTTACTTTGCTTGGTATATAATTAAACACGAACAAACTATTTGCTGATCAAAACAATATATTCACATTTTAAAAAACTACATACGAGTTACACTTTCGCCAACTAACACTTTGGCTTCATCAGACACTATCTAGTCATGATGAAACCAACGTGTTAGTTGGCGAAACTATCACATGTATGTAGTTTTTTAATGTGAATATATTGCTTTGATCAGCAAATAGTTTGTTTGTGTATTTACTTACGTATTTTACAGTTTAGTTTTCATCATCATCAGGAATGAATAGCACATTTTCGTACTGTATCCTTGCAATGAAGACACACTAATGAACATGTGTGACCTGCCTGCTTACATCCACATCTTCTACTGCAACCATTTTCATAACCACAACTGATTAGAGTAAGGAAATCCCCTGGAGTATGAGGTGCAGTCGTAGCATATGCAATAAAGTATTCCCAACATTCACTCATCCCCAGTCTCTAGGATTTAACTTTTCACCAGGTCATTGTTGTACCTGCTGATAAGTTTTGATGCATGCTGGCGTGCTGCGTCTCTGGTTGCGGAAGAGAAGCGATTTCGAACTTGTCACCAAGAGTCTGACGTGCCAACTTTAGTAAAAATAGAATGCCTTAATTTATTCAAGTTTTGTGATTCTTCTCCTCCATAGAGTACCAAGGAAAATGACTCTACTGCAGCAGCAATCTCATCCGCCATGCTTGAAAATATGTATGCTTGAAAATACTCATTGCGTCTCGAACTAATTTGTTGTTATTTTTTAGCCCTGTGCCCTGTAAATTGTTTTCTTCTCTTTTCTGTATATAGCAGAGGTGATGTAGCCGCTGGAGACAACCATCAGCCATCTTTTCCAAAGCCAGTCGTAATTTTGCTACATCCCATCCAAGCGATACGATCTTGGTTAGATGCATCCAGGTACTAACATGGTAATGGATGCACCTCGACACGATCTAGCAATAAGCATGTTCAGTATATCTGTGTCATTTGCTACAACTGTCACTTTTGAGTTTACATCATTTTCATACGAACTTAATGCTGTAGACACAATAACTTCATCTGCATCATCATCAGCTTGAATTACCTTTACTCTTGTGTTCTATAATCGATCAGAAAGAAAACCTTTATGCGACATTTGTTGACCTCGTTGTTACGGAAAGGTACCCGGGAGACAGTAGTATGCAACATAGGTGGGAACTGAATGTCTGGAGAACGTTTCAGATTTTGCTTCTTCGCTTTCTCTCTTCTGACTTCGTGGTAATGTGCTAATATCCGTCAAAAATTACAGTGGCCTCAAATGAGAAATGAATTACAGCGTATGTCACATATGATTGGAATATATCTTCATATGTAGCTGGCCTTGGCCAAACAATGTTATGCAAGAGGAATTCACCGTCTATTAAGAACAGTGACGAAAGAGGCACCACATTATTACATGGTATTAGTGTAGGTAGAATGTTAGAGACCACTGATTTCTGTGTTCTGCATCGTTGATCCACTGAATAAAAAAGCTGGTTTTGGTGCAAATTCCTATTCCAAATACTTACAGAAATCTGACCTTTCCTTTATGATACACAAAATTCTACTGAATAGTTGCTGTGTGTTAATTGGCACTTCACCTCCTCTAACTGTCATTGCAGTATCTATTGAAGATAAAGGTCTGATCTTGTTTCACCTGTTAAGTATAAAAAAAGATCACAGAAGTTGTTACCGTATGTTTCCTTCAAGACCAACCTCTTCTGCTCTGTCACAATTAATGTGCTCGCTTGCAGCCACACAGGTAGATAAGATATAAGTTGTCCGCCATAAGCTGTGGAAAAAGCATTATGAACAGAAAACAGCTCAAAAATTTTCTAAGATCCACATAGTCTTAGTCCAAAAATGTATGCTCAACAAAAACAAATCATAGCGTGGCTATTTACAGTTTCTTAACGCCTACACAGAGAGAAAATATATTGAATATTTAATTTAAATATAGTACAGTCAAGTTAGGGTCATATGTGGGTTTTTGCTGTGTGTGTGTATGGGGAGGCTGGAGGAATGAAACATAGAGCATAATGATGGCAAAACTGTTGTGGTCTACTTCAAATTTTGAGAATCCAATTAGTAATACTAACTTTCCCATGTCCACACCCTTTTTTTTTAGGATTTCGTCTACACAATATTACAGTGTTTAGAGATAATATTTTTGCGGACAAAATGACAGCTTATTTTCATATTTACAACGAATGGTTTACATTTTACCCTCTATAAAGAGTAACTAGAGTAGAAATAAAGGTTGCTGCTAATTCTCAATATGGTGGCTGGATTGTTGAAGCCTTTTCGTGCACAGGTGAGGACAAACTAATGAACAACCACACAAAGTTTCATCTTTATATAAATTACTTCAAGGTTAAACCCTAATTCGACTGTACTATTAAGTTATATACTTCTATTTTGTCTACATAGATTCACTTTGCATGGGGAGGGGGGCAGGTCCAGGCTTCCTCAATCTCCCTACTTTCGAGCCCTTTACAAAAATTCTGGGTGCACTCCTTACGTGCAACAAACTATACATTTTCCTTTCTTTTTAAAATGTTTGGATCAGTAGTGTGAACGTTATAAAATCTCATCTTGAAAGACAGAAATTCCCCTTTTGCTCTTAAATTTCCCATGCGCTGTACGAGTTACAAAATTTTCAAAATTTATAAAATATGAAAACTGAAAGAATTGTATGTCACTTACTTTTTTCAATATTAGTAATTTTTTTGTGAATTCTTATCTTCTAAATTTCTAATAAGTATTTTCCTTAATTAAAAGATACTATTGAAATTTTAATGAAAACAAGCACATTTTGTTTTTTATAATTTAGTATTTCCATCACTCTTTTGTGGCATAATGTTCTACTGAACGTAATGAAACTAGACAAACTTCATTCTACAATTATTCTGTGTTTGTGGTTTTAGAAATTAGCTGCTTCTAGCTTGGTAATTTACCTTCTTCGGTTTATGTTTCATTTTAAATCTCAGACAACAATGTGTGTTCCTTGATGCTTTTCTTTCTTTCTTTCTTTTTTTTTAAAAAAAAAAGATTCACAAGTTCCTGTATAAATCACTTTCACACTAACATACAATTTCCATTGACAAAATAATACCATCAGCACTAATTTTATCTTTATTTACGTGTTATTATAGCACGGCCAACAAGAGATGGTCTGAAAAATCCTATATATATATTGACAATTTTAGCGCAAATTCACTTTATTCGAAACATTGATGCTAGAAAATCCCATTCCCATGGGTTGACATTGCTCTTTTGCATCCATTTGCAAAGTTTTTGAAAATAATGATTGTAAAAAAAAAATCACGTTGTTTTAAATGTTTAGATGACAAAACCTGTCTCTAAGAGATATTTTACATCGGTGACCAATGTCTGCTGGAGAAATGTAAAGAAGTATTTCAACATTAAATGAAGACGGAGAACTTAGAAGTTAATAACTTATTGTCTGAGCATTTGTTCAAATTATATTTCTTCAAAGTCTGAATGTAAATCTCCTGAATTAGATTGAATTATTGTGAATACCAAAGTTTCGATGCAGATCTGTAAAGAAAAGCAAAGGATGTTGAAATAATATATATATGAAGGAGAGCTACCTGTTAGCGATTTCTGGCACACTTTTACATTTATGCTAAGTTAGGTAAGGAACAAAAAATTGTGGGGGCATCCTGGATTACTATACAGTCGATTCACAATTATTCGCGTTAACCATCAGACGATATGGCAGAAATAATCGAAAGCAGTGGAACAATAAATCTATATTATAAAATTGAAAGTGACTATGTTTGTGACTCTTAATCTCTTGAACCGCCCGACAGATCTCGATCAAGTTTTCCACGTAGATGCGGTTCTGGCCTGGGAGTACTTTTAGCTATTTACTTTGACGTTAGAACTTAGGGGAGGGGGAGGAGAGGGAGATAAAAAAAATTAAAATAAAACTTAATAACTCTTGAATCACCCCACCAATCTTGATCAAATTTTCCATGTAGGTGAGGCTTGGGACTGGGATGATTTTTATCATTTGACTTTGACGAAGAAACGTCGGGGATGGAGTGGAGGGGGAAATATACAAAAATCAATAAATATAAAAATAAAAGTGACTATGTTTGTGAATTAATAACTCTTGAACCACCCGATCGATGTCAATTATATTTTCAACATATATGAAGTTCAAACCTGGGATGTTTTTCATTTTATTTTGACAGTAAAAAAATAAAACTTAATAACTCTAATAATATAATATGTCAAAATGAATAAAACTTAATAACTCTTGAACTACCCAACCGATCTCGATCATACTTTCAACATAGATAAGGTTCGAGCCTTGGATGTTTTCTTCATTTCACTTTTACAGTGGAATGAAGGGGAGGGGAGATATATGTCAAAAATTAAAAATAAAGGTGACTGTCTTTGTGACTTCATCACGCTTAAACAAGCCGACCGATCTTAACCAACAACATAGATGAGGTGGTTTTTATCATTTCACTATAACTATACTGAACAGAAGGTTATATGGAAGAACAAATAAAGATATTGAGGGAGAGCAGTTCGGGTTCAAAAGAGGCAAGGGCACAAGAGATGCTATTGGATTATTAAGGGTGATCGGTGAAAGATTTATAGAAAAAGGGAAAGAGGTGTATGTTGTATTTATTGATCTAGAAAAGGCTTTTGACCGCATGAATTGGGAATTGTTGTTGGAAGTTCTAACAAAGATAGGGTTGGAATGGAAAGATAGAAGACTCATAAGAAACTTATACATGAACCAACAAGTAAGTGTTAGGATAGGGGAAGAACTGACGGAAGAGAGTGCAATTGGAAGGGGAGTTCGACAAGGATGCTGCCTCTCGCCAACACTATTTAATGTCTATCTAGAAGAGATAGTGAAAAAGAGCCTACATGATGATGATGGCATTTCGGTAGGAGGTAGAATGATTAGATGCATAAGATTTGCAGACGATATGGCCCTTGTTGCAGAATCTGAAAAGAAAATCAATAAAATGTTAGAAAAAATGAGAAGGGGCTTTGAAGAATATGGGATGAAAATAAATGTTAGAAAGACAAAAGCCATGGTGATTGGAACGAAGGGGTCTGTGTCAAATATAAAAGTAGGAGGGGAGAAAATAGAACAAATGAATAGTTTTCGATACCTGGGTAGTGTTCTTAGTAATGACATGAAATGCGAACGTGAAATAAAAGCAAGGATAGGAATGGCGAAAGAAGCCTTTAAAAGAAAGAAAAGTCTGTTTTGTGGGACCTTGAACAAAGAGTTGAGAAAAAGACTCATAAAATGCTTCGTGTGGAGTGTTGTTCTGTATGGGGCGGAAACGTGGACATTGCGTAAGGGTGATGAAAATCGACTGGAAGCCTTCGAAATGTGGGTGTGGAGAAGAATGGAAAGAGTTAGTTGGGTCGAGCGGAAAACGAATGAGAGAGTGTTAGAAATGGTGGGTGAGAAAAGAACACTTTTAGATATTATTAGGAAGAGGAAGAGAAACTGGTTGGGACATTGCCTAAGAAGAGATTGTATCATGAGGGACGTCCTAAAGGGTATGGTGGCGGGAAAGAGAGGGAGGGGGCGAAAGAGACTACAATTAATGGATGATATTAAAACAGAAAGATCATACGCGAAGACGAAAAGGTTAGCGGAGGATCGTGGAGCATGGAAGCTTCTCAGCTGCGGCAAGTGACCTGCCAATAAAGGCAGAATACCTATCATGATGATGATGATGATAACTGTAGAACTTAGGGAGCAGGGAAGGGGACACATATATAAAAATAAATAAAACTTAATATCTCTTGAACCACACGACCGATTTTGATTGAACTTTCAACAAAGATAAAGTTCGGGCGTGGGATGTTTTCTTCATTTCACTTTTACAGTGAAACGAAGGGGAGGGGGAGGGGTAAGATATATGTAAAAAACAAGTAGTAATAAAAGTGATTGCATTTGTGACTTCATCACGCTTAAACCACTCGACCGATCTTTAAATAAGATCAACATAGATGAGGTTCGGACCTGAGGTGGTTTCTATCATATCACTTTAACGGTAGAACTTAGGGATGGAGGAGGGGAGGGGAGTAATCTATAAAATAAATTAATAACTCTTGAACCACCACACCGATCTTGATCAAACTTTCAACGTAGATAAAGGTGCGGGCCTGGGATGTTTTCGTCATTTCACTTTTACGGTGCAACCTAGGGGAGAGGGAGGGAGAAGATATATAAAAATCAATTTATATAAGACTGAAAGTGACTACTTTTGTAACTTAATAACTCTTGAACTAGCCGACCGACCTCAATCAAATTTCGGATCTGAAAACACATTTGCAATTTCACTTTAACGGTAGATCCTAGGTGAGGGGGAGAGGAGGGTGACGTATAAATAAAAACTAATAAAACCTAATAACTTTTGAAATACCCAACCAATTTCGATCAAATTTTCAACATATATGAGTGTCGGGCCTTAGGAGTTTTTTATCGTTTCACTTTGAGCCAACGTAGCGGAGGGGAAGGAGAAGATATATGTAAAAAAAAATAAAAAAATGAAAATGCCTTTGTGACTTCATCACTCTTGAACCACCCGACCGATCTCAATCAAATTTTCAACATACATGAGTTTAGTGGCAGGAATTGCTTTAGGCTATTCAGTTTGACAATGCAACGTAGGGAAGGGGGAGGGGGAGAGAAATTTCAAAATGATCAAAAATGAGCGATATTAGTGTTTAATCCATAGTTTTCTGGATCGATGAGAGAAACATTGACACTTCTGATGCTGTTTTGAATCTAAGTTCAGTCCTGATAGTTGCAATGGGGGTGGTACAACGTAGGGGAGGGGATAAACATTTAAAAATGATCGGAAATGACTAATATTAGTGTCGAATCCACATTTTTTGAGGTCGCTGAGATGAACGGTGACACTTCCGATGCCATGACCCGCAACGTGGGGGTGGGGGAAATATATATATGTATATGTGTAAATGATCAAAAATGACAGATACTACTGTTGAATCTATAGTTCTTGCGGTAGCCAAAATGAGACACTTCTGATGCTGTTTAAGTCAATTTTCAGCCTGACATTTGGGGAATGAGGAGGGATGACATACATTAAAATGATCCAAAATGAGCAATATCAGTGTACATTTAAATTATTTGTTTCAACCCAGCGTAGCGGGTAATATATGCTAGTATTATTATAATTATGAGCAGTGATTAAAGCGTTATAAATATAAACATTATAAATATAGGTACTCTGATAATTCATGAAAACTTGTTTAGAAACGTATTCCTCAGTGACTCTCAACTCAAAAGCTTTCCTTGTCATTTCAAACTTCTCAATACATAATAACCACATGAAGTTAAAAAAAAAGAAAAGAAAACAAGGTGGTGGTATTCACAATGAAAATGTTCTTCGGTTTAATTGACTGCAAATATAAAAACTAAAACCAAAAACAAGTAGAAGAAATTAGGAGGTAATGCCATCGTATAACTTTTAATAAATATAAAATATGAAATCTTGTTCGAATTTGAAAGTCGATTTGAAATGAGTTCATTTCATGGGGAATAACATAGTTTTTGGGGGTGGGGTATTTCCAGCGACATACAACCTATATATCAACCAACTTGCCTTGATAAAAATAACTAATCGGTACCAGAATTGGTCACTTCCGGTTATCTAGTCCTAATTCCGGTAGCGACAGCGTTCTTTTGTGAAGACGGGTTAACTAAAATATACATTGCATGTGTTGTTGCACGAAGTGCATCATCCTAGAGACTAAATTAGGCACCGTGTACCGGCAGTGACCAATTCGGTACCGGTCACTCTCTTACGTGAAGACAAGTTGATTGATATGTAGGTTGTATCTGTGCAAGCACCAGAAGTATCTTAACCATGCGAAGTATATTAGGTGCTGTGTACCGAAAATGTGTAACAGTACGTGACCAATTCCGGTACTAAACGATTTTTTTTTTGTTAAAACGAGTTTATATATTTTATACATGTGTAATCCATTTAAATATCACATCCCCGGAAAGTGTATTATTCACTCAAATACAGGTACGAACGCAGGACTTATTTTCTTTTCGGGAGGTGGACAAAGCTTTTTGGTGGGCTTCAATTTTAATATGAGGATAACTTATGATAACATTTGTAAAATCACTCTAAAATTATACTTAAATTACAGAAACGTCAGGATTGCGAGTGGCTGGTGTTATGTATAAACCACGCTAAGGAGTTTGGTTTGTATGGTGTGATATTAACAGAAAAAATTGAGTATATTCCTACCACAGTTTCAATAGAGAGATTAGAGTAGAAATGGAATATATTCTTAAGGCTTTTAATTGATGAAATGAAATTCCCTCTTGCTGTTACCAGCTTTACTCTATAACAATCAACGCTAAGACCTGTATCGGTTGATTCCTGCCACTTCTGGTTTGAATAGAGGATTAAGAGAAAAAGATTATTTTCATGAAACCGGTTTTTCTATGAAACATGTATAGAACATTTTTATTAAAACAATGCGTGGATCCTTTGTAGGTTCTTAGAAAGTGGACCCGTACGATTGTGCGTGTTTTGAAGCTGTAGTGAGCATGAAAAATGAAAAAATTCTCGCTTGTGTAATATAGAAAAGCTACCAGCACGATTGTGCGGGTTTGGGCGGAGAGAACTAGGTAGGTGAAAATTAGAATAAGAAATTTTAGTGGATGTTTATCTCTTCCGCTTTCAGTGTTAAGGATAGATATGAAATTTATTTTGGAGACGCTTAATCAATTGCAGAAAACAGGTTCTCGCTATTTATGACCGGTTTTGCTCTGTAGTGGGCAAGTTAAAACCGGAATTCCGGATTTTTATCACTTCTAGTTTGAGTATCATCCCCATCTACGAACTCGAATCCTAACGTTTGAACCACTACATCCTAGCCAAAATTGATGGTAATTCATAAACTAGTTCTTGAGACTTCTTATTGTCTCCCGAACAGACGGACACACAGGGTAAATTTCGGTAAGCGGATTTGTTTCATCTTGTAAAATGTTTTCAATCCCTTCAAATTTGAGCTGATTTGAAAACGTTATGCCTTCTTTACGACCAGCAAGAAGTTGATATAAGGAGATTTGGTTGGTTGCAGTTTGGCATCTGTTTTCAGCACTGAGGGTATATGAAACTGGTACTTGCAGTTTAAGATGGAATGCAAACCATAACAAAGCATTCAAATGTGAACGTTGTCTCACCTTAAATCGAATATGGGACCCAGTATACTTATAAGGAGATTTGAAAAGGTTCATTAGAGTTAGTAGTTTGAACCCAATCTCCGTAGAACATGACGGTAATATACTATGTATGCACGGGCAGATCTAGAAGGGGCGAATTGCCTCCTGGATGATGAATATAAGCTCGAAATAAGCAGTTTTACATCAAAACGGAATAACAGGTAATAATTTTTCGTTATTCGGGTGCGACGGTAGACCTCTTGGGTTGGCGTCCATAAGCAATGCCCAAGACATGGCATTCCAGGACGTGTAGTTTATCGTAAAACTTTTGTGGAACCGGTAACCAGGCGAGCAATAGGCATAATTTGCTGCATTTTTGTTCGTAGTCTTTATGCATGATATACTGTAAATAAAATAATAATAATACGATACTAAATTTTACAGCACGTACTATTCAAAATGAGCCAACAAAAGTAGGATAACGGTCCTATCTGTTTGTTTCAGTTCAGCTTATACTACGGCATCATTAAAAGAAAACATACAATACCCAAATTCAAACTTTAAAAGGTGAACGGTTTCCCCACTTCCAACACTTAGCACGTGAGCATTATATTAACTACCACGTATAGAGTACTTGAAATACAGAGGTTCCTTTAAACGCTTACAACGACGGCAATGTTTGTATCACTTGTAGGGAACTCTAGTTGGAAGGAGGGCACATAGCTCTATGTAGAATTCTTTGGGGGGGGGGAGGTTCCAATATACTACTATAAGCCACTACGTCTATGTAGTATTGGACGGGTTTTCTGCAGGATCCAAAAAATGTAAGTTATTGTTAAATACTTCCACTTGTACTTTCAGAAAAAAAATGAACTTAGAACTAGACTGTTTTTATAAGACAAAGAGTAAGATCAAATTTTCAAGCTAGATCAATCATTTCCCTGTTAAACAAGTATAATTTTATTGAGAACGTGTACAAATGTATGTTGAATTAGGAACTTTTGTGGGTGTCCGGTTGATCCCCAATGGGTGCGCCCTTTGCTCTATGTATAGCAAAATCAACTGAGCTTGCAAGAGATATATAGTCTTTGGGAGTTACTATGAATTCGATATTGTATGTAATGAAGATATATACTAAGAAAGATTTTTAAGGGTTTTTCGAAAAAGGTTTCAGATTTTCGTTGGTGTTCTTCTGAAAAGTATAATGGTTTTATCAGATTAAGTGTTTTATTTTACGTAGACAAATAACCAGAGTTTGTTCTAGCCATTATCAATCAATTACAATAATAAACATTTACATAGGTTAGGGTAAATTCTCTCAAATCGTCCCTAACACAGTTTTCCATTATTCTCCAAATTTGCTGGCGTGTATCCAATTACATGATTAAAGGAAGAATTAAGTTCCTCTGGAGAACTTACAAAGCTAACAATAACAGTCACAAATTTGTGCTGATCTACCGTTAACACTTTCTAAAAGCAATGACAATTTATTTGGCAGGCTACATTAATGTTCTGTGTAACCTAAAATGAGCCGGGTGTTTGATGAAGAACGTTATTGGTCAAACCCTTTCACAATAGATGTCAGCACGAGCATAAGTTAGTCCTAAATTCAACACGCAAAAGCTTTCGTTGAATTAATTGAAACTTTTCAGCTGACACAGTTCATTGAGACTGTGAAACTATATGAACTTACTTAGCTTATAAGGTAGATTGGGTGAGAATTGAAAAGGGTGGGTACACAGGAGATAGTTCAGTAAATCTTCACCAGATGGCATTATGAGCGTCGTTTCCTGCAGTTGTAGCAGCTGTAGCAAGAGTGTCGTAATTCATTCTTGGCAAAGTGGTCTTTTCTCACTTCCCGTCGAGAACAGTCTCACGGAAGAAGTGGAGGGAAAAGTAAGAGTATCAAACCAGTCTAACGTTTCAGCGGGAGAGATGTCACTGGAAACAATGCGGACACTCAGAACAATGAACTTTCTCCAGATAATAAATGGAAGATATTGGACAAATAATAGAAAAAGAAAATCTACGAAAAGTTACCAAAAGAATATTTGGGCTGAAAAGAAAGAAAATAAGAAAAAGACTTTAAAAATGAAATTGTTGAATAGAGTAGGAAAAAGATTTTCTTATCTCATTAAATTTAATACTAACAATTAATTACTATGGCGTTACCCTATAGAGGTGTTTTCTGCAAATTTTTACTTATTACGTAGAACAGTAAAAGGTCTTTGTATTATATTCATGTATTCACATATCTATCTTATAATCTTGTATTTGTAGATTTTTCTTAGAATTTTGCATACTTTCTTTTATTGTAATTTAGTTCATGTATTCTTTTATTTGCCACTTGTTAAATGGAGCACATAGCTCTGTCAAGGGCATTGAAATAAATAAATAAATAAATAAATAAAAGGATATGATAATCTTGAGACTATTACAAGGGATCTAGTATTTATACATGACATTTTTTTTTTAGGTATTTTCAATATGGTGATACTAACATCTACATGATCCTTCCAATGTTAGCTTCTAGAAATCGTAACTATTCCCAAAGGATGTAACTATTCCCAAGCCAGCCTTCTACAATTTTAAAGAACTCAATATCTTATATATCCCTTTATTCTTAATCCTCACCGTATCATTCTTCTAATTCTTTTACATCTATAATCTTCCTTGAACTCACATTTATATTTCATATCATTACTTTAACAAATAGTTCTTTATATCTTTATAATCTTAGATCATAATACATCTTCAACCAACTGACATAAATCTATATCATATATGTAACTTATTTGCACAGGTTAACTCTCATTTACTTGCTAACCGCAAGTATCATATTTATAAGCACTTTTTGCCCAACACCCAACAATGCTAAATTAAATACTGGAGTGATGGAAAACATGGTTTACAATATTGTTATAGGGAATAGCAACTGGAATTTATAATATTGTGATGTTAGTACAACCATCTGGCCATACGCATATTACTGTAAATGAGACCTCTTGAACTACAGTTGCCAATCTCAGAGAACAAAATGATCAATTTTCGTCTTTAAAATTATCGTAATTCGTTATGCACGTGCTAATTGTAAAACCAAGTATAATGCTACTAATAATATCAATAACATACTATAAACTTACCGAACTCCAAATTGATTTTACTGTCCTCATTATTTTTTAACCTTATTAACACCACTCTGAACAACAACAATATTTCCACTCCTTTTGTAAACGTAACTGAATTTAAAGAATAGATGCAATATTGCTATTTGCCAAATTTTCACTTTGTTATTGATTTATTTTAGCGGAACTTACTTTTAAAAACTCAGTGTCTGTGTTTTATAACTATTTAATGCACATCTACAGTTTATTTGCACACTCAGAAAAATTGCAAAATAAAATAAAATAGACTGTGCGTTCTGAAAATGATCGTATGTTCAATTATTATTGCAAAGGCATTATCCTATATAGCATTAAGCCTTAAATTATCATACCTATATTCAGTGGCGTATTTACGATTTTGTTTCGGGAGGGGCTTTGCTAACTTTTGGGGGGGCTTTTCCAAGAAATGTGAAAATTCTGCAAGATATTTCATTTACTTTACTATACCAAGTAAGATTTCGGGGGGGGGCTTAAGCCCGGAAGCCACCCCCCTAAATACGCCACTGCCTATATTACAAAGAGAACTTTTCAAAGTTCTTCTTCTTATAACAGTACGTAAGTAACTATTACAGAAATTACGATGAAGTAGGAACCAGTTGCATTTCTGCAACAAATGTGAAAGTGTAAAAAATCTTAATCTTCGTAATTCGTAGTTTGCCGAGACACAAAAATCCACTATGACTGCAGTTGAATTTGAATTGCTGTAAATAAGGTACTTTGTATCTTGTTGCAACACCTGCAAAGTCAGACTGTAAAATTATCTACAAGTAATAAAAGATTCCGATGAATTTAAGATATTATTTCGTGTGTACAAATTAAGAACACTATGTACTGTGAAGTTAATCTGTTCTGACTTTTCGTACCGCTTCGTTCCTCCTGTTTGTCTGTTTGATTCCGTATTTTTTCCTATGTTCCAATTTGGCAAACTTTCACTTGTTTTGAATACATCGCACTAGCTTAGGAAACGAGCAGCAAGCTACGACCCTGTGGAATATCAATCGCTAAAACCTTTAAAAGACATTCCGAAACATATGTTGGTGACACGACGGGAAATTATTATACTTCAGCCATTTTATTTTAACTGATAGAAATATGAATTCTAGTTTCGCACGCGGGTTGGTAATATATATTAAGTGAAGAAAGCCGAGAAGAACGTGAAGTAGATGTTGCAAAACTAGATCAAAAGATCAGATTATTTAGAAATATACATATGTATATCCCAAATGTAGAGAAAGCAATGTTGCTCTAGTAAATTAATTTTACGTATAATTTTATAGCTAGCTGTTTACTCGTAACAGCAGAAAAGACAGCCGGAAAGAAATCAGAAGCTAACGACACATGCAGAAAAGGAATCATTTAAATTTAGAAAAGAAATTTCATATGCTATTTTCATGAATTATATAATGAGCAAGATTCTAGTATTTCGATAGCGTACAGCTAAAATGTCATGTCAACGTTTTACATATTACAAGTGACTCAGATAGGGAAAGTTACAAAGTAAGATACACTTTTGCTTAATGGCTGCTTAACTCGCTTTGAAAACTCCTTGTACTCTTGCACGAAGTCGGGCACGTGGTGGCTCAGTGGTAGAGCGTTCACCTCTGGTGCATGGGGTCCCAGGTTCGATTTCAGCTCGCGCCAAGTGAACTTAGCGGTGGACAAACACCGTGTGCGTGTGTTTTCTTCTGGTTTTCCCATTTCCTCCTACTTTCTTTATTCCACTTTTTCAATCATTTCTTATCATCACCGTCTCCTTTAGCTTAACCGGCATAATCGTGGGACGTAAAACTTAAAGCTTTCATTTCATTTCTTACACAAAGTCCAAATTAAATAAAACAAATGTGTGCTTTCTTTGGCCAATTGAGATATTTAGGATCAAAGCATTGCAAAAATATGATCTTTTTAGCAAAGTGGGTGGGCAAGATTTCTTTTAACAAGACTGTACATTATTTGCTTGCAGAGAGGTACGTTTGTAATACTAATACTACTTACGTATCCCTTTCCTAGATAGACAGGGAACATTACCCTAATACTTAACTACAACATCCAGTATTGTCAATTTGAGGAAGAAGTTGCTTAGTCTAGTGGATTTGAGTTCACAAGATCATTTTCTTTTTCGAATTGGCGAGATTTTTTGATTATATCTAACAACGACTTAGCTACTTGTAATTCCAGTGGATTTGTGCTGCATAATCAAGCATTTCGTAGCAGTGTTGATATTTCTTTTTCTTCTTTTTGTTTGTTTTAATCAGAGCAAGCGACGACGAATTGATTCTACTACACTGTGATAACACCTACACAGTCCTCTTTTTTTCCTCTTTCCTCATCCTCTAACGGAGATCAGTACCAATTATATCAGTGTTGTTTATTTTCTACAGTTCCCGTTGGACAGCAAATTAGAGACCTGCACGGGCCGGGCTAGGCCCCCAGGCCTGGCTTGGACGGGCCGACTCTGCTATTTCATTGGGCCGGGCCGGGCTTGGGCTGACCGACACTGATTTCTCTTCAGGTCGGGCCGGGCTGGGGCAGATCAGTTGCAATTCTTATATAATTATTGACTTTCGTTAAACGATAATTGGAATAAAGCCAAACGTTGAAGAAGTGTGTCCGTGAAAAATGTTACAAAGAATGCAATAGCTATTTACAGTTTGTGTTGCTTAGCGGCTCCCTTTCACAATAGAGTATTGCAGGCATTATGCGGTAAATTGAGCACTGACCTTGACTTCACTGAGCTCAAAATATAAAAAGAAGGGGTGGGAATGTTTTGCCTATCGCTAAACAATATTGACATCTTCACTTTATGGTAAAAATCAATTAAGTTAGATTTTTGTCACATGGAATGGAGTTTTTGTTCTCTCGATGACAGGCAAAGTTCTAGGAGGCAATGGTACCATTCGGAAGGCAAGCGTCAGGTTGTGAACCAAAGTTTAGAAAATGTTTCTGAGGGTTAGGTCAAATTTAGTACTAAATTTTGAGAAAGATTCGGAATCGAGCTATTTTTTTTAATTTATCGGGCCGGGGTCGGGCCAAAAACTTTTAAAATTTATCGAGCCCGGGCCGGGCTTGGGCCAAGAATTTTGATAAACTTATCGGGCCGGGCCGGGCTCGGGCCGAATATCTTCAAAACTTTTCGGATACGGACTATCCTTTACCTATCCTTTAGCGATATTTTTATATCAAGGTTATGGCAATATTGATAATACCTAGGAAACCGAGTATCATCTAAATCCCCACCTCTGGCACAGTGCGAAATTCTGAAAAGGAAAACGGCGTTCGACTTTAATCCTTTCGAACCCAGGTCATTTTTGGCGTTTTCCTACATTTTCAGTTAGTGACTTATTGCTCAAAAACTATTTAACCGATTGATAAGGTGAAGACCTTGCTTTTAGAAGAGGGATGTGGCTAGTTTTGGGTGTGTTACATTGCAGTGCTGCCAATGGGAGGGAAATTATTGAGCGAAAAGTAAGGGTAAAAATTTACAAAAAATTCCCTAACCGAATTTCAAGATTTTTTAATAGCTGGAGCCACTGTTACCACATGGGTCCAAGTCACCTAAAAACATTTTTTTTGTTGTTGTTGTTGATAAGGTACAGTGAAAACCTGAAGTCGGTGGCTACCATACAAAGAGAGAAAGAAAAAATGCTCTGTCATCATACACATGAAATTTTGACACTTTTTATGCTCAGAAGCAAAAATCAACAGATATTCCTACAGTTTCCCTATTATCCTATTAAAACCTTTTATGGTGAGTTCTGTAGGAAAAAGAGAAGGCTTTCAGATAGTGGTACGTTTGTTTCATTTGTAGCCAGCAAGAGGGAAATAATAGAGGGGAAAAAGGGAAATTTCTTACATAAAATCGGGAATTAACTTGTTTTGGCCTGGAAACACTGCCACCAGACAGACGAAAACTATCTGGAAATAAACCTTCGTACCCCAATAATATATCCTACAAGTATCGTGGCGATATCTAACAAAGTAAGCCTACCTCAGAAATTCATCAGTTAGCCAGGGGTCGCCGGTTACTAATTGGTACCAAAATGTTCACCTTCCTCTTAGGTATTGATCAACACCAATATGATCTCTCTATGACTTACGGTTACCGAGATATGGCTTCTTAAATCTCCCAAAATCAGAACTATTTTTTAGCCAATATCTCCGGAACGGTAGGTCATGAAGATATGATATTGGTGTTAATCAATATCTAAGAGGATAGTAAACATTTTGGTATCGATATTAACTGGTGGCACTGGCCAACTGGTCACTGGTTTGGCCACTTACTATTTAGTACCAAAATGTTCACCATCCTCTTAGGTATTGATCAACGCCAATATGATCTCTCTATGACTTACTGTTCCCGAGATATGGCTTCTAAAATCACCCAAAATCAGAACTATTTTTTGGCCAATATCTCGGGAACGATAAGAGTGACGCGAAAAATTCCATCACTTTCTCAAATAGTTTTTGATGCTCTATCGAGTGGAGGATTCAACATTGAAAAAAATCGCAAATAACAGACACACACATACACAGGTATACAGAATTTAGTAACGAACTTTTTAAGTTCGTTGAATATGAAATTAATGAAGATAGACTTATACTAGAAAAAAGTGTATACCTATAATGAACAGACAGAAGTAAAATATGATGCTGTACTTGCCGTATTCAATTTACATTATCGTTACTATGTATTAATACACGCAAAACTTACAATGAAAGTATATTATGGTTGTTGTTGTTGTTCTTTATGTGCATATTGTATTTTTTATCATCTTTTTCAGTTTTTCATTGATTCTTACATTAAATATAGTTCAAGCTTAAGCAATCTAATCCAACCTGGCATACTTGGCATGGCGGTAAACTTTCACCTGTTATGTGGGTTTGTGAAACATAACACTGTGCAAGCTTTTGATTCCCGAGAATGAACCATCAAATGTTTCAAAATTAAATTTCCACTTCTTTCTCAGTTGGTAAACTTACATTTGTTTTGTATACATTTATGATTTAGTTTAAGTAACGCATTATTTTCAATTATATTACCTAGTTATTTAATTAATATGTAGCGAATATAATTTTTAAGCCAAGTGTTTTTAAATCAAATAATGGGACTGATTTGTGCATTTACAATTATCATAAGATTTTCTTTTCTTTTTAATGTAACTGTTTTTCGTTTGTATAGCCTATGTGTAATTACCCAAATGTAGTGTTGAAATATTAACGAAATTTGATAATAATTTGATTAAAATTGTATAATCATTATCTAAAGTCAATTTGAGTAAATTATCTATATTGTATTATCTATGAATTTTAATCAAATAAATTAATATGTATATATTATACAGTATTTGAATAAAATAACATTGTCATTCTCTTTCTATTTTTAATTGTATTTTCTATTTTTATTTCAGGTAAGTTTGTACTCATCATTCAATGCGGTTTTCATCCACTTAGACGCTCAGTTTTTCATCATTAATAATAAAGATTATACTCTTTTCATGTTCGTGAGTATTTCTATTTTATTATTTATTATGTATATTCATCTCAGTTTTATTGAATTTAGTTATGTTACAATTATTTCTAACCTATGGAATCATATCATCTTAATTTAGAAAGTTTTGGATTGTTTGGCCGGAGTCGTTGCAATATTTCAATTGTGACGATTACGATCACGAAGGAAGTGTTCTATAATGATCTGGAGACTCCAGTGACAATTGCGACTATCTAATGAAGGACTCAACATGTTGAGATGCCATAATTAAAAATATTGTTATTATTATATCGATTTCTCTCGAACCTTTTTCCATAACTGAGACTTGCAAAATAGCTTGAACCTCGACCAAATGCACACTTATTTAGGCGATATTTAAAACTTCACTTCGTTGTACTTCCCCCCCCCCTTTTAATGATACTTGCTTATCTATTATTATTATTATTATTATTATTATTATTATTATTATTATTATTATTATTATTATTATTATTATTATTATTATTATTATTATATACCGTATATCAGAATTGTAATATCGGTATCATTATGCACCGTCAGTTTCACAAAAGAGTGGACATAAATTCAGATTTTGAGCTTGATTAAAAGCTCACAGGCATTTCAGAAATTACTAGTAACTTGGTACTCTTGAATAATTCTCTTAGTTCTCTCATCCTTCTCTGAAGCATATATAACAGGGGCGCATCGATGGGGGATGGCAGTTCACCGGGTCCGGAAACCCCAAAAACTTCTTATCTCAACATAAATTTGTACACTTTCTCAAGAAAACCATACTTGTTCACCATATGGTTGATGTAGTGTTTACCGTAGTGGAATGGTTGATGTAGCATGAACTTTGATCTTACAATTCATCTATAATCTTTCTCTTGTAAAAATAGTTTAATTTTATCATTTTTTTCTGAAAATATAGGTGGACGTATTCCAGAATCACTTATCGTTTTTTCGGGTAGAGAATAATACCCATTCAATACTACATAGACATAGTATCTTGTAGTACTGAACTTCCCCGCAGAGCTTGAAACTTCCCAACAAAAAATTATGGGTGTGCGCCTGATATACATATACGTGTACTGTCGGTATACATAGTTTACTTCTTTTGATCCCCCTTAGGGTAAGTTCCATTATCATAAACATCAAGTTCATGTTTTCTGCTTCCGACTTGAGGCATAAAATCAAGCATTGAGCCTTCGGATGGGATCTACCGAGCAGTTTATCACTTATCCTTCTATTGCATTATTATTCCACTGGTAGCAGGTCCATTTATCCACTAGAATGTATTCCTTTTCTATCCACTATTGTAGAAAATATTCAAGAATTCTAATTTTCCGCTAGAATTCTGGAAATACATAGATGTCATGCTTGGTGCTCCTGAAGTCAGCGTGAATATTATAACCTTGCGTAAATTGCTTGCTGTGGCTCTTAAATTTGTTGCAAACTCTTAGACGATTCTCTTTGACTATCAATTGATGGCTTGTTCAAGATACTATCATTCGATTTTGTAAGTATAACACACAACAAATATTGTACACATCCAAAAATATTGAGTTGAGCTTTTACTTAGTTTGTGCAACCTGATGACATCAAGCCAGATTTTACTTTATCTAGTTTGCCAGAGAAGAATTACAGTGCTTATTAAATAAATTAAATGTTTCTATTGAACTGACTAACTGTTGCCTCTTCTTTGTTCTCATTATTTATTGGTTTTCTTCTTAACTACAGAATACCTATGATGAATGTTTTTGGGGGTGTCCGGATACTTTTGATATATATAAACTTGATATATCTTGTTTACCTGCAAGTATATAATCCTAATGATTAAGCCTCTGTACAATATAATTAAAAATATCCATTTTTAATATCAGTTGAGGAGCTTTTAGGAAACTAACCCTTGTCAAAACACAATAATTTCGCTGAAGAATGAAAAGAGAACTTTCTCTTGTACACACTATGAGAAACGCTGCAAATCTGTTTATATATATATATATATATGTCTCTGATACCTTCTAAAACATGCACAAACATGTAGCTTCCTATTCATTTTTCTGAAAAAAAAATCTTGGTTCGACAAGGGTTGTTTTTGCTTCAAGTCCTTCGATCGATGTACTACAATTATATTGAGCAAAATAGATAAGGAACCAGGTTTCAAAATTGCCTTCAAGAGAGAACCATGAACAATTTGCCATCCCCGTTTTTTATAACCACCTTTCCCTCTTAATACTTACTGTAACAGTAAGAAAAAAAGGAAAAAATAAGATATACCTAACATATTTTATAAATGATCAGTTTTTAAACTGTTAAATCTTATTTACAAAAGATTATTAAGATTGTGTATAGTTGATATAATACAACAAATCTATAGTACGAAACGTAATAGAAAGAAACTGTAAACTTCAAGAAATCTCCACACAAGAGAACAAATTATTTGATTTCTAGAATTAATTCTCAATAATATGATGGCATCGTTATGTAAAGGTAACCAAGCATGTTCTATCGCTTTTTCACTCACCACTTTTGAACATCGACATGTCTCCTAAGAAGTACTTGAAAGATCAAAAAATCTCCATCAGCATCTACAACCTTCTGGAAACGTTATGGAAGGCCATAGATTCCATCGCAGTAGAACTTGGTAGTCCGTGAAGCGAAGAAAGTATCCAGTGCATTTAGCACCTCTACTAGGGATTTGAACTGGCTCCCTCTAAGGTGATTGTCCAAGGAATGGAACAGCTAATAATCGGACGGTGCAATGTCCAAGCAATATGGTGGATGCCATAGTGTTTCCCATCCAACATGTAGAATGGTGTCCCGGGTCATCCTAGCCACGTAGGACTTAGCGTTGACCTGTAACGGAAGGACCTTTTTGCGATTCAGAAGTTCTGACTCCAGAGTATTGAGTTTTCTTAAACACGGCTCAACTGCTGACAGTACGCAGTTGCAATGATGCTCTGATAAGTTGGTAATAGTTCCAGCTGCACGATACTGCGAGCAGTCCACCAAACACACAGGATGACCTTCTTTTGGCGCAGTGCTGATTTCGGCTGTTTTGGAACTGGTCCATGGGATGCTAACCAATGATGATGCCGCCGCGGAGCTTCGTTCAGGTTTCACTTCTTATCACATGGCAACAACCTGTCCAGAAATGGCTCCTTCCTCAGACGAGACAACAAAGAAACACGGGTATCTGCTCGCTTTACCTTCTGGCCATCGACTCAATTTGTTGTGCTTCCCAAGTTGATGGAGGTGCTGTCGAACGGTTTTTCCACTCACACTGAATTGTAGTCTCAGTTTTTCATATGTCAGGCCACTGTTCGCCCCAATTACTGCCTGAGGATTTTCATTTTGTAGATGTGTTAGTCTTACGGCAAGTAGTGCGTCGTCGAGTGTTTTTTCACCTTCTTTAAACTTGTTCAACCACCACTACACTGTCCGCGTAGTGACGGCACCCTCACCGAAGGCCTGGCATATCTTTAGCCCCGCTACAGTGGCATTTGATCCCAGTTTGAACTCGTGCAGCATACACGCCCTTATGACGCACCGTGGAGGTCCCATTTTCACTCTGTCCTTACGAAGTTCACGGTGTAACTGAACTGCCATAAGCAGGTAGTATAATGAATACACCCACACCAACAACTGACCTTTGCCTTATCTGCATTCGCATTCAACTTACGGTGTGACGGCCAATTGAACACAGACCTCCACAAAAAGCGACAGAACTTTCTTGGTTATCTTTATATCTTTAAAAAAGATAAACAAATTTTTGATGTCTTTAATACATCATTCAGTCTCCTTCATTACTCTGTCATTAACTGATTGAATTTTTATACTCGCTCGGACAACTGCACATTGGAGTGCACAAAAAACCGCGATTCTTACATTTGCATTTCAAACTTACACGCTCAAGTTTCTGAGAGCTACACATGGTAATCTCTAAAGAAGCCTTGGGAATATCTTCGAGTGTTTTCAAAACTGGCTTCAGAATTTGGTCCTCTGAGTACCATCAGGAGCCTTCTAGCCTTAGTAGATCAATCTCACACTTACCAACATTTCCCAAATTGCTGTTTGGTAATGGGATCTGTTTATATGTTGTTTCAGAGCATCACTAGTTGGAGGTAATTTCTCCAGGCTGCATTTTCCTAAACGTAGGAGCCTAGCATCATCAAAGATCTTCGCATTAACTTTGAGGAACTTTGTGAAGAAACAGTTCTGCAGATTTAAAAGCGTTTGCTGATAAAGAAATCTGTCCTAAGGAAAATAAAAGGTCTGAAAACACTCGAATATATTCCCAAAGCTCCTTTAGAGATTACTGTGTGTAACTGTCAGAAAGCTGAGTGGGTAAGTTTGAAATGCAAATGTAAGAATCGACATTTCTTGTGTACTCAAATGTGTAGTTGCCCGAACGAGTGTAAAAATTCAATATCAGTCAATGAATAAAGTGAAGAAGAAGACTGAATGATACATTAAAAACATCACGAATTTCTTTATCTTTTTAGGATATAAGAGTAGCATAAGATTATTGAGAGTTAATTCTAGAAATAAAATAATTTGTTCTCTTGTGTAGAGATTTCTTACGCATACGGTTTCCTTCTATTACGTTTCTTATTATAGATTGATTGTATTATAGGAACTGTACACGATATTAATAATAGGCAAGTGCTTCTTCCGTAAATAAGATTTAACAGTTTAAACGTTGAAAAACGTGTTTGGCAAATTGTTCATGATTCTTTCTCAAAGGCAATTTTGAAATCTGTTTCTTGCTCTATTTCGCTCAGTATCACTGTAGTGCAAAATTCGAAGGACTTGTGTCAAAAACAGCCCTTGTGTGTGTGTGTGTGTGTATAAATCATCATCAGGTCGCTCTACCGTTTGTGGGAAGGTAACTTTTGGGCCGCACCATGATTAGTTTCGCACACGACAGAATCGACAGAATAACGTCTTTCATAACTCAGGCACTATTAGTCCTACACTAATATAAGTATAAATTTTCTGAAAGAGCATAAAATGACTAAAAACTTTTAGAGGAAACATTTTTCCGAATTCCATCTTGTAAAGAACCTATGGCTAAAAAGTGACGTCACGCGCAACCAAAACTGAATAAAAATGAAAATAACAAGAAAACCATTATATTTATCTCAAAAATGCACGAGAATTAAATTATAGAAAAGAATTAGACAAACAAATTGAAAACAGTTTGAGTGCTCTAGCTTCAATGGTTACGGAGTTATAGTGAATAATAGAAACGGCTAAAATTTCGGCTTTCTCCCCCTCCTCTCCCGTGAGGTATTTTTTCTTGCATCCGGCATTTTTGTGATCAGTGATGTGTATATATTCAAAAATATCGGATGCCAAATTGTTACATGATTTGCTCTTGAACTCGAAAAGTAGAGCACTTTTGTCAAGTTGATGCCCAGAGTCCATCATCGGAATTCACCGTAGTAGCTCTATTACGTCGAATGTAGCTTAAGAATCGATAATTCTGCACGAAACTTTCTTTTCCGTGCAACCACGAAAACGTTTTTCATATAACAATCAACTATAGAAGGTGTCTGGGAGAATCGTACGTGATGCCCAAGCTAGACCCATGATTTATCATTTGCGTTAAAAACACCTCGAATCATCCTGGAGATTACAATTAAGAGTGTTATAACAAGGACATAATCCACAATTACCTTTTAAATGTAGGTATTTTTTACATTATACTGAATGTATCATTAGGTATCCTCTAGTGAGCATATAGTGTAACACTTTGTGCATTCAGTACAATGGTTAAATGTTCAAAGAAACTTTCGGGGGTCACTGACAGGGGCGTCATTTAGGGGAAGCAGGAGTGGGCAATTGCCTTCCTCAAGAATTTGAGGAATACATATACTTTAATAGATTGTCTACTAATATACAAAACGTGAAAGTCTATGTCGGTGGTGCTCTTGCCCCCCTCAAGCAAAGTCTGAAATGAAGCTCATGGTCACGGACCCACCTATATCAGAAAATTCTACACTATACCCTAGAAATGACATCAGCCTCAGAAGAATTTCCCCAAATATGTTAAGGAAACACTTACGAAGAAACTTGAACAAACACGCAATGTAATTTATTCAGTTGTTGAACTTCCGATATAAGTTCCTGAAACTTCACGAGTAGAATCCTCCACGTCTACTGTTCCAGTGAAGCGAATCAATCTAGCTCATGCCATACACATACAGAATATGAACTCGCTTATGACAACGAAATATTTTGTGAATTCCTATGTTGCCAAGAAAATATCTTATCATGAATGGAGCATATATAATAACGGTGATATCTCTCATCATCAGAAGAGAGTTTGTGAATAGCTATCGCTCTCAAGAATTTGTCCTTCGATTTTACTTTATTAGTTACCAAAATACTCGCCTACTACTGTTGAGTTCGTCCTAGCAAGAAGAGGTATATTCTTGTGTAATTGAAAGCGTCACCGCGAAAGATAACCAAAAGTAAATTGATGCTGTCTGAGGCTGTTCTAATTTAGCAATCTAGTACTCATCCTACCTACGCGTACTGCGAAAGGACCTACCGCGTATGTTAGTATTCTCCAGTGATACCAACCAAATCAAGCAATGGCTCTCTCAAGACTTCACACTTAGCAAAAATGAACATCAATAACACCACGTTGTTAAGCTCTCCAAGAGTGCTTCCAGATCTTCACTTTGTTTGATTTGTTGTTTGTGTGGACATTCAGCTTAACTATGCAAAAGCAAACAAGTATGTTATAGATATGGGGCCATACGTAATACCTCACGTGAGAATTACTGTGCGACATGTAAGCAGGAAGGACATAGGACAGGCTCAGGCACATGCCCGAAACAACCATACAAGTCCAAGGTAAATAGAATTTCTCAGATCATTACTGATCTCAGCAAGTCCAGCCCTTATGAGAGTCATCACCAGTCTCCACTAACACTGAATGCGTTAACGAGCGACACATCTAGCACACTGCAAGGATTCTTCTTCGATGCCAATTCTACCTATGGAAACTGTTCAACAACTCATCACGGAAGCTCAATGCAATCTAATTCATCATCTTGTACTATGAACTACTTCCATTCTAACAGTCATGGCGTCTCCAACTGAAATTTCACGATTGCACAGGACCATTTTGAGACACGCCAAACGAATATTCCAACAAAAATACACATGCTAATTTCCACACGTGGTAATATACATCTCTCTTTCGAACCGCCATTAACATAAACAAATCTACAAAAAATACTCGAAAAATACAAAATTACAAAATAAATCCATTTAGTTTATTGTAAGTAAATTCTTTGATTTGAAACTAGGACCATTTTCCCCGGAGATCAACCCATTAATCATGATTGTCAATAAAAAGTCAGGTTGTGTTTCGGAACTCACAAGTAGAGGAAACATATTTTTTCCACGGTTTCACCAAGCAACTCATCCTACAAAAGTATAATCTACATATTCACTCTCAGATCAGCCTTCTGCTTCACTTCTGCAAAACTATCAATAATTACTATGGGTAAAGTAGCCAATAATTTCGGCTAGACACCTTTTCCGTCATCTTGGGTGAAGAATTTGACACTCATTCACCCCTTCATTCTTTACATCTTACAGCTTTCTACAAGTGATCATGTTTTTATGAAAAACAAGCCTCAATTGAGTATGGGTTTAATGTGAATTAAGTGTTAAGCATTCTGAATATGTATGTTTGAGTTGTCATTAAAGTGATAGAGAATAAATTGACATATGGTAGGATAATCATTAACCTCTGCACACTTATTTTAGTAAAAACTAAAGTTCTTTAATTGTCCAAGTTATTACTCATCTCCAAACATAAACAGTATGTTTGGAAATTTGATTACCAAACTCTGAGAGGTCATTTCTTATATTAAATAGAACAAAAAGCGGGTCCTTTCTAAGTTATAAACCACCGAAAGTGAGGCATGCAGTATTACATTTGAAAACGTCCAAATTTGAAGTCTATGGAATCTGTCGCAAGCGTTCAAGGATTTACACAAAAATTAGTATTGGCTTTCTCTAAATATTCATGTTTTACAATTCTCTGATACCGGCGAAACGAGTGCTCAACTAGTACTTAAAAGTGTACCCCTATACACTATCTTTCTTTATACAATTTGTTTCATAGTTCCGTAGTTTCAAAGCCAGGATGTTTTAAAGCGTGTTGTTTCGGATTTATAAAGGCATTTTTCGACCACTGCTTTTTAGAACATTTATCTTTCATGTGATGTAAGGCATCATCTTCCGGAGATTGGTCACTAACTGTATGATATTAATCCGCAAGTTCTTCTTCCAGTGGACGTTAATAATGATGTTACCAATTCTGTAGATCAGTGTCCATCAGCTTTTCGATACTCGCGAGATAACAAAAGAAAGGAACAAATGTTGAGGACTGATTTCGGGGAATGAAATGCAAAACTCACTCTATATCATATATCCAATTACGATCAACTTGAGATACCAGAAATTTCACAGTAGTATTTTCAACTCCATGCATCTAAAATCGGCACTGGAGACCCGCAAAGCAGCAAGCATCACATTCTATTAATATCTTTAATTCAAATATTTATTATTAACATACTTTTTGAGTTTTTATTTTTGCCTGAAGTAATAAATGCAAAAATTTCAAATTTTAAAGCCATTCTGGTAACTGTATTTTACCTTTGAGTTAGAAATTTTACATTCATACAACTACCATGTTTGCTCTATTTTCTCTCAGAAAACATTTATATGGACAAAATGTGACATTAGCTGCTGTTTACTTGCCAATATCTCGATTCGTAGATTCAATGTTGAAACTGAATACATAGAACATCAGCGTTCAATCAGATCCTGTATGTTGTCTTAATTCCACAGACAAAACAATAAGTTGTTTCGCACAAATTTGTAGTTAGAAAAGTCACTATCAACTTCAAAACTTTTCTGCTTATTGTTAGTAGATTCTTCACTCACAATAACTGAAATTTATTAGTAGCTAGTATAGCTTCTAAAGTTGAGAGTTAAATCAAAACAAACTTTATGAATGATATAGTATCATATCAAAACCTAAGCTCACTACCTGCAAATGTAAACTAACAGTGGCCAACGGAACTGTGGTTGGAAACCACCGTTGTATGTGGTTGATCATGGTGAAAGCTGAATAATACATGCATGCCACATCTGTAGGCTAATTTCTGGATTCGAAGTAAAATCTTTAATACTCAAAACAACAGTACAACAAGTAGCCCATGGATCTGCAGAATGATGTTCTCTTAAGGAATAAATTATATTTCAAATTTAAACAACACTGGACGAGCGTTCTATATTAATTATTAAAGATTAAGGAGAATGTATATATGAGAATCAAAGATGTACTTCAAACTACGGTATGGCCACATTAGTCGCCAGTCTTTCTTCCTGTTTTGAACTAATTTGGAACAGAACACCTAAAACTCTTTTCTGATATAATTGTTGAGTCGTGAAGTAATCTGAGTAAAGAATGAAATGCTATGGAAATATATAATTTTGAATACATTTTTAAAAATATTCGTCTACATTTATTGATAGTGACTTTTTTTATTTTAAAAAAGTAGGATATTTGTATGCTTTGAAAATTTACTTTTCTTAAGCCATATTCAATGCGTGTAAGCGGAGTTCTTATTAAATTCAGTTTCCTGCAGCAGATATCTACAGCGATAATATCTTCTAAGTTCATTGATGGTGTCAAACCCTTAACATCTTAACGAGTAACGGTGACTAACACTGTCTATATCTCATACTGGAAATAATTTGCGTGATTCTCTTTACTGTCTTTACCAAAGTGAATTTAATATATTCTTAACAGAAGTCGTTTCCATTCTGCTCTAACTTTCGCTCCATTAGTTAATTGATTTAGTAGTAATAAGTACAGAGAGATAACAGAATCATATTTTAAATTAATGTTGAAACACAAGATATACGTTCTCTTCTGTTGAGCCACTATTCAGACAAGTGACTGCTCATGTGTATTCAGTTTGGAAAATCCAATATGCTGTTCACTTTACGGACGAAAAATTTGCAATATTATAATACATAAAGTGTGCTTCTATGTCTTCGAAATAATTGTTTTAGCAAATAAAAATACTCTGAGTAATAAGGGTCCTCTTGATGACAGACCCTACATTGTTTCCTTCTTATTCCAAAGTCTTTTGCTGAAGAGTAAAAGTTATTTGTACAAAAAATGTGGATTTCACAACTGAAAATTTGTGAAGTGAGTCCCTCAAAATTCTACTCAACCAGAAACAACGTACTTAGCGACATTAAGTGAGAAGAAAGAAAATCATAGTTGATTTCTGCCACCCGGTTTTAACGTTGATCTCTACTTAAAAATAGTACTATATAGCAAGAACTTGTTTTCTGCAGCCAATTAAATGTTCCAAAAATATATATATCAACTCTCATTTCTTTGCTTTGCAGAAGTGATAGAAATTTACTACCATTTCCGTGGAGTAGCTGAGACATAGCTTATTATTTTTACTTTATTCTCAAGTTTTAATGAAGTCTGTCTTTGATTATCAAGTAAACTACATATCCAGGGGAACGCCATAGATATTTCGGAAGTGGGGGAACGACGTCCTCACAAATCCTCCCTCACTTTAACCCTTGTATACATCCAAATTTTTGAGTAGTAATGTGCAAATCGAATTTTGTTCGGCATTTATTCCGAAGTTGGGCGTCCGCTTTCGCCACGTTTTTTCGCTGTCATCTCGTTTCCACAATTTCCGCAATTTGTTATTAAGTTCATTAATCCGTGCTCTTCACAAACTTTTAAAAGATTTTGCTCGTTATCAACGTATTGCTTCACAAATGTTCAAACTGTTACTTAATTGCCCTTGTACATTCGCCATGTTGATAACAAATGCTCGTTACACTCCCACAATGCAACTGTTTAGTTAGCTTGCACCAAATAGTTCCCTCCGCTCGCGGTATAGTCCCATGTTTATAACCGCTTATATATAACAAACAAACAGATTTTATCGAAACCCTTATATATTATCAAACACACAAACGATCAAATTATCCATATCTTTCCTGTACATTTTAAAAATTTTGCTGGAAACGGACGCCCAAATTTGGAGCTTAACCCTTTTGTTCTGGTGATATATTTTTAAAGTGATTACGAAATTGGGTGGAAGTGACTAAACTACAATCAGAAATCTTACACATGGGCATCTAACTAGAAAGTATTTGTCCCATATAAGTTTTTAGCATGAAAAAAATTAATGTTGGCTTCTTCTACCACTGAGTGTAGATGGAACGATGAAAATAAGATCGAGAGAGGAAAGGGGCGATGGAAAGTGACTGCTTCTGGGGAATGAAGTGATTTAGCTCTTGAGTTTTCTTTCATGACTGTTTTTATCGAAGCGTCATGCTTGATGTATGTAGAGATTCTCAGTGGACAGGTGTGTTTGCAGAATATCAAGGCGAGGAGAGGAGTGTGGTAGAGAGAAACGTAGATTGGTCGCTGAGGAGCGGGGTTGGTAGAGACATTGCGAACCAACAACAGACAGAAGCACTTGTCCGACTTCCGCCGTCGACATTCTCTCTCTCTCTCTGTTTTCTTTATACCGTGACACATAGAAAAAAATAGAAGGGAACTCTCATCGCTACTCGTGTTTGACATTGTTGCCAGATATACGTAACGAATTACGTCATTTTTTCTTAATGTGGTTACGTATGTTTCGTTCAGAAGGAAAAAAAATGTAGCATTTCAACATAAACAAATAAGTTGTACATTATAAATATCGTCGTCCGCAAATATATATTTAATATAATGTAGTGATATATATATTCTCTATAAACTATCATTTTCTTTTCTGCATAATACATCTTTCATATAATGTTTCTAAAGCTATAAAAATACATCGATGAGTAATCTTTGATAAATTCAGAAAATACCCGATTTCGTATCACACTAATTTCCCTACAGATGCGAATTTAACGATACCCAAAACAAAAACAAAACGAAACAAAAAACACGGTTGGTTTCAGATTCGAAACCGGGTCTCCAGTTTAATGCGTCGATGCGTTAACCACTACGCTAGCACGTCCTCTGCCTGGCGGTCGTGACCAAACATCGATGTCAAGAATGGAAGATCTTAGGCTGCTCAGGAAACAGAACGGTAGAGTAATAGGCCTAATCCGGAGACCCGAATTAAAATCTCAGTCCAATCATAGATATCTTATTTACTCTGAATGTCATTCAATGAGTAAGCCTCAAACTGGACACAAAATTCAGTTGACTTCACAATAGTGTAACGTACGTTTTATGGTTTAGTTGCATTTTATTATTTTTTTTCAATAATTGACTTTTTTAAATTTTACACCTCACGAAACACCGAGGTTATGAAGAACTAGATATACTATCGACGTGATTTCCTACCACGACCGGATCATCATGACCAATAGCTGCATGAATCATCATGCAAAATCAATCCACACATTGTAGGCCAGTATTTATATTATTTTTATCCTAGAGACCATTATAATGTTTTGTCATTTGTCAGTTTACTGTGTGCTACTTTTCTTAACACGTAAATACAAACAAGTAAAGGAGGAGGGGTGCAAAATTTTCTTAGGCCCAGGTGCATAAGTTACTTAAATCCAGGGTAACTTTTGTTTTTTAAAAAGTCCGATTTTCAAGATTCGGTATTACTCTTGATCGTTGAGATTCAAATGCGTAAGGGATAGAGCCACAGTTAAGAATTACTCATGGTTCAATGATGAAAAGATTGTTTAAAAAAAACTTGCGCTCACTTTTATTATACACAGCATGACTAGTTATGTAGGGTTAAGTTCCAAAGTTGGACGTCCGTTTCCAGCAAAATTTTTAAAATTTACGGACAAGATATGGATAATTTGATCGTTTTTGTGCTTGATAATATATAAGAGTCTCAAAAAATCTGTTTATTTGTTATTAAGCGGTTATAAACATGGGACTATACGGCGAGCGGAGGGAACTACTTGGCGTAAGGTAACCGAACAGTTGCATTGTGGGAAAGAAACGAGCATTTTTGTTAACATGGCAAATGTACAAGGGAAATGAAGTAACAGTTTTAACATTTGTGAAGCAATACGTTGATAACGATCAAAATCTTTTAAAAGTTTGTAAAGAGCACGGATTAATGAACCTAATAACAAATTGCTGGAAGTGTGGAAAGGAGATAACAGCGAAAAAAAGTGGCGAAAGCGGACGCCCAACTTCGGAATATATGCCGTTATGTATACAACCAATCACATTAAGTGAAAAATAATATTATGTTTTAGGAATTGCTAGCTTGCAGGCTTCCCAGCTATATTTAGAAAGTTTCATAGATGATTCTGCCCATGTGTTTGTCCTTCCTTCTTTTGACGGCAAACACGGTAAGGAATAGCAAGAAATGATCTTTCGATATGAATTCAACTAGCGAAAAATAGTAGTCATATCTTCCTTTATTGTTGTGGTCCCGCGTAGCATAGTCGCCTACGCTCTCATCTTTAGTCCGAGCGGTCCCGGGTTCGATTCACGGCAGGGACACTCAGTCAAAAAGGTGTAACAGCTTTCTCAGGCCAGCGATCCTGAGTGAGGTTTTTCCTCATTCTCACTAGGCAAATGCCGGGATGGTACCTAACATAATATTCCCAGGCTGCTTCCTTCCTTTCCATTCATTTCTTTATCTCCAGTGTGATTGCCGAGGGACGTCATCCCTCATATGTGTGACTGGTTCATGGCTATAGATGCCGAAAGCCCAGAAATTAAATTCCTAATCCTAATCTTCCTTTATTTCTCTATTAAAAACAGAACTGGTTGTAGTTTACTACTTTCGGTTTCGGTATAGGAAACAATGAAACTTGACCAAAGATGGGTTTTGTATACATTAACTTTCCAAAAGTAATTCTCCGCCCTTATCTGTCATATTAAAACAATAAAAGGGGTAGACTTTACAAGTTTCGATTTCAATATAGCTGAAAGCGTTATGAGAATAATGTTGGAAATGAGTTCTACAATGGACGTTGAACCACATATACCGTATGTATTTAGCTATATAACTATGGCTCAGCGTCCCTCCAAAATTATTCCTGTATTCAAGCCACAAGTGCAAGGTCTGTCTTACTTCTAAAACTGTATGTAAAACCCACTTGTTTAGAAAGTGCGTGTGTGTACTTAATACGAGGAAGGATCAGAAACTAAACTTAAAACACCGATATTTCTGGAGTTTCGTCTGTTATAGGAGAATGAGGAGTGTGCGGTAATTGTAATAAATGGAGTTGTCAACTGTGCAGAGTTTCAGCCAACCGCCACCTAGGGCGCTAGTTGTAGGTGAAAACAAATGGCGACTCGTTTGGAAAACTTGTCTTGCGGAGAAGTGAAAATGAAATGAAGTCTTTAAGTTTTACGTCCCGCGGTTATGCCGGTTAGGCTAAAGGAGACGGTGATGATGAGTAATGAATGAAATGGTGGAATGAAGAAAGTGGGAGGAAACGGGAGAAGCCCGAGTAAACCCACGCACACGGTGTTTATCCACCACAAAATTCACTTGGCGGGGCCTTGGATCGAACCCGGGACCCCAAGCACCAGAGGTGAACGCTCTACCACTGAGCCACCGCGGTCCCTCTCGCGGAGAAGTGTGCTCAGTTATTTGATTACTGTAGGTGAAACATGTAACCGCGGCTGAAATTCACCGCAGCTGGTAGAGATTTACAGCAGAGACTATAATGTCTCGTCAGGATATCGCAGAATGGTGTCGAAAGTTTGCAGCTGGTAGAGAAAACGTCACTGACGAAGAGTGCGGTAGCCAACCCAGCACGACATCAACAGATTTGAACACTTTGGGACATCATCGACCATCTTCCCTACAGCCCGACCTCGCTCGAGGGACTTTCACCTGCTCTCGCACCTAAAGGAGCACCTAGGAGGCCGGTGCTTTGCTTCAGACGAGGAGGTGAAACACTTTGTGACAACATTGCTGAACACGCAAACTCATCCTACGATGGGACCAATATGGGGACTATGCCAGAAAAATAACCTAATATCTGTACTATCTCCTGGCTTTGTAACTTTACTATCTGATCACCTCTAGTGAATAAGTAAATATACGGTATTGTAATCATCTTTCAATCAATCTTACAATCATCTCGAGATCTTAGTTTTGAAGCCAGCCTAATTATATTGAACTTCAATACTAATAAATTTAAACTTAGTTGATTCCTGTGAAATGACTCCATATAACAAAGAATTAAGGCAATTGAATAAAAATCAAGTTTTGAATACATTATTTACGACTATTCATATACAAACAGCAGAAGACATATTCTTTGTAAGCGCTGTAGTTATTTGAAGAGTTGCATAAACGTGTGTTTAGAAAACAATAAAATTTGGAGGTTTAGTTTACGATATTATAAATTTGAAAGTAACTATGTTTGACACTCTTAATCTCTTGAACTACCCACCGATCTCGATCAAACTTTCAACATAGATGAGGTTCGGGCTTGGGAATTTTTTTATCATTTTGCTTTGACGGTCTCACGTACGGTAGGGAGAGAGGGAGATATTTAAAAATTGATCGAAAATGACCGATGTTAGTGTTGAATCCATAGTTTTCGGGATTGCTGAGAAGAACAGTAATACTTCCGATTCTGTTTAAATCCAAATTCAGTCCCATTAGTGTTTTATGTCCAAAATGAAACGTATCCCTGTACGAAGAACGAGTATTCTACTAGTATCTTATAAAATGAGAACTGTGACTAGATAATCCTCATAAATACAATTTTTCACATATCTATATATTAATAGCGGTATCTGTGAACAAAAAAAAATTAGATCTAAATTGAAAGTGACTATGTTTGTAACTCTTAATCTCTTCAACCACTCTACCGATCTCTATCAAATTTTTTACGTAGATGCAGTTCTAGCCTGGGAGTGCTTTTAGCCATTCACTTTGACGGTAGAGCTTAGGAGAGGGGAAGGAGGGGGAATTGTAAAAGAAATAAATAAAACTTAATAATTCTTGAACTAGACGATCAACCTCGATCAATTTTTTTTAAACATAAATGACGTCCGTGCCTCGGATGGAGTTTATCATTTCACTTTGACGGAACAACGCAGGGGATGAAGAGGAGGGAGAGATATACAAAAATCAATAAATATAAAAATAAAAGTGACCATGTTCGTGAGTTAATAACTCTTGAACCACTCGATCGATCTTAATCAAGTTTTTAACATAGATGAAGTTCGAACCTAGGAAGTTTTTTATTATTTTATTTTGATGGTAGAAGTTAAGGGGGAGAGGAGGAGAGTAAACATATGAAAATGAATTAAACTTAATAACTCTTGAACCACCCGACCGATCTCGATCAAACTTTCAACATAGATAAGGTTCAAACCTGGGATGTTTTCATCATTTTACTTTGACGACACAATGTAGGGGAGGGAAAGGGGGCGTTTATGTAAAAAAAATAAATAAATAAAATTTTCAACATACATGATATTCGGGATTGGGATAATTTTTATCATTTAACTGATCTCGATCAAATTTTCAACATACCATGACATTCGGGCCTTGAATGTTTTTTTATCATTTAACTTTGACGATGCAACTTAGGGAAGGAGGAGGAGGAGATGATCAAATTTTCAACTATCTGACTGATCTCGATCAAATTTTCATAAACCTAGATGAAGGTCGAATCTGAAATGGTTTTTGTCATATCACTTTGACGTGTAACTTGAGGGAGAGAGACATTTGGAAATGATCGAAAATGACCAACATTAGTGTCGAATCTATAGTTTTGGGGTCGCTGAGGTGAACAGTGACACTTCTGTTTTTGGGATCGCTGAGATGAACAATGATACTTCCAATGCCGTGCACCGCAACATAGAGAGGGGAGAGGGATATATAAAAATCATCGAAAATGGCTAATATCGAAGAGTGCTTTAGTAATAGTAAAAATGGAACATATTACTATTTTTCCTTAATTTAACCCAACAAAATCGGGGTGCGTCTTGGATTCGAGGACGTCTTAAATTGGAGTAATTGTCGAGAAATTGTTACTTAAAGATATTATTAACGTGTTATTAAAACTACTTTGCTAGCCATAAATATGTTTAATTTGGTATCATATTCAATCATTCAGACAACGATAGTGTCCTGTGCTTGCGCAGAACGTGCCGATTTGCTAGTTACATGTTAATAGAGTTGAGATATAGATTTATTCTGCGTTTGTAACCGACATTTTGATTTCTTAGTACACAGATGTGTTACTTCTTGAATTTAAATAGTTCTTCATTTACCTTTCGACACTACATCAATGTCAAAAATGCACATTTTTTTTCTTACAGGATATTGAACCAAAATTACTGTGCTTTTCCCTTAGTCACCAGGGACTGCGTCAACCTGATTCCATTCGTAAAGTGGAAGGATCGCTATAGGCTTAGACATTGATAAATCACCTACAATTTCTTTATATGTTTTGCTTTTTGTTTTTGATCTACACAATCAGAAATATTAACACTAAAATAATGGAAATGTGAGAACATATAGTGGTCAAAATTTGTCTTAACGTCTAAAGTAATTCACAAAATATATCTTTTATATAAAGGCAGTAGAAGAAACTGGATTAAGACTAGCCCGAGCGAACTGCAATTTCTTTTAAATAAGCTAACTTATAATAACATTTTTAGATTGGAATCACATATATTTTCCATAATGTATAATTCAGAAGATATTTGTATTGTAATGAGACGAAACAAATACGCGTACAAAAACTTAAGACTAATTATCTTCTAAATACAGTGAATTCAAAGTATTGTATATTTCTGTAAGTTTATATGTGATAAAATTATTTTTTTCTGAATTTTTTTTAAATAACGGTATGTTATACTGTTGTTCTTATAATAGTTTTAAACATGCACTGGACAACGAATCAGCTTCTGTTTGAATTAAGAGAATATGCTTCTCTTAAGTCTATAGTATTTATGTCACAGTAGATACGTACATTTATTCAGTTGAAAATTTGTTAATTCCAGTTGACAAGTTTGTTGTGCGAACGAAAAGGCTTCAATGATCACACTACACCAGACGTTGATCTTGGGCGAGTTTCTGGTATATTCGTGAATGACATATGGTCGTTCACACCTTCTATATGCGAAAATATTCTCTATTAACACACTGGAAGGTAGGAAGGTAGTTTTATCAGAGATAAAGATACTAGATAAAAATCGATTACGTCATTCCTGATTCAACTCCCTAAAACATGTTCTCAGTAAATTCAGGTCTTGTCATGGCTTTTTGGATTCACTTCCTACAAGATAGAAATGTGTACTCATTTAACTGTAACCTCAGTTCATTGGTAAAGCGTTTATATATGGTGCATGGAGTCTATGATTCTATCTTAACTCGTGGAAAGTGGATTTTATAGTGAAAAACACAAGGTGCATGGGCCTTTTCTGGGTTTTCCTGTTTCCTCTCACTTTTTAATTCCACTATTTAATTTATTCTCAATGTCACCTTTAGCCTACACTTCATAACCGTGTGACGTATAACTGCAATATTTCATTTTCTGCAACCGTAACATTTTCCAAATCATGTTATAGACTGTCGTGGGTGAAATACCTAATAGGGTACTGCAACGTGCTATTAACGTTTGTGAACTGCGCACGCAGACTATGTTACTGTTTCCAAAGTCACTTCTCATATACGTTCGGCAGAATATTGTTTCGCCACGTTGTCTGTTCCCTCGAATTGTAATAATCACTCCTACGTTGATAATATGTAGTGGTTGTTTGTGATACTTGTGTCTAAACTGGGGCTGCGGTGGCTCAATGGTAGAGCGTTCACCTCTGGTGCTTGGGGTCCCGGGTTCGATCCCAGCCCCGCCAAGTGAACTTTGTGGTGGACAAACACCGTGTGCGTGGGTTTTCTCCGGGTTCTCCCGTTTTCTCCCACTTTCTTCATTCCACCATTTCATTCATTACTCATCATCACCGTCTCCTTTAGCCTAACCGTCATAATCGTGGGACGTGAAACTCAAAGATTTCATTTTTTCATTTTTCGTGTTTAAACTGTCTTTGGACTATAATCACTGATTTGTGTTTCACCAACCATGAAGAACGCGGCTTTTACCTGCACGGCTGTCATTACTCTTGTTCACGAATACACTTACGGTACACTAAAGTCACGCAGTACCACGTGAAGTTGATACTTAATTCCTTGATGATAATGAATCAATAGTAGGTCAATTTCGTAACCATTTCAGCCTCGTCATTTAATCTTTTGTGAATGTCTAAGCTTCCAGTTCCACTCGCTTTTGGAAAGTCACCGCACCGCCCCCTTGCAAGCCGTTCATGACAGGACGACAAGCTATTTGAGTTACTAAATGGAACAGTGCATCATTGAGCCACCAAAGTGCCATTTTTCCTTGCAGAGTAGCCCGAACCACACCATTCTTTCTGGAAAACTATGTATATTGCAATGAAAAATGCACTGTTCTCCAGAGAAAATCATTAGTCATATTGAGGCCACGATTAACAACCCGAAATAACGCGCCAAGTGGCAGAGAGAACGCGCTGCAGCTACTGATCGCAGCTAGAGGCAGGTTTAGACAACAAACTGCTATTTACTTCATTTCGCTATGACCGACAGTTGTCGAGCTACAACCACTGAAGTGAGCATGTCCACAAGCTGTTCGTCGGATTAATGATACAGTGGCAATGAAAGAGCTTGAAGAATAATACGTGTGTGAAATTTTGCTACAAACTTGGCAAAACATCTAAAAAAAAAAAAATAAATAAATAAATTCAATTGCTTTTCACATTCAGAGTCTCCTTGTTTAAAGAAAGTACACATCAGTCGGTCAAAAACCAAGGTGATATTTCTTGTATTTTTTGATTGGAAAGGCATTGACCATCATAAATTTGTATCACATGGTCATATGGTAAACAAATAGTTTTACCAGCACATTTTAGCGTAGTGTGTGCGCAGGAAGAGGCCTGAATTGGGGGAAAACCAGATTTGGATGGTGCACCGTGTCAATGAACCTATTCACGCTTCGCTCCTCATCAGCCGTCATCTGACAAAACATAAAACTCCCGTTGTGTTTATCCATCCTATTCTCCGGACCTAGCCGTAACAGACCTTTTCCTGTTTCTCAAACTTAAAATCAGTTTGAAAGGCATCGTTTCCAAACTATAGAGGAGATTCAGGACGATGCGTTATGAGATCTGCGCACCATCCTGGAAAGTGCGTTTCAGGAAGCTTTCCAAAAATGAAAGAAACGTTGGGAACAATCTATTTCCAGTAGATGCAACTACTTTGAAGGGGACAGTGCTTAAAATGTTGTACAATGAGCAATAAAGATGTTATATTAAATGTTCAGTTTCTTTTGAACTTACCTTGTATTAAACAGACAAAATAAATTTCTAGCTAGAATGTCTTGAAAGCAGGAAACAAACTTACTTGGAGCTTTTGAAAATATATTTTGCTCTTATATAACACCGATGTTGCGAAGTACCAAGAGCTGCTATACTCGAGGAGTTTGAAACACACCCGAGGTTCGAATCCATTGTATTTGGCAGGTGCATAGATTATCATGCAAGATCAAACCTCACTCCACCACACTATCTTATGTCCAAGATACCTTAATTACAGCCAGAAACAAGAAACTAACGCCGGCAAACAACTTACTTTAGTATTATGATAATAGGAACATTATTACTTGCACGCATACATTTTAATCACGCTCGACCCTAGCCATAGGAGCTAAATACACGGTTCTGATTGGTTGAAGCTGTCCGTTTCCCGCCATGTAGCATATATATAGCACACGCTCAAACGCTTGTTGCTGTCGGTCCTCTTTGCCGAGCGTGCTCGCGAACGGCCTAGTAATGAAAATCACTTTTGGCGTAAGGTCAATCCCAGCTCAAGGAAAGATTTTTTTATTTTTTTTCTAATTTTCGTAACACTTTTATCATTAAAATAAGATAAAATATCATTAAAATAATTTTCATAACACTTTTATCATTAAAATAAGATAAAATATCATTAAAATAATTTTCATAACACTTTTATCATTAAAATAAGATAAAATATCATTAAAATAATTTTCATAACACTTTTATCATTAAAATAAGATAAAATATCAATAAAATAATTTTCATAACACTTTTATCATTACTCATTTGTTCTTGTACGTAATATCCAATGCATAAAAGGGGATTTACGTACGTTACGAAACATAGCTAAGCAAGTGTCAGCGATCGAAGTGTGTTAGAAGCCCCGCAGGGCTCGTTTTGTTCCACCTTTACCCCATGAAAATACCACGTGATATTACGTCACACTCAGATGGTCCAACTTCGAACCTCACCCACTTCCTTGTAATCAAAATGCATTTTTTTAGGGCAGCACGTGAAAAAAAAATACACCTCACGTTCTTACGAAATATAACCCGAACATAATTATCTTTTTATCAACACACAAAGAGAAAATTTTCTTCTATTACTATAATACGCGATATATACACAAGAAGATTTGGACAATCGCAAGCTGCGACCAATCAAAGATGTGTATTTAGTTCCTATGGCTAGGGTCGAATTTGAAAAAAAAAAATGCTATTTGGACTCTAAATATCCTACAGAGTACATTAAATACTGGAAGTTAAACGCACAGTTCTACGAGGAGAAATTATCTTTTTATGAAAATGTTTCAAGAGAGAAGTTTGTATTTTTTTCTTTGGTGGTAATATTTATTTATATTTTGGTGTGGTTTGTTTGGCATCAGGAATGTCTTCCTTCCTCCAACTTGTCTCGTCCATCATTTATAATACACGTTCTCATGTGAATGATCTCCTCTTCATATCATCATCCTACTTCCTCCAGTGACGTTGGTTGTCTCGTCTGGTTATTTTCAAACATGGGGGGAAAAATAAATGAATAATAATAATAGTAATAGTAAAAAAGAATTGTTGTTCTAAAATGTACGTATATAAAATGTATACGGACAACAAATTCTCGCTGCCTCATTACACTATGTTCAAATGATGATGAACGCGCTTCCGCCTGCTCATCACTTCCGTATCTCCATTTCTCTCTCTCTTTCTGTATCTCTGTGTAGCTGCATTTGAGAGTAGTAGTTGAAATTTTATGTGCAGTTGTAGTGTCTTGTTTGTTTGTTTGTTTTGTGTCACAATATAAACTTTCAATCGGAACTTCAGCACAGAGATATTCTTGATCTGTAAACCAATCTATGGTTGTAAAATGAACTTGGCATTGAGCAAGTTTCGTCACTCTTTAATGCATTTGATTTTCAAACTTCACCAAAACTATGTGGCTAATATGTATGTATATGTATGTGGGTACTCTACTCGAAGGTAGTTTTTTTTAGATAGCAGAATAGGCTGAGTCAGCAGATCAGTGGGAGAAGGGTGCTCCTTCAATGCTCATGTGGGGCACAGAAAGTATTTTATGAATATGTATTTGTTATTGTTATATGTATCATTATGTGTATTTTTATTGTTATACGTCTTTTTTTATGAATATACAATATTTGTCATAATTTGAACTCAATTTGTCTTAAAATCGTCATATATGCCTACTCAGATCGTTGTCTGTAACCACACATATCTGAATTCCCCCCCCCCCCCCCCCGAAAGGTTACAGAGAAATCAGCGCGCTTGGAAGTGGAGAGTTTGCTTTGGGGGTTCAAAAGTAGAGATGATTTCAGTGGGTGGCGCAGCGTGAATTTCACTTCAAGGTACATCAATCATCATGCTCCAAGTGGATTATAAGTATTTTCGTAATATTTTTTTTCACCTCGCGTGTATTGAAGTCCCCCATCCGGAAAAAAATTGATATATCTACTGTTTCAGAACATACAAAAAAAATTAAAAGATTTGAAGCTAGGAAGTATAATTTAACAATTAGAATTAGGAATACATTTTCCTTTACCTCCTCTACAAATCAAAATAATACCCTTGTACTTATATATACGCAACGGAGTGTTTCTAATTTGAGTATCAAGGGTACACAAGAAAATATTCGAATTATCCAAAATTCGAAATATCCAAAAACATGCATTTTTAAATACTTAAAATCAAGCAAAAAAAATTACTGTAAATTAAAAAAAATAATAGTATGCAGTAAGTACATTTTATCTAATAACATTTAGTTCAAATCCACTAAATCATTTTACATTCAATAATTTGGGAAATTTCATATGGGTTTAACAGCACACACTGTTTCGTTACATCATAGCCTATCTCGTCTTCATCTTCTTTAATATAAAATCAGATCGATTGTATTTGTGTGCCAATCTTCCATACGGCTGCAACTGGATTATAACTGAAAATTTGATTTAAAATTATTTGACTTAACATTATTTGTTAAATCAAAATATCTGATTTAACATTATCTGTTTAAATTTAATTTACCAATATAATCTGAATTTCTTAAATTTTGTTGATTTGTCGTCCCGGTGCTCCCTTTGGTCACGGCGCCCCGTGCAAACGTCGCGGTCGCTCCGCCCACGTGACGTCCCTGTTTTGTCATGAGTTACGTAAGCCGCCATCACCTCGTCTAATGTTCCTAACGACACGTCTACCACACCTGTCGCCTTGTATTTTTCCAGCGAAAGGTTAGAATCGAAGTAAACAAACTCACTCTACAAACTACAAGTACATACAGTATATGTAAAGAAAACCATAACTATTAGTGACTTATACACAGTAAGTAAATCAATTAGCGTTATTAATAAGTGAATTATGTAAAAATTTTCAAAAGGAATTCGGACAATTTACTGCAAATTGTTGAACGCACAAATCCATCTAGCACGCTTACAGCTTGAGATCATTTCGCAGTCTTTATTTTATTTCATTTCTGTTTTTACTCTTTTATTTACTCTTTTACCTTTTAGCCGGAATAAACAACTTACAATTAAAAGAGACATCTTATATTCTTCTACGAAAATGTTCTACTGCTGTTGCGAGAATATTGCCAATTTCCCTAATTCAGCAAACTTTTAATATTTCTCTTTGTTTTCTTTCATAAAGCGGAAATCACCCGTCTCTGTTTTATCCGTCAAAATACTTGTCCATTGTGTCATCATTGTAATAACTTTTTGATACACACACAAATACGCATTTACATATAAATTGTGAAATATCGCGAAGCCTTTACACAAGATTTTCTCTGTTAAACGGATTTTACAATATAGAAACTAAATTTTTATATACAATAAACTATTTACTAACCGAATTGATTGTTCACTGTCTTCTTTTGTTTTTGCGACGATAAACTACGGCATTAAAAATATTACATCTATAGAATAAGTTATGCAACTGTGACAAAATATTGTTTTTAAAAAATCTTAAAGAGGTGTTTTAACACGAAAACGCAGTTGACCATTTTTTTTGGGACAGAAGTAAATGAAAACACTTAAACACTTGCACAAGTAGAAAAATAGGTACCTCATAATTATACGTGTAAATTAGGTACATGTAGGTACTGAGAATAATATTTCTTCGAAAGCATTTCCATGTTGATTTGTACTCTTTTTCGGTCATTTTGAGGGTTATCTGAGGTTGCTGTTCCACCCAATTCCGCGGATAATCCGGAATCTACTGTATTAGAGAATAAGTTCTAACTGACTGACTGACATATCAACTCCTAGGCAAAAGTGCTATAGGTAATAAATTGAAATTAAGTGGGAACATTTTCTTCTACATTTGCATCATACTAATTCTTTCATAATCATATACTTTCATTAATTATTCGTCTTCTTTATCTTAAATAACAGAATCGTGTTGTGTTAAATTAAAGATTCCATTTCGTCTAAATTTCTGTTTTTATCTTTTCTTCGGAGACAAAATGACAAAACACATATCTGAAGTTGCATTTACAGATAAACCTATATGGTTAAGAACTATAGCGAGAGATTGGGAAGTACTGGTGACAAAGAACGGAAAAATTTTTGCCCCTCTCCTGTTATTACACTCGCTGGTTTCCACTTTTACTCTGTTTGCCTCTGTTCGTTCCAGAGGATTGATTTCAGCAGAAATAGGACGTTGAAACGAAAAAAAAAAAAAAATATCACAACAATCTGCTGGCACGTAACAACTGCAATTTGCAAGTGGCATATTCGCATTATATAATATTTCAAACAATTATATATTTGCATTTTAGCCCCTTCCTGACTGTCCGGACTTTTAAGTCCCATTTTCTTTTCTCCTACATTATTTCTCCTGTGTGCGTTATGATGTCGAAGCCTATCTGCCTGACGGGACTCCTGAGTCCCCTTTCCCTCACCATTGTTGATCAACAACATAAGCAAATTTTTTTTATATAGTCGAATGTACTCCCAGTTTACTATAATTTACTATATCAAATTATAGTAAGATAAATATAATTAGTCGGAAAAGGGTTAAGTCATTATTTTAATTGCAACTGTTGAATCTAGCTAGAGATAAAGTAATTAGTAACTTCGATACTTATGCAGCCTTTCTGTGTATGTGATGTAGGCATAAAGTTATAAAGTTAGTTGGTTATTTCAAATGATAAAGTACTTTTACTCTTATAGGAATATATCTATTACATATCTATTACATATTAGATATATAGAGTGTATTAGTCTTGATAGTTCCATGTTTTATTGCAACTATTTTTAGTTTACTTTACAAGAATTGCGTGACATAACGCATCAAGGTAGCAACAATAGTCTGAATTCAATGCAAAGAAGTCTACTCACAGCCGTGTATTTTTATGTACTTCGACTCAAACCTTTCGCTGGACCAGGTATAAGTACTTTCGTGCTAACTAACTGCACTTCGGCTTCTTTGAAACTCAGAGAGGTCTGTGTGTCACCATAGTCTGACAACTTTCACTCACACTTACGTTCTAGCGATCTCATTACTATACACGGTCACCTTAGATATCACTAATATTGGGAATTCAATGTGCATGAATCTTCAGTATTATTACACCTCATGCATCTTACTTGTTGCAAACTTGAGATGTTTCCATTATTTCAAGATCAATCTGTATATATTATTTTCAAAGTACTTGCCTTTAATCTGTTGAAACTAAAGGAAAATTCTACAAAATTCTCCATATGCCAGATAATGGTGGCCAGTCATTTATTGCTTTAGAACAGGAGAAGGTGAAAATCACTGGTTATAGGTTAGGGTTGTAGAAGGGGTACTCTAGGAGTTCCAAGCGTAATATCAGTGGTTGAAGTACGAGTACTGGGTTTACCGCTGTGTCCAGGGTTGTCATTATCATTAATGGTCGTCTTTCTTTGAAGGCACGGCATCACTTCACTACATGTTGCTTTGAAATTTAGCCCTCCCCACACGAATCGCACTACTAGCCTCACTTGTACTGTTGACCAATTTTCAGTCGAGTCATCATTTTTAATGTCCGATTCTTGGGTGTACATGATCAGAATCCGAAGTCTTCAAACCTGCACCAAGACAGACAAATTATTAATCTTCAAATGAATTTTCGTTAAGTTACAGTGGATAACATAAAAGTGTTATGCTTTGTAACCTTCTTTTTCGATCATCCCTCGTATATACAGATTGCATTAAGAGACATAATATACTGGTTTATGAAGTGCTTAAATTAGTATATATTGGTAGATATGTAGTATATGCAATGTATGAAGATAGGCAGTAAATCATTGTATTCAGAATGTAATGATCCGAAGGACTTATCAAAAACTTTACGTCAGAGATGTTACAAAGATTAAGGAATAATGCAAAGTGATGTAGAAATACGGAAATTGTATATTAGTATTAAGCCTAGGTTCTATAAGTACTTTTGTGTCATCCTAAGTGAAGGAAGGCATATCGGTAAAAAAAAGCAAAGAAAAAAAAATGAAAAGAAAAAAGAAAAAGAAAAATATATCACTAGAAGTGAATACAAGAAAGCTTCATGCAGCTTCAAAGCAGTATTCAAGAACTATTACGTTAGAGCGTTCACTTCTGATGTGTGGGATCCCTGGTTCGATCCAAGCTAGTGCTAAGTGAGCTTTGTGGTGGACAAACACCGTATACGTGGGTTAGGTAAGCTTTATCTTTTACCTTGTATGATAAAATATAATTTTTTTACTGATGTGACTTCCTGTCACTGGTCATTACTAGTAGATGTTTACATCGCCTCCAATTCTTTTTCATTAGCCTTATACTACCAAATTCTTATCATTACAAATATAATGTATGTCAGCGTTGCTGGTAATCAAATGATTTTAGAGAGGGGTCAAAAGGAAGGGGGACGCATGGCATCACGCTGTTCCCCGTGCCTATCTTTGCCCATTGTAATCTTTTAGGAAGTACAGGGGCGCTATAGATATTTTCTGGAAGTGGAGGAATGGCGTCCATCCGCTTTCCGCCCCACTTTTACCCCCTGATTCTAGATACAACTAGCTAGTGTGGCGGCTCATAAGGTTACTTCAGTGAAGAGCCACCACTGATCTGTTATATAATAGTGTAATTTTTGTATTCAGTATATAAATAAACAAATATTCTACTCGAACAGATCAACAGGTATCAACTGCATCAGTTTAGCAAGGAACAACTTAACTTTTTAGTGCTATAAACAAATTGTTTTTCTCAAAACCTAAGGATAAGAATTTAACCTCAAGTACGTAATTTTATTTAGCTCTATATTATCTATTAATATGTTATATATTTTGATACGGTACCGTAGTATTCTAGTTAAATAAAAACTTAAAATTTAAGGGTGGATCAATATCTTGGGCTTAATTTTATTAATAATTGTAACCAGAGATGAACATTTTTCCTAATCCTCACTCACACTCACATGCAATCGACTCCCTCACACTCACACTCACTCACCCTCACACTCAAAAAAATTTTGTTGCCCTACCCTCACTCACACTCATCCCCATACTCATCTACTAAAATGAGGTTGAGTGAGGGTGAGGGTGGCCCTCTTGAGGGTAAATTGAGTGAGGGTGCCCATCTCTGTTTTACACTATCGTCACGCTAGTGTAGTAATGAATAACTTGATGAACGTACATATTCAGTATCAATTTCATCTCAATAGATCGCAGGATTATTGGATAACATCATCTTTGAAATTTACAACAAATATACATATATTTCGGAAATTACGCATGAGATTTTATGCTTATCCACATCATTTTGTTGAGCCCAATGAGGTGTATCGAATGTTTCATCTTTGGGCTCTTTCTTGTTGAACGCTAATGATACCGTAGAATTATACATTTACATTTATTAGAGACTGCGGTGGCTCAGTGGTAGAGCATTTACCTCTGATGCGTAGGATCCCTGGTTCGATCCTAGCTCTGCCAAGTAAGCTTTCTTATGGACAAACACCGTGTACGTGGGTTTTTGCGAGGTTCTTCCATTTGCTCCCACTTTCTTCATTGCACCATTCCATTCATTTCTCATTGTCACCGTCTCCCTTAGCCTCGATACATAATCATGGGACGTTGAACTAAATATTTCATTTCATTTGCATTTATTAGTACTATCTTTCTTACTTGCAGAAAATACGGATGAAATGTTTAACTAAAAGTTTCGATTCATTTCAAAAACTGCTTAGGTTTTTTTCTTTATTAAGTATTTTAAGACATCTTATTTTCGGAATAATATATCGGATTATAGTAATGTAATTGCGTTTATGTTGAAGACAATTGTGTAAAACTTACGGTGAGTATACCCTATGCCCCATACAGTTTCAGTACTTATGAAGTCCCTAACACCACATTGCTTCACGTTTCCCCCTTCATTCGGGTTGAGAGCTTCGAATGGTAAAAATGCATCAATCTTTTAGGAAAGTATATATCGAGTCGCGTTTGGAACTGACAAGGTGGCATTATTATCGATATGTAGAGGTCGGAAATTGGTGCAATGCACCATGGGAATTCTTCCTCTCTCTCTTTCAGTTGCTCTGTTTGTTTCTTTCTAATCTTTTTTTATACTAGAGAACGTAAACGCGAACGGATCTGTTTTTCTCCCTGTTATTTTTTAAACAAATATGAGTGAGTAGAGACTAATTTCAACAGATCCCTTATGAACCGTACTTGGCGATTACAGTTTGGTATCCACAATAATCCATGACGGACAGGCAGCCTGTACTGCTGTATTTTCAAGTGTCAAAATTGACATGGAGCATTTGACATCAATTTCGTCACATGTCAACCTATAACACATATATATAGACGTATTTTTACTTAATCTGTTACCGAGATCCTGTCCGAAAACAAATATATATTTTGTTTTCATTTTTTAATTTGTAGAAATGTATATTACCTCTATGAATGTCATTATTAATTTATATATAATAGTTAGTACAAATTGTAACACATCTGCTTACGTACGGTAGTCTATTAAGCCTACGTACAGAAAGATGAGTTAAAAATTATCCACACTTTTATTAGAATAAGAATTTTCATGGATGTGACTTTAGTATCATGTCACAACTCAGGTATTATGTCAAGACAGAATATAAATTTTATTTTCTGTCATTCAATACTTTTAATTTCTTGAAAATAATCTAAAATTTAATAAAAAGTTTTCGTGGTGGACATAAAGTACCCTCCTTTGGTATGGCATGCGTGAGGATATTAAATATCCTTCCTTGTCAACTGAACTGTTCAACTTCTGTTCACAGTTGGAGACAGTGGCGTATTTAGGGGCGGGCTTCCGGGGTTAAGTCCCCCCCGAAATCTTACTTACTATAGTAAAGTATATGAAATATCTTGCAGAATTTTCACATTTTCAGGCAAAGCCCCCCCCCGAAAGTTAGCAAAGCCCCTCTCGAAACAAAATCGTAAATACGCCACTGGTTGGAGATGGACTTTTTGTCATTCTATCCTTGTTCCAACGTGCTTTCAAGTACATCCAGATCTTTAAAACGAACACACCATTTCAATCAAGTAAATTTCCAGAGTGAAATAATTTTCATATAGTCTTGTAACTATGAAAACGTTTAAGATAATTCCAACATCAGTCATTTGATATGATTCAATCTGTTTGGGTTGAGTTATAACGTAAAATAAATTGTACTTTCGAAGAAAAAAAATGAATGCGTGTGAAGAGTGATACTTTCCAAGCCCAAGCCTTAGTCCATTTGATATTAAAACCAAAGCTAGTATGCAGCTAATATACTGTAGTTTCAAACGTTAACAGCACCTTAAATAGAGTTTAAGAAACAGTCACGCAGTTTAAGTGAGTAGTTTATCAATGAATCATTCATATGTTCAAACTCTGGAGAAGAGGAAGTTCTTATTTCTTCTTTACGTGGTCCTAACAACCAAAATGATTTAGAATATATCTTCCTGTAATCGTTTTGCAAATCTTTCCCTTTCAAAGTTGTTTAAGAAATCATGTTATACGAATTGCACATGTGAAAGGTTAAACCTTAGAAAGAAAATATTTAAGTTTGCCCACAATCCAACCTAGGTATTTTTAATCTAGAGGGCACGATGGCTCAGTGGTATAGCACTTATCTCTTGAGCGTGGGGTCCCTGGTTTGATTCCCGACCCAAGAAATTTTGTGGTGGACAACATCGTGTCTGTGGGTTTTCTCGGGGTAGTTCCATTTCCTCGCACATTCTTATTCCACCAATTCTTCGTTATTCATCGTCTCCCTTAGCCCCCCCCCCAAAAATATAATAATCATGGAACGTTAAACTGAATGATCTCATTTCACCTTTATTCTCCGATGCAATAAGTAACAAGGTGTTTCTTTCAGAGCCGTAGCTAGAGATTTCGGCGCCCGTAGCGAAGTAGAATTCGGCGCCCCTCTACACTCACCTTACAAAGCTTTTTTTACATGTAAGATAAGAAGCTTTTGTTGTTATGCTAAATTTTTATCAAGCTTCTTGAACAGAGCATTACAACAGCCAAAAGCGATCATTATGTATCCTTTTACAAATAAGAGCTGCATTCAAGATGTTTATTTTGTACTTTCTGTTTAACTTGACAAAACTACTTTTGGTTGTATACAAATCCATTTGAAGAACAGTTATGGAAAGTGCATGGAGCCAATTCTCCTACGCCAGGGAAACCGTGTTAGACATTTAGTTGGTGGACGCGGGTGGTGGCGTTTGAAATATCCAGTTTCTCTTAGCATAGCAGTAATGTCAGAAATCGAGCCCAGGCCCGGAGGACTCAGAAATGGCTAGGTTTTGGGCTTTGGTTTCTTCTATTCGACTATTAAACATGGAGTTCTTGGACGCGGGTGATGGCGTTGGAAAGAGCTTTGTCCCCGTAGAACATCGGTTATGTCAGAAGTGGAACCAGGCACTCAAGACCTCAGAAATGAGGTCCTGAAGCTTTTGCCGTTGGTCACCTATTAAACATGAAGTTGTTGGACGGAATTAGTAGAATTCGAAAGGTCTTGGTCCCTTGAGCATAGTGGTGATATCAGAAATCTAATCCGAACCCCGAATTAATAAAGATAGGGTCCTGAAATTTTGGACTCACGTTCATTCCAATCGACTAAAAACCGTGGGATTCTTGGACACGGGTGGTGCCGATGGAAAGGTCTGGATCTCATTAGCACATCGGTGATGTCAGAAATGGAACGCGAATCCCGAGAAATGAGGTTTCGAAATTTTGGATTCTGGTCCATTCTATTTGCCTATTAAACATGGAGTTGTTGGACGAGAATGGTAAAGTAGGAAAGGTCTGGGTCTTCTGAGCACTGCGGTGATGTCAGAAACCGGGGATCGGGCCCTGGAGCCTCAGAAATGGGGTCCGTAAGTCTTTGGCTCGGGTTCCTTTTATTTGCCTATTAAATATGAAGTTGTAGGATGAAAGTGGTGGCGTTGGAAATCTTTGTCCCTTGAACACAACGTTCATAAGAAATTGGTTCCGAGCCCCCATTTTTTAAATTTGAGTGATAAACCTTTTGTCTAATTTTCTCAAACACCTGATTGTGTAAGATAAAACCATATTAATAATTGAATTGATGGTTTTTCTATCGCAATCAAGTATGGAGATTGAGCCATTGCAAAGGTTTACAACACAACCAAATTTCGGGACCCAGAACTGATTTCTCACATCACCGCACTGCTCAAGGGACCAAAACCTTTCCAACGCAACCACCTGCGTCTAAAAACACATTGTTTAATAGTCGAATGTAAGAGATCCGAAAGCAATATTTTGGGACCTCATTTCCGGGACCTTGAATCCAGGGCCCGATTTCTGACATTTCCTCTGACAGATGACCCGAACCTTTCCAACGCCATCACCCTCGTACAACAATTCATGTTTAGTAGGCGTATAGAAATTGGTCATGCCCAAAACATCGGGACCCCATTTCTGGGACCTCACCACTGTGCTTAGGGGAACCGGATCTTTCCAACGTCACCATCTGCATGCAACAACTCCATGCTTAAACGAGAAATAGAGTGGACTCGAGCCCAACATTTCGGAACCTCATTTCTGGGGTTTCGAGGCCAGAGCCCAATTTCTGACATTACCGCTGTCGTTAATCGACCTCGTCCTTGCAAACGCCAACACCCTAGTACAACACCATGTCAAATAAGCAAAAATAAGAGACCCGAACCCAAACTTTTGGGACCTCATTTCTGGGGCCTCAGATCCCGGAGCTTTCCAACACCACAATCTGTATCCAATAACTCCATGCTTAAAAGAAAAATAGAAAGAAGCCAAGCCAAAGATTTCGGGACACCATTTTCGGTCCTTTGAGACAAGGGCTCAATTTCTGACATTACCACTGTGCTCAGACGACCCGGGCTTCAACTTCATCATCCATGTACAATTCCATGTTTAATAAGCGTATAAAAAGAACCTGTGCCCAAAACTTCGGGACCGCGAATTTATGGAGCCTCATAGCTGGGGCCCGGTTTCTGATATCACCACTGTGCTCAGGAGACCCGGACTTTTCCAACGCCACCATCTACATTCACCAGCTCCATGTCTAACACGGCTTCCCTATTGTAGGAGGATTTTAATAGAATTTTCTCCAGGCTCTTTACAACTATTTACAACGTTTCAAACTATCCATAAGAAATGAAATTTCAATACATTAGAAACTATGTTCTTTAAAAATGTTCAAAATGGGTGACAGCATTGATTTCCAGTAATAATTGTAAACTTTCGTAATTTTATTCTCTATTTGAATAGTATTTTAATTTCCGTAGAATCTCTTACGGTAAAAAATATTTTTGTGAAATGCAACGGAATACATACGGATATATAATGTGTGTATATTTTACATGTATGTAGATAGGTAAAAATATCACACAACTAGATACATATGCAGAAAAAATATCCATGGAGAAATGATTCCAAGAAAAACATTCAAATTGGAAGCAATTCATATGTCAATTGAATTTTAAAAAGTCACTGGTAGTGATTAGTCTTTGGAAAAGACAAAATCGTTGGTTCAGCTGTGACCTCTTAAGCCTCAATTTTACAACTTCTTCAACTTCGAAAATATTATTATTCTTGTTTAATTTCATTTTTAATATTCCCGCGCGAACAGCAGCTTGCATGTTCTCTTAACTCCTCTACTTTTCATACCTTCATTCTCACCATTGTTATTAACCCGTTTGGGTAGAAAGGCGTGATTAACTAAGCGAATTCATCACCATCAAACACATTTCAGACTTTGACCGTTTGATTTTGAAAATGCTCCTGCGTAATCTATAAGACATTACTCGGCACATTGACATCACATCGTCATTAATAAATCATATAAAATAACTTTCTTTAATAAGTTAAAAACTTGTGACTATTATTGAAACGTTTGAGTTGCGAGCGGAGTGAGCAAGAAATTTTGCAAGAAATGTAACGGAATACACACGGATATATAATGTGAGTATATTTTGCATATATGTAGATAGTAAAAATATCACACAACTAGATACATATGCAGAAAAAGTATCCACGAAGAAATGATTCCAAGAAAAACATTCAAATTGGAAGCAATTCGTATGTCAATTGAATTTTAAAAAATCACTGGTAGTGATCAGTCTTTGGAAAAGACAAAATCGTTGGTTAAGCTCTGACCTCTTAAGCCTCAATTTTACAATTTCTTCAAGTTCGAATATGAATTGTTTCCAATTTGAACAAATCCATTTCTTTGCTAACCGACAATATTGATTTAATAGGCGCCAGAACTTTTACGGGGCGCCGCGTCGTTTGTTCATTTTCAACCATTTTCCTTTCTTCTTGCTCGTTCGGCGACCCCTGGCTATCAGCGCCCGGGGCCAGCGCTCCGCTGGGCCCGCTCTATCTACGGCTCTGGTTTTATACAAATAGAGTATTTGATTTGCTTCTTATTATATATTTCGAAACGGCAAAATCGTAGCACTTCTGTGTAAATCAATAGTTCCCAATTTGGGGAAAGGATGGCATAAAGAGCAGGCAAGATGGCGCAAGCTACCGACAGATTTAAACTATTTTCAAACTTACAAATATAACCAATATTGTAACAAAGAGGCGTTAAATTAAATACCGTACCAGCAAAACATTAGTATTGTGTTCGAACTGTTGGTGCATTGAGAACAAAGCTGGTAAAATAATACTGTGCTACATTGGTACATAGAAGTTTTCTCAGAAATAAGTATAAATCTGTGAATGTTATTATTATTATCAGATTTTCGAACTATTGTATGAAACGGTCAAATGTTATGGAACGGCTATGTCCATCCATCTGTCTGTCTGCCCCTGTATTTCCCGACAGATGTCAGAGCAAAAACAGTCAGGCATAGCTATCGACAAGCGATTTCCCGGAATCGATTCAGCATTCAAAAAATAGGGTACAATTTTCTCGATTGAAAAATTCTCTGTTCAAACTGAAATCGGATGAAATTAACCGTTTTCGCTTTCAACGTTGATCGACATAGAACAAAAACGGCAACAGAAATGACTAGGCGATTTTTTGGGATAGATTTACGCTCTATGAAAGTACCACCTTAACCTATATATTACTCTACTAAAGCGGATAGTGATAAACATGTCCTAGTTCTTCCGGTTTTAGCTTTGATTGCTATAGTACAAAGACGGTAATAGATAACTACCAGCGGTTATTTGAATCGATTCAGCGTTTCATGATATCATTCCAAATTAATCACAAATCTTCCGAATGGCAAGTTGTTGAAATTTACTACTATTTCCGGTTTGAATATTTATTTTCGTAGAGAAAAAGCCGTTGGAAACTACATTGTAAAAAAATTCATAGTTAAATTTACCAAAAAAAAAAAAAAAAATGGCAATCTGTTTGCCATTCCTCTATGTAAATGAATTTACCCATATAAAGTAAAATTACTAATATGAAATGGTATAAAATTACATTTCTATCAATAAAAATATCATATTTTCCTATAAATTTAATGTAAATTTGTAAAAATACAGCAAATTTTGTAATTTAATATAAGGAAATGTATATCAACTTACAAAATGAAGGGTGAATGATTTTACATTGATGTTTAGTAATTTAAACTACAGAATTTTATCTAGAAACGGTTGATAGCAATCCATTCAGCGTCACAAGAATAGTCTCTAACTCCTCCATTAGTCCTCTATACAAAAGGGAGAAATAAACTATTTCTGGTCGCAGTGTTGATCATAATAGAACAAAGCAGTGATAGATGGTGTTCAGCTGTTTTTTGAAGTCCACTTGGCATCTGAAGAAAAGATTCCACTTTATTAAAATCAAAAATAATATAAGGTAACTACAGGTATATACGCCAGTGCAGCTAAATACGCCAAGTGTTCAATGCTGGGATGTTTCCGATGAAATTCGCTAAAATGCGCTTCCAATGTGTGCCGCGGTCTTGGACAAGTCCGATTTGACGAATACTTCAGGAAACAGCACTAAGACCTCCACACCATGCAATATTCTTTGCTTCGGAAAGGTTCCGTGGAAGGACGTCATTATTTCAATAGAGTTAGGAATCCGTTATTAGTACCGTGCTAACTCAGAACATTGCCGATTGTTTACGGCAATGTACACCTTATTTCGTGTCCGTCTAGGAACATTTTGTTTTGTAAGTGTAATTTCAGTATTTGTTATTCCATGGCTACTAAATTAATATCAAGCACGGTGCAGCGAAATACGCCAGGGCTTGTGCAGGACTGATTGCAGAAGACAAAGATGTTTTCATTTGTTCCACATTTTCCATGTAATATCGGTGTAGTGTTTTAAAGACACAGTACAGTAAAACTGTTTGTTTATCTTCTTATGGACAAAAAGTTTTACGTTTGGAGCTTCATTTTAACTTCGGAGATTATAGTATTTGCATTTTATCTTTTTATCTTCATTTTGCACTTTTAGGGATGCGCACGAGACGAGTCAAGACATTATTTTTCTGACAAAATTCGAGTCGAAACAGGAGTCTTCCAATAGGAAAATATACATTTTTTAGTCGAGATATTACTTTTACAGCACATTTTCGAGACGAGACAGCAACAAATCTTGTCTCGTGCGCATCCCTATGCACTTTAGTTAGGGTCTTATCTATTTTTTTTTTTTTTCTTCAGCTATGTTCTGTAGTAATATTTGAGTTCATACAATACAGACGCTGTAAGCAGTTGTAAGATTTACTACAGGTTTGTAGTAGTATCCTAGACTTGGCGTAATTATCTTCACGTACTAGTAAATATGCCACTTTGTAACAGTCTTTTTTCTTTTACCTTGAGTACAAAATAGAAGTGGGTCGCATCATTGTTACATTTTTTTCTACACGCGGAAAAGGCTGCTCTGCAATGTACATGTTTTGTTCTTTGTGTTTCATGGAAATTAAGGCTATAAAAAATCCAACACCCTTAACATGGTGTATTTACCTGCAGCTACCTTAAATTAAGTAGCACTTGCACTTTCAAAGTTGATTTTCAAAGAGAACAACAGAAATAAATGTCTAGTTGAACTCCTTCATTAATTCTGTATTCAAGACACAAGTGTTAAAAATCACCCGTTTTTCTAGTTTCAACAGTTATTTTCATATAACAGAAACAATAGATAGTGAAAATGATATCTTACAATTGATTCAGCATGTGAAGAAAAGATATAACCTTCTAATGTATCTTTCTACAAAGAACTGAACTGGTAGAAATCTAGTACTTAACAGGTTTCACCTCTACCCATTTGGGATAGTTCAGTTTAAAATATCGCCATTCTCATGCTGCATGTTCTTGGGAAAGATACAGTGATGGTTTCGCGTCGAATTTCACCGGTTAGAAACTCACGCAGTTTTTTGCCTATTCTTTACTAGTTCTAGCTGTTGCCCGCTGCTGCGGCAGGTGCGCGTGGACCTTTTCTGTACACCGGGATCTTCACTGTAAGGATAGCTCTACAGATCAAAATATTATCGTCCAGAACTAGCTCCTAAGAGATATGTGCAGTGGCCTAACATACTCTAACCCCTATACAACTATTATCCATGCATATGTGCCAACTCCAGCACACATTTATTAAGAAGTAGAGCAAGTTCATGAAGCTACTGAAATTGTCATGAAACGCGTAAAAGGAGAAGAAAATCTTATTCTGGTAGGAGATTGGAACGTGTTTGTAGGAGAAGGCGCAGAGAAGAAAACAATAAAAAATATGGACTAGGAAAGCACAACGAAAAACTGATTGAATTTTGCACGAAGACCAAGCTAGTAGTAGCAAGAAACACAAGCGCAAGATTTACATGTGGAAAATGCCATAAGATTTATAGAGATACGACTCGCTAAGGAGAGATTCAGAAACCAAATTAAGAACCGTGGAAGTTACCCAGGAGAGAGTGTGGAAAGTAACAACAACTTAGTCATCATGAAGAGTGTGAAGACCGTTTCGCCTTTCAATATGTGAAAGCACATTCTGGTCTATTTCTGAAGCTTAAAAGTTTACTTTCAATAGATTGTTCCGGATTAGGTTATTATAATATTAATTTCTTTTTAAAAAGTCGTTTTTCTTCAAGTTCCTAAGGGTGAACCAATATCATCGATAAACAATTTTAAAGCAATTTTTTATTTGGATATTTAGTACCGGTACCATTTAAGTTCAAAGCAAGAATTAAAAAGAATGTTGTTTGAAACGAAAATATTCTATTTAGTGCGGGGGTAAAAGTGGAACTGAAAAGATAAGGGGACGGTAGGTATCGGCATGATGTTACGCCGTCCCCCTTCCTATCTTGGTCCATTGTAATTATTTAGGAACTGAGGGGACGTCGTACATATATTCTGAAGGTAGCATGACGACGTCCCCTCGCGTTCCCCCGCGTTTATACCCCTGATTTCGTGGCGTATAATCCGAATCAGGTTTTTTTTTTTAAAAAAAAAAAACAAGTAGAACAATTCATTTAAACATGTTACCTCCAATCCTTTAAAATAAAGTAGTACCGCTAATTTGGAATATACAACGTAACCATATGCCATGTTTTCTTTTCAGGGTTCTGTGTACGATATGAAACAAGTAAATAGAGCTGTTACACTTACTAAAATACCTCACTCAGTGTACTTATTCAGGGTTATTTATAATTGCCTCCGAAGTTTCAAACGTTAGTATTGAAACAACCATAACATGCGTAAAAAAAAATGTTCAAATAGAAAGTTGCACAATCTCTCCGAGTTTGCATCAACGTAGAACGACATGCAGTAGTTATAGATTTAGCTACTAGAGGGCAGGCAACAATAACAACAATAAAAAGAGGTGTTTACTAGTGAAAAGAATCCAATTTACGGCGTCTTAGAATTTGCTAAATGTGAGTCAATTATGACGGTACAACTGCTATTCCGTGCCAAATGTCACACTGAAGCACCTACAGACGAAAGAATTCGTGCATGGTTTAACAAGTATAGGAAACTGGTTGCCTATGTTAGTGTTGCACAACTGGTGTGCACTCGCGCACCACTATTCCTTGGCAAGGCGAAAGGATGCGACCCAACGGCGCCGACTTTCCGAAATTTATGTCGGTGCATATCAATGGCGGGACCTGTTAGCCTATATGATTTTAGGGAAGTCTCGATATTTGATCGATTTATTTTTAGATACAATCTTTTACGAACACTGTCATAAAGGGCTGTGTTGTGATGAAGTAAAATATGCCGGTATTACAAAGATAGGATTAGCTGCCCTAGCTCAGTCAGTAACACAGCTGACTTAAACGCAAGCGAAACGGATTCAAACCCGAGTCCAAACTTAAAATCTTGTGGGTGCGCTGCACCCACAGGATTATTTGTGTGAGTGCTGGAGCCCCGGAGCACCCACGTAGTCGGTGAGCCTGGTGTGCTCCATTTTAAGAAATTAGTTATCGAGTAGTACTTGTTTATTATTTTATCCCAGTTACACTGTTTTATATGCTTGCACAGTATTTCATTCTATACAATGTACCGTATAGTTTGTTTTATTTTGATTCAACAGCCGTCGATTATCAATTAAAAAAAAAGATGAAAGTCTGAAAAAGTACACGATCCTAGCGATAAAGTAGTCAAACTTACCGCAAAGGTCGAAAAATATCACCAAATGTGTTAATGCTGCTTGTAAGGAGATTATAAAAATTGACCTAGTTCAGTTACTATTGAAATTTCAAAAATTCCTCTTTCTGCTGACCAAACAAATCCATTTTCAACTAAGTTGAATTAGGTTTGAACGTTACCTGAAATTGAAACATAGGAAAACAAAAATCTGAAAGTCTTAAACTAAGAAATGAGACTTGTACTGTCAATCTTCCAGAGACCAACCTCCTGTAAGTTAAGCAGGCGCAAGTGTCAAATTAAAGGTATTGGTAGAATTCTACATACTTTTAATATAACATAAAAGAGTATTTTCTTATATTTTCTGCAGTAGGATAACTTTATACACGGAGCTTAAACCCATTGCATTTATGTGGCATAACATATTTTAATTCAAGTTCATAAATTGTTAATACATGTAAGTGTACCATGCTATTTATTTAATAATATTAATAAATTGATTGCAATACACATTTATATTAATCATATCGTTTAATACGTTATTGAGGGAAATATCGGTTTTGTTGTTCTGTGTCGAGTTATGGTAGTTCATGATGTGCCGCAAGTAGAAAAAGGTTACGAGACACTGACCTATGAGATGTTGAAATGCATACGGTAAGGCTTCTAATGCAGGGCACATGTCTCCCGAGTTACTGGGGGGTGCTCATATCGAACATTTGTGAAGTAGAGTACGTAAAAATCTTGGAAAGATTCCATAAACTTTTATTTCAATAAATTTGCTATACCTATCATGATTGCTTCAATATTAATCTTCGAAGCTCCGGCGGGAATTATGAAAAATCTTGTATACCTCATCCGAATCATTAGCAATAACTGGTGAAAAACTTACCCATTAAGTCCACACATACGAACAATGTTGGCAATATTGTAAGTACGATAGAAAATTTCAATTGAAATAGCTTAAAATCAGGTTTACAAAGTTTCTTTTAATTAAAGAAATAAAGTAAACTAAATCTGATTGAAGTGTTACAATATCCTATTTAAAAAAAAAAAACAGTGAATGAACTAGAACAAACTAAGTGAAAAGTACAGGGGAAAAACGATCAGTCACGAAACTGACAAAATGACGAAACTCACCTGAAGAATACTGTGCAATGATTTGCCAGTGTGTTAACAGCACACATGAAAACCGGACACAGTCCTCTGTTGAAACTGCTAAAGGTGCATAGAAGAGAAAAACGATCATAGTCCGCAGTTTCAACAAAAGAGCGATCAGAGTCCGGACAGGGCGCATCGCATTGGTGGATGTTATGTCGGTGAGTTAAATAATCACAAATAGTTAATATACCTGCATTACTTTTCATATTACAAACAAGATTATGGTTTCTGAAAACAACTGCTAAATTATTGGCCACAATACTTTCTTGTTTACTTGTATTACTACAACATTGTGTTAATATAACAATCTCAATACATCTCAATATTACTGTCAACAAATAATACAACAGTTATTCAACCAATGTATGCAAAGTAATAAATCTATGTACAATTATTACACTTTCCTCTGTATTGTCCTACGTACTTTTCGTATATTACAGTGGAAAATGATTTTAGTGTATGTAAACAGGTCTTGTGATAACGTAAGAATCATAGTATTAATGTAGTTATACAATGTAGTTCCCCTTGTAGTTATAATTTCCTAATAAGATCAAATAAATGTTCACGAGGTTCCAAACATTTTACAACTCATCGAATAAGTGCTGTGATTCTTCAAACTTTAAAAACTCTTTTCTGTGAACTTTTGGTTTCGTGACTATGACCTTTTTTCTTTGCCCTCTTCGAGTATCAAATCAATTGAAATATCTACGAAACTAAGTGCCATTATTAATTGCTTTAATTGGTTGTATGGTTATCATAATTTGTTTATTTCGATAATTTATTTATTTTGACTTGTTTTACATGTCGAAATAAATAATTTAATTTTACTTGTTTAACTTCCCTGACGCTTATTGTTTAGGACTTATCAAATAGGACTTATTGTTTAAAGTGGGATCCCACCAACTATTTGGTCTGTATGGTAGTCAACCACCATACAGGCAATCGAACTAAAACCATTTGTATAGAAAGGAAATGACATAATTTTGCCAAAGTACCACGAAAGATTACCTAATTATTGATTGAAATACAATTATAGATTCTAAAAGATCTCAGATTGTAGCCTGTTGTTCTGTGTGGTTGCAAAACATGGTCGCTTACTCTGAGTAAAGAACGGACTGAAACTATTTGAGAACAAGATCCTGAGCCGAATATTCGGACCCAAGTGGAAAGGGAATGCTGAATGGCAGATATTTCATAACAAGGAACTACATAATTCATATAGTTCAGCAACATTGTTAGGTTTATCAATCCTAAGAGGCTCAGGTGTCCTGGTCATATTGTCAGAATGAAAGAAAGTAGAAACGCTTTGAAAGTTTTAACTCGGAGTCCAATTAGGAAACGTCCATTAGGAAGACCTAGGTGCAGATGGAAGGACAATATTAAGATGGATCTCGCGCCGAAAATAGGAATACAAAGTAGAAACGGGATCCAGTTAACTAAGGATAAAAGTCAAATGAAGAGGCCTGTGAACACTGTGTTGAACCTCTGAGGTCCTCTTAGTTAAAAGATCTAAGATATATTAACTATAACAAACCAAGTATCATTATTAACGAAGTTGATTAAAAATTACATTTATAAAATGGTTAAGCGTTGAACCAGAACAAATAGAGAAACATTGTTAATTGACAGAATTTGTAAATATCATTTTGTATACTTCCATTAATACCAAACTGGTCCGAAAAAAAGTATTATATAGAGATATATCAAAATCGTATATTTCACTCTCCTAGTATTGAATTAAATCAGCGATATGAGTCAATTGTAATGTAAATTACCGCTTTAAAGATCTTGAGTTCGAATTGATTTCTCAAACATCAGTACTCCCTCAACTTACACAAGCTAGACTGAGAGACGACATATGTTTGCTTAATTACCTGTATTTAGAGGTACTCGCCACGCTAATTCCATTAATTGCATTTTCAAGAATTGGGCTTCGCCACAAATGATTAGCAAGGTAATCAGACAATTTCTCAAAGCAACCAAATTGACGTACGAAAAAAATTGATTTCTAGAGGTACATCTTAGTTACGAAGCCTTATATTAATTACATAAAGTAAAAATACTAAACAATTTATTATTCTTTAATGAAATATTAACATAAGACAAAAGAAGTTAAGAAACTAGGGATAAAATATCTTATTTTAGATACCTACAAATAGGCAATAGTCACGAAATAGATACACTTCATGAAATGAATCCAATATACCACACATTTTCAATGTTTTTGTACCTTTTTGTACCTTATATAGTACATTCTTAAACTATAAAATATTTTGAGACCCATTAAAATACATACAAAAAGAAAAGAATGTAAGATATTATAGGTTATATAATTTTATTTTTAGGTAATCATTCATACTCAGTCCTGGATTCAATTCCCAGTGGGGACACATGGTCGACAAACTGTTAAAGTTTTTTTTTTTTAGGCCAGCTATCCTGAGTGTGGTTTTCCTGGCTTTTTATTATTCCCAGCAGAGAAATGTCGGGAGGTATCTAATACAGGTCCCATCCTTCCTTCCTTCATCAATCCTTTCTTCCTTTGCTTCCTACGGACAATGTGATCGCCGAGGAACGTCATTCCTTAATCATTACGCGCTAACATAGTCATTTGAGTTTTTCGTATGTTTCAGAAACTGTATGTTTCGAGCGAAAACAAAACTTTATTGCTCCATACTATTCTTCTCGTGGAACCTCCATTGCAGGGGCGGATCCAGGGGGGACGATCGGGGTGATCGCCCCCCCGAAGAGGAAACTTTCTTATTTTATATATATAAATAAAACCCATCCCAAAGTTTGGAGCCCTTAAAAGTAGCAGTATGACAACCCACCGCCCCCCCAGAAGTCAGTCCTGGGTCCGCCCCTGCTCCGTTGTATGCACAGTGACGTATTTAAGGGGGGAAGGCACGTAGCCAAGGGGTGGGTTCGGGGGGTCCGGACCGCCCCTTCGAGACCAGAAATAAAAAAATAAGGAAGGACGAAACAAAAAGAAACAAGAAATAAGAAGAATCAGCGTTAAAAATAAAGATAAAGTATAAAGATAAAAATAAAAATATTTTTTTATCATCGCTTCCCTGTAGTATCAAACATGTTATTTCATAAACGGTTTTCTACTGCTCCTTTAACTTGTCATTTGGAACAGACAGTAGTTGACGGAATAATAAAACAAAAAAAAAAAAAAAAAGTTACATGGAAAGCAAGTCCTCTTAACATTTGATTCATCAGAGAAAGAAACGCAGATATAAAATATTTTACAAGACATTATTGGATTCGTACTTTCTTTTAATAGTTGAGGTCATAATGAAAGGAAAATTGTTATATTCGGATGAACAAAAGAATTAACGTAGATATTGTTTTTTTTAAATATTTTTATAAATATTCTTTTATTCGAGATTTCTTCATAGTTTGTTACTAAAATACTTACTAACATGCATGAGCACCGATCCTGGGAAGCCGAGGGGGCTCAATCCCCCCCAAAGGTCATGTGGGAACCATTGTTGTATTAATGAATATACAATATATTGTCATAATTTGAATGCAATTTGTCTTAAAATCCTCCTATATGCCTTCTGCATCTGAATGAACCCCACAGATTTACAGAGAAATCGGCGCCCTTGCTAACGTTCTAATTTTAAAGTCTTAACAAATCAATATATGTTGCTAGTAAAATAGTTTAAATTGATCAAGCCCCTGATGTGATAAACACAATATTTCATATCAAACTCACCCCCCCCCCCATCACGAAATCCTGACTAAACGTATCAATATATGTTACCAGTAAAATAGTTTAGAATAATCAAACTCTGTTGTGATAACCACAGTATTTCATGTCTTGGACCCCCCCTGTTACGAAATCCTGGCTACGTGCCTGAGGGGGGCTTCCGGGCTTAAGCCCCCCGAAATTTCATGATTATTCAATAAACTATTTTAAAGTAAATGAATTATCTTGCAGAATTTTCACATTTCCAAAAATAAAGTTAGCAAAGCCCTCTCTCCGAAACAAAATCGTAAATACGCCACTGTGTATGTTTATACACAGCACGTTGTGAGGTGAAATGGAAGCAGTGTCAAAAACACAGCGGATTACTCCCAACCTACCGATACGACAATGCTGCCACCTAGTGAGAGTATACATGAAACACAACTCTTTCAACTATCAAACGTGCCGGCATTCGACAACAAAGAAAACTGGGGTACAATAATCTCTCTCAGTCTTTGTTGATCAGCCCTTGTAGTACGTGTGCCCTCCGGAACATTTTTTTCTGAAAGATACACTGATCATATTACTTTGAGTAAACCTCCAATTTAGGAGTGAATTTACCCATTTTTATGACTTCTTTTGTTCTTACGAGTGTGAAGTTAGCAGGACCACTTTTCAAAATTATAAATATTTGCACACCATATGTTTGTACTGCGTTTGTACCGTAAAAATTTTCGTTTGTACCGGTCTCAAATTCTAAAAAAAAATCGAAAAATAAACTGGTCAGGACCACTGATAAATTTCCACAAATTTGATTATTTTTCTGTACGAATTGTTTGTACTACGTTTGTACCGGATTGTACCGTAAAAAGTTTCGTTTGTACCGGTCTCAAATTAAAAAAAAAAAATCGAAAAATAAAGTGGTCCTGGTAAGTTCACGTGAACATAGCAGGACAAGAATACAAATTTCTACAAATCTTAAGATTTTTCTGTTTGAATCGTTTGTTCTACGTTTGTACCGGATTGTACCGTAAACATTTTCGTTTGTTCCGGTCTCAAATTCGAAAAAATCGAAAAATAAATTCGAGAAAATTATCTGCCAGTTTATCTCTTAAGAATACGCTACTTTCTTATTTTTATATTTGAAATTACAAATTTATATTATACAATAAAAATTTTGTTTGTTTCCTACTCACAATGAACAATAGTTTTACTGAAACTAACACGTTTGATACTAGTTCAATTCTTGTTTTAGTAGATTTTAACCTCAAGATCTGACAACATCAGTCTTTTGTTAACTTTGTGCTGTAGTAGTATCACTGACCGTGTTTCTGTCTCAGTTAATGCCCAATCTACAAGTTGTATGGAGCTGTGTAAACGTGAAAGTCGGAAGGTTAATTATGTTACTGCATTATCCATATTAACATAAAGAGTAAGTGAAGTTACAATAGAAAGTTCCTAAATTTATTGGTCGCAGATAACAGAAAATTAGCAAATGAATGGAAGAAGTGACCAACTGTCCAAAACTATGGTCGCCGCATGACATTGTCAACCCTGACATCTGATGTAGTATATAACTGTGTGATTAGTAAAATTGTATAGTTCGAAATAATTTATTTTTATGTTTGGGCTACATATAGTTGAAATCTGCTGGCAACACTGCTCCTTAGTCGAGTTCAGCAAGTATGTGTTGCTATATGTATGCGTACCTCTGGCATGAATAAATTAAAAATAGTACCAAACGATTAGCAATGATATTTGACATATAAAGCGTAGAGCAAATTTCTTCAAATTTTAACTATCAACTAAAATCGAATTTGCAGAATAGGGGAGTCAGTCAAGTAAGGAAAAGCCAGTAAGAGCCAGTTCGTATCTTTTGCCTCTTATCTGCTTTTGTAATCGCACTAAATTGGCTATTCATTTGGGAAATTAATTAATAAGAACAAAATGTGCACAGTGCATTCGCAGTACTGATTCATACACAAACGATTCATACAGAAAAATCTTCAGATTTGTAAAAATTTGTATTCTGGTCCTGCTAAGTTCACGTAAATTTAGCAGTATAACAAAATACTTTGGATAGGTTAATAATTACCTGTACCTTGGGCAGAAAGTGCTCATACATATGCACTATACTTCATGGAATGTTAATTTAATAATAACAGAAGAAGAATGTTTTTAAGATATGTAAATTATTATTATGGGATAGTTGTTGCTATGTACATGTTTATGGATACCTAGTCAGCAAGTTTGTGTGCTTGACAGTTTTAAGGAAAAGATATTATAAAGTATATCAACTAATAAACCATTTTTAGCACCGTTCATAGACGTTATCATTCTTATTAAAAAGGTGAGATTAATAGTATATAATTATTGAAGCTAATTTTTACATGCAAAGAAATACTACCACTCGAAATTTGTATATCTTATTTAGCCGAACCAGGTTGACGACTACTCTTAGTAAGTCGTTGTAAAAATTTTGGTTTACCTCACCCGGGAAATACTGTAAATTCACGTCCCGAAGCAAAAGTAAGGGTGAATTTACTTCTATAATTAAGTTAATGAATACAAATTTGACCATACTGAGAAGTGGTAGAATAATTGCAAGAAAAATGGACAATGAAACAATGGAGCATGAATCAAATAATAGTGACAACGGTGAAACTAGTGTAACACCAGGATTGACATCGGAAGACCGAATCTTGTTAGCTTTACAGCGACAATTGATTCAGATGTCTACCGAGATAAAGCAGACCATAGAACAGAACTCCGAAAAATCCAATAAGCAATACGAAGAATTAAAGCAGACGATAGAACATAACTCTGAAGAATTAAGTAGACGAATAGAACAGAAGTCTGATGAATCTAACAAGCAATATGAAGAATTAAGTAGACGAATGGAACAGAAGTTTGACGAATCTAACAAGCAATATGAAGAATTAAGTAGACGGATAGAACAGAAGTCAGATGAAACGAGACAGACAATTGTCCAGGTGGTGAATGACATATCCTCACAGTTCGAGGAAAAGTTAAAAAGAATATCCGAGGATTGTCAGGAGAAGCACAATCACCAAAGCCAAGAAATCAGTGCTGTAAAAAAAGATTTAGAAGTAATAGAATCTTCCGTACAACAGCAAAAGATCCAGGTCATCAACAATTCTAACAACATACGTGTAAATACGCAATTGTTAGCTACTATACAGGAAGAGATTAGAACGCTACAGGTTAAGGACAACTCATACCGTAATAACTTGGGTAGTGATCGCTTGGAGTTTCCCCACTCACCAGTGATGAACTCACCTTCGCCGGGGTCTGATGAGGATATTATATTGGAAGGAAGTTATCCGAAGAGTACAGATGGGCGAAACATAGATGGTGTAACGACACATCACGTAATGGATAGGAACCATCACTCAACAAGTACACGGAATGATAAAAGGAAGGTAAAATTAAGTGTTAAGATGAGTGAAATACGAGCTATGAGCAAATTCAGTGGTAAGTGTAACGAGAATGCTACTTCTTTCTTAGAGAAATTCCAGGACGAGTGCAATATAATGTGTATAGATAGATCACAATATATGAAATTAATCCCTCATGTATTACTCCCACCTTGTTCATTATGGTTTAAAGCAGTACGTGATCACATCAGTACTTATGAAGAATTCAAAGCGGCACTAATCGCAAATTATGAAAGTGACTTTTTGCTTGCGAATAGAGATGCCACCATTCGAAATCAACACTTCAATCCTCGATTGCATAAATCTGTTGTAGAATTTGTTGTCAATACATACAATGAATTAAAGGTTGTTAATCCATTGCAATCGGAATCGAGAATAATAGCATCGATTCGAAATTTGCTTCCATTTAAGTTACAACAGATCTTATTTTCCACACAGTGTATGAGTTTCAACCATTTATTAATGCTTGTCCAATGCTATGAAACTCAATACCATGCTATGAATCAACAAGCAGGAATGGGTAAAAATAAGAATAATTCAGATCATTTTGTGCTTGTTCGGAATTTAGATATCCGAAGTGTGAATAATACGAAACCTAATCTAAGCCGAGTATATTCTAGCAATCAAAACGCGCAAAATAGGCAAAGTTATGTAGGGAATCCGCCTAACCTAACTAATCATGGTAATCATGATGTCAGATCACCCAACACAAGTAGATATAAAAACAATCGAAGTACTGAGCGAAATTACAGGAATACAACGAACTACGTGGATAGACGTAATTGGAGAACAAGAGATGGCATTTCATATCAAAATCAGAATCACGATGAAATACATGTACAACATATTGTAGAACCTAATCATGATTGCGCAGTACAATGTACTTTATTAGAATCGTATGCAAGTACGAACGTAACCTGATTACCGTTAATGAAATTTGGTTAAACCCATATCAGCTATAGATTTTCATGAACATTTATTTTATTTTTATTCAATTTAATTCTCTTTAGTTCTCATTAATCAATGATAATTCTCAAATGTTTTTAATATATGTAAGAATTATAATTTAATTCATAAATGATTAAAAGCAAAGATTATTTATATTAGATTGATTTGTGTTGAAAACTTAATTGTCAAAGATTATGTTAAGAATAAGATCCATTCTATAAAACTAATTATTCAACGACTATCTTGAATGAGATTCTTCTATGTTTTGATACCTCAGGAATCCAATGTTTATTTTAAAACATCTAACTTATTTATTATATAATGCGCCCTGACTATTTGTAACTCATGTTTGTCCCTTACGATTTTTGAATTCGCACCCTTCAACGATTAAGTAAATGAGCAACGACATTTTTAATAAGAAAATATAATAATAATATAGTGAATAATAATGAAATAAATATAATTATTGTAATAAAAGATAAGTATTGATGAAGTGTAAGATTTGTTAAAAATATATATATGTGAAATGTAATGAAGAGATATACGAGGTGCGATCAAAATGTGATGGACATATGCAATGTAAGAACACTATTGTAAACGGACCAGTGGTTCTTGAAGATAAAAGCCAAGCTTACTCATGACTTTTATATTCAGTCCGATTGTCGGGCGACATTTTTATATAACAAAATACTTTGGATAGGTTAATAATTACCTGTACATTGGGCAGAAAGTGCTCATACATATGCACTATACTTCATGGAATGTTAATTTAATAATAACAGAAGAAGAATGTTTTTAAGATATGTAAATTATTATTATGGGATAGTTGTTGCTATGTACATGTTTATGGATACCTAGTCAGCAAGTTTGTGTGCTTGACAGTTTTAAGGAAAAGATATTATAAAGTATATCAACTAATAAACCATTTTTAGCACCGTTCATAGACGTTATCATTCTTATTAAAAAGGTGAGATTAATAGTATATAATTATTGAAGCTAATTTTTACATGCAAAGAAATACTACCACTCGAAATTTGTATATCTTATTTAGCCGAACCAGGTTGACGACTACTCTTAGTAAGTCGTTGTAGCAGGACCACTTTATTTTTCGATTTTTTCGAATTTGAGACCGGTACAAACGAATTTTTTTACGGTACAATCCGGTACAAACGTAGAACAAAAGATTCAAACAGAAAAATCTTAAGATTTGAGAAATTTGTATTCTGGTTCTGCTATGTGCGGGAGCACTTTATTTTTCGAATTTGAGACCGGTACAAACGAAAATTTTTACGATACAATCCGGTACAAACGCAGTATAAACGGTTTGTACAGAAAAATCATGAAATTTGTAGAAATTTATTAGTGAACTTAGCAGGACCACTTTATTTTTCAATTTTTTCAAATTTGAGACCGGTACAAAGGAAAATTTTTACGGTACAATCCGGTACAAACGCAGTACAAACGATTCGTACAAAAAATAATCAAATTTGTAGAAATGTATCAGTGGTCCAGCTAAGTTCATGTGAACTTAGCAGAACCAATTTCTTTCGTTTTTTTTTTCGAATTTGAGACCGGTACAAACGAAAATTTTTACGGTACAATCCGGTACAAACGTAGTACAAACGATTCGTACAGAAAAATAATCAAATTTGTACAAATTTATCAGTGGTCCTGACCAGTTTATTTTTCGATTTTTTCGAATTTGGGACCGGTACAAACGAAACTTTTTACGGTACAAACCGGTACAAGCGCAGTACAAACTTATGGTGTGCAAATATTTATAATTTTCAAAAGTGGTCCTGCCAAGTTCACACTCGTTTTGTTCTTGTCGGATTTCAACTTCAACCAATGGAGATAATCCGGAAACTTAAAAGAAAATATAAGCGAGAAAAGTGTGTAACTGATAAATAATATGGGAACATGTTTAGTGCGGATCTTAAATTGCATAATAGATGGCAGGGCAGTTATAATATTTTAAAAAAATGATTTTATGTGGAGAAATTTATTTACCAATTAATTGTTTAAATGTGTTGAAGGAGCAAAGTTTCTCATATATTAAGAAAAATGAATGTATAGATTTTAAAATGTACCAAAAGTGTGGTACTATGTAAAACATTATGTAATACCTGCAAAATTATGTTTAGTTGTATTGGTATACGACGTAACTATAAAAGTTCAATGGACATGTCGAACATATTCAGGGTTTGGTGCTTCTGTTAAAATAAAGTGAAATGAATACTGGAAAGTTTTGTAATGATTAGAGATAATTATCTTAGGTTAACTGTTCTTAGGTTTACGAACAAATGAACGGAATCAGTCAAAAAATCAGCATGAGAGTAATAAAAAAAAAGGTTTTGAAAAAGTCATCAATGTAGGGTGTCATTAATTAAGGAGAAAAACAACGTTAAGTTCTGGATTATATTAATTCACTTATTAATATGATATTAGGTAAACAGACAATAGAGCTTAATATAGCAGTGTTTCAAACACATTAACTAACCTAAGAAATATATTCTACAGCAATATAGGGAAATACAAAAATTTGAACGATAACTAATAAGCGGGGAGTTGCACCTGAACGAAATGTAGTGAGATAGGACAAACTTTTGTACGATATGACAGAAATATGTTACTTTATTTCACAATAGGATTGTGTTAGTAATCAAAATATATCAGTATCTTACCTTTTACATGTATAATAAGGTAGAATACGAATTGGAAAGTGTGCTCTTTACAACATAGTGCCCCACAGAGTTTTCGCAAAGCTGAGCTACACAAGGCATGTATTTTATATCATATAAAGTGTTATTCCACTATCCTCGGTTATGCACATACTAGTCTATGGGGCAGACAAGATTTGAGTATAATTTGGGGGTACCAGATTTCCTTCAAACCACAATTGTGTTGGTACTTGAGGACCACGAAAAACTATCATGGCCGTCTGGGGACGGTAGCTTTATAACATGGCGTCGAATCAAAGATGGTGCCCGAGGATTTATAAAACTGGCAATATCTCAGCTGCTAATTATCGAATTTTAACGCTGTTTTTTTTCTAAACGATAGTTCATTATATTTGCAACAAATATTGTTCTAAATCATTTTTACCTTACCTTTGACAATATATAAGGAAAGTAACAAAAAATTAATTTCGAAGCGTTTTAAGTTTCATTTAATCTATACTACTATCTGTACACCAAGAGCTGGCCTCTGACAGATCAGTATTCCAAGTACTATTATTATTGTTATTTGGAAACCATAAACTCCTGTACGATTATAAAATTATGACTTATTAAATGTCCTAATTTGTTGCCAAAGCTGCTGTGTCTGTTGCGGAGCCTTTGGCAACAGCGCTACCAATACTCGGCGTGCTCTATCCAAGTGTCAGAAGCCAGCTCTTGTTGCACGGATAATAATCGTGGGAACAAAAGATTTTATGGAAAAAACACTTCGGGCAAAAGAAACGAGAAATTAATTAGCTTTCGTTTGATGTATTTGTGAATATGCTAACAATATTACAACCGAAAATATCAAGATTTGAATGTTTAAAGGTCCGCAGCGCTCAGAAAACTCTAATTAAAATCTAATTTTTAAAGTAAAGTTTCTCTTCTGTGAAAAGCTCCTAACATGAGCTAGATTTTGTATTATCTTACGTACCCTTTTACAATGCAAATTTACGTTGCAAATTTTAGTTCTGCTCTTCACTGTCTGCAGACCTAATCTCTTCGTTAATTATATACTCCTCAGATCTGTTTGAAGTAGGTTGTCACAGTCGGCGAGCTTATAAGCAGGTGTGCACTTCATGTTATTAAGTAAAAAATCAACAGCTAAGTAACTTACAGGAACGAGAACAATAACAACTCAAAAAGCTCAAGACATCTTCTGGATCTGTTGATCTGGTCATCTACTGGACAGATAAATGTTCACTCTCGTCTATTGTCCAACCATGGTCTTCAGGTTCGGGAATTTCAGGAAAGTTCTCCAGGTATCGTTTCCAAATTGCAGATTGGTAATTTGCTCTAAGAGCATGCTGATAGAGACAATCTTCGTAGGGAGGAAGTTGAACAGAATCATTTACACCTCATTTGCTTAGAAATAGTTTATAGCGTGATTCATTTACTTGATAAATACGTTTATTTCTCAAATACTGGAAGCAAATAAACTTTTGTAGTTGGCTGAAAAGTTCACGATTTATATTCAGTATCTTCCAAAGGAAGAAAGTAAATATATAAATTCATCATCATCTCATAACAATTTAATTTGCTTTAATTTTCCTTCACATAGCACTAACTGAATCACAATCAGTCTTTGCGTGGAGGGAGGTAAAAGAGATTCTAAAGAACCGAGTTATGTTTCCTTACATCAATGTGACGAATTCGGTTTTTTGTTCCACTTTTAATGTAAATATCACCTTGATTTTCAATGTGCACAGACGCATATGTACACAGAACGAACACATGTCATGTGTCCATGTCATTTTATTTACATACATATGTAAAGTCATGTGAGGCATGTTTAATATGTAATATCATTCTCGTATCAGTTTCTTCTTGAGAAGATGACAATTCTGGCACTTCATTGATACCTTTTGCTGTAATTTTTAAACACTTGTTTCTATACGTTATATTTCCTTTCAAATCCATTCTTTTTTCCTTTTATTGCCAAATTTCTGCTAGGAATCTCTTCAGCTTATTCTTGCTGTCATTACTTCTTAAGAATCGCTTCTAGTTTTGTACTTTATGTGCACACTTCAAAAAATGAAATAATAGCCCTTTATCAGCACATCTCAAAGTTCTTTCAGCGGAAATCATTCATTTCTCTTTATAAGAGTAAAAAACTACGTCTATTCGGTCACTGAAATGACCTACTTATAAAGTTTCGAGCAGTATTAAATGAGATATTTCATCAAAAGTATATTTTTTTCCACGTAACGTATGAATAACCTCCAATGTGTCAGTAACTGTTGTAAATTTACCTTGTGGATGGTCAGTAGATGAAGTCATACCCTCAAGAAAGCTCGCTAGTGCGGTTTTATTAGTTTTCCTTAAAGCACTATCAGGATTTACTAGATTCTATGGTAAAGAACCCAAAGGATGATTGAAAACTTCCTCCATGTTTAGGTTACGGTTTTCTGCTGTGAAAATCATATTTCCGAAAATATTTCTATCTGTCTTTAAAATTATTTCTTTGTTAGTTCTTTTACGCCTAATCTCCTGGTTACTTTTTGGAAGTTTACAACTGAACTTTTAAATAGGTGCAAAGAAACATTTATTCTTTTCTAAACTATCATGTTTGAAGTCTTCGTAAGCTTTTTTCTCTTTTTACCTTGCTAATAATAAATCATTTTGTACTTCTGTCGGCGCTTCTAATCCTGTTGAAGTATGCACAACGTTACAGGAATTTTTGTCGAAAGTGTTGGTCTATTCATTCTGCAGAAGATCAACTAAAGCCGAGACTTGTTCTTCGTCTTTAGATATACGAGTTTTCTAAAGATCCGGATGCTGGTAGTTCTTGTCTGGAATGATTTCTACAAATTCTTGTATGTTCCCAAGTGCTGAAGCTCGATATTCTGCGGTTAAATAGTATTTACTGACTGCTCCAAGTTTTAAACTAAATCCTTTTGTCCCATCTGCTGTCTATGTATCTTTATTTACTGTCTCCTCTAAAGCCTGATCAACCGGAATTCGTGCAAATGGATTCTTTGATTTAAGCTGGACAGACGATTCTCCAGACATAATAAAACTCAAAACTGGAAGGATTTGTACTTTCCAATTGGGATAGATCAGCAATTTATAAGTAGCTGACATGGTTTATTTTATTTAAAGCAAAACATCATGGGGTCATTTCTTGTAAACACGAAATTTAGAGTAACCAATTATCTTCCCTATGGGCGCGAATCAAGCCCAACAGTAACTCCACTAAATCTATGTAAAACATAAAGAAAAACGAATGTGTTCCATTCTCATATCTCAAATGACTCCTATAGCCTTCCTATCCATACAATGTTTCGAAACTATTTTGAGATATGTTTTCGGCAAATAGACAAAATAACTCATTTAATTCTGTAACTGTAAAAGGTAGCTGAATACTTTCGACTTTGAATATTCTCATTAAGGCTTTGTAGACGCATTTGCGGAGTCTTACAACACGATTGTATTTCTTTCCGTCTAAAACTTGACAAATGGAGCCAATAGCAGTTGTTTCTGATTCTACTGCTAAATCCTTAAGTCCAGCATTACCAAATAACTTCCCAATAATAGAAAGTAGGTTCCAAACGACGTGGAAACACCCCATCATTACGAAAATATTATCAAATTCATTGGGATGTGTCCATTTAATTTCTGTTGCTTATGAAAAATTGGCCTGGTCTACAACAACATATTCAAAATTTAGGCTTGACTTCATTTGATTGTCCTTAGTCAATACTTCATAAACTGTTGACTTGTCAGTTGCTTGGTAATTTATCAAAGGTAAATTAGCTATTGAATTTAACTTCAACATTGTTCCTGACTGGTATATTAAATCCTGTTCAACTGTCTGATTTCCAGAGTTGCAATGCCGACTTAGAATCCAAATTTTTCCGCTTATATTCAGAGACCAAGCTGCCAATCAGGAATTGGCTATATTATAATCTTAGGAGGCTTAATTTTCTTACATGCAATATATACTGGTAAAGGTGAACGACGAACTACCATGTTTCTTTTATTGAAATGAAATGAAATCTTTGAGTTTTACGTTCCACGGTTATGCCGGCTAGGCTAAAGGAGACGGTGATGAGAAATGAATGAAATGGTGGAATGAACAAAGTAGGAGGAAATGGGCGAACCCCAAGGAAATCTACGCACACAGTGTTTGTCCAGCACAAAGTTCACTTGGTGAGAGTATTGTTTGAACTTGGGACCCCATGCATCAGAAGTGAACACTATACCACTGAGCCACCGCGGCCCCTGTTTCTTTTCTTCTTATCATCATTAAATACTGGTCTTAGTCTGATAATTACGAGTCTGATACTTTCTGAATTATAATGAAATTAACTCGGTGAAACGTTCCTGCTCCGCCGAGTGTCTCCTCATTTCTATCGATGTTATCAAAGCCAACGGTAGTCAGAACTCTTGGATTAATTCTGCTAGACAGAGGAATGTGATTATCTTGAACTGTTACAATTTTTGCGTACATATTGAAGTGTCTATTTCAAGTAGTTTCGAGTAGCTCAACCATGACCCATTCAATCCAAAAGTAAAATTAGTTCAACATTGCCAGTTTATCCATAATATCAAATATGAGCTATCGTTTAAAAAAACAGTGTTAAAATTCGATAATTAGTAGCCGAGATATTGCCAGTTTTATAAATCCTTGGGCGCCATCTTTGATTCGACGCCATCTTATAAAGCTACCGTTCCAAGACGGCCATCATAGTTTTTCGTGGTCATCAAGTACCAATACAATTGTGGTTTGAAGGAAATCTTGTACCTCCAAATTATACTCACGTTACCTATACTGGCACATGGACTATACCCACTACCAGTCACGCCACGTGCCTGCTTCCTTCGGACGCACTTCTTCACTGCTCTTCTTGCCTCCCTGCTGCGTTCTTGCCCAGACTCGGTTAGATAGTATTCGTGCTTTTTGCATCTTTAAGTTAATTCGTGTTTTATGCCAACAAATGTAAACATAGTTATACATAGTCTTCACAGTAAATGCATTTCCTATTAAGTTTATATTTCATAATATGTATCCCATTGTGTGGCAACTTACTATAGGAAAGAAATATTTGATATGTTCTCAGGGACATGTATTAGATAAAAGGTTTTATCTACCCCCCCCCCCTCTAATAGTTTATTTACATAATACTATTGAAATAGGGTGTTGTTATAGGGCTGGTTGGAAACATGAGAAAGTAAGGCTTCATTGTTTTCCTTATTTCTGAATAGAGCGTAGTTTGCAACACTTAACAGTTAGAAGGTAATAATTTTGCGCACTAATAGAGGGTGTCCAATATGCGATGCAACCGGAGTTTGGGATAGTAGAACTTTTGAACCTGAAGAAATGCAGAAGTAATGGTTATACCAAAATAAAGCTTTGTTCATGCATATATTTTTAAACTAGGAAACAATGGTTGAAGTACACTAGGAACCACACAGTGTTGCTAAATGTAACCGAAGGTGTATTTTTTTATTTTTATTTATTTATTTATTTATTTTGCAAAACATGTAAATTGATTCATATGTATGAATGTTCTGTCGTTAATTTTCAGTTTGTTTAGTTAGAGTAGCTTGGAAACTATGGAGCAGAATAAAGAATTCTTCAATTCCACCGATAACTAATCGGATGAGGCCTCTGTAAGGGGGAACTATGGAAATCGTAGTTTTCACAAATTAATACTCTGAATTGGCAAGCTGCTGATGTTTCAGTGCATCAAAAGGTGTGTTAAGGATCTGTCTACATTATGCAATTCCTAAAAACAATGAAAAAGGAAGTTCGACATTATCATGATAAAACTTTTACTTACATGCACCCGGTAACACTGCTACTATCACGAAATGAGTTATCAGCTCTACAGCAGATACTGGAAGTGCCCCCTGTTTTGATTCAAACATTGGTTTATGCGTTTCACCATGTTGGCAGCAACTTTACGAAGAGTAGAAGCGTTAATGTTCTCAATGGCACTGCGAATGTTCGTTTCCAGATCTTGTATAGTTCGAGAATTGTTCTTGAATACCTCTTGCTTTAGAAATGAATAGCAGTGTTGTCGGGCGCATGTAATTTAAGTAAAAGTTTTATCGTGATAATTTCAAAGTTTCTTTTTCGTTGTTTTCAGGAATTACATAATGTAGACAGATCCTTAACGCACCTTTTGATGCACTGAAACATCACCAGCGTTGCAATTCAGTGTTAATTTATAGAAACTACGATTTTCCTAGTTCTCCCTTATAGATGTATCATCCAATTAGTTATCGGTGGAATTGAAAAATTCTTTTTTCTGATCCATAGTTTCCAAGCTACTCCAACTAAATAAACTAAAAATTAACGACAGAATATTCATACGTATGAGTTATGAGTCAATTTACATGTTTAAAAAGAAACTTTGGTTACATCTGACAACTCTGTGATTCCTAATGTACTTGAAAAGTTGCTTCGTAGTTTAAAACATAGCATGAACAAAGCTTCATTTTGGTATAACTGTTATTTGTGTATTACTTCAGATTCAGAAGTTCACTATCCCCAACTCCGGGTTGCATTGTATATTGAACACCCTGTGCAATACAGATGAATATAAATCTAGTAAAGAGGAAAGAAAGCGTGGGAAGAAGACTAAAGAAGAAATATTTGTTATTACATAATTGTTAAGAGTGAACGAAGGAAATGAAAGAGGTATGGTATATTAAAATAACAAATAAATAGTAATACAAAGTTGAAATCCGGTTCATGTCGAATTAATCCATAGCCATCATCTGCTAAAGTTTAGCCTACTTTTGCAAACTTGCAAACTATGGTATACTTAACTACTTGTAACTACTAATTCTTGACACATTTCAACCTGAAGCAGACCAGGGCCGTAACTTGTGGGGGCAGGGGCAACTGCCCCCAGGGAAGCTCCCCGCCGTTCGAGGGGGATCCATTTTAAGACAAAATTTTCTTACTCCATATACGATACGAGCATGAAATTATAAATGAAGCATCAAACAGGTTAACTACATTACATAAACAAAACGGCACACAAAAGGTAAATAAACAAAAACGAGTCGTATGCCCATTTCAGTAAAAATGTCTAGTATTAGGGGCCCTAGAAATAATATTTATTCGTATGGCTTTGAGATTTGTCAATATGGTCCCCTTAATTAATTTGTTATGTCTGGAATTTGCTCAGGAGCATAACTAACGACACAGCAGAACTTACCGTGTAGGAGGCCCACAGGGTCCGGGGGCCTATAAAGAGTAAGAAAAAGATCTAAAGAGGGGGCCCAAGAATTAAGAAAACAACAGTTTTTAGGGGACCCAATATTAGTATAGTGCTTGCTTTCCCCCCTCCCGAAAAAATCTAAGTTACGGTGCTGAAGCAGAGACTATTTTTACAATGGTTGAAGGAAAGCACGTATTAGTTTAAGGTTAATTGTAAAGAAGTTATTTTGAAGAAGGTATACAGATAAGTGGATAGACAGACAGATATACAAATTACAACTGAATCGAGTGGTAGAAACTTGCTTGCAAACGGCAACATGCATAACAACTTCAGTGGTAATAACCATATTTTCACGAACTATGACGTATGAGCTTTCTTTCATGTTTAGCCTACTAATAGTGTCTAATATTAGGAATTGAAATCAGCAAGATTTAAAGGGGGAGAAGTCATCCATTATACGTAGAAAAATACAGTCAACAATAATGTTGCTAAAATTATGGTTCTTTTCTTAAAACAAACGTGAATTTTCTCAGGAGTTACTCCAATCGTTTGGAGTTGAAATTAGTCACAAATTAAAGAACTGAATCTATTCCCATTCATCTGCAAAGTTAATAAAATGTCCAATATAACTTTTCTAAAAAAAAAAAAAAAAAAAAAATTAATTCTACAATATCTTAGCAATGAAAATAAAAAAGATTGTTCAAAGATAAGACATATAAATTGATAGTCGTTACTGAAATCAACAAAATGATATAACAATTAAATACTGACGTGTAATTTTCGAGAAAGGGAGGGAAAAAATAATTTGTAAAACTAAAAGTGGATGTTGTACGCGTATGAAAACTAGGCTACTTGCTGAGGTGGAAAAGTAATACAGAAATATACTATCATTAAGCTCTTTATTATGCTATAGCAACATGACAATATATAGTATGACTAATGAAATATAACATAAAATTGTCCATTACACTTGCATCTTAATTTCTTTTAAAATAAGTGGCCCTGCGTAGCGTAGTCTCTAATGCTCTCGCGTTCGGTGCGAGCGGTGCCATGTTCGATTCCCGGTGGAGATATTCTCTCTCGAAAAAGTATTAAAAGCTTTTTCAGGCCAACCATCCTGAATAAGGTTTTCCTCAGTTTTTCTCATTCACACCAGGCAAATGCTGGAATGGTACCTAACTTATAGGTCTCAGGCTGCTTCTTTCCTGCCCTTTCATCGGATAGTGGGCTCGCCGAGAGACGTCATCCCTCATATGTAACGGGCTAAATGGTTATAGATGCCGAAATTCCAGAAATCTAATTCCTAATCCTTCTTTTAAAATAAAATTTTGTCCAAATATAAGACATACGTCACTTGATAGATCACATCGAACTGGACAACATAACATACTTGAGGGTAAACTCTCATATGTAGTTTTCATGAAAATTGAAAAAAAAAAAAAAAAAGCGAACACTTGTGGCGCTAAAAACTGGCGTCATTTCATATTTGATCAGAGGGGACAAGATCGTCCACCAACATAACAGTTACACGCTTTTTTGTTAGTATATTAGTAAACAATTTATTAGATAGCATGTATTTCTCAATTCCAGGGGGGTAATCGTCCCCTGCCCTTCACAAATGACGCCCCTGACTAAGTTCCTTAGTTGTAAACACACACACACACAAAAATGAAATCTTTGAGTTTTACGTCCCACGGTTATGCCGGTTAGGCTAAAGGAGACGGTGATTATGAGAGATGAGTGAAATGGTGGAATGAAGAAAGTGGGAGGAAACGGGAGAACCCCGAGAAAACCCACGAGCAAGGTGTTCGTCCACCACAAAGTTCACTTGGCGGGGGCTGGCATCGAACCCGGAACCCCAAGCACCAGAGGTGAACGCTCTACCACTGAGCCACCGCGCCCCCCTATAAACACAAAAAAGGACATTAATGGATATTATAAATACAAATATGAATGTACACTCATGTCCAAAATTATTGTCGCATGTCTATAAACATGTTTTTGTAGGAATATAATTTGATAACGAATTCGCACGGTATTTCTTATAATGTTAGTATGTGTATAAACAAAGAAAAGGTATGTATGTTTCAAATTTCATGTCAATAGAGCAGTAAATAAGAATAATAAAACGAAAATAAAACTTTCTTGTCCATTTAGCAACATTTTGTTTTACTTATTCTAATTTTTGTATTTATAATTATTTTACTATGAAATTTACCACAAATGTACATTTTCCGATTATAAACATAGTATCAGTATTAAAAGTACTCTGCCAAATCATTATCGAATTATATTATCTCAAGAAGACAGTTATAGGTGTACGACAATCATTTTGGACATGAGTGTACATACAAGAAAGTTGCCTTATGCACGTTAAATCAACAACACTAAAAAAGTGGACTAGTGCAATTTTGTCAGGGAGAAAAGTAGCTCAGTGGTAGGGCGCTCACCTTTGGTGTTAGTGGTACTTGAGTCGATCCCAGGCCAGGTGAGTTTATGGTTGAAAACACCGTATCCATGGGTTTTTCGCGTTTCTCTCGTGTTTCTTCCAATTTCCATTCTCGAAAATATCTTATCATTTTCTGTCAGTAATCACCCGACTCCTTTAACCTAGAAGCCATAATCTTAAAACGTAAAGCCCAAATATTTAATTCAATTTCATTTCAAATATTTTTTACCAAGAACCCACTAAACGGGAGATAACAATATATTTTCCTCTGGTAAATCGTTATACACAATAAATAATCGATAGCAATAAGAACATGGTTGCAATGTTAAGAATTTTAAAACTAAATAAAAGTGCAAACAAGTTGTCTTCAGTAGGTACAGTTCCATTCACCTCACAGAGTAATTTTCCACGGATGCAGGCACGCAACAGCTAATTCCTGGTCACAATATCCGTGATTAGAATGCTAGTGAGAAACATTCTTTTGTTTTGCTAATGTCTTTATAGAAAGAAGAGACCATCTAACAGTAAAGAAAGAAAAAAAAAAGTATTTTTATTTCCGATGTGTGTGGTGTGTGGCGATTGAAACTTAATTCCGAAGTTGCCTCCACTACAGAAGAAGCAGTTGGTTAACAAGAAATCTTCTCCTTCATGACACTAACTGTTTGTTCGTTGTTGTTGTAGTTTGTTTCTCTTGGTCAACTGTCAATAAATAAATTTCCAGCTGTTATCATGTTTTCTGTCTGAAGTTTCTTAATGAGACCTTCTTGCATTTTCAACTAAGTGATAATTGCTGTTTCTTCAGATGGTTTGTTGAGATCTGCTTGCCTTAAACTCTACGCTCACAGAAGAAAGAAAAGATTAAAAAAAAAAAAATAAGGTGAGGAGAGTGCGAAAGAAAATCCAAAAGAAATAAAGAAAGAAAAGAAAAAGAGGCAAAACAGCGGAAGTTCCGAAGTAGATAAGTGTGATGTACCCACCAGCTGAAGCTGACTGTGTTGTGTAGTGGTGGTAGTCGTGTGGTGAACTGTTCCATTGGCTGAAGACCAATGGCAAGCCTACCCAAAAACACGGCTGCTGGGATTGGCGCAGAGCCAATTCATACTGTGAACCAGTACAACACATGGGAAATATATTCTTTAAAAAAAACGCAAAAAAGACGCAAAATCAAGAAGTAAGTTTAAAAAAAAATAATAAAACCAAAACTCTTTATTTCTTTAAAAGAAATATTCGCTTTTAAAAATTAAATTATATAGGAAAAAACAATTTAAATAGAAAATTGTATTGAAATTAAAGTTACAATTGAATTTGTAGATATTTGTAGTATTTATTTGTTTAATCTTATATTTCAGAGACTATATTGAAAACAATAAACAATATAGTGAAACAAATACAGTAAAACCTGTGTGAGTTGGAAAATGTGAATTTCGAATAAAAGAGTTCTACTTATACAAGTAGTCAGCTTATGGAGTTGGCCAAGTTCCATAGGCGAGAAATTTGAAGTTCTACTGTATATATGAATACTTAGACTCGAATTTAGAATTTCGCCAAGAGAATCTAAACACGTTCATATGTAACTTTTTCCGTTGTAAAATATAATCAAGTGACATAATACCATATATTCCAAAGAAAATTTGAATTTTTCGTATGGGGAGAATAGATAGAAAGGTATCCGGTTCCTCTCTTCTGTTAGAATATGCATTTCAACAAAAAGTGTAATGATAAAAGTCAATAATGTAACTCTTTTCAACTCCCCATCTTTTCGCCCCATGCCAATGGGGTTGAACTCTGACACCAATGACAATGAGGCTGTCACTATTCATCTGAGCTACAAAAACTATGGCATAGATACAAATAGTGGTCATTTTCAATTATGTTTTTACATGTTGCCCCCTTCCCATAGTCACCCCAAATTCCTCATGCCAATTGAGGAAGAATTTGGACGTATACGACAAAAGAAGTGTCACTATACATCTAAGCTACCCCGAAAACTATGGTATTGGACACTAATATTTATCGTTTTCGATTATTTTCTACATATCATTCCCTCTTGCCTCATATCGATAATAAGATAAAAGTCTAACTTAAGGCACAGTCCACTTATTTATCAAACAAATCATCAAATTCGGTGCAGCGGTCTAGAAGGAGCTGTCCGCCAAACGCCGATACAATCATTTTCAAAGAATTTAAGAAGTTCGCTACTGAATTCTCCATGTCTGTATGTGTGTGTTAGAGATCTGCATGTTCGGCCAGAGCCCAATCCAGCCCGAGCCCGAAACGTTTTGGAAATTTTCGGCCCGAGCCCAGCCCGGCCCGGGCCCGATAAATTTTAAAAGTTTTTGGCCCGACCCCGGCCCGATAATTTTTTTAAAAATTTAGCTTGAGCCCCAATCTTTCTCAAAATTTAGTATTAAACTTGACCTAACCCTCAGAAACATTTTCTAAACTCTGGTTTACAATCTGACACTTGCCTCCTGAATGGTACAGTACCATTGCCTCCTAGAACTTTGCCTGTCATCGAGAGAACGAAAACTCCATTTTCTGTAACAAAAAGACAGCATAAAGTTAAGATGGCAATATTATTTAGCGACAGGCAAATCTTTCCCACCCCTTCTTGTCATATTTTGGGTTCAGTGAAGGACAAGGTCAGAGCTCAATTTACCGAGCAATGCCTGCAATCCTTTATAGTGAAAGTGGAGCCGCTAAGCAACACAAACTGTAAATAGCTATTGCATTCTTTGTAACATTTTTTACGAGCAACTTCTTCAACGTTTGGCTTTATTCCAATTATCGTTTAACGAAAGTCAATAATTATTAAAGAATTGCAATTAATCGGCCCCAGCCCGACCCGACCTGAAGAGAAATCAGTGTCGGCCCGCCCAAGCCCGGTCCGGCCCGGCCCAAAGAAATAACAGAGTCCAAGCCCGGCCCGTGCAGGTCTCTAGTGTGTGTCTGTTATTTGTAATTTTTTTCAATTTTGAGCCCCCTATTCGATAGAGCATCAAAGTGATGGAATTTTTCCCCGTCACTCTTACCGCTCCCGAGATATTGGTAAAAAAAAGTCCGATTTTGGGAGATTTAAGGAGCCATATCTCGGAAACCGTAAGTCGCAGAGATCATATTTGTGTTGATCAATACTTACGAGGATGGTAAACATTTTGGCACCAAATAGAAACCAGTGGCCACTGGCTACCATTCCTCATATATTGGCCAAAAACTTCGGATTTCAGAAGATTTAAGGAACCATATCTCGGGAACCTAAGTCATGGAGAGATGATATTTTGCAAATGTTTCAATTTCGAGCCCTCCGTTTTGAGTATGTGTCTTCGTAAAACAACATATCGTAGAACGTTTTAACAAAACTCTTAAAGAAAACATGTGGAAAAAATTTAATACTGAAGGAAATAATAAATGGGTAGGTATATTACAAGAATTGTTTAGGTCAGACAATGTTCTTGGAGGATTTTCAATTGGTTATTTGTTTAAAAATCGTATCTTAAAACAAGTTTGAAAACATCTGCGACACTTGATTTGTTATTTTTAATTAAGAGTTTATATACAGAGTTTCATCCTTCTAACTTGAGCTCGTTAGATATTGCATTTTTGACATAAATTGTTGAACTCCTTTATCCCCTTAGGATAAGCCCTTCCGCAAATCTATTATGATCAGTAGCGGATTTAACGCAGGGTCGGGAGACCTAAGCTCCCCAGTTTTTTAGTGACAAAAATAATTTAAGCTACCATTTTATATATTTTTTAAAATTTATAGTAAACTCATCTTATATCTATCATAGTGTGGGTTCTAGCTGTTCTCCCTTCCAGTTTTTACTTTCTAGATCCTCCACTGATCTTGATAAAAACCTAAATTATAGGACAGAGTTCACTTATGTACCAAAAATAATCAAGACTAGTTCAGAATGTAGGAAGAAGATAACTGTCAAGCATTTTTACATTTCATTTTCAAATGTATAGATATCGTTTGTTTTATAATTTAAAAACCGGACACTTCGTGATGCTCTTTTTATCTGCAATGTTAAAATCACCAAAAGAATATTTTCTGTCAACCCAAAATGCGGTACATTAACCCCTTCAGTGCGTAATTTTCACATGCGAACCGCTGTAAAAAGTGTAGTTTTTTTTTTTTTTTTTTTTTTTTTTTTAGAACTTTGGAATTTGTTTCCTTTTAATAACTTTTGAACCTCTCAGGCAATCACAATGAAATTTTCGGCATTATGATTTTTGTTGCTTCTAATTAGCTACTATAACTTGTCATTGTCGTATTTATGGTCATCATCATCATCATCATATGGTTAGGTTACACAAAATTTGGGACTGCCTCAACAGATCAAGCCCAATTTTGCTGTGTTGTCTCTTGGGGTTCCTAGGTGAGCGCAAACTCGCTAAATATTGTCGCAAATAACATTACTCACACTATGGGCAAGTATATTCGCCATACGCAATACAAAATAGCCAAAGCAAAATGAAAGCGTATATATACGTCATCCGCACAGCAGGTGCGTTTTGAAGACACGAGTTAACTCGCCACCCACACTGAAGGGGTTAACCTTCAAACATAATAGCCTTCCTAGCTTGCCTAGTGGGTAGCACAAGTATCTTTGGTGTAGCTACGTGGCATCGGGTTTGATTCCCAGTGGGCCAGCATTAAACGTATTACGGAGGGTCATATTCTACTTTAAACTCTACGACCATGTCTTATATAGCATGAATGCTGGAAACAGCAAACAAATTAATTTGCGCATAAGAGGAATCCAAATATGCATTAAAATAACATTGTAAGATATATATGTTATTGCGTGAAACCTTTACTTGGTACATTTTGTTCTCATTAAACTGGAATTTGTGTTGTTGTAAACAGAGCAGGCTCCGTATCACGACAGCAGGTTGAATCTGCTGCAGTTGGATAGTGCACAGAGCATCATGCAAGATCAACCCTTACAACCAAGGGCGCCGATCCTGGGGGGACGGAGGGCCCGGACCCCCCAAAGCTCATGTGCCCCCTATTGTGTTTATGAATACACAATATTTGGCATATTTTGAATGCAGTTTGTCTGAAAATCCTCATATATACCAGGGAGGAATAGCCCGCGACCGGGGAGGAATAGCCCTTTACCAGTGTTTGAGTGACAAAAATAACTGAACCTATTATTTCTATATTTTTGCAAGTTTCTAGTAAGCGTTGACTGTTATTCTTTATTGTAAAATTTTTGAAGCATTAGATATAGTTTCAGTTGCAGTTTTTATGTTATACAATGTGTAACCCAATACTTGAAGTCCACAATTTCGATATCCAACCTACTCATAATATCCATCGGGAAAGAGTTAAGTTGGTAACATCTGCAAAACCCATGAAACAAATTTGCAAACACAGGCAATCGACGAATTAGTTCTTGAATGGATCACGATTGTGTGTTGTGTCACTGTGCGCTGATAGTAAAATATGAGAAAATGGAGACAAAAAGCAACAAAGATGTGTGCTTTCTCTTATTTTACGTGAGAAGCAAAAATTATGTTATAATTTCTTGTTATTTCTATCAAAGTTTTGGTGAATAATATATATTGTTCGTAATCGGTAAAATGAGTATTCATATAAAGGTTTTCATTTTTGAAGAATATTAAAATGCTGATTAATAGTGTTCTACCAATAGAGGTTCAAAGGACACTTCTAGAATAAAATTAGTGGTGGTGAGTTGTATTTTCTTTGTCAATTTCTAACTTGAATATTAATTACAATTCTTTGCCATATTAAGCGCAATATTTTGTGACTAATCTGTTTAGCTCTATACCGGTAAATACCTAAAATTTATTAATTACTCATTCGTACTTCGTACCTAACTGTAACTGGTGAAGGAAATTATTTATTTTTTATGCCTAGTTCCTGCTAACGAAGTGCTTAAACATGTTTCAAATTAAAAACGATTTGCATAAACTCACGATATACTTATCATAGTAGCTATGGGTTCTTGTTTCTCCCCCCCCCCCCCCCCCCCCCAGCGTTTTGACCTTCTAGGTCCGCCACTGTTTTCCAACACATCATCTTGCCTTCGGAGAGCTGAAATACTGGACCACGTTCCCGATCCCATAATTAGAATATTCCTGACTTAGTATACGAAACAGGCGCGCCATTTCGGGCTCCAGGAGAATATGTGCTTCACCTGAGTTTGACATTTCAATCAATACGATAATGATACATTAATGATTTTTTTTTTTTTTTTATTGTAGTCTTGCGCCCCATCCGTTGGAGGCAAACATATTAGCTGATACTGCTAGTACGGAAAAATTCCTTAGTCTACTGAGACTTTTAGAACCCCTTTTGGAATTTATTTGTTTGATATTATACCAAGAACGACAATCCAATAGTTTTATGTCTCAAACTGGTCTTTTCTCAAATTTAGTACAAATTTATACAAACAACAAATGCTTTAGGTATATTACTTTTGTTTTCATTTATCTGCATTCACAAATGCAGAGGACGCTTCATTCTGAATTTTAGCCACCTAAATATTTAAATTGAATATTACTTGCTTAGAAACTGGGGAATGTTTCAGGTTATTTTTATCCAAAAACACGAATACTATGTATAGTCTGGTTGCGAGACCTCTACTTTTCAAGGTTAATAAATTTAATTAAACATGAACTTTGGTTCTTAACAGAATTGCTACCTCTTGGTAAGCCTAAACCGGGGCACAGTTATCGAACATGTGTAGGACACTGGTTTCTCATCTCGAAATTTAAACACGAAACAATTTATTAACAATAACACTAAGAAATATATCTATATTTGTTTATGAAAATTGCAATGAAAATTTAAACCAAAAGCACACAACACGGAAAACTCATAGTGTCAACCAGAGGGTTCTTGAACGCAAGTTATGAACCATTGAACTGGTACAAAAAAATATCATTGGCGGAAATTATATCCCTATAGTTATAGGTAAAAATTTACACATGTTATTAAGATTTTCTGTCTCATATTTTGTCTTTGGATAATTTGGGATCTCTCTTAGGTGTAACTCGGGAAACTAAATGTTTTCTTAAGATTCGGAATGTTCGAGACTAGTTCGAGACAGGTGGCAACTCTACTTCTTTATTTTAACTAAGAATTTTCAATTTATTTCAAAATAATTAATAATTAAGCATCAAACAATTAATATTGCTTCTATAGTCCAGATTGTGTATACGGAACCATTTTTGGAAATTTATGAGTAAAATATGTAACTTCCCAAACGAACCGCAGTGTTTAAGAAATTTATTTGTACAGGCGGAAAACGTGTAAGTCATATGCATTAAACAGCGTTGTGAAGTTTGGTTGATTACTATGTAATTATAATGCAAAAGTGAAACTAGCGTGTAGTGACCATCTAAGAAATATTGGTGGATGACTTTTCTTACTTCTTTTCTTTAATAGACATACCCACTGTTGCGAACACGCTTGGGTCAATGTTTAGTTGAGAGGGCCTTTCCCTTTCTTTGAATCAAAAAAAGAAAAAAAGTTATAATTTCGCTAATTTTTGTTATATTAGATTGTGTTTGGTTTGGTATTTTTGAATGGCACTTACCCTCATTTAATCATTTGGTTCCCTTTATCTAAATATAAACCCACGCTTGCTTCAATGGGTGTTCGCGCGCTCTTGTGCAGACTCTTCAATTATACCTTATCCCGAAGCGGAATGCAAAGATGGCTTATAGTGAACACCTAATACAGATTGGTGGGTCTTTTATAGGTATATGCATTAATGTAGAAAACATTAAGAGACAGGGCCCGCGCGTAGCGTAGTCGCTAACGCTCTCGCCTTCGGTGCGAGCAGTCCCGGGTTCGATTCCCGGTGGGGGCACTCGGTCGAAAAAGTGTAAAACGTTTTTTCAGGCCAGCCATCCTGAATGAGGTTTTCCTGTGTTTTCTTCATTCACACCAGGCAACTTATAGATCCCAGACCGCTTCCTTCCTTTCTTCCTTACTTTTCAACGGATTGTGTGCTCGCCGAGGGACGTCATCCTTCAAAACGTGAAGGACTAAATGGCCTTAGATGCGGAAAGCCCAGAAATTTAAATCCCTTATTAAGAGATAATTATAATAATTGAAGCGAAGCTCCTACTCGACTTAGGTGTTCGTTTGCCTGGATACTACTTCTAGATGCTCGAACCTTTGTTAACCAAATTTGACATGATTCGAAAGCGCGTACTGAGTGTCGTAAGGACTAGTCGAGAACGGACATACCATTGAGGAATAATCACCATAAAACGAAATGGTGCTATAGAATTAACATTGGAAAGTCATTTGACGTGCGAATTCGGATTGGAAACAATGGAAAATAGAATTTTCAGCATTAGAAACAGAGCTAAGCCCATTCCCTTTTGTTCTGCGAACACAAGTTTTCAAACCCATTGCATGTCGTGTTCGTCACAAAAACAATTGATGCACTAAAACGTCTATGAATAAGCAATAAAGCTCGATCGCTTCGGTTCACATTTGCAATTATTATATACCTAGTTCTAGTTTTTGAAGAAATGTTTCTGGTGGGGTCCTTCAACCTTACCAATGACATATGGAGTACGTGGGCACAAGCCTACAGAAAAGGAGTGTAGAATGCACTAGGCCACAATTTCGATCAAGAAATGTGTGTACAAATTTGACCCATATTGTTAATATGTATGCAATTTTCTTACATAAATATAAAAACAGTATAAAAAGCAGAAAAGTTGATAGAACATTTGTCTCTCATAATTAATTACAATAATTATACATACTTATCGGTATTGTTATTCTATATATTGTGAGCAACAATATTATATAAAGTACCAGCAAAAATACCTGTTCTTTACATGAACTACATACAACATGCATCATAATAGAGTAGTTTTGATTGTGTAACTAATTCTAATTGAATAGAAAATCGAACAAATGTCTTCTTACTTAATTGAGTCTGGTTAATCTGTATATGAAATTCGGTGGGTATAGGTGATACCTTTGTATGCTAAAATCTGGTGACATACGCGCACACGTGTTCTTTTATTTATTATTAAACATTATCTACAATAGAATGGCTCCGGAAGACACTTTGGAGCTGCCTAGCCCAAATTTATTCAAGTGTCAATCTGAAAACCTGGAAGACTAGTAGAATATTCCTTGATAATCTGGTCGATGTAGGTAATGAAATTTAAAAAAACAAGTCCCTAGATGTTGAATGTGAATTTAAAACGACTGTTATTTTTCGTATATATCTACATTACCCAACTTAGCTCACCTAACTCTTTTTTTTTGTACTCTTTCTTTCTGCAAATTCTTTCAAATTGCCAATTTTATAGTCAAACTACTTGAAATGCCTGTTGTTTGCACGAGGAAAATAGGCTTATAGAAAATTTTTGAGTGCCTTTTTCCCTTTAGAGTCGCCATGGGAAATACACAGCATGAAGAAAGGTACTATTTATCTTAGCGACCCCGAAAACTACGAATTGAACACTAACTTGTTACTCCTTTCTCATTCTTCCCCTCATTCTTATGTCAATAGGGGTTGAATTTGGACATAAGCGACATCTGGGGTATCACTATTCATCTCAGTGATTCCAAAAGCTATAGATTGGACAATAAATTGGTCCTTTTATATTATTTTTACATGTTACCCCTCGCCCCTTCTTCCTCCCTTAGAATATGTTAAAATATGTTAAAATCGTAACTTAGGCCAAGGGTACATTCATGTTCCAAAAATAATCAAAATAAGTACAACAATCTAGGAGAAATTAGATGTCAAACATCTTTATTTCCATGGCAACGTCAACATAACAGTAAATCACAATAGCAATGACTTAAAAATAAGCAAAAATGTAGTAATCGAAAGGTTCATATTAATACCGGATATTTGCAAAACTTTAATTTTTTAAGACACGTAAGAGAAGCTGCCCATCACGTCTGTTTTTATCAGGGACATTTACATATCAAATATAGGGCAAACTCCAGTTACTTCAAAATATTTGTATGCAATGTGAAGTAAATAAATTGATTTTACTGGACTTTGTGAAACCGGAAGTTGTAGATTTGTAAGTTTCAATTGCTATGTACGGGGATAATATTGCAGATGAAACCAGTTCATTGCAGAGATGTCATGGGTCAATGAAAACTTCATCCACGAGTCACTGGGCGAATGACCCACCATAACTCACAACCCACCGTGAGACTCTGACCTACCAAAATCTATCATAATCAACTCTTACCCATGACCCACGCCTCCTCTCCACTGACTAAAGAGTTTATACTTGTAATGAGACAAGGCTGTGGGGTTTATTACTAATACGAATTTGAATTTCTACGCTCAATCGCTCAAGCGCCGCTCTGTTACAATACCGTTGGATCTCACTTTCACGACTGAAAATGGTAAAGTGTTTAACAGGTCCTTATTACAATGAATTTCAATTTAATTATCAAATAGGGGTCTATAATTATTTCTCTGTTGAATTTGAGATACTTTTCGGTGGAAAATAGGATGAAATTTGAAAGTCTCAAATCAAGATAAAGTAGACCAACGTAAAGGGAAAACACAGTGTAAAATTCGACTGTATATCGAAAGCTAAGTAGTAAATCCTATTGGCACTATTAGAAGTACAAATGTCAATATTCAAAAATGCCTGAAGTTGTATTTTCATTTAGATATATTCATCTCAGGTAAGTATATAATAGTAAGTAACTAGTAATACAATAACAACTAAATAAAAACAAATGAAAAAGGAAGACAAATTGAGACCTTGAAAGTAAAACGTAGACAAATTTACCAGTGTTCAGAAAATGGTGTCTACAATGCACTGAGCAGAGTGGGTCGCTGGGTTGTAGTGGGTCAGAATGGATCACGTCCTGATGACCCAGGACCCACTGATGCACTCACAAATCTTGACCCACTTTAGATACGACCCACTTATCCACTTTATCTCTTTATTGGACACCTAATTCATATCAAAAGCATTCCTCGCTATCGTACAGTGTTTGCTCCATTTGAAATCAGAATAGAAACTGTAAGCAGAACAAAGCTTGTATCATTTCTGATTGTAGTAAAGAAAGAATAAACTCTGATTGAAAGTAAAAAGGATTACGCGAAGTTTCAACTTCATCCGGTAGATCTCAACAGCTGCAAATTTTTTGCTGCTATCTAATAGCATATGTAGACTAACTTTTAGTACCTTTGTTTTAATACCAAAAAAATGGATATGAATAGCATCGTTAAAGTCACCGTTACCCCTAAAGGTGTTAACGGATTGATTCCATTAACAAGCTTGACAGAGATAATTTCTTTAGCTCAATGGTTCTCATCTGCTATGTCGCGGCACATTGGTGTATCGCGTAATCTCATAAGGTGTGTCGCCAATATTTAGTTTTTTCTGTTGATTTTTCTGTTAAATTTTCTTCAACGGCTTACTAACGACGCACGTATACAGGAAAACAGGAAGAAGGAGGAAGCTTAAAGAAGATTTACAAAGTCCTCGAAAACATTTGTTCTTACATCCAACTACAATAAGCCACCGAACTGAACAAGAAACCTGAAATCAGCACAGATGCCTGCGCCTATATTAACAATCAATCCCGATCAGATCCTTTTAAAAGCCACGGATGACACAGAAAAAGCTTCCACACCGAATATTGAACTTCGAAAGGATGAGTAAATAGGTCATATCAAGACTACTAAAGACTACTAAAGACGACTTAATTTCATATTGTTTTTGTATATATATTGATTCGCCTTTGATGAAACTCTGCGTACGCCACTGACTTTAATAATTTATATCATTTTAATTAAAAATTAAACAAGTGTGTCATGATTTCATAGGAGTACAGTAAAGTGTGTCATCCGTCAAAAAAGGTTGAGAACCACTGCTCTAGCTACCTATTGCAAAAAAAAAAAAAAAACAGAATTCAAAAATACGCTTTCGTTCAGGAGTTATCAGTTGGAGTAACGGAAGGACGGACAGATTAATAAGCTCACTAGTGTGATACAATAAGGGCGGAGATAGAGTCTACTAGAGTGTTTAATAGAGAGATCAGGGTTTATTGGAATTTATCCTTGCATCGCTGAATCCATATCAAAAATAACATCTCTCACTTTTTTAATACGGTACGGTACGCATTTTCAGCTATATATCAACAAAGTTCGTGATGTTCATTTTTCACATTTGATAAAAACTTTCATGGCTAAGCGGCACGCTTGTGCATCATCAGGTTCCCTTTTCTTCCAACATTGCACTATCGCTTGATGACTTTTTCATAAGCATAAGTTCCACCAAAAAGGGACCAGAAATCTGTCCTGAGAAGACAGTATTCGGACCAGTTGCGCCCAAAATCGAATAGAGGTGTTCCAGCGAGATCCCAACCGTGGGAGAATGGTGTGGGAACTCAAGAGGGCTACAAAATATTATTATTTATTATTATTTATTATTATTATTATTAATTATTTAATTCTGGTATACGCAGAGGGGAGGTCCGAACAATTCTAACTTTAAAGAAAATTAATACACTTTTAGATGGAAATAAATAAATTATATGTATTTTTGTGGTGGCCCCTTCGAAAATAAATCCTGGGTAGTCCTGGTAATAATACTTTATATTATTGAGGTTTATTGGATTATATTGTAAACGAACAATACAAACCAACGTAATAATAATTTAATATTAAACACAACAAATTTACTTTTTCTTAAGTACAATTTCATTCCCATTTGAAGATGCGCGGGCCACAGAGCGTAACGCCCTCTCTTCAACTATGAGTATTAACTTTAGTAGCGTCATTTCAGATTTGGCTTGGGAAGGAAGGGCAAGACCCCTTGATATATGTAAAATTTCGCGTTTTTCACTGACTTACTACTATTCTATTGATAAAATCTATATAAATCTCAAACTCAGGGGGTGTGGGGGCAAATGCCCCTCCCTGCCCTCTATATGACGCCCCTGATTAACTTGTTTGAAGTTTTCACTAGAAGATGGGTAACAGGATTTATTTGATTGATTTTGGCTGTTTACAATACAAGATTACAAAAATTCAGAACAATGCAAATAAAATAAGAAAAATGCTTGCTACAACATGCAATCAAGCGCTTAAGTGCTGGAGTGCTGAAATGCTGGAAAGGCTTCTTGACTGCGGTAATAGTTCAGAGAAGAATCCGTGAGGATAGTGAATTTGGTGAGCAGACCTGGGGTGGCTCTCAAGATTGGCGTACGGGTGTGTAGCGTCTGTACTATGTTGGTCAGATTTAAATCCTTCAGAAGCTGAAGAAGTACTTTAATATTTTCAGAGAATGAGTTATCATCAGAAAAAATCTTCGGTACTGAAGCTTTGATAGTGTGTGATATCGTGGGCTCAGGTCTTGAAGTGGATGTAGCAGTGATGTCTTGAAGAGATGCTGAATATCCCTATGAGAATTGTGCTTGCTAGTGTTTTTTTTTTTTTTCCTTTTTGCTTGTAGAATTTGTTGTATTCGCGGACATCCTGAATAATTAGCAAGAGAAGCACCTGTCGACACATTTCGTTGGTGTGTCTCTGGTCTTCTTTTCACATTGATATTTCCAATAAGAGCAGACGCATTTAATGCACCGATTGAAATTGCTACCAAATGCCCAAATCTTTGGTATTTGAAACATTGAACGTAATGTTTCTTTTGTAATGGTTCTATGTGAACTTCCATGTGTAGTAATAAATCTACTTTGAAGATCTGATGGCATGTAAAGTCTTGTTCAATGTAATCAAGAATAGTTGTTTGGAACGTTTCCTTTCCTGCCTTTACGATTCTGGGTTCGCATTTGTGAAACGGAGAATATTGGGTAATCCTTATCCTTGAGTGCTGTTGCGATGTCTTTAATGCTGGTATCAATTGGAAGGTAGAGAATAACTACCTTGTTTGCCTCAGTTTTCTTCTTGATTTCGGTGGTATATTGTAGTTGGTGGTGAGAACTCATGTTTTCGAGGACTTTGTAATCTTCTTTAACCTTCCTTCTTCTTATTTTCCTGTATATGTGCTTTATCAATAGGTCGTTAGAGAAAATGTAGGAGAAAGACAGCAAGTCTAGTATGAAATCCCATAGTGATATACTAAACAACAAAAAACTCTGCGAGCAACTATAACTATTTCATTATTTAAGTGAAGACTACAATAATTATTTGTCGTTGTACATCTTCTTCATCACATTATTGTTTAGTTTACAAAACTTCTGTAAGATAATTATTTCTGTTCATTTTTAACAGCTACGGTGTCAGAAATTTGGTAAGTGATTATAGAGACATCTAGTAACTTTAATGTTATTAATATGTTACTGACGAATTGCTTGTCAAATAATATTTTCATTGCTAAAAGGATGAAATTCATTATTATTGTGTTGTGCATAATCCATTATTTGCTATTGTAAGAAAATGCATAACTGAAGTATGCTACTTTCTCTGTTGTCATACTTTAAAATCATCAAGTGTGCAATGTACTACTTTATATTCGTATAGGGGCAATGCTGTGGAGAACATCGATCTACTTATTGGAAAACGATCCTTTCAAAAGTATTCCTTTTTTCTTATCTCTTTTAGAATGCATAAGCACCGTATCGTTTTGCTCAATGGCGAGCAGTGTTCAAACATCAAATGGTAGGTTTCTATCACTTCCAATTTGGAGCAATAAGAGTGAAAATACAACATATTATTTGAACGCTGTTTTAATGTAACAAGAGTGCAGCTCATTTAAAAAGCTACTGTGTCTTTTGTGCACGAGATGAAGTTAGTACCCTAATTCTCTGGGTATATGAATCACAGCAGTTGACGCCTAACGTAATTTAACAGCTGACAGTTAAGGTAGTAGACTTGCGAAAAGTGTTGGAATTCTTATATTGATACATAAGGTACATAACTTTCTGCAAACGTGTACTACATTTTACAATTTTATTTCGATAAAGGCGAAAACGCTACGCAGACCCGTGAAGAAACTTGTGATGTTTATGGGCAAGATACGTCACTAAAAGCAACAGAAAAAAATCTTACAGACGCTTTCGTTCTGAAAATTTCGATGTCAAAATTGCTTCTCACTGTGGTGACTAATCACACAAAAAGTGCATGATATTCTGGCAAAAATCAGGCAACACCGACATCTAAGCAGTCATGACATCGCCAATAACCAAACAATATTAAACATTGGATAAAGTTAGCTACAAAAATGAGTTCGACCTTTGGGTGTCTTATGATCTGACTTAAAAAGACTTGCTCGTTCGAATTTCCATCTGCAATTCTTAACTAAAACATAGCGAACTCGATCCATTTCTAAAGCGTTTGATGACAAGTAATGAAAATGGATACCCTTCGACAACAAGGTGCGTAAAACATCATGGTTGAAGCGAGAATTTCCACAGCGTGTTTCAAAGTCCACACTCACATCCAGGAAAGTAATACTGCGCGTTTGGTGACATTCGAAGGGGACGAGCTGTAGACTTGGGTCTGTACTGTTGACAATTAATGCGAGTATGTGTGTTTGTATGTATGTATGTGTATGTATTTGTGTCAAGATTTCCATTCAAGATTTTTAGTGGCTTCCTTGCTGCACCCTGAAAACATTCCAAGATACGCTACTGAAACAGACCTACTAGATCAGCAAACTATTAGGTAGGCAAACTTTAAAAAAAAAGTTTCCAGTATTCTTTCTTATGGTCTGAAAATCTGGTAGCATAGTTTATGACGGCACAATTGTTAGATCAGTGACGATACCAGCCTTAATATCTTGGGAGAGGGGCGAAAGCGGAGGAACACAGACTTCTTGACAGAGAGTTATTTTTATATATACTAAAAATGATAGTTCTATATTAGTTTCAGCTACATTATAACATGTTTAAGGGGGCAGTCGGGAAAGGAGACGTCACTACCGGAGACACTCGTTCCTTTTGCCCCCTCTGGATTCGTGATTGTTTCGGATACTCACTTAGCTGTATTATAAGGTCTTGAAAGCAATTATTAGCTTACTTAATTGCATTCTAAGAATCATATTTGTTGTAACGGGGAGATGAGAACCGATGGCATGTGATGGCTCGTTACACCAATATGATTCTATATGCACTCTTTAAAACTGGATACTAGCTGATCTTGATGGTGCGAACATTTGTGATGTGTCATTTTTCATTCGTTGTTCATGGTGCAAGTTAATGGTTTGAACATTTCGTGAATATTGACGATGCCCATTTTGTGAATTTTAATACATATATTCCATAGAAGGTTGGTCTCTGCATCTCCCGGACATATATTTTCTGTCGCTTTCCTGATGCATATAGTGAGTTATTAGCAGCTAATATTTTTCATGTCATCATTGTCCATACTACATTCTCAAATGAGTCTTACTAGAGATTGCACTTGCCACCTCGCACTCAAGGGGTTCCTTGTCAGTTCTTGAGCTGATAGTTCATGTGGCACAACACGGCAGCTCCTAACGCTTTTCCCGACTTCGTGGAGGTGACATGCTGTAGTGGACTGAGACATGTCCGGTTTGTTTGACAATCGTCGTGTACTGATGCATAGATTTTCTTCAATACCATGTCATATGCTCTCAGAATTCATTACCCTTGACTGGCCTGACCTAGGCTGAGCTTTGACATTTTTACAACCTGAAGGACATTTCTGAAACCAAAGAGTTGCTGTACTGTGTTTCATTGCACCTTTCCCTTTCGCATGACAAATGTTCGGGATGCTATAACACCATTATGTCCAAGTTTGAACTCATACAGTACCAGTTCAGGTATCAGACGTTCTTGAACACTATTCCTTACTGCCACTACACACAGCGACCTCTGTAAAGGTACTTGCGCGAAGTGTCCCCTCGGGATTCGTGTAAAATTGATTCAAACGCAAAGTTCTCAGCGGCCCGATGTGTATCGTGCTAATCTTAGCGGCCCATGCCGGTAATTTGCATATTTACGGGCCTTCATATATCCGGAGTTCAATCATACACTACTATAACGCTCGGACACAAAATCCCTTTTAGTTTCTTTAGAGGTAACTGGACATGAATCTGGGCAAATACAAAACTAATTGAATCAAAAATGAAATGACATCTTAAAGTTTTACGTCCCACGATTATGCCAGTTAGGCTAAAGGAGGCGGTGATGATGAGAGATGAGTGAAAATGGTGTAATGAAGAAAGTGGGAGGAAACGGGAGAACCCCGAGAAAACCCACGAGCACGGTGTTTGTCCACCACAAAGTCCACACGGCGCGAGCTGGGATCGAACTAGAGACCCCAAGCACCGGAGGTGAACGCTCTACCACGGAGCCACCTCGTTCCCTAATTGAATCAAATACTGCCTCTCTGATGCATGTTATCCACTCTGGCCCTCATCTAGAGCTCCTTCGTGCTAAGCAATTAGCGCACGCGCCGTTGGCGTGGGAAACCCTGGTTCGATTCCCGGCGGGAGCTCATGTGGTTCGGATTCCACGTTAATCTGTAGGTCTACGTCTCATATAGCCTCGCTGCGGAACGGGACGTTAAACTCAAAATCAACTCAACTCCTGGCCGCCATCTTGGATCCGACATTTCGGACTCAACTTTCAGTTTTGCAAATGGGAATAGGTGCAAGTAATACATTAAATTCATGTAAAATTAATTTTATCGTAGTTTGTATTGTTCGGAAGGTATTTCATGTTAAATCCCTCGAGGCGAATAGACATTGCAGAATAATATCAGTAACGCTTACGTTTTTGGTGTTGACAAATCAAAACAATTTCTGACTGGAAAAATACTGTAGGTATAAACAAACTCTTTATAACATTAGTGTCATAATCTTATTACATTTCTATGACTAGTTGTTACTAAAGGGTGATTTTTTAAACTCACGAATTTCATTTGGGTCTAGAATTTCTAACCAAAGTCCAATTTTCATGTGGTTTGTGGCAAATGATCAAGGAAGGTTGGGAGATTTACGGAACTATGTTTACTGGTTAAAATTCATCCGAGGTAATATCGGACGCACCTAAAGAAAAACGACAAATTTTCGCCAGTGTACCTTACAATTGGAATGAGGTGCAGTGCGGTGTGAAGATTTGAGTTTTCTTCGTTGGGTGGCAAACTTGCCAAGGTCAATAAGAAACAGGAAACTGGACCGTTATATTGGGAATTATAGTGTACAGTTCAGTGCTACTGTGTGAGTGTGATCAGGACACGGTGAGAATAGTGTACTCTTTGGACGAACATGAGTTTATTGTTATAAGTTTTTGAAGAACGGAATTTGTTGTTGCTACGCAAAGGGCATTTAGAAATAAATTTGCCTCACGTTCTGCCCCAGACAGGAAGATAATATGGTCGCTAGCGAATAAATTGTAAGAAACGTGGTCGCTTCTGAGTGACAGGGAAGCATCGGACCCTGCAGGCGGGTTTTAGGGAAGATGTCAGTCATCGCCCAAGAAATCTCTCCATCGTTTGTCGCAAGAAACCGTCTATAGCTATCCAACATGTTAAAAAACTAACTCTTCATTTGTATTCTACAATTTCGCTTCAAAAATCCAAAACCTTATTCCAATTGGAAGGTACTCTGGCGAATATTTGCTGTTTATCTTGAGGCATGGTCGATATTACCCCGGATTTATTATTATTCCTCGGTGTAACCAGTGAAACACAGTCCCTTAAATCTCCCATTCTTCTTTCATCATTTGCCACAAACCGAACCGAAAATCGGACTTCAGTTAGAAATTCTAGACCCAAATGAAATCCGTGAGATTTTAAAAAATCACCCTGTACTTCCATGTTATGCTATAACAAAGAAGTATTGCATTACGATGAGAATGTCTAATGTCAGTGGCGTATTTACCATTTTGTTTCGGGGGGTCTTTACCTGAAAATGTGAAAATTCTACAAGATATTTCATATACTTTACTATAGTAAGTAAGATTTCGGGGGGGCTTTAGCCTGGAAGCTCCCCCCTAAATACGCCACTGCCTAATGTAAATCCAGATTTGGGTGAAGAAATAGCATTTCGGCATTGACGTCTGTGTGTCAGTATTTATGTACGTTCAGAGAATACTTCGTCAACGATAGAAAAAATAAAAGATTACATATACACACCGGGCCCTGCACAACATTCTATTTGGTTCAATATTCGTGAAGTGCCTGACATTTAACATGCAATACCTTCCAAACAGTACAAGTTACAGTAGAGTTTACTACACCAGTGAATTTCCGAGAAAATTATACATGAATTTGATGTATCACTTGCATCCATTCCCATTTGAAAAACAAAGTTGAATCCAATACGTCGGATCCATGATGGCGGCCTTGGTGGGTAACATATGTCAGAGAAGTAGTACTTGATCCAATTTGTTTTGCATCTGTACAAATTCATGTTCAATTACATCTAAATAAATTAAAACCAATTTTATGTCCGAGCGTTATAGTAGTGTATGATTAAATTTCGGATTTATGAAGGCTCATAAATATGTAAATTACTGGTATGGGCCGCTAAAATTAGCACAATAGACATTGGACCGCGGAGTCAATTTGAATCAATTTTACACGAATCCCCAGGGAATACTTCGCGAATGTATCTTGTAACTTAAATAATCCGCTTGCCACACTACCTGCTGCTCCAATCTTACTTTGTATCTATACCCGATCATGGCGTTTACACGTGCTTGCTGTTTGAAGTGTAGAAATATTATAACTTATCTTTGTATTTATCATAACATCGTATAAAATATTAAGCTTTGCGTTGCACGTCCATTTAGACAGTCCCCCCACCTTTTCAGATTTAATCGGAAATGGTCTCAATCGTTTGTACATCGTTTGTACAGAAATGTGCAGGCGAAATTTTCGTTTGTACACAATTAGGGGCACCGCCAGAACGAAAACAAAGTGGGGGGGCTTTCTAAATGGTAGCCCCCCCACCTTTTCAGATTCAATCGGAAATGGTCTCAATCGTTTGTACATCGTTTGTACAGAAATGTGCAGGCGAAATTTTCGTTTGTACACAATTAGGGGCGCCGCCAGAACGAAAACAAAGTGGGGGGCTGTCTAAATGGTAGCCCCCCACCTTTTCAGATTCAATCGGAAATGGTCTCAATCGTTTGTACATCGTTTGTACAGAAATGTGCAGGCGAAATTTTCGTTTGTACACAATTAGGGGCGCCGCCAGAACGAAAACAAAGTGGGGGGCTGTCTAAATGGTAGCCCCCCACCTTTTCAGATTCAATCGGAAATGGTCTCAATCGTTTGTACATCGTTTGTACAGAAATGTGCAGGCGAAATTTTCGTTTGTACACAATTAGGGGCGCCGCCAGAACGAAAACAAAGCGGGGAGCTACCATTTAGACAGCCCCCAGCTTTTCAGATTCAATCGGAAATGGTCTCAGTCGTTTGTACATCGTTTGTATAAAAATGTACAGGCGAAATTTTCGTTTGTACACAATTAGGGGCGCCGCCAGAGCGAAACCAAAGTGGGGGGCTACCATTTAGGCAGCCCCTCACCTTTTCAGATTGAATCGGAAATGGTCTCAATCGTTTGTACATCGTTTGTACAGAAATGTGCAGGCGAAATTTTTGTTTGTAAACAATTAGGGGCGCCACCAGAACGAAAACAAAGTGGGGGGCTGTCTAAATGGTAGCCCCTACCTTTTCAGATTCAATCGGAAATGGTCTCAATCGTTTGTACATCGTTTGTACAGAAATGTGCAGGCAAAAGTTTCGTTTTTCACAATTAGGGGCGCCGCCAGAACGAAAACAAACTGGGGGCTGCCTAAATGGTAGACCTTCCACCATGTCGAATTCAATGACAAACTGTCGCACTTGTTTGTACGTCTTTGTACAGAAATGTGCAGGCGTAATTTTCTTTTGCACACAATTAGGGGTGCCGCCAAAACGATAACAAAGTATATGCTGCCTAATTGGTAACCCCTCCCCACGTCCGATTCAAAAGAAAATTATCTCAATTTTTTGTTCATCCTTTGTACAGTAATGCAAAGTCGAAAGTTTTGTTTCTACGCTATCAGGGGCGTCGACAGAACGAACACACATGGGAGCTGTCTAAGTGGTATCCCCACCATGTTCGATTGAACCACAAATTGTCGCGATCGTTTATACATCGTTTGTGCAAAAATGTGCAGGTAATATTTTTTTTTGTACTAAATAATATACGGATGTGAGTATTTTTAATGTTTGACCTAGAATGGAAGAAAAGGAATGGGGATTGCAATTATTATAATTATGTATATATCTCAGGATTTGCTCAAAGTTAGAGATATGAAAGTTGTTATTTCGACTTCTCATTTCAAATGTTAAACCAGTGTATCGTGTTTTAACGTTTTTTGATATTTAGCCTAGAAAGCAAGAAAGGGGATTGGGCTACAGCTGTGTATTACTGTTTTTGCAGTTTAGCGATCAACGTTAACCGGTTGAATAACGATTGCTGAGATTGAAAATGGTACCTATTATTAGAACGCTTGATTGCAAAACACCAGTTCTCGCTATCTCCTATTCCGATAATCGTCAATATACTGTAAATGTATTAAGTGGAGTGGGTGAAACACGTACGGACTTTAAAAATACGGCAGTTGGAAAGAGTAGAAGCTGAGGGACAGTCTGTGAACCGAACTCAGAAGCTCTCGATTTGCAAAGCGTGAAACACAAACTGTGTTGGTCCTTATTATTCCCATTTAAACATTAATTTGATTATTTCTATATGCCACTCTATGTCGATAACGGCTGAACTTGAACTTGAAACGGCATTGAATCTGTCACTATTCATCTCAGTCATCCTGGAAACTGTTCCTTCGACACTAATATCGTCTGTTTTCGATTATTCCTCCCTCTGAACCCCCATGACGGTGGGGGCTAAAATGGTACCTACCATTTGTTAAATGGTACCTTCCATTTTGATTGCAGGCAATGATTTGTGCATAAATGAATCAACTGAAATCCGAAACGAATTTGCCGAACAATGCAATTTTAGAACAACGTTTACAAACGTTGGTTTTGCTCAAAAGTCGTCTGTAAGATATTGGTTCATTACAGTACCAGTCACTTGTACACCCAAGTGTTTCAGACAAACCATACCTATTGCAGGTAAAAGTGGGGTTCTCATTTGATATGTCACTTATACTTTAATAATCTTTTTCTCCGTTGGATTATTCTCGAGGCGTGGAATGATAAATACCATCTGTGATTTCCTGTACGAGTTTTATCCTGTTCATTTATCTCCAACCGTTTTCATATTAGTGGTGCTGGACGTTTTATCTCATACAGGCACTATGTCTTGGCAGCCATTTTGAATACGGTGACCGATATGAAAAATCTTTTGCCACAACACCTTTTAGTTTTTAAAGATCTGTCGAACAATATATCACTTGACCTATGTGTTTTCATTGAAAATTTTAAGTTGGGCCCTGGGCCCCCATGAAAGGGGACCCAGGGGTCACCACAACATCATTCGACGTGCTTTATGTTATTTTTCTGTCTCACATTTTGTTCTGTTCATTTGTCTCTAACCGCTTTCATATTAGTGCCACTAGACGCTTAATCTGATATAGGCGTCATGTCTTAGCGGCCATTTTGAATACGGTGACCCATATGAACAATCTTTCGTCACAACTCTGTTTAGTGTTTGAAGATCTATCAAACGAGGTATCACTCGCCCCATGTTTCCACTTAAAATTTTAAAGTATGGTCCTGGGCCCCTTGAACGGGGCCCTGTGGGGAACCGCGACATCATTCGATGTGCCCTCATGGCTTTCCTATTTGAGCTTTTCATTGGTTCATTTATGTTCAACCATTTTTATATTAGTGCTACTTGACGTTAATCTGATACAGGTAAGATATCTTGGCGGCCATTTTGAATTCGGTGACCGATATGAAAAATATTTTGCCACATCGCCTTTTATTTTTAAAGATCTATCGAACGAGGTGTCACTTGCCCCATGTTTTCATTTAAAATTTTAAAGTTGGGCCCCGAGCCCCCTTGAAGAGCGGCCCTGGGGGCACCGCGGCATCACCATTCAATTTGCTCCATGGTATTTCCTATTTTTGTTTTTGTTCAATTCATTTATGTTCCACCTTTTTCGATATATTTCCGTGGAAAAATTAAAATGGGCCACCCTATATATATATATATATATATATATATATATATATATATATATATATATATATATATATATATATATATATATATATATATATATATATATATATATATATATATATATATAGGGTATCTCACCCAACTTTGCTACCTGGTATCTGAAATATTTCTGAAATAATAAAAATGTGACAAATCTAGTTACGCAAGAATGTACCCATGTCAGAGGTCTATAAAATTCTGTGAACAAGTGCCCCCAATGGTCTCATCATAGGGCCCCAGGGACAACTTGAAAATTTCAAATGGAAACCCCCTATTTTTGTTGCAGATTCTGATTCTGTGACCGAAAGTACGCAAATTTTATTTAAAGTACTTTTCGTTATTACCTAGATGGCGCTGAAATCACACACACACACAAAAAGAAATATCATGTACGTTACCTAGGATTGATAATGAACTAAATATCTCGAGAAATACAGGTGCAATTAAAAAGGACGAAATATGTGTGCAATATTACATGCTTTCATTTACATTTCAATACGACTGTGTTAAACCATTACGATATGGAAAGGAACGTTTTCGTTCTTTACAACAAGAAACATCTTCCCTTAAATTGTATACGTAAAATGAACAAATATGTTCCTTAAATATCACGTGACACAGATTAAGTAAAACCATTATTCAAGGACGGCGTCAGAAACGCTTAATGGGGTGGGCGGAAAGAGGCGGACCTAGTTTCTGCGTGGGCGGACAATGAAAATGAGAACTGGACAATGTAGACATGTTTTTGACGATAATTAAGTTTCATTTTTTATACTCTTTAGTTAGCTAAAACTCAGACCGAAATAGGGGAGGATGTGGAAAACATCTATCTTGACCTTACACAAGGTACAATTCTGGCATTCGCTTGGTGGAACTGAAGAAATACAGGACTTAGGATGGGCTGCGGGAGTTCGTGGCTATATGCTCGACCTACCGAATTCCGCGTGTCGGACACACTACCTCTATTTCCAGTTTTTTAAAACAATAATAACGGAGTGTACTGTATAGTCGATGAAGTTCAAGACAGCGTTACCTCCTCTCTCTCCAAGAATGCACATGAATGCATAGATATAAAAGAAGATTCAATTACACAGATTAACAGGTAATATTCTACTTTTCGTTAATAACATAAAATACACAATAAGTAGATAAAGGAAAACAAGATTTTTTGACGTGATCTTTATATGCAACATGAAAGACCAATGTTACTAAAAGAATAGGGAAATTCGACAGCATGACTGTTTGATCATAACTTACACAGATATCTTTGAAACTGAAACTCAAGTTAGAAAAAAAATTGGATAAAGAAGTAAATAGCAATTAACAAAACTTCATCATGATCCAAGCTTACAATAAATTTTTATACCTGCACCTTAATGAAGAGCAATGCCTGGATTTTTATGTCCAGCATCGAATGCGTTTACCACATCCTTTACAGGAATATTTGTTACAAGTTTTCTTTATACTGAAAGGAAATAAAGATCGCTTAGGCGACCGTTTGCCATGTGACTTCTTAGATATATTTTAACCCGTCTAGAACACGAAAAAGAACGCTCATATGGTGAACTAGATACAGGAGTGGTGACAACAGTTACGGCTAATTTGTGAATTTCATTTTGAGCAATTTTGAAACGATCCATTACTTCAGTAAACTGAGAAACGTAGGTAATTTTGCATTGCTTTTCCTCCTCATAACGTTTCAAATCTTTCGAGAGAAGTTTCAGTTCCAGTTCTACACTATCGACATCACATCCATAATGAAGTGTAAGTGGTTCAATTTTCTCAAATGAGAGGAAGTGTTTACTTTTAGGATGAAGACTGCTTATCCCACATAGAATATCTGTATTTTCTGTAAAACGTCTATTTATTTCTGCAAGTATTCTGTCAAGTACAGGAAGGAATATCCTAAGTTTGTAGTCTTCTTGGGATTGGATATTTTCTTCCTCAACGATACTTGCTCAGTCATGATATACTGACATAAATGATGGGACAGTGATCGTGTTTTGGACATTGGACCCGTTAGAGATATACCGTTATTTTCAGCAAGACTCAAAGACTCCTTCCAAATTTTTTCGAACTCCTCGAATGTGTTTCGGATTTCAGTAAAATAATACAGTACACCCTTTTTTAACTAAAACAGATCAACCAATGTGCTCTCCTTATTTTGTAGATAATCTGACAATCTTTTCAATTTTCCAACAAAAAGTGTGAACAAGTAGAGTTGGAACACAAACTGAAAATTAACTTCACTCAATAGACGTCTTGCTTCAGAATAGCGACTGCGATTTTCATTACTCATCTCAGCAAGTGTTAGCACAAGCTGCAACCTAAGATAAACGGGTAAAAAAATATTTCGTTATTGGTTCAGAAGTTACTAAATGCCATAAATAATACCATATATTGAATACCATACGAAGATAGTACATTACAAGTAGTAATTTTCTGTATAGTATCACTGACGACACCTCAGCAATATACAAAGGACGCGATGACCGATTAGTGTCCTACCCGAAGGTCGATCTTTGACCCGAAAGTTCCTGGGCAAAGTGAACCTATGATGGCTTGTCATAGCCTTGCATGGAACGATGATAACGTCCTAAGAACGGGACCTAGAGTAGGATCCAAATCACTTGTGTTCCCACTGGGAATCGAATCCGGAACTCACCCGGAACAGTGGAAGATCAATAGGAGTAACATTATGTCGCATTTCTTTATTTTCATGGTAACTGTGCGGACAAAATGTGGACCAGTAATAACACAGGTCTGCAAAAATAAAACAATGCTAAGCTGTTTCGGTTTAGTTAACTAATTCGTATGTGTTGGTGTGCGCTGAATCCAGGAATGAAACCGTTTTGTCCTGGGACGCCTGGATTTCGAACAAACGGGTGAACAAAAACAAAACACAAAAAATGAACACAAATATGCGATTTACAGAAACACCATTAACAGCGTAACAAATTAATATACAGAAATACGCACACTCGTGAATACAAATACGTGAATACAAAAAAGTAATATCACCCTCAATCAGATTGCTTGTGAAATCGTCTTTTCTTAAAGGTCAAACTTCATTTGGAGCTTGTCCTTTTGTAGGTGGCTGCCGGAAGATCCCTAAACAACATCCAACAGTAATCTGCCATCATCGTAACACTAAAGTTTCCCTGATACCGTTGTTCCATTTCTTTGATATCTTGATGGAAACGCTTCCCCTGCTCTTCACTCACTGCTCCCACATTGTCAGGAAAGTAGTCAAGGTGGCAGTTGAGAAAATGGACCTTTGAGCTCATGGAACAACCAAGCTTTTGGAACGCATGCAATATTTTTACACCATTTCCTTGTACTGTGGGTCCTTTCGGTTTCCCAAAAACGTTTTGATGACCATAGTAAAGGCAACCCAAACCTCTTTTTGAGTTGGAACCATTGAACTGATGAAGTCTTTGTCAGATATGAGTTTTCTAATAGAGCCAACAAAAACCCGTGTACTCGCGTACTCGTAGTATTTGAGCAACAAACAGTGTAATCAGAACTACCTCCTAACGTTTTACAAATCTAAGATGTTATCTTATTAAATCCGTTTCATGAACAGATTTATTGTTTTTTTTCTTTGTAATCTCGTACTCTCACTCATAACATATTACGACATGTGTCAATGATCCCCATCCGGAGCAATATACATGTATTTTCATGTTTCGGAGAGCAAAAATACATTTATTCTTCCATGTTCATGTTTATTTTCGTGTGATGCATTTGCAGTTTAGCGATTTCCAGCTAGCTGTTTGACCACGTTACATTTCGATTGTTCAAACACTTGACGTCAGAGGAAGAAACGGGGGTCATTTTCGACTTCGGTGCATCCAGAAGCGTAAAAATCAGCTAAACTTATGCAAACAGCTTTTTGGTTGCAGACCGTGTAATCTTTGATAACTACAGCAGGGAGCACGCGTTAATCCGAATATTTGCTTGAGCTGTTCGGGTTATTAAATTGTTTGGCGAAAAAAGGGAGTGCTCAAAAGCCACAAATCCAGTTACAAACGAATATTTGTCAAGGTTTAGTTCTAATCTAGAAAATGTACAGTACCGTATATGTAGTTAAGTATTCAAAAGTGTAATATGCCATTACAGTCTAATGATATTATGTTCTTAATAGGAGGGTGCCCGAAATTTTTTGCACCGACTGTACTTGACGTTTAACAAAAAATTTCTGGCTGTTCATATAATTCGTAATTTTATTTGTTATTCTATTTCAAATTAACATGGAAAAACTTAAAAAATTCATTGGGAATGATAGTTTTGGGAATCAATATCTTTATTTATATTTTAAATTAGTTATAAGTCTTGCATATGTATATGTAAATGGATTATTACAATTCTTACGGTGTCAGTGCTATCCGAAAATATAGATCCACTATTGGACGGAACTTTCCAGATCAAATAACCAATCTAAAATTCGACAGAATTTTCAGGACCACCCTTCACCTCTCTTTTAGATACCTAGATCCTTCTAAAATCTAGTTTAATCCAGATTTTACCAAATTTTATTCGTTTCAAAGCCCCACCGCCAAAATCCTTAGTCTTGATTGGCTGATAAACCCACGCTATGATATTAGGGCGCAATTATTCCATTCCACGCCGGAAAGTGCTACTGAAGACACTGGTTTTTGTTCGTCTAACTTAAAAGTCGAAAGGACTGAGAGAAACTAAAAATAAAGGTAATATTGTGACGTTATTAACGTATAGAAAATCTCTGGAAGCTAAGGAGCCATAAATTTGCCAAATTTTATAGTAAAAAACCGGACTGTAGAGCAGAAATAGGAAGTCAACTCGGTAACGCCATGTTTTGCTGATATAATTAGTGGTGGACAGGTTCTGTGAAGTGCATAAGTTTGCTAGTTGTTCTTAGAAAGAAAAAAATCTATAAACAGTTTCGGAAGAGTAGTGTTTCTCCCTTAAAATATTCTCATCCTGAAAATTACTCCTTTTAGAGTTACGTTAGGCCTGCCCCACTGCCGATTGTGTTCGTGTATGTAGTAAATGTGATTTCTTTTGTACTTATTTAGTAATAACATGGCGGTATTTAATTTCTTTGTAGTTAAGATAGTGATCACAATGCACGTGTGAATTATCAGTAAGGGCTCCTATCTGACTCCCAAATTGGGAGTACGGCTTCCAGCGGGATGAGTTAAACATTTAGTTTGTTTCCGGGTTCCTGCCCCTTCAGGGCAGGGGTCCTATTGTTAGCTAATACTTCGATACGTCCCCTCGGGGGCGTTGATTAAACACTTAAGAATGTGATTCAGTGAAACAAGGGCCAGTTGGCCCTGTCCCTTTCTTTCCTTTTCCTTTCGAGCCGATTTAAAATGGTAAAATATGAATGTTTTCTGTGTATATTTATTAGTATAATATGTATTAATGATAGTGACGATTGGTGTGTATTGGCATGATGTGTCTTGTAGTTTAAGTAGTATGTGTATATTTGTAATGTAGTAGTAGTAATTGTGGTAGTTAAGTGATGAAAGAGTGTGTGAGATAATTAAATACGGACAGTGTAGTATTTACTATGCGATAAATTTTTATTACTCCGTCATTAAGTGAACGTAATATAGTATAATAATTCCGTGTACAAGGTCACATTCAGTTGTTCAAGGGTTGATTATATCGTCGCTAGCCCTAGTGTCAAAAGTCAGTACTAACCGCCATTCTTCTGTCGAGGTTCTTAGTGATTTAGATTTCATGAAATTGACCTTTCTTTCCGAAATAAAACCTAGAAGGTATAATTCACAGCCCATATGAATGTACAGTTAGGTCAAGTGATCCAAACTTAATATATTCTGAAAGTTTCAACATTCTGCATAGTCTAGAAATCGAGATATTTAAGTAAATAAACAATACGTAAATTTTTAACAGAAGTCGGGCGATATGATGCTAGTTCTTCGCTTTGGAATTATATTAGATGTTCATTTTTCTTCGTGGCTGCAGAAGTCAATTGTTGCTGCAGAAATTTCGTAAACATTAAATATTATCGCGGATAATTCTATTTTCAGTGAACATACGTAGGATTTTTTTTCTTTCTTCTTAATAAAGCTACCAGGTATTACATAGTATTGTGTGTGTGTGAAGGAGTCTTGGGTTCGAGTGAGGTTGTCGTGCGGTGATCGGAGCGGGAAATGTTTGTAGTGATTATAGATTTTAAAGTATTATGATGAAATGTGTAAATAGGCTGGGCGTAGATAGAGGAAACAGGGTGTTTGTAGAATATACCGTCGTGGCAAATGAATATTAATGTGAATATGAATATAAAGTGTATGAATATTGTAATAAATGAATATAGAATATAGGACACCCATATAGTTAAATATATAGTAGCCCAGTGAATACTTCGCCGCGTGTTGATATATAGATATTGAATAGATACGGGTAACTACAAACATCTCAGGTTCTGACCCCTGCACCATAATATCACGCGGACCGGAGGGCGATATATAGTCGGACTATGGTAATACTTTGTAGTTTAATGTGTTATAATAATAATCAACCATAGTAATACCATCTGATAGAATGGGTAGCATCATATAATCGCTGACTAGACATATTGAATAATAAATTATGAAAAGACAGTAGCAGTTATACAACAGGGCTGTAGTGAATTATATTTTCTGGTCGTTTTTTTTTAAATAGAATATCCTGCTCCGTGAGATTTTTTTTTTCCTTCACGTTACCTACTCAGGCTAGCTTACAATGTTCATGGAGGCGACGGCTCTGATAGGGTTACAGAATCAAAACAATTAGTTATTGAAATTTATTTTCGCGTACCCGGATGTCGACCCCTAGTCCCTTTAAGTATTTTCATTTCTTTTCTTAGTTTAATTAGACGAGGGAAATTAACGACATCCCAGACTGTGGCGTGTCTGCGCAGGGTAGCTATCGGTGAAGTTTGGCAATAGAAATCACCGATCCAAAATTCAGTTTATTTAATTTTTTTTTATTTTGGCAAATCACTAATTAGGGATATCTTAGCTATTACTCTAATTTCATTACTATTCTGGAATCTTCTAGTTTCCAAGAGGTCGGATGATTTTTTTTCTTTTGAAATCCTAAATTAACGCCGTCTCTAACCTTCCGGAGGATTTCGGGGTCTGCAAGGGTGTTGACCGGATACGGTGAGTGGTGGGATTTCCCTAAAGCCTTTGTCTTTCCGAAAATCCCATTGTGGACACAGACTTGTCTCATCTTCGCAGACAGTTTTATCGGCTATTTATTTGGTAAGCCGAACCCTTTTTGGCATGTTAAGAATATTTTGGCTATGGATTTTGTTGAGAGCGAAATTCGACTTCTAACTTTGTAGCGTTAGTTATTTCTCACTTAAGTCTTTGGCGCCCCTATTCTTAGTCTTCCTTCTTCTCTATCTCTCTCTCTGTCTTCATTTCTTCAAGTTTTTTTAATTTTTTCAACCTTCCCCCCCCCCCAAGATTTCGAACTTGTTACTTACGATTTATTTAACGTACAACTCTGATCTGAAATTACCAGCTGAGACGTTGCAAGACACGATTCATGAATGGAGTAGATAATGATTGGGTCCTCCATCACATTTTGACCTATCGCTGAAATGAACAAAGACTTAGTATTTGACGACACTTCGATTACGTTCTTTCACCGTCGTTCCTCAAAAGTTTTTTTTTTGTAATCCGTTGGTCACTTTCCTTTCTGTTTTGGTTTTCAATTACCTTGTAGTTAACCTGGGCCCAGAAATTGTATTTTGATTTACCTAGTTATATCTAGAAATGCTCTGTGTTACGTGCCTGCCTCACAAAGTTTTTTTTTCTTCATGATTTAAACACGAATTGATTATATAAAAGTTAAAAATTTATAGACGCGCGGTATCAGATAAAATTTAATTTGTTTCCAAATGTAATGTTGGAAGTCATTTGTTTTCTTGGACAATGTTGCAACCTTGTAAAATTTTATTGTTGGGGATGATTAATTTAAATGTGTGCGCATTGATTATAAATATATATATATAGAGAGAGAAATAAATACTTCGAAATGTATGTGTAATTAGTATGTGAATATGATGTTAAAGTAAAAGTATGATATTAAATGTATTATGAATATATGTAAGAGCGCTCGTGTCTGTCCCCCTAGACGTGTATTGGTTGCTATAGTTTACCAGAAGTCTTCCGACGAATTTAAGAATGTAGATTTTGTTAAGAATACCGCCGTGCACTTAAGTAATTTTCCTTTTCTTCTGAATCAATGTAAGTGATAACCTCTGTAATTATATAATGGCATGCATTGAAAAAATATCGGCAGGTCTAAACGTAACCCACATCATAACAAATATTATCCCTGAGCAATTAACCTAAAACCATTGTGGAAAGTGTACCTTGAATCCGTCTCACCTTCATACGTATCCTGTGACTTGACCAGTTTTTTTTTTATCCTCAATTTGAACCATCATACTCCGTACACCTGTGGAAGATCATTTTTTTTTTTAAATCCGAACCATGTATAAACATATACGAAAGTGATCCTAATGAAAGGTCTCGTGAAGTGTCCCAGTGTTGGATAAATAACTTGAAATTATTCGATTAATAAATTTGGAAATAGACCGTCTAAGAGGAGAAACTTCCTCTAGTGGAAGTGATTTTCTCGAAATCCCTAGATGGATATAAACGTAGCAGTGTGCGATTGCAGATACAATCTGTTAAGAGTTATAAACCAAATATAGTCGATGAATGTTTTTTTTTCGTACACCACTAGATATATATATATATAGATATATATATATGTATAGACACAAATTAAGTTAAATGGAGCGAAACGTTTTGGACACTACGACTAGTGCGTGAGTTGTGATTTGGACGCTCGAAATTATTAATATTTTAATATCTCGACGTGAGGTAGAGACTCATATAAGTTCTAATACACCAAAAAGTTTTTTTTTTCTTTCCTCTTTGTCCAATTTTTTTTAAGTGAAATAAGTTTTTTTTTTGCGTATGTCGCAAATCATCATTTTGCTTTAGCATGCCTAAGATATGATACGTGTAATTATTTTTTTTCTTTCTTTTTCATTTGTCAATATGATTGAATATATAAAAAAATTACTAAAATATAATACTATGTACTCTATTAATATATAACCAAGAACTTGTGCTTTTAATATTTTCTTCATAATTATATGTTTGTCTTTCCTTTTTCACTATGAATGTAATAAACTATTTGTACCCTTGTAGTTAGTTGGTTTCCTTTAACCATATATACACTGTCCTGAGTGAGTGAGCGAGTGAATGCATGATAGATTTAATATAAGCAATTCTAGTGATATCATTTGTCATATTAACATCTGTAATATATGTGTCATGTTTTAATATATGTGTTAAGGTAAATAACCTAGGTCATGAAGGACCGTCACTAACGGTTTAAATCGGCTCGAGGAGTGAAGCAAAATTAGCAGGATAAGCCTAAATACGACATCTTTCTTCCAGGAAGTTGAGACTTCGATTGATACGACACATAAATTTATATTGAGTTTATAAGTTTGTTTGTTTTTTTTTTTTTCTTGGCTAATTCATATGTGTGGTCGATCCTAGAGGACAGAGTTCAGATGCTGGATAGTTATCAATCACCGGTTGGAATAACATTACAAAGAATTAAATTTCACTTTTCTCATTTCCAGGTCTAGGTCTGGGCAACCCCATGATCGTGGTGCCTGGAGCTAGGTCTGGGTGGTATGAGGGAACATGTGTCTATTCCGAAGCATTCCAAAATTGATTAGTCGTTAATAACATTTAGAATGATTCATCTTTCAACGACTTTCCCGACCTTTTACTATATTTCCGGAATTATCCAGTAATCTGTTTCTTATTAAAATACCCTATTTCTTTTCTTTCTTCTTTTCCTACCTCCTTCTTTCACCCTTCTACTTTCTTCTCTTTCTCTCCTATTTCTAAATGAAAGAAAACGGAGTCATGATTGAGAGTAGTCGCTATTGGCACGGTCAATAAGTTGTTTCGATGAGTTTTCTTCGGGAGTCCGATATGGAATAATTAACAATAACAAAAGGTTTATTGGAAGTTACTCTATTGGAAAATAATCTGGATTTCAATCAGTAAGTGATCTTTCGTAATCGTCCTCGTTAAAGAAAATTAATTTGTAGCGACTCCTCTTCATTACATTGCGCTTGCTTTTCTTCGTTTACTATATTTTTTTTAACGGTTTTCTTTCAATATTGGCTAACCGTGACAGGATCTGTTGCCCTGGAAACGCCGGTTTCTATGGCAACGGACAAACGTGTTTTCTTTCAAAAGTCATTTGAAACAGTCTTGTATTCAAGAAAAGTGACCTGATCTAATCCAATAATTCACAACAACTGTTTCCGTTTGAGCAACCAGTCTAAAAATATCAACCCCGCCAGCTAAATGTCATTTGGACAAGCGCAGGGTTCGGATTTCGGTGGGTTTGGATTAACGCGAGCAGCCTTTACTGCTAATGGAGAAACAAAATACGATGTGTAATTAAATGAGCTCGAATAAAAGCAAGTCACCTATACTCATGTCCAATAGAACAAGCTACCAATCATGTTTACACCATGCGAGGGGAAACAATATTAGCAATTCAAGCCGTGCTAACTTTATTGGTCCACAGCAATTTGTGAATTATCTGGGAATGATGGGGAAATTTCCCTTTGAAACTGGATATACCATGTAAGTTTTATTTTTCTCGTGTTATTTTCTCCTGGAGTAAAAATTGGAATTAGAAAGGAAGGTTTACATGGATTGTGATGTCAAATAATGGACTTCAAAGAATAATAAGCACATATTCCTCCTATTAGTATATTTGAGGAGGGATGGGGGAGAAATTTTAGTTTTCTTTCCAAAAACAACAATACTAATAAAACAATAAAAATCACGTATATATCAATAACTGAAATTCAAGTAGAGTTATTAAGTAACAAAAGATTTTTTTTGTTTCATGTGTCTGGGGCAATTACGAGTGATTATTTTTACATTTTTTCCAACCCTACGAATCGGTTTAAATGGCTTCGTAGTTCACGAGGTGCTGGAATTTAAAGCCCGCGTAATTTAAAGGTTAATAACGAGTTTTGGCATCATTATATTACTACAAGTATCTGTCTTAAAATCATTGTTCATTGAAGAGTTAAACAGAGTCCTAGAACCTTTTACATACAATCCAAAGTAATATCTATTGCTTTTGAAGTATACGATGTTACCTTCGTTACTCTAGTTCTGTTGGTGTGGGCGGTTGCTGCCCAGCCATAATACCGTCCCCGCCATTATTTTACACTGGTATGAAAAAGCACAAATGACGAAGGAGATTTCACAGGAGAACAAATTTACAAAACGTGAATAAAGCACAAAGAAACTTAATTGGTATTCAGGGTTATTGTAAATAATCTTCTCGATTTCACAGGTTAATAACTCACGTTTATTTAGTTACAATGACGTGAAGCATATGTTAAATGAGAGAAAACTCAAAAAAATTGTTTTTCTTTATAAACGCTTGTGTATTATATTTCTTGCCACAAATGCTCAAGATGAGTGCCATTTGGAATTCAACTTACATCAGTCTGATAGTCTAATTCTTGGCACATTCTTTTCTACATCACAGGGTCAGTAGATCAACTTGCTTCTTAAATGCGTTCTCAAAGTTCAGTTAAATTGTTAGGTTAGGGTGACTGATACACTTAGATTTAACATAACTCAAACTTCGTTGAACACTAACGACATTCCGTTTCACATGAAATTCAAGAATAAAGAATATTGTCCTGTCTTCGTTTTCTGCTATCTTGATTTACTATTATCCTAGCTGCGGGATGCGTAACTACACATCAGCTTTACCAGCCACATACTGTCTTACCGGTCTAAAATTGGCAGATGAACAAAGTATAACTGATGTTTCACAGCACGTACTCAAACTGCACACCTTTCTTGGTCTGACAGTGAGCAATTCGATGGTAAAAGACAAATACTGCATTCCTGTGACGTCCAATTCAATAAGTGTAACTTCATCAATAGGTCTTTGACAAAGATTATCCAAAGTGGTTCGCATTATTTGGTAAACACAGATTTTTAGATAAACCCAGAAAAAGTAGTCTAGTAGCGATAAATCAGGGGAACAGAACACGAGCGGGCCACTTAATCTCGCCTCTTCTGAAATTCGGTATTTAGAAAATGATGTATTAGAAATTGCTGCATACAAAGAGTATTTACATTGTAGTGCGGTCCTGCACCATCTTTCTGGAACTATGTGTGCGCAAAATTGTCTTCTACAGTATCTCTCATTACTGGAACTAATTGATTTTGAAGCATCTTGTCATACAGTTCAGAAATCAAATTGTCATTAATAAAAAAGGTGACAGTTATTGAATTATTTAGCACTACCGCTCAGATATTCACTTTTCAGGATATAGAGTGTGTTTGAAAAGACTAATGAGAGTACTGTCAAATCAAAACCTTCAATTATGTCTTACTGTGACCGGTTAGGTGGAACGTGGTTTCATCAGAGAACACAATGCTGGTAAGAAAAGTAGGATCACCATTGATTCTATACGGCGATCAAAGTCTTACTATCTTCATTCAGCTGGTATATCAGATGAATTTTGTATGGGTGGAGCTTTATTTTCTTCAACATTCTTTTCACAGGTATGTGACTAATCTCATGTTGTTTAGCAGCTTTATGAACCCTAAGATGAGTATTTGAATAAATGACTGCAACATCAAGCTGTTTGTCGCCGATTTCGGTCGAGCAGGAAACTTATACTCTTTTATAGTTACCGTTTTCTCGACACGTCTTACGATGCACTCGACAGTAGATCTCGAAATGGGATTGTGGAACGCCATTTTTTTTCGTTAAATATTACTCTTACTTCAGCACATGATTTTCCCGATTGCCCCATCTTCTTATCATCGAGAGCGTTAGAACTTGACTTTGAGAGCTCTAATGCAAACCAGCTGAAATACAGTTGAAATACACCATGAGTGTTCAGAGATTTTCTGTAACAGTGATTACTGCTACCAATATCTAATGGCTTCTACGTTACTACGATAATTTACAATCAATGGTAAGTATTTACAGAATATGTCATAGGGTTGACGAATACGTATGTCTTCTGGTCAAATGTTATTTATTCCACTAATTTTATAAGAGCAAATTTGTTATCTTTTTTTCCTAATGACTAATTGATATACCAATCAACTTAACATGTTCACATTTACTTTCACTTCCCAGATGGAATTACATGCAGTTTCGAATCAAATCGTAATTATGCACATCTACATAACCATAAAAACAAAATGGTAATTTTCTTTTAACTTGAATAGATCCGTCGATTAACGTTACGTGTTCACTTTCATTCTTACCTCTCAGGTAAAAATCAGTCGCGTGAAGTTGGCCCAACCACATCGTAGAAATATAAAAAATATAATGTCAAGATTTAGTGCTTAATTAGTGCTAATTAGTGCTCAAAACAGCAGAATTAGTGCTCAATTGGTTTTCGAGATATATTGATTATTAAGATGGTTGGGCCAACTTCACGCTTTCTAAAAGTTGTTTCAAAATTCAAATTAAACGGTATAGGTAATTAGTGCTTAATTAGTGCTCGTCATCCCACATGGTCCCAGAATTAGTGCTCAATAAATAAGGGTATACGGGGCATATGTATTTTTGGGGTAAATGTGAGTTGGCCCAACCACTTCGAAAGAAATCAAAAATTTTCATGTCACGAATTAGTGCTTAATTAGTGCTTTCAATCCCGCATGGTCCCAGAATTAGTGCTCAATTTATTCTCGAGATATATTGATTATTAAGATGGTTGGGCCAACTTCACGCTTTCTAAAAGTTGTTTCAAAATTCAAATTAAACGGTATAGGTAATTAGTGCTTAATTAGTGCTCGTCATCCCACATGGTCCCAGAATTAGTGCTCAATAAATAAGGGTATACGGGGCATATGTATTTTTGGGGTAAATGTGAGTTGGCCCAACCACTTCGAAAGAAATCAAAAATTTTCATGTCACGAATTAGTGCTTAATTAGTGCTTTCAATCCCGCATGGTCCCAGAATTAGTGCTCAATTTATTCTCGAGATATATTGATTATTAAGATGGTTGGGCCAACTTCACGCTTTCTAAAAGTTGTTTCAAAATTCAAATTAAACGGTATAGGTAATTAGTGCTTAATTAGTGCTCGTCATCCCACATGGTCCCAGAATTAGTGCTCAATAAATAAGGGTATACGGGGCATATGTATTTTTGGGGTAAATGTGAGTTGGCCCAACCACTTCGAAAGAAATCAAAAATTTTCATGTCACGAATTAGTGCTTAATTAGTGCTTTCAATCCCGCATGGTCCCAGAATTAGTGCTCAATTTATTCTCGAGATATATTGATTATTAAGATGGTTGGGCCAACTTCACGCTTTCTAAAAGTTGTTTCAAAATTCAAATTAAACGGTATAAATAATTAGTGCTTAATTAGTGCTCGTCATCCCACATGGTCCCAGAATTAGTGCTCAATAAATAAGGGTATATGGGGCATATGTATTTTTGGGGTAAATGTGAGTTGGCCCAACAACTTCGAAAGAAATCAAAAATTTTCATGTCACGAATTAGTGCTTAATTAGTGCTTTCAATCCCGCATGGTCCCAGAATTAGTGCTCAATTTATTCTCGAGATATATTGATTATTAAGATGGTTGGGCCAACTTCACGCTTTCTAAAAGTTGTTTCAAAATTCAAAATAAACGGTATAGGTAATTAGTGCTTAATTAGTGCTCGTCATCCCACATGGTCCCAGAATTAGTGCTCAATAAATAAGGGTATACGGGGCATATGTATTTTTGGGGTAAATGTGAGTTGGCCCAACCACTTCGAAAGAAATCAAAAATTTTCATGTCACGAATTAGTGCTTAATTAGTGCTTTCAATCCTGCATGGTCCCAGAATTAGTGCTCAATTTATTCTCGAGATATATTGATTATTAAGATGGTTGGGCCAACTTCACGCTTTCTAAAAGTTGTTTCAAAATTCAAAATAAACGGTATAGGTAATTAGTGCTTAATTAGTGCTCGTCATCCCACATGGTCCCAGAATTAGTGCTCAATAAATAAGGGTATACGGGGCATATGTATTTTTGGGGTAAATGTGAGTTGGCCCAACCACTTCGAAAGAAATCAAAAATTTTCATGTCACGAATTAGTGCTTAATTAGTGCTTTCAATCCCGCATGGTCCCAGAATTAGTGCTCAATTTATTCTCGAGATATATTGATTATTAAGATGGTTGGGCCAACTTCACGCTTTCTAAAAGTTGTTTCAAAATTCAAATTAAACGGTATAGGTAATTAGTGCTTAATTAGTGCTCGTCATCCCACATGGTCCCAGAATTAGTGCTCAATAAATAAGGGTATACGGGGCATATGTATTTTTGGGGTAAATGTGAGTTGGCCCAACCACTTCGAAAGAAATCAAAATTTTTCATGTCACGAATTAGTGCTGAATTAGTGCTTTCAATCCCGCATGGTCCCAGAATTAGTGCTCAATTTATTCTCGAGATATATTGATTATTAAGATGGTTGGGCCAACTTCACGCTTTCTAAAAGTTGTTTCAAAATTCAAATTAAACGGTATAGGTAATTAGTGCTTAATTAGTGCTCGTCATCCCACATGGTCCCAGAATTAGTGCTCAATAAATAAGGGTATACGGGGCATATGTATTTTTGGGGTAAATGTGAGTTGGCCCAACAACTTCGAAAGAAATCAAAAATTTTCATGTCACGAATTAGTGCTTAATTAATGCTTTCAATCCCGCATTGTCCCAGAATTAGTGCTCAATTTATTCTCGAGATATATTGATTATTAAGATGGTTGGGCCAACTTCACGCTTTCTAAAAGTTGTTTCAAAATTCAAATTAAACGGTATAGATAATTAGTGCTTAATTAGTGCTCGTCATCCCACATGGTCACAGAATTAGTGCTCAATAAATAAGGGTATACGGGGAATATGTATTTTTGGGGTAAATGTGAGTTGGCCCAACCACTTCGAAAGAAATCAAAAATTTTCATGTCACGAATTAGTGCTTAATTAGTGCTTTCAATCCCACATGGTCCCAGAATTAGTGCTCAATTCATTCTTGAGATATATTGATTATTAAGATGGTTGGGCCAACTTCACGCTTTCTAAAAGTTGTTTCAAAATTCAAAATAAACGGTATAGGTAATTAGTGCTTAATTAGTGCTCGTCATCTCACATGGTCCCAGAATTAGTGCTCAATAAATAAGGGTATACGGGGCATATGTATTTTTGGGGTAAATGTGAGTTGGCCCAACCACTTCGAAAGAAATCAAAAATTTTCATGTCACGAATTAGTGCTTAATTAGTGCTTTCAATCCCGCATGGTCCCAGAATTAGTGCTCAATTTATTCTCGAGATATATTGATTATTAAGATGGTTGGGCCAACTTCACGCTTTCTAAAAGTTGTTTCAAAATTCAAATTAAACGGTATAGGTAATTAGTGCTTAATTAGTGCTCGTCATCCCACATGGTCCCAGAATTAGTGCTCAAAAAATAAGGGTATACGGGGCATATGTATTTTTGGGGTAAATGTGAGTTGGCCCAACCACTTCGAAAGAAATCAAAAATTTTCATGTCACGAATTAGTGCTTAATTAGTGCTTTCAATCCCGCATGGTCCCAGAATTAGTGCTCAATTTATTCTCGAGATATATTGATTATTAAGATGGTTGGGCCAACTTCACGCTTTCTAAAAGTTGTTTCAAAATTCAAATTAAACGGTATAGGTAATTAGTGCTTAATTAGTGCTCGTCATCCCACATGGTCCCAGAATTAGTGCTCAATAAATAAGGGTATACGGGGCATATGTATTTTTGGGGTAAATGTGAGTTGGCCCAACAACTTCGAAAGAAATCAAAAATTTTCATGTCACGAATTAGTGCTTAATTAATGCTTTCAATCCCGCATGGTCCCAGAATTAGTGCTCAATTTATTCTCGAGATATATTGATTATTAAGATGGTTGGGCCAACTTCACGCTTTCTAAAAGTTGTTTCGAAATTCAAATTAAACGGTATAGATAATTAGTGCTTAATTAGTGCTCGTCATCCCACATGGTCACAGAATTAGTGCTCAATAAATAAGGGTATACGGGGCATATGTATTTTTGGGGTAAATGTGAGTTGGCCCAACCACTTCGAAAGAAATCAAAAATTTTCATGTCACGAATTAGTGCTTAATTAGTGCTTTCAATCCCGCATGGTCCCAGAATTAGTGCTCAATTTATTCTCGAGATATATTGATTATTAAGATGGTTGGGCCAACTTCACGCTTTCTAAAAGTTGTTTCAAAATTCAAATTAAACGGTATAGGTAATTAGTGCTTAATTAGTGCTCGTCATCCCACATGGTCCCAGAATTAGTGCTCAATAAATAAGGGTATACGGGGAATATGTATTTTTGGGGTAAATGTGAGTTGGCCCAACCACTTCGAAAGAAATCAAAAATTTTCATGTTACGAATTAGTGCTTAATTAGTGCTTTCAATCCCGCATGGTCCCAGAATTAGTGCTCAATTTATTCTCGAGATATATTGATTATTAAGATGGTTGGGCCAACTTCACGCTTTCTAAAAGTTGTTTCAAAATTCAAATTAAACGGTATAGGTAATTAGTGCTTAATTAGTGCTCGTCATCCCACATGGTCCCAGAATTAGTGCTCAATAAATAAGGGTATACGGGGCATATGTATTTTTGGGGTAAATGTGAGTTGGCCCAACAACTTCGAAAGAAATCAAAAATTTTCATGTCACGAATTAGTGGTTAATTAATGCTTTCAATCCCGCATTGTCCCAGAATTAGTGCTCAATTTATTCTCGAGATATATTGATTATTAAGATGGTTGGGCCAACTTCACGCTTTCTAAAAGTTGTTTCAAAATTCAAATTAAACGGTATAGATAATTAGTGCTTAATTAGTGCTCGTCATCCCACATGGTCCCAGAATTAGTGCTCAATAAATAAGGGTATACGGGGCATATGTATTTTTGGGGTAAATGTGAGTTGGCCCAACCACTTCGAAAGAAATCAAAAATTTTCATGTCACGAATTAGTGCTTAATTAGTGCTTTCAATCCCGCATGGTCCCAGAATTAGTGCTCAATTTATTCTCGAGATATATTGATTATTAAGATGGTTGGGCCAACTTCACGCTTTCTAAAATTTGTTAAAAATTCAAATTAAACGGTATAGGTAATTAGTGCTTAATTAGTGCTCGTCATCCCACATGGTCCCAGAATTAGTGCTCAATAAATAAGGGTATACGGGGCATATGTATTTTTGGGGTAAATGTGAGTTGGCCCAACCACTTCGAAAGAAATCAAAAATTTTCATGTCACGAATTAGTGCTTAATTAGTGCTTTCAATCCCGCATGGTCCCAGAATTAGTGCTCAATTTATTCTCGAGATATATTGATTATTAAGATGGTTGGGCCAACTTCACGCTTTCTAAAAGTTGTTTCAAAATTCAAATTAAACGGTATAGGTAATTAGTGCTTAATTAGTGCTCGTCATCCCACATGGTCCCAGAATTAGTGCTCAATAAATAAGGGTATACGGGGCATATGTATTTTTGGGGTAAATGTGAGTTGGCCCAACAACTTCGAAAGAAATCAAAAATTTTCATGTCACGAATTAGTGCTTAATTAATGCTTTCAATCCCGCATTGTCCCAGAATTAGTGCTCAATTTATTCTCGAGATATATTGATTATTAAGATGGTTGGGCCAACTTCACGCTTTCTAAAAGTTGTTTCAAAATTCAAATTAAACGGTATAAATAATTAGTGCTTAATTAGTGCTCGTCATCCCACATGGTCACAGAATTAGTGCTCAATAAATAAGGGTATACGGGGAATATGTATTTTTGGGGTAAATGTGAGTTGGCCCAACCACTTCGAAAGAAATCAAAAATTTTCATGTCACGAATTAGTGCTTAATTAGTGCTTTCAATCCCACATGGTCCCAGAATTAGTGCTCAATTCATTCTCGAGATATATTGATTATTAAGATGGTTGGGCCAACTTCACGCTTTCTAAAAGTTGTTTCAAAATTCAAAATAAACGGTATAGGTAATTAGTGCTTAATTAGTGCTCGTCATTTCACATGGTCCCAGAATTAGTGCTCAATAAATAAGGGTATACGGGGCATATGTATTTTTGGGGTAAATGTGAGTTGGCCCAACCACTTCGAAAGAAATCAAAAATTTTCATGTCACGAATTAGTGCTTAATTAGTGCTTTCAATCCCGCATGGTCCCAGAATTAGTGCTGAACTTATTCTCGAGATATATTGATTATTAAGATGGTTGGGCCAACTTCACGCTTTCTAAAAGTTGTTTCAAAATTCAAATTAAACGGTATAGGTAATTAGTGCTTAATTAGTGCTCGTCATCCCACATGGTCCCAGAATTAGTGCTCAATAAATAAGGGTATACGGGGCATATGTATTTTTGGGGTAAATGTGAGTTGGCCCAACCACTTCGAAAGAAATCAAAAATTTTCATGTCACGAATTAGTGCTTAATTAGTGCTTTCAATCCCGCATGGTCCCAGAATTAGTGCTCAATTTATTCTCGAGATATATTGATTATTAAGATGGTTGGGCCAACTTCACGCTTTCTAAAAGTTGTTTCAAAATTCAAATTAAACGGTATAGGTAATTAGTGCTTAATTAGTGCTCGTCATCCCACATGGTCCCAGAATTAGTGCTCAATAAATAAGGGTATACGGGGCATATGTATTTTTGGGGTAAATGTGAGTTGGCCCAACAACTTCGAAAGAAATCAAAAATTTTCATGTCACGAATTAGTGCTTAATTAATGCTTTCAATCCCGCATTGTCCCAGAATTAGTGCTCAATTTATTCTCGAGATATATTGATTATTAAGATGGTTGGGCCAACTTCACGCTTTCTAAAAGTTGTTTCAAAATTCAAATTAAACGGTATAGATAATTAGTGCTTAATTAGTGCTCGTCATCCCACATGGTCCCAGAATTAGTGCTCAATAAATAAGGGTATACGGGGCATATGTATTTTTGGGGTAAATGTGAGTTGGCCCAACCACTTCGAAAGAAATCAAAAATTTTCATGTCACGAATTAGTGCTTAATTAGTGCTTTCAATCCCGCATGGTCCCAGAATTAGTGCTCAATTTATTCTCGAGATATATTGATTATTAAGATGGTTGGGCCAACTTCACGCTTTCTAAAAGTTGTTAAAAATTCAAATTAAACGGTATAGGTAATTACTGCTTAATTAGTGCTCGTCATCCCACATGGTCCCAGAATTAGTGCTCAATAAATAAGGGTATACGGGGCATATGTATTTTTGGGGTAAATGTGAGTTGGCCCAACCACTTCGAAAGAAATCAAAAATTTTCATGTCACGAATTAGTGCTTAATTAGTGCTTTCAATCCCGCATGGTCCCAGAATTAGTGCTCAATTTATTCTCGAGATATATTGATTATTAAGATGGTTGGGCCAACTTCACGCTTTCTAAAAGTTGTTTCAAAATTCAAATTAAACGGTATAGGTAATTAGTGCTTAATTAGTGCTCGTCATCCCACATGGTCCCAGAATTAGTGCTCAATAAATAAGGGTATACGGGGCATATGTATTTTTGGGGTAAATGTGAGTTGGCCCAACAACTTCGAAAGAAATCAAAAATTTTCATGTCACGAATTAGTGCTTAATTAATGCTTTCAATCCCGCATTGTCCCAGAATTAGTGCTCAATTTATTCTCGAGATATATTGATTATTAAGATGGTTGGGCCAACTTCACGCTTTCTAAAAGTTGTTTCAAAATTCAAATTAAACGGTATAAATAATTAGTGCTTAATTAGTGCTCGTCATCCCACATGGTCCCAGAATTAGTGCTCAATAAATAAGGGTATACGGGGAATATGTATTTTTGGGGTAAATGTGAGTTGGCCCAACCACTTCGAAAGAAATCAAAAATTTTCATGTCACGAATTAGTGCTTAATTAGTGCTTTCAATCCCGCATGGTCCCAGAATTAGTGCTCAATTTATTCTCGAGATATATTGATTATTAAGATGGTTGGGCCAACTTCACGCTTTCTAAAAGTTGTTTCAAAATTCAAATTAAACGGTATAGGTAATTAGTGCTTAATTAGTGCTCGTCATCCCACATGGTCCCAGAATTAGTGCTCAATAAATAAGGGTATACGGGGCATATGTATTTTTGGGGTAAATGTGAGTTGGCCCAACCACTTCGAAAGAAATCAAAAATTTTCATGTCACGAATTAGTGCTTAATTAGTGCTTTCAATCCCGCATGGTCCCAGAATTAGTGCTCAATTTATTCTCGAGATATATTGATTATTAAGATGGTTGGGCCAACTTCACGCTTTCTAAAAGTTGTTTCAAAATTCAAATTAAACGGTATAGGTAATTAGTGCTTAATTAGTGCTCGTCATCCCACATGGTCCCAGAATTAGTGCTCAATAAATAAGGGTATACGGGGCATATGTATTTTTGGGGTAAATGTGAGTTGGCCCAACCACTTCGAAAGAAATCAAAAATTTTCATGTCACGAATTAGTGCTTAATTAGTGCTTTCAATCCCGCATGGTCCCAGAATTAGTGCTCAATTTATTCTCGAGATATATTGATTATTAAGATGGTTGGGCCAACTTCACGCTTTCTAAAAGTTGTTAAAAATTCAAATTAAACGGTATAGGTAATTAGTGCTTAATTAGTGCTCGTCATCCCACATGGTCCCAGAATTAGTGCTCAATAAATAAGGGTATACGGGGCATATGTATTTTTGGGGTAAATGTGAGTTGGCCCAACCACTTCGAAAGAAATCAAAAATTTTCATGTCACGAATTAGTGCTTAATTAGTGCTTTCAATCCCGCATGGTCCCAGAATTAGTGCTCAATTTATTCTCGAGATATATTGATTATTAAGATGGTTGGGCCAACTTCACGCTTTCTAAAAGTTGTTTCAAAATTCAAGTTAAACGGTATAGGTAATTAGTGCTTGATTAGTGCTCGTCATCCCACATGGTCCCAGAATTAGTGCTCAATAAATAAGGGTATACGGGGCATATGTATTTTTGGGGTAAATGTGAGTTGGCCCAACCACTTCGAAAGAAATCAAAAATTTTCATGTCACGAATTAGTGCTTAATTAGTGCTTTCAATCCCGCATGGTCCCAGAATTAGTGCTCAATTTATTCTCGAAATATATTGATTATTAAGATGGTTGGGCCAACTTCACGCTTTCTAAAAGTTGTTTCAAAATTCAAATTAAACGGTATAGATAATTAGTGCTTAATTAGTGCTCGACATCCCACATGGTCACAGAATTAGTGCTCAATAAATAAGGGTATACGGGGCATATGTATTTTTGGGGTAAATGTGAGTTGGCCCAACCACTTCGAAAGAAATCAAAAATTTTCATGTCACGAATTAGTGCTTAATTAGTGCTTTCAATCCCACATGGTCCCAGAATTAGTGCTCAATTCATTCTCGAGATATATTGATTATTAAGATGGTTGGGCCAACTTCACGCTTTCTAAAAGTTGTTTCAAAATTCAAAATAAACGGTATAGGTAATTAGTGCTTAATTAGTGCTCGTCATCCCACATGGTCCCAGAATTAGTGCTCAATAAATAAGGGTATACGGGGCATATGTATTTTTGGGGTAAATGTGAGTTGGCCCAACCACTTCGAAAGAAATCAAAAATTTTCATGTCACGAATTAGTGCTTAATTAGTGCTTTCAATCCCGCATGGTCCCAGAATTAGTGCTCAATTTATTCTCGAGATATATTGATTATTAAGATGGTTGGGCCAACTTCACGCTTTCTAAAAGTTGTTTCAAAATTCAAATTAAACGGTATAGGTAATTAGTGCTTAATTAGTGCTCGTCATCCCACATGGTCCCAGAATTAGTGCTCAATAAATAAGGGTATACGGGGCATATGTATTTTTGGGGTAAATGTGAGTTGGCCCAACCACTTCGAAAGAAATAAAAAATTTTCATGTCGCGAATTAGTGCTTAATTAGTGCTTTCAATCCCGCATGGTCCCAGAATTAGTGCTCAATTTATTCTCGAGATATATTGATTATTAAGATGGTTGGGCCAACTTCACGCTTTCTAAAAGTTGTTTCAAAATTCAAATTAAACGGTATAGGTAATTAGTGCTTAATTAGTGCTCGTCATCCCACATGGTCCCAGAATTAGTGCTCAATAAATAAGGGTATACGGGGCATATGTATTTTTGGGGTAAATGTGAGTGGCCCAACCACTTCGAAAGAAATCAAAAATTTTCATGTCACGAATTAGTGCTTAATTAGTGCTTTCAATCCCGCATGGTCCCAGAATTAGTGCTCAATTTATTCTCGAGATATATTGATTATTAAGATGGTTGGGCCAACTTCACGCTTTCTAAAAGTTGTTTCAAAATTCAAATTAAACGGTATAGGTAATTAGTGCTTAATTAGTGCTCGTCATCCCACATGGTCCCGGAATTAGTGCTCAATAAATAAGGGTATATGGGGCATATGTATTTTTGGGGTAAATGTGAGTTGGCCCAACCACTTCGAAAGAAATCAAAAATTTTCATGTCACGAATTAGTGCTTAATTAGTGCTTTCAATCCCGCATGGTCCCAGAATTAGTGCTCAATTTATTCTCGAGATATATTGATTATTAAGATGGTTGGGCCAACTTCACGCTTTCTAAAAGTTGTTTCAAAATTCAAATTAAACGGTATAGGTAATTAGTGCTTAATTAGTGCTCGTCATCCCACATGGTCCCAGAATTAGTGCTCAATAAATAAGGGTATACGGGACATATGTATTTTTGGGGTAAATGTGAGTGGCCCAACCACTTCGAAAGAAATCAAAAATTTTCATGTCACGAATTAGTGCTTAATTAGTGCTTTCAATCCCGCATGGTCCCAGAATTAGTGCTCAATTTATTCTCGAGATATATTGATTATTAAGATGGTTGGGCCAACTTCACGCTTTCTAAAAGTTGTTTCAAAATTCAAATTAAACGGTATAGGTAATTAGTGCTTAATTAGTGCTCGTCATCCCACATGGTCCCAGAATTAGTGCTCAATAAATAAGGGTATACGGGGCATATGTATTTTTGGGGTAAATGTGAGTTGGCCCAACCACTTCGAAAGAAATCAAAAATTTTCATGTCACGAATTAGTGCTTAATTAGTGCTTTCAATCCCGCATGGTCTCAGAATTAGTGCTCAATTTATTCTCGAGATATATTGATTATTAAGATGGTTGGGCCAACTTCACGCTTTCTAAAAGTTGTTTCAAAATTCAAATTAAACGGTATAGGTAATTAGTGCTTAATTAGTGCTCGTCATCCCACATGGTCCCAGAATTAGTGCTCAATAAATAAGGGTATACGGGACATATGTATTTTTGGGGTAAATGTGAGTGGCCCAACCACTTCGAAAGAAATCAAAAATTTTCATGTCACGAATTAGTGCTTAATTAGTGCTTTCAATCCCGCATGGTCCCAGAATTAGTGCTCAATTTATTCTCGAGATATATTGATTATTAAGATGGTTGGGCCAACTTCACGCTTTCTAAAAGTTGTTTCAAAATTCAAATTAAACGGTATAGGTAATTAGTGCTTAATTAGTGCTCGTCATCCCACATGGTCCCAGAATTAGTGCTCAATAAATAAGGGTATACGGGGCATATGTATTTTTGGGGTAAATGTGAGTTGGCCCAACCACTTCGAAAGAAATCAAAAATTTTCATGTTACGAATTAGTGCTTAATTAGTGCTTTCAATCCCGCATGGTCTCAGCATTAGTTGTCAATTTATTCTCGAGATATATTGATTATTAAGATGGTTGGGCCAACTTCACGCTTTCTAAAAGTTGTTTCAAAGGTAAAATTATACTTGCTAAGTAATTAGTGCTCTTCATCCTACATGGTCCCAGATTTAGTGCTAAATAAATGTGTGTACACGGGGCATATGTACGTTTGTTGTAAATGTGAATTTTGCCCAACTACTTACTGTTAGAAGAGAATAAAAATTTCTCATGTCAGCAATTAGTACCTGATTTTTGCTGTCAATCCCGCGAGGTCCCAGGCTTTTTGTTTAATAAGCAAGTACATATGCGACATATTTATTTTGGGGGTATATATGACGTTGTCCTAAGCACTTACAAGAAAATGGAAATTTTCACGTTAAGAGTATTTGTTTGATTAGTGTTTTGAATCCCACATTATTCCAGAATGCTCAATGAAGAAGGGTACCGGTATACTGCTTATATGTACGTTTGGGGTGAATGTAAAATTTGGCCATCCGCTTAGAAGAAAGTGAAAAATTTTCGCGTCAGGTTTTAGTGCCTAATTTGTGCTTTCAATCCCGCATTGTACCATAATTTGTGTTCTATAAATGAGGTCATAAGTGTCACATTTATATTTGGGGTAAATTTGAAGTTGACTGAACCAGTTACAAGAAAATTAAAATTTTGCACGGCAGGTGTTAATGTATAATTAGTGCTTTTTGTCCCAGATAGACCGAGAGTTAGATCTTAACAAATAAAGGCTTGGAGGGCATTTTTATAGTTTCGACATATGGGTATGTTACCCAGCCAATTTTGGAAAAAATAATGTAAGTTTTTCTCAGGATTTAGTATTTTTTTTTAGAAGTCTTCATTTAACTTCCTTAGAATTAGTGCTCAGGAAGTAAGAGTTTATCTGGCATATTTATGGTTTGGATTTACGTAAAATTAACCCCACTGTTGTTAGGATGTAGTACTGATTTGGGCCGAGGTGCTTTGCTCAAATAATGAGGTAATCGTAATAGCTTTGTTTAAAGTATTGATTTTTAAGTTGTTTATGCAAGTTGTCATGTTTTATGAAGCATCAAAATAATTTACACTTCACTTTACATACGAGAATTTATAGTTTCACTCTAGATTTATTTCTTGATGGCTACTGACAGAATCTAAATGATTTGTAGGGCAAGTAGTTCATCGTCTGGGGGATGAATCTCGGTGTGCATTTAGTAATAATGCGACATCTTCAAATTTGGATTTAAGTAGCTCAGAATTTTGTTGTTTTTGTATCTTTTTGTACCAAAAAGAAAAGATTTTGTATCATTCAAATAAACGAGGGAGGACTATTTCTAAATATTGGCCACTTCGATCACTTTCAGTGCAACGTCTTCAACTTCGAAATTTTACTTGGTTAGAATTTTGTACTATTTTTGTGCCTTTTCATTCCACGAAGAGACAAAATGATACCATTCAAATAAACGAGGGACAGCCATTTCAAAATTTTTAGGGCCGATTTAGTTGTAGTGCGACATCTTCAAATTTGAATTTTAACTAGCTCATATCTTTGTACTGATTTTGTACCTTTTTGTAGCAAGCATAACAATTGTGCCATTCAAAGAAAGGTGGGAGGGCCATTTCAAAATTTGGACTGCATTTAGTTCTAGTGCGACATCTTCAAATTCGAATTTGTTTCTTCGTGAAACGAAAAGTTACAAAAATAGTACAAAATTCTGGTCTACTAAAAGTTCGATTTTGAAGACGTCGCACTGAAAATGATCGAAGTGGCCAAAATTTTGAATTTTTAATGATGTATACATTTCCTAAATTTTCGAGAACGCCTACATTTCCTATCAAAAACTTATCAATTATTTCCTGATATTAAGGTACTTTTCAGTATTTTATCCTACTTTCCGTGATAAGAATCAAATTTTCTAACATTTCCTGTAGGGGCTCCGTAGACAAAATAATAGTAAAAAGTTCTGAGCCAGTCAAAATTCATGTTTCAGATGTCATACTACAACTAAATGTACTCAAAAAGTTTTGGATTGGCCTCCCTTCGTTTATGTAAATGGAACAGTTTTTTTCTTGGTGGTACAAGAAGCTACAGGAATAGTACAAAATTCTAAGCTAGTTAAATTTAGAATTTGAAAATGTCGCACTACAACTAAATTCACCCACAAATTTTGAAATGGCCCTTCCTCGTTTACTTGAATGGTATCATTTTGTTTTTCGTGGAACGAAGAGGTACAAAAATAGTGCAAAATTTTGGGCTAGTAAAATTTCGAATTTGAAGGCGTTGCAAAGAAGGTGATCGAAGTGGCGAATATTTTGAAATAGTCCTCCCTCATTTATTAGAATGGTACAGTTTTTTTTTCTTGATGGTACGAAAAGGTACAAAGATTGGACAAACTTCTGAGCTAGTTAAAATTCGAATTTGAAGAGATCACACTATAGGTGATCGAAATAGCCCAAATTTTGTAATAAGCCTCCTTTGTTAACTTGAATGTTACAAATTTTTTTGTTAATTGTACACAAATTGTACAAAATTATGAACTAGTGAAATTTGAATTTGAAGATGTTGCACTACAACTAAATGCAACCCCAAAATCTTAAAATGAGACACCTTTTCGTTTATTTGAATGGTACATTTTTTTCTTGGTGGTACAAAAAGGTACAAAAGTTGGAAAAAATTCTGAGCTAGTTAAAATTCGAGTTTGAAAATGTCGCACTACATTTGATCGAAGTGGTTCAAATTTTTAAGAGAGCTTCCTTTGTTATCTGAATAGTACATTTTTTTGCTTGTACAAAAATATCCAAAAAATGGACAAAGTTTTGAGCTAGTTAAAATTCGAATTTGAAGATGTTGCACTACGTTTGATCGAAGTGGCTCAAATTTTTTAATGAGCCTCCTTTGTTTATTTGAATGGTACATTTTTTCTTGGTTGTACGAAAATGTACAAATAATAGACAAAATGCTGAGGTAGGTAAAATTCAAATTTGAAGATGTCCCACTACAACTAAATATTCTTTAAATCTTGGTATATTTGATAGCTGAACACGGCCAGACAGAGGTTTGGCTCGAAAGGAGAGGAGGTATTCCATAGCTCTGCACGTCGGGAGCTTCTGAGTTCGGTTCATCACAGCTTGATACATTTTATATTTGTCTGGTTGTTTCACTTTTATTCTTATGATGTTGTTCTAAAAGTAAATGTTGTTAAAATTTGTGTTGCTCACAACTGTGTAGCATAACACGGAAATTTTTGTTGGGAAGGTTTCGATAATACAAGTCACTATGTATATCTAGTATCTAATGGGTATTATTCAACAGCGGAAAACAAAAATATAAATAATATTTAAATACTAACAGCTATACTTTCATGAAAAATTATAAAATTATATTGTTTTTATCAGAAGAGAAATAGTACAGATGATGAGTAAGGTCAAATCTTTAGCCTATATCAAGGATTTATCTGCTAAGCATGTATAATTTTATTAAGAAAGGGTGCAAATGTACACAGTATGTTGGAAAAATAACGTAACTTTTTAAATTAAACAAAATGAATTAAGTATTTTACCAATTGTACTTTTTCAATTCAAAATACATCCCTTCCGCATCAATACACCGCTGAGCACGTTCAACCAATGCTAGCATAGTTTTTAATGTCCTTTATTGGAAGCGCCTCAATGACCGTCGTCACGGCAGACTGGGAGTGTGTAACATTGTCATAAAAGGTTCATTTTATGGCCAATTTTAATTTTGGGAATAAGGAATAATCACACAGTGATAAATCAAGCGAATACGGAGGATGCAGAAGCAAAGTCACGAACTGCGACGGTTCTGTGACATGGTGCATTGTCGTACAATAAAGACCAACTGCCTGACGCTTGACACTCGGACCTTACGCGAACGATTTGCTTCCACAAACGCTCCATAACACCCAGATAATATTACCATTAACGGTTTGACAATGTGGAACGAATTTCCGAAGCATAATACCTTCGGAATCATAAAAATAAATAAAAATGAAAAAATGAAATGAAATTTTTGAGTTTTACGTCCCACGTTTATGCCGGTTAGACTAAAGGAGACGATGATGATGAGAAATGTATGAAACGGTGAAATGAAGAAAGTGGAAGGAAACGGGAGAACAATGAGGAAACCCACGCACATGGTGTTTGTCCACCACAAAGTTCACTTGGCGAAAGCAGGGTTTGAACCGAGGCCCCATGCATCAGAGGTAAACATTCTAACAATGAGCCACCGTAGATCTAAAAAAAAAATACGCGTGTCAAGTTAGACCAACCACCAACACTAAAACGACCGGAACATATCTCAGAATTATGGGCTAATTATGGGCTAATTAGTTGCTCTAGTCCCAATTTTTGGGCTCCTACTGTTTAGCGGGAAATCGGATTAAAAATGGGCGAGTCTTGCTTGATATCAAGCTAGAATCCACCATATGATTACAATGGTCCGATCGAAAAAATCAAACGCCAGAATTATGGGCTAATTAATTGCTCTAATTCCAATTTTTGGGCTTCTACTGTTTAGTGGGAAATCGGATTCAAAATGGGCGAGTCTTGCTTGATATCAAGCTAGAATCCACCATATGGTTACAACGGTCCGATCGAAAAAATTCAAACGCCAGAATTATGGGCTATTTATGGGCTAATTAGTTGCTCTAATCCCAATTTTTGGGCTCCTACTGTTTAGTGGGAAATCGGATTCAAAATGGGCGAGTCTAGCTTGATATCAAGCTAGAATCCACCATATGGTTACAATGGTCCGATCGAAAAAATTCAAACGCCAGAATTATGGGCTATTTATGGGCTAATTAGTTGCTCTAATCCCAATTTTTGGGCTCCTACTGTTTAGTGGGAAATCGGATTCAAAATGGGCGAGTCTAGCTTGATATCAAGCTAGGACCCCCATATGGTTACAATGGTCCGATCGAAAAAATCAAACGCCAGAATTATGGGCTAATTAATTGCTCTAATCCCAATTTTTGGGCTCCTACTGTTTAGTGGGAAATCGGATTCAAAATGGGCGAGTCTTGCTTGATATCAAGCTAGAATCCACCATATGGTTACAATGGTCTGATCGAAAAAGTTCAAACGCCAGTATTATGGGCTATTTATGGGCTAATTAGTTGCTCTAATCCCAATTTTTGGGCTCCTACTGTTTAGTGGGAAATCGAATTCAAAATGGACGAGTCTAGGTTGATATCAAGCTAGAACCCCCATATGGTTACAATGGTCCGAGTGAAAAAATTCAAACGCCAGAATTATGGGCTATTTATGGGCTAGTTAGTTGCTCTAAGATCGAATTTTTGGGCTCCTACTCTTCAGTGGGAAATCGGAATCAAAATGAGCGAGTCTTGCTCGACATCAAGCTAGAACCACCCATACTGTTACGGTTACAATGGTCCGATCGAAAAAATTCAAACGCCAGATGTATGGGCTATTTATGGGCTATTTGATGCTGCAATTCCGAGTTTGGGGCTGCTACCTTTTAGCAGGAATTCTTTATACTATAATACTCCGATGAAAAGAATCAAAACGTCGGAATTATGGGTTATTTGCATGCTAAATTGTTGCTCTAATGTCGAGTTTTTTTCTTCTATCGTTAGCAAGAAATCTCATGCAAGATTGATATTGATTTTTAAATAAGGTGGTATGATACTTTCAAAGTTGCAGTTAGAAAACATCGATGTTTATTAACTGAAAATTGATTTATTTGCACTCTCCGCAAATGTAAATCTATATCTCTACTAGTAAATCTATGAATTCTTTTTTCACGTGTTTATCTTCATTATGTTTGCAAGTAAGTAGTGTGTATACATAGAATTTATCTAGTGAAATACCATTATTTTTTAAATAAATTTTTTGTGCAAAAGAAATGCTTCTTCGCCGTTGCTGGGGGCACAGTAGCACAGAGATAGAGCGTTTACCGATTGTGCGTGTGATCCCTGGTTCGATCCCAGATCGCGCCAAGTGATCTTTGTGGTTGACAAACACCATGTGTTTAGGTTTTATCGGGGCTCTCCCATTTCCTCCTACTTTATTCATAATGAATATAATGAACATAAAAACGTGAAAAGACAATTCATGGATTTACTAGTAGAGATATATATTTGCATTCGCTGAGAATGCAAATAAATCAATTTTCAGTTAATAGACATCGACGTTTCCACACTGCAACTTTGAAATTATCATCCCATATTATCTAGAAATCAATACCAATCTTGCATGAGATTTCTTGCGAACGATAGAAGAACCAAAATCGACAATAGAGTAACTAACCAGCACACAAATAACCCATAATTCCGACATTTTAATTTTTTGATCGGAGTATTATAGCAGTGAGTTTGTAGCTAGAAGTTAAGCCGAATCCCACAACTTAATGAATAATTCCTGCTAAACGGTAACACCCCCAAACTCGTAATTAGAGCAATAATTAGCCCATAATTCTAGCGTTTTAATTTTTTCGATCGGACCATTGTAACCATATGGGGGGTTCTAGCTTGATATCAAGCTAGACTTGCCCATTTTGAATTCGATTTCTCGCTAAACAGTAGGAGCCCAAAAATTGGGATTAGAGCAACTAATTAGCCCATAAATAGCCCATAATTCTGATATATGTTCCGGTCGTTTTAGTGTTGGTGGTTGGTCTAACTTGACATGCGTCCAAAAAATAAATCAACATTGTCTTCTCACGTGACTTTTGAAAACGCAATTTTTTTTTCACATTCGGACGACTTGGGGACTTCCAAGTAGCACTTAAAAGTTTTATTTGCGAGTCGTACTTGAAGCATGAAGTATCGTCAGCAGTTACAATCGATTTTAGGAATGTTCTGTTCCATCCGGCTGTTTTAATCAGGTCCTTGCAATGTTCAACGCGAGCAATTAAGGTGTGCGGAACAAATCGAGCACAGACTTTTCGTTTCTTTAAACCCTTTGGTAAAATTTCGTGAACCATGTCTTTTGTTGTATTTAATTCCTCCGCCATCCATCTCACAGCCAAATTCGCATCGTATACGATCATTTCTCGCACTTGTTCCACCAGATATTTGTTTTCCGGTCTGCCTGATTTTAGGACGTCTTACAAGGACTCACGACCGTCCCAAAATCGCGTATACCTCTCGAACACACGTATACGAGATAAACACTGATCGCCATACACTTGTTTCATCATTTCCAATATTTGTGTAAATGATTTACGTAGCTTGAAACAAAATTTAATATTGGCTTTTTGCTCCATCGTGTTTTTGTAACAAGGTGATACCAGATACACTCACTTTTCTTGCTATAACTTGACACTGTTAATCGGTTCTCATGATTGCAGTTTTGTTGAGCAGATAAGTTGCTTCAATAGATGGAGTTAGTGGTTATCTGTAAAGAAAAAGTTCCGTTACCTTTCCTACATATTGTATATATTAAGTTCCGAAGTTTGGGGGAGGTCCGGACCCGGTAGACCCTCCGTAAGTGCGCCCTTGGAGTGTATTGTCTGTCTTTCTAAAGTTACATGTTTTAAATTGGTGACTTTGGAGAATGAAATATGATAATTTAACATTTTCCTAACTCTCCGTCGTAAAGATGGGGTGTATGACTTATAGTTGTAACTACTAGATGACTCCACGGGTAGGAAAGCAAAAAAGCAAAAACAGTCAATAATATAATAGTAAAATCATATAATAGCAATATTATATCCCAACTCATTAGAAATGTGCTAAAAATATAGCCAAAGCTATTTGAGGTGATGGGGTGCAATACACCCCATCGTTCAGTGGCGTTGCGCGAACCTACCTTTATAACGGAGGGCTAGTTCTGGGGTAAAATGTTTTATGTAAATTTTTGTCTAATCATCTGTAAACAAACAAAATGCAAGTATGATTAAGACTGTTTTATTTGTGGTACTGTATTATTGTGTGTGTGAAGACGTACTAAAGGAACTTAATGAAGGACGACAGATCATGAAGATAATAGGAAAAAGAAGAAACAATATGCTTGGCCATCTTATTAGGCAATTCGATTGGATCATCCTGTGGATAGTGCGAAAGGAAAAAGGAAAACGAGGAAGAGCAAGGAATCTAGATACAGTTACGACCTTATCAAAGTATTAAAAAAGCTCTCGTAAGGGAGAGAAAAGTTTTAAAATTTCCATGTTACCCACCAATCTATGGTCGAGGCAAGAAAGAAGAGAACACTGTATTATAAAAAAAATAATCATTTTTATTACTTTTATAATTAATTTTCGTTATTAGATACTGAATTATAACATGAATTTGGGTAAGCTTTTATGTAGAATAATGAAGACCTACCGGTACTTCGTTTTATGAAAATTTATTGTACGGTATTATAAGAATTGGAACATTTGCATTCTGAAGTATGTCTGGTAACATAAAATATAACCAATATTAGGGAGTTTTTTTCTAGTGCTATTGCACTGCTAATATTTCACTTACTGTATAAGTTATGATCGTTCATATATCCTATTATGTTATAAAAATCTATTTTTTTCTACTAGTCTCTAGTGTCTATTTTTCTTTTCATTTTCTTCCACTGTCAGACATCATATTATAGTAATTTTCCTTTCATCCTTTTTACTGTAAGCTGAAAATTAAGCAAAATTCTGATAATGTTGTATTCATTTTTCAATACTGTTAGCGTTTTAAGCGTTTCAAATAAAGAAACATAGCAAAACCAAATCCAATTGTTGGAGCAATGGAAGCATGTAGGAACAATATTGTTTTACTTAATGTAAGTCATGGAGTCCTTTTCCTTTCCAAATACCTCATACTTAAAAACTAATTAGCGTTTAGATGTCAAATGGTGATGATTCTTATGCTGCAAATGCATAACAGAATGCAACTGTAATCAGAATAAAATACTATTTCTAATGCAATTGTAAGTGAACTGTTGGCAGACGTAATTGTTTTTGCAGGGGAGGGGGAGAAAAAATTAAATGAAGATAAAATGTCGTTAAACTGCTTTTGATTCAATAGTACATTCTTGAGCTGAAAAACGCTGACTAAGATAGCAAAGGTGCCGATGTTGATAATTGTTTCTAGTTTGATTTGAGTTTAGCGTCACTTTCAGCAGCAAGACTATATGAGACGTGGACATATAGCTTAACGTTGAATCCGAACCACATAAGTTCCCGCCGGGAATCGAACCCGAGCATCCCGCACCAAAGGCTGTTGCTCATTGTTATTAACTATCCTCACGTATTAAGTCGAACTATCCGATTCTTATTGTAGGCACTTCTATTAGAAGTGACACGTTTTCTTACAGGCGTCAAACGCATAGCCCTAAATCCAGGCCCACACCCAAAAATTTTGTTGGGAGGGGTTCAAAGTTTTCGGGTCAAATACACGAGGCACTATATTTAGCATTGAGTCGGTGTTATTATAAAATCCTAAAGACAATAAGTTATTTTTAAGTGTTGGTACCCAAATTTTTATATAAAAAAATATGTAACTTCATGCAGAGGTGTTCATTTTCGCAAGGGTGACCCCCTTGAGACCATCCTCACCCTCAAATTTCTTTGCCCACAATGACGCGAGTGCGGGGGTACACGAGGGCGAGGACAAGCTTCGAGAGGGAGGGCGAGATTGCACAAGCGAGAGGACAAATTCCCAACACAAGGACATGGGCGAGGAAGGGCCCCAGACAACTCCCTTCGCGAGGGGGAGGGTGAACGAGCGTGAGGGCCACTGCGAGGAGGAGAATACGCAAGGACGAAGACAAGTTTCCGTACCCCAAACAGAGTGAGGGCAATGAATAAATTTCCCCGCGAGGGAAAGGGTCAACTGCACTGCGAGGACGGAGAAAGGTCGCAGTACATCATCTATGGGTACATGTTTTTTATAAGAAAAGAGATACTACAATTGAAACGTATGAAAAAATCTCTAGGTTACAAAAATATTTTCTATATGTTTAGGAATATTTTCTATAGGAATAAGTATAGCTTAATTAAGAAACTTCAATTATAACCCAATTCTAAATATCGTCCGTATGCCTTTATTTATTGAGCACTAATTCTCGACCATGTGTGATGAAGAGCACTAATTAAGCCAACTACCTATTCTGTGAATTTTGAAACAATCTTTAGAAAGAGTGAAGTTGGACCAATCATCTTAATAATCAATATATCTCCAGAATAAATTGAGCACTAATTCTGAGACCATGTGGCATGAAGAGCACTAATTAATCACTAATTCGTGACATGAAAATTTTTGATTTCTTTCGAAGTGGTTGGGCCAATTCATATTTTCCCCAAAAATACATATGCTCCGTATGCAATTAAGCACTAATTACCTATATCGTTTAAATTGAATTTTGAAACAACTTTTAGAAAGCGTGAAGTTGGCCCAACCATCTTAATAATCAATATATCTCGAGAATAAATTGAGCACTAATTCTGGGACCATGCGGGATTGAAAGCACTAATTAAGCACTAATTCGTGACATGAAAATTTTTGATTTTTTTCGAAGTGGTTGGGCCAACTCACATTTACCCCAAAAATACATATGCCCCGTATACCCTTATTTATTGAGCACTAATTCTGGGACCATGTGGGATGACGAGCACTAATTAAGCACTAATTACCTATACCGTTTAATTTGAATTTTGAAACAACTTTTAGAAAGCGTGAAGTTGGCCCAACCATCTTAATAATCAATATATCTCGAGAATAAATTGAGCACTAATTCTGGGACCATGCGGGATTGAAAGCACTAATTAAGCACTAATTCGTGACATGAAAATTTTTGATTTCTTTCGAAGTGGTTGGGCCAACTCACATTTACCCCAAAAATACATATGCCCCGTATACCCTTATTTATTGAGCACTAATTCTGGGACCATGTGGGATGACGAGCACTAATTACCTATACCGTTTAATTTGAATTTTGAAACAACTTTTAGAAAGCGTGAATTTGGCCCAACCATCTTAATAATCAATATATCTCGAGAATGAATTGAGCACTAATTCTGGGACCATGCGGGATTGAAAGCACTAATTAAGCACTAATTCGTGACATGAAAATTTTTGATTTCTTTCGAAGTGGTTGGGCCAACTCACATTTACCCCAAAAATACATATGCCCCGTATACCCTTATTTATTGAGCACTAATTCTGGGACCATGTGGGATGACGAGCACTAATTAAGCACTAATTACCTATACCGTTTAATTTGAATTTTGAAACAACTTTTAGAAAGCGTGAAGTTGGCCCAACCATCTTAATAATCAATATATCTCGAGAATAAATTGAGCACTAATTCTGGGACCATGCGGGATTGAAAGCACTAATTAAGCACTAATTCGTGACATGAAAAATTTTGATTTCTTTCGAAGTGGTTGGGCCAACTCACATTTACCCCAAAAATACATATGCCCCGTATACCCTTATTTATTGAGCACTAATTCTGGGACCATGTGGGATGACGAGCACTAATTAAGCACTAATTACCTATACCGTTTAATTTGAAATTTGAAACAACTTTTAGAAAGCGTGAAGTTGGCCCAACCATCTTAATAATCAATATATCTCGAAAACCAATTGAGCACTAATTCTGGGACCATGCGGGATTGAAAGCACTAATTAAGCACTAATTCGTGACATGAAAAATTTTGATTTCTTTCGAAGTGGTTGGGCCAACTCACATTTACCCCAAAAATACATATGCCCCGTATACCCTTATTTATTGAGCACTAATTCTGGGACCATGTGGGATGACGAGCACTAATTAAGCACTAATTACCTATACCGTTTAATTTGAATTTTGAAACAACTTTTAGAAAGCGTGAAGTTGGCCCAACCATTTTAATAATCAATATATCTCGAGAATAAATTGAGCACTAATTCTGGGACCATGCGGGATTGAAAGCACTAATTAAGCACTAATTCGTGACATGAAAATTTTTGATTTCTTTCGAAGTGGTTGGGCCAACTCACATTTACCCCAAAAATACATATGCCCCGTATACCCTTATTTATTGAGCACTAATTCTGGGACCATGTGGGATGACGAGCACTAATTAAGCACTAATTACCTATACCGTTTAATTTGAATTTTGAAACAACTTTTAGAAAGCGTGAAGTTGGCCCAACCATCTTAATAATCAATATATCTCGAGAATAAATTGAGCACTAATTCTGGGACCATGCGGGATTGAAAGCACTAATTAAGCACTAATTCGTGACAAGAAAATTTTTGATTTCTTTCGAAGTGGTTGGGCCAACTCAACTTTACCCCAAAAATACATATGCCCCGTATACCCTTATTTATTGAGCACTAATTCTGGGACCATGTGGGATGACGAGCACTAATTAAGCACTAATTACCTATACCGTTTAATTTGAATTTTGAAACAACTTTTAGAAAGCGTGAAGTTGGCCCAACCATCTTAATAATCAATATATCTCGAGAATAAATTGAGCACTAATTCTGGGACCATGCGGGATTGAAAGCACTAATTAAGCACTAATTCGTGACATGAAAATTTTTGATTTTTTTCGAAGTGGTTGGGCCAACTCACATTTACCCCAAAAATACGTATGCCCCGTAAACCCTTATTTATTGAGCACTAATTCTGGGACCATGTGGGATGACGAGCACTAATTAAGCACTAATTACCTATACCGTTTAATTTGAATTTTGAAACAACTTTTAGAAAGCGTGAAGTTGGCCCAACCATCTTAATAATCAATATATCTCGAGAATAAATTGAGCACTAATTCTGGGACCATGCGGGATTGAAAGCACTAATTAAGCACTAATTCGTGACATGAAAATTTTTGATTTCTTTCGAAGTGGTTGGGCCAACTCACATTTACCCCAAAAATACATATGCCCCGTATACCCTTATTTATTGAGCACTAATTCTGGGACCATGTGGGATGACGAGCACTAATTAAGCACTAATTACCTATACCGTTTAATTTGAATTTTGAAACAACTTTTAGAAAGCGTGAAGTTGGCCCAACCATCTTAATAATCAATATATCTCGAAAACCAATTGAGCACTAATTCTGGGACCATGCGGGATTGAAAGCACTAATTAAGCACTAATTCGTGACATGAAAATTTTTGATTTCTTTCGAAGTGGTTGGGCCAACTCACATTTACCCCAAAAATACATATGCCCCGTATACCCTTATTTATTGAGCACTAATTCTGGGACCATGTGGGATGACGAGCACTAATTAAGCACTAATTACCTATACCGTTTAATTTGAATTTTGAAACAACTTTTAGAAAGCGTGAAGTTGGCCCAACCATCTTAATAATCAATATATCTCGAGAATAAATTGAGCACTAATTCTGGGACCATGCGGGATTGAAAGCACTAATTAAGCACTAATTCGTGACATGAAAATTTTTGATTTCTTTCGAAGTGGTTGGGCCAACTCACATTTACCCCAAAAATACATATGCCCCGTATACCCTTATTTATTGAGCACTAATTCTGGGACCATGTGGGATGACGAGCACTAATTAAGCACTAATTACCTATACCGTTTAATTTGAATTTTGAAACAACTTTTAGAAAGCGTGAAGTTGGCCCAACCATCTTAATAATCAATATATCTCGAGAATAAATTGAGCACTAATTCTGGGACCATGCGGGATTGAAAGCACTAATTAAGCACTAATTCGTGACATGAAAAATTTTGATTTCTTTCGAAGTGGTTGGGCCAACTCACATTTACCCCAAAAATACATATGCCCCGTATACCCTTATTTATTGAGCACTAATTCTGGGACCATGTGGGATGACGAGCACTAATTAAGCACTAATTACCTATACCGTTTAATTTGAATTTTGAAACAACTTTTAGAAAGCGTGAAGTTGGCCCAACCATCTTAATAATCAATATATCTCGAAAACCAATTGAGCACTAATTCTGCGGTCTTGAGCACTAATTAGCACTAATTAAGCACTAAATCTTGACATAAATTTTATTGTATTTCTACGATGTGGTTGGGCCAACTTCACGCGACTGTAAAAATCACATGCTCTATATTCAAGTCAAATTGTAATTATACATATCTACATAAACATGACAAAAATAAGTAACTATATCAGATTATTAATTGAAACTTTATGACCCAACGGAGAGCTGGCGTTAATCAACTTTCATAGTGTCCACAATCTCACAGAAAAATCTCAGTTCTTGAAGAATATTATTACAAATATGTTTATAACTTTATTTGTTTGCAACTCTTAGCACGAACCTCACACAATGTGTCCAGTTCTTGAACCAGCTTTTCATTTATCAACCTCAGTTGACGTACAATGATATTATTATTATTATTATTATTATTACTTTTTGTATGTTATCTAGCAGGATAATGAAAAAAAAATCCTTAAAGTAAAAAGTTGCGTATTTTCGGTCGCAGAATCTGAATCAGCCTTACGATAGAGGGTTTCTATTTGAAATTTTGGGGAGATGAAGGCAACTTCATTTTATGTTAGTTGAATAGATTTTTTAAAATTATTAGAGAAGTTTTAAAATTGCAAGGTATTTCTCGAGGTATCCCCAACCTCACGTGACGTACGTGCGTACGATTATATATATATATATATATATATATATATATATATATATATATATATATATATATATATATATATATATTGGGTCTATATATATAGGAATCGAAACCCAGGTAACACATGAAGACTGTGAGCTGAATCTAGGTTGCAGGGTTAGCTTGACTAAATTAAAGAGATCATTCCACTTTTCGTTTTATTAAAAAAAAAATAAGAATACAGATGAATTTAACATAAATCGGTTACTTGGAATTACAACTTGGAAGTTTACTACATCACTTAAGTGGGAGCACAACCCCTATAATACTCAATGGGTGCTAGAAGGTTTTTATGCTAAACCGCGAGTTATTGACAATAGTAAAGTGTGAACTTCGTACACCGCAACTTGCATTGGCCCAAAGGAAAAAGTGTTAGTTCTCGAATAGGGAATTTGCTCTCGAGCTATAAGAACTTCATTTTCGTCACTAAACATTTTCAAAGTACGACTACAAATCTCTAAGTGCTCTTCCCAAGTTAGAGGGGGAACTTAGAAAAATAATCACATACCTGGTGTTAAATCGAGCGGCCGTAGTTAAGGAGCACACACACTCGTCGACTGTCGTCCGTAGAATCAACCGGAGCGGCGAACAAGCCTCGTTTATAAAGGCGTTTCGTCCCACGCATTTCTGCCAGTTTTGACGTAGCTCGAAGGCGACGTCACGAGCCTCATCGAGCATGGGAGAGACTTCTTCACGCGCATGCTCAATAGTGGTTAAGACTTCTAGGTTTTTCTATGATTTTTTTCTCTATCACGCCGGGATTGTAATTCCTATTTTACATTTATTTTTACATTTTTATTTTACACCTAACTCTAACTACATAATAGAGTTCATGTATTTATTGCTTTCGTGGTATTCCCTAAATATTGCATCTAGGACCCAGCTCTGTGATCTGAGTAAAATCAAAGCCAGGGTCATACCACTATTACATGCGTGTGGATTGGTGTCAATGAGGCATCAGGTCACTAATTCAATCTGACCCTCGACTGACTCCGTTCTCCCTATCTCTCTTTCCCTTACTACACACACAATTTGAAAAGCGCGGGCGTCTCGCCCCATAATTTGGGTCCGGCTTAGGACTTCGAGGCACAACTGTGTAACAGTTATCCGCCGACCTCGGTAAAAAAAAAATAAACAAAAAAAAATGTCGAAAGTTATCTTTCTGGCATTTATATTCAAGTACAGAAACGGTTGTCCAAGGCAAGTTGCTGGGAGTTAAAGGGTTAATATAGAACTGGCCTTACGTCAGGCGCTAAGAAACTACAAACAAGCTTTCGTGAGGGATTGGGAGATTATGCACGACTAAACTGCAAGAGATCGGGATTGTAAGATTTCATGTGTCTTAACTAACTATAGTACGTATAAATGTTGCTCAATTCCATTAACAAACTAGTAGATTAAAACTATGTAGGATGAAACCTTACAATCATGGATTCCTTCTAGCTTATATCTACCAACAGGTTTTGCATGAACTCACAATGGTATATATATATATATATATATATATATATATATATATATATATATATATATATATATATATATATATATATATATATATATATATATTTTAAGCCAAGTCCTAACCATATTATTAAGCATGACTTCGAACCGATTATGAGTACAACTTCTAGTATTACAAAGAAAATTTAGATTTTGTGAGTTTACTGATTTTTTTTTAAATACAATTGTCTTTGCTGTACTGAGTACAATTATAGATATACGTGTCAAATGTGATTGTCTCAGGCTACTAATTTTATTCAATTATAAATGAAAGAAATTTAACATTAAATACACTTAAACAAGAATAGCGTGAAGCGCTTTAACTTTTGACTGTGATGAACGATAAAATTACAAGAGTAGTTCTCATTGTTTATAGTATAAACCAAATGGGAAAAACATGCAATGATCTAGACTAGGACACTCAATTGTGTTGCCTGAAACCAATTTTAAATTATTGCGGGGTTGTGCCTTACAGTTTGTGAACAACATTTCTTATGTTGTGTCAATATACCAGTGATACTTCATAAATCATAGGCTATACTCTACTTTCCAGAATCAAGTGAAGATTTTATAACCTGTAATGTATTGAAAGTAATTGAGTACTCCATTACATATCTGGTAATATATTTATTTGCAACATAGAAGCGATTGCATATTAAATGATTAAATCGCATAGGTAAAATAACTTGAGTAATTAACAACTAGCGATTAAAACAGTGGCTTAATGCTTAATAAAGGTTTTAAGTGCGTCTATACGCATAATATATTAAAACTCATTTTAATGTTATCGAAGAATGAATCTCACATTATTAGTTATTGCTCTTTACATTGATAATGCAATAAATGTAATATATTACAAACTTACTGTATAGGTTTGTTCTATACAGGGTAATCATAGTATGTACATGTGTTTTTCTAAACTTCTACTCAGCTTGATTGCTATTTCGACCTCGATTTGGTTTCTCTCATCCTGTGTGGTATGCAATACACTATACACATTGATTACTTTTACGTATACTGACAATATACCGACATTACAAATGATTGGTGCGATTTAGCGCACCTAGAGATTTATATGCCATTACTTTAGCTTTCTTTTTCCATGAGTGGTTCTGTTAGCAGAGGGGGAGTCTGAATGGTTAAAATACTGACCCTATGGTTAGTGTGTTAGCTTATGCCCTAATGGCCTATGGTAATAACAGATACAAAGTCTAATAATCAGGGATGCAGTTACATTTGCTATACCAGAGTACATGTTTTTACAGGGGACTACATAACATTTCTTTATAATAATAGGGGAATGTTAGGGGGGGTTTATAGGTTAGTATTGTTAGTATTCCTATTCTTATTATTATTAATAATATTAACATATTTTATGTCTCCTTTTCTTTTTTTTTTAATATACACACCGAAATCGAAAGGGATTTCTTTGCGGTTACAAAGGAAATTTTACGAAGTCAAGTTACATCATGTTTCATCATGTTAGTGGATCTCGTTGATTTATAGGATAGATTTTAAACGCAAAAGTTAACCACAACATAAGCTACGGTTGCTATGTTTTTAAAACACACCGGAAGTATGTTCCGTTCTTTCTTTTAATTCTACTAGCCTTGACTGGTAACCGGCCTCGGTTTCCGTTGTGGTGAACTTTTCTGTTTTTAAATCTTAAATGCCTAGTGTAAGGGATTTAGTTATGCGGAGAATAACTCTATATGATGACGTCACGGTGAACTGTTGTTGAGCACAGTTAAATACAACGTGCAATGGATAATTTAATAAATTACTTCCTTGTCTTTTTCGCTTCGGTGTTTGCCAAAAGATAGCTATACAGAGGGTTCCAAAACTTATGGTCTTTAACATTGTGGAACGAAAATGTGCAAACTCGATTACTATACTCACATATAGGCTTCTTTAAATGTCTAAAAACAAACCTGTGCTTTTACATGACCACCAATAGAAATTTAATTTTAAATTTAAACAATAACTTTCCATGTTTTTTTTTTTTTTTGGTACGTTAGATCGTGGTTATTACAATGAAATTTGGTTGTTTCATATATTGAGAAAGTTTTAAAGTCTCTGAACCTGGCTTACAATCTTCTTATGATTTTTCACAACGCTGATTTGAAGGAGTTTTTTTATTCCTTTTAGTTTTGAGTCTTATCACTTGTCCAAATTTTGTGTTTGTGCTGATACGAGAAGAGTTTTTCACCTGTAAACAATGAACTGAGGTAAGTCAATGGGAGTCTGTCCGTAGATAAAAGAGATTTTCTTGTCACAGTAGAAGTTTATAATTCTTACGGCACAGAGAAAGTTTTGTATCCGGATGGAAGTTTTTTTGGTCACTGTTGTCCTCTAATAACAGTGATGGATTGAATAATAATAATAATAATCAATTTCCATATCGTATCTCTGGATCAGCCCTGGATGGGGCCGTCAGGCGGCGATCTGGATCCTTGGGTACCTCCAGATACCAGGGAGGGGCCTTACTCTAGACATCACACTGGGTAGGCAATGGATATATATCTGCAATCAAAGAGGCTATTAGACTACATAATCATTAATGCGTTACATAATAACCTTGGCTTATGCGAAGTACTTGTTTATATAAGATGTCCACCGAATCCCTTTTGCAATGGTTCATTATATATATTTTTTAACGGGGCTGACCACACATCAAATCTAAGAAAGATATAATAATCAATATATAGTAATCAATGGAACCTGCAGAGGTTACCCAAAAATGAGGCTATTCGAAAATGAGAGTCGAATATAGAATGTTTTTCAGTCAGATGTCCTGAATGTGCTGACCACACATCGTCAGAATCTAGGTATAGAAACCTGTTTTAATATTGTATGTGATTGTAGTAATATCACAAGAATCAATTTTGTACCATTGAACAACTAAACCGGAAGCCTAGAATTAAGTGTATGTGCGCTGACCACACATTATTGTTAGGATGCCTCTTGTGTTCAAGCAGTGACTGTGGATGAAGATCAAAAACAACATCACGGTAAGACAAGTTCTTCTCAAATTGATTGATGTACCTAACTCGGTTTGTTTCTTTGTGAGTGGAATGATAATGATGGAGGAAACTGAATTGTTAAATATTCTTTCCACTTACTGTAATGATTATTGGTTGATGAATCATATGGTGAGTAATTCCAAGGTACTTTACAAGATGGGCAATACCTGGTTTGTTATGAAAACGTCAGGACGTAATGGCCATATTGACATACATTGGCCGTATATTTTGTTTTCAGATGTAGGCAGGTTGAGGACCAGAGTGTTTAAAGGAAGTTTGGATTTGGCCAGCGTGGCGGAAATGAGCTAATTATATAGCTTGGCATAATGATAAGTGGCTTGTAAATTATCAGCTCAGCTGACAAATGTTCGGAGAGAGAGGGGAAAAAAGGTTTTGCATCGCAACTGAGAGAATACAGCTAGTATACTGTTACAGACGCCGGCTTCCGACCAGGGACTTCTTGACATTGTCAGATAAGTATTTTTGCATTGTTTTCCTCATTTAGAGACTAAGAAGTGGTCAGTCGTTCAAATTTTCATGCATGAGTACAAGGAGTCTATTGTATACCATCTTTTATACCTTGAAATGTTAGTATTATCTACCTTTTCTTTATTTTTTTTAAACTATAACAAAGATTGTGAGATTTGAATTTAGGTTACTTCGTATACCACGGAACTATTAAACAGAGTTGAGATTCAACAAGATTTAATTAGATCTAATTATACTTCTACAAATATGCCAGTTAAAATAATTAGTTCCAAAGTATCTTCAAAATTTATATCAATCAGTTTTAACTAAAATTTTGACACAAACTCAAGCAAGCGATTATAATTTTTTTTTTTATAAGTGTTTCATACTTGAAATTCATGGCTAGTTTTACACTTTATTACATTGTTTACACTTTATTGAAAATTCCAATTATATCAATCAGACTAATATGAATTTGAATCGTGTATTACTTCCTAATCGTTAGTCATTTCTATTTTTACACATTACTACCTCTGTGTGTTCAAGATAAGACGTATCTCACAATAGGGCAATCCAGCACTTGAGAAATTCTCAGTTAACGGGCATTTTTTTTTATAGTGTCTCGCTAAATCTTTGATAATGTGTTGTCTCAATTGTTACAGATTTCTTGAAATAATATTGTAGGGTTTTGAGCTCTATAACGTTAATTATTGACAATTGAGGCCCTCAGAGGAGGCAGTCTTATCTTGTGCACATTGTGATTTGTTCATTATATTTGCAACCCTTTGTAGGTAGCTTAGTAAGAATAATAAAGAAAAATGTCAAATTCCCTTGTCAAAGTGAATTGACAATCAAGTGATTAAAAATAACTATCTTTTAACAAAAATATAAAAAGGAAAATGAATACTCAGTTATTTCCGAGGCGTAGGTCCTGTTACTGCTTTTACCTGGGCAGGTTCTGCTTTTAGGCTTCTGAAAGGAAAAACCTGAAACAAAAAATTCTCACACCCACACACAGCATTATAGATTGGACGCGGGGACCTGAAGTTGAGTGTAGTGTCCCGGCTTCTTATGAGCCGACAATTAACGAACTTGGCAGTTAGGGCGTGACTAGATTTACCTAGTAGTTTCCTTTGTTTAATTTCTAACTATTAAGTATGATGCCAATTATTGCACTGTGTTAATTATTAAGTATGATAATCAACGAGTTTAAATAAGATCTTAACTTTGTGGTTCATATTTTTTCAGCTTGTTGGAGTATTCGTATCATCTGTTGCTCGGAGAACGTAAAAGAAGGAGAAGGGAAGACTCACGTCTCCAGAGACAATAGGGGAGGTTTCTTGGTACGGGGTAAGTACTATCTCCCTGAATTGTTAGTGTATTATTTTTGAAGCATGTGTTTCCAATGTCTTCACGTCAAATTATCAATTCATTTTACTAGTGAATGTTAACTTAGTTGAGTGCTAACCCGAGTGCAACGAAATCACAGTTCATATCCTGGGAGCATCCCATACTAATTTTTATTACTACTGAATTATTTGAGAAAAACAAAAAATCATAATGAAAGAGAGTGACCAAAGTTACAATGTAACAGTGATTATCAGAAGTGCGTGTTGCTTTACTTGTGATTTTAGTAAGTGATTCCCTAAGGTGAAACAAAAACGTTGTTTAGTGGGTGTCACTCCTACATAAAGTGCGTGAGTCGGGGCTCGATCTCCGACTTATCTGTTTCCTTTCAACGTTAGATACAATTGCGTAACTGCCAATAATCACCGGTAATTGAGACCATTTTTACCACAATATTAAGTTTGACAGGACTATTCCGGGTCTCGAACTCGGGACCTCTAGTGTAGGTTGTGATGATATGTGGTAAACTAACTTTTTATTGAAAGTATTTGATTCCACTCACTTTCACATAATCACTTCGAATATAAACTTGCGCTCGTGAGGAGCGATAATTTAAATATAGGATAAAAGAAATGATCCATTAGGGGATCGAACCAGGAATCGCTAGGAATCAATTGTTTATCTGAGACTATGGTTTATCCCAATCGTGATGATTTATGAGGCAACCTTATTATTATTATTCATTTCGTTGTGACGTCATTTCCCTATTTTCTTGTTTATCTATTTTCCCGTCATAAATGTTGGTGTGTATAGAAGCTACACGCAACAACATCCTGAGTCCTTGTTAACAGCTGAACTCACTTCCGTCACCCGATAAGAGGAGATTTGCTGTTAGTTTTAACGCAGAATGAAATACAAGTGTTAAGGAAGTATCCGTGAACATTTTAAGAATTTTGCATCAAATCAAAATGCTATTCGATTAACTTTTAGTTTTTAAAGATTACCCTTTTGTTTGTTTATTTTGACATTTTATTTCACTTAAAATTTTAAATACTGTCACGTTCATATATTTATATCCTAAAGTTCGTGTGCGCCATGCGCTGTTGTGAAGCAGTGTTTTCCACCTATTAAACAGGGCCGCTTATTGAGGGGGCCACCGAATTTTGAAAGTCTTCTGAATTGTAGGTTTAAATCTTTTGACGGGCATAATCATAAGTGTACTTCTGAATAGAATTAAGTTAGTTTATACCAAATTTATTTAAAACAAGTTGACAGAGCTCGTGTATCCTTAATATGTGTCCTTTAATTTATGGAAATCTCTATTATTCGAGTATCGAACCTAATTATGAAATGATGTACACGTACTGATTCGCTTCCAATGTTTTATTATTATTATTATTATTATTATTATTATTATTATTATTATTATTATTATTATTATTATTATTATTATTATTATTATTATTTTAATGTACCAATGATAACGTGATTTAATACCACTCTGCATGGTACTATCAGCGTGGTGTGCCTTTTAATTCAATTCAAGCCAAGATTTTAACTTGAATGAAGGCAGTTACACAAGGATGATTGAAAAACACGAGTATAGTGGTGTAGTGGTAGAGCAACATCTAGGATGTTACTATAGCCCACAATGATGTCCATTTTGTAACCGTGACTTTACATAACATGGTGATAGTAATATAATCAAGTTAGGTACAATGAGCGGGGTCTAGCCCAATACCCAAAAAATGGGGGGGGGATCAATCTATTCCCAATATTCTTACGAAATACATATGGTAGCCTTAACACTAACTTAAGCTTATCTTGCCACAATGAAATAATGATACAATATGATACTATCTAGTATTTTGATAAACATAACTGAAAACATTATTCTAGAATGAGCATCACTGTTAATACTTGATCATAATTCAACATGAACTGAACATAACTAAAAGGTAATGTAATCTTACTGACTAAATGTAGCAAAGTATAGTACACAAGTAGCTATTTACATTCTTTTAAAATGATGTACATTATAAGTAAAATGATCGATACACATATAATTGTACACGCATTATGTACAATATGCGCAGTATGCTAGTACATTGCCGTAGTTTGCCAATAGATTGGCCATCCTTACAACAGCAAAACGGTCACTTGTGTTCACCCAGAAAGGGTCGCAGGAAAATTTCACTCATATCTATGAATAGCAGCAGTAATAACAGCAGCAGAGAACAACATGTCAGCGACTAAAGCGTATTTCTCCATAGTTCGTTTTCTACATTAATTTATTTTATTTTATTTTATTTTATTTTATTTTATTTTATTTTTAATTTAACCAATATACTTCCCGCCCGAACTACGCGGAAAAAAAATAAAATAAAAATGATAATTGCTCAAGGAAAAACAAATGGGGTAGGCATTGTGTGGAGTAACCTATGTAAATGTCTGGTGGGGGGAATCCAGCTTTCCTCTTCTTTTTTTTTTAAGAAAGCAATCCGTAAGCACGCGTGTATCATAAGTAGGCATAAGTTTGTAGCGGAACAACCCAGAACAGGCAATATTGACTTTGCTTTATTTTCTAGGTTAACGCTTTCCTAGACACGAAGAGGGAGAGCGGCGGATTTCTCGTAAGAGAGAAATGAAATAATCGGGCGGCGGCAACGGATGGAATCCTATACTGGGAATGAGGAACCTGCAGCTGCAACGACGTATATCTAAAGTTGGAGTTACATATTCAAGGCGTTACACCTGTACGTATTGATGTTAGTAGCTACTAATAATATTTTACTTTCCAGTTATGTCAACATTTATTTTCCTTATAGGTTCTCTGTGTTTGGCAGCATATTGGGAGTCCTATAGGAGAAGAAGAAGGGTAACTCATTCGTGGCCGGCCACATTCACACAAAGAGCAAAAAAAAATACTTATCCCAATATGTTGGCAAAACATTCATTTCGGTATCAATTCGACATAACTTTTTCTGTGACGCGTCTAACTTTTTCCCTGATTCTAAAGATGACTTATTTGCTCCTCAAATCAATTTTTAGCGCCGCTGACTAAGATGATTGCCTATTACTCATGGCCCACTAATGCCTTTTACAGCGTCGAGGGGAGAGGAGAATGGATTCCAGGAAGTAACTTTTTGTTTCTGAGTGATGAGGAGTATATTATAACTTTTTGTTTGTTTTCAATTTCACAATGTATTCCTTTCAGGCTCTATTTATAGCCTTGTATGCAAATGTTCCGGTATGCCAGAGGTCATGCGTAACTACGGGTACTCCACTTTTTAGAGGTCTATACGATGTATGAGATATTTGACATACTCACAAATTAATATATGCCAAGTTTGTTCCTCCTTTTTTTTAAAATTTGTCTAAGTTCATGCGACTAAATCTCATGAGCGACCTATATGTTACGCTTAACATTCATCGTCCTCACTATCGCTAGAATCTTCCAGCTCGCGTGAGTTGTCTCGGGGGAAATACTTCTTCAATCTTTCAATAGTTACAATCTGAGTGTGGTTAGGGTTTGCTACTAATTCGATTTTACAAGCATTTGTGGGAGAAATACTCCTTAAGTAATATGGTCCCATATACTTGGGTGTCAACTTTGGAGAAATATCCTTCTTAGGTAAATAATCTCTACACAATACTAAGTCACCAACCTTTAATTTAATAGGTTGTCTAGTGCGATCAACGCGTAATTTAGTCTGCTGCTGTGCATGTGTCATAGCCTTCTGGGCTAATTTACGGATTAACTTTAGTTGTTTCTGATGTTCCTGTATTTTCGTGAATTGATACTGGGTGTCCAACTGGGTGGGAAATCTTGCCTTTTGACCAAAGACAATCTCATATGGGGAATATTTCCTAATAGGGGAGGTTGATATATTATAAGCATATGCACACAAGCGGACATATTCCGCCCACTTAGTAGGCTGTTTAGCCGTGTACTTAGTAAGGAAACTTGCAATGACAGAGTTGAATTGTTCACACAGTCCGTTCGTTGACGGTTTAAATGCTGCGGTTCGAACATGCTTAATGTCAAATAAGTCATTCAATTCGGCCATTATCGTTGATAAAAGATTACTTCCTCTATCCGTCAGTACCTCTTTAGGGGGGCCAAAACGCGTGATTAACTCGTCCAACATGGCCCTAGCCACTGTCGGGGCTTTAATATTTCGTAGCGGTACTAATATTGCGAAATGGCTGAGATATTCTATCATAACCAGGATATAGCTGTAGCCTGCGCTACTATGTAGCGGGCCAATAATATCCAAACTCCAGCGGGAAAATAATTCCTCTTTTACAGGTAAAGGGTGAAGAAAACCTTGTTTCTTTTCTCGGGGGATGTTCACCCTCTGACATTCGTCACAAGAGCGTACGTATTCCTTAACTATTTTCCCCATGTTCGGAAAATAGTAACGTTCGTTTACTTTAGAGTAAGTGCGAGAAAATCCCGTATGGCCTCCACATAGCGGAGACGAATGAGCCTCTTGTAATATGTCGGGGATAGCCTTTTCTGGTATCACTAGTTTCTTATCTTTGTTCATGACTCGATATAACACATCGTCAACTACAACATAGGGTTTTAGAGCACGATCAGTGGGGTTATCTTTCTTCTTCTGTATTAGTTCTCTAATTTTATCGTCCTCTTTTTGCATTGTTTTGATATCTATTTTGGGACATAACACTAGGTTGCACACCTCTGCACAATCTTCTTCTTGACCAAATTTGGAGGGTAATTCATCCTTTAGCGAACATCTTGACAAAAAGTCGGCGGTCACGTTATTGCGGCCCTTGACGTGTTGAATCGTAAATTCATAGGGCTGCAAACGAATTGCCCAACGCATGAAACGGGAATTTAGCATTTTATTATTTCTGAGGTAACATATGCCGTGAGCATCGGTCCGCACAATAAAGGGACGGTCTGCCAATAGAAAGTGGAAATGCAAAATTGTCTTAGTAACTCCTAGCGCTTCAAGCTCAACCGTGGAGTAGTTGAGCTCCGCTGGAGACAATGATTTCGAAAAATATGCTATTGGGTGTTCTTGGTTATCTTCTTTAATTTGTGCGACATATCCACCTATTCCGTCTCGACAAGCATCCGAATAAACTATGGCGTCCTGATTCGGATCAAAGTGGGCAAGGACCGGAGCAGAGGTAAGACAAGATTTCAAAGTATCCCATGCTTGTTTCTCAGTTTCTCCGAATTCGAATTTGGCGTTCTTTTTAGTCAACGAAATGAGTGGTTTTGCAATAGTAGAAAACCCTTGAACAAAAGCTCTGTAGAAGGAACAAAGTCCAATAAAACTACGTATGTCTTTAACTGTTGTAGGGTATGGTACCTTGGCTATAGCTTCCGTTTTTGCGGGATCTACACAAATTCCTCGTCTACCGACGATGTGACCAAGCACCGATGCTTCTTCGTAACCAAAGTAACATTTCTTAGGGTTGAGTTTTAAGTTGGCCTCCCGGAGTCGAGATAAAATAATTCTCGTTCTTTCTATTAAATCAGGGAAAGAAGGACTAGGACAAACCAAATCGTCTAAATAACAAATTACATACTTCCACATGATGTCACCAAATATAACATTCATCATATTTTGAAAAAGGGCCGGGGCCGTGCTTAGGCCGAATGGTAGTCTCAAAAATTCGAATTTTCCACGGCTGCAGATGAATGCAGTCTTCTCTATATCACACGGACGGATTAATAATTGGTTGTAACCATTTTGCATATCCAGCGTATTTATGTATTTGGTACCATTCAGAAATGCTAATATATCATCTATACGCGGCACTGGCGTATAATTGGGCCTTAATATCCTATTTAGAGCCCTGAAATCTGTACATATGCGCGGGGAGCCATCTTTTTTAGCTACTATCACAATTGGTGCAGAATATGGGCTTTGACTTTCTCGGATAATATTGCTGTCTAGCATTCTTTGGATCTCTGCCGCGACTATCTCTCTCTGTTTTGGTGTCTCTCTATATGGGGGGTGAGAAACAGGTATATCTGTAATGACCTCTAAGGGGCACATAAATTTATCGGTAGCCGCAGTCAGACGAGACTTGTCCCAAGCTACAACATCCCTAAATTCCATCAATAAGTCCAGTAATTGGTTTCTTTCTTCGGGGTTTAAGTTTGGGCCAATATTTAGTACTTGAGCTAATTCTTTCTTAGTTTGGGGGACTTTCTGGGGTTGCTCAGGGACTTCCACGTCCTCTGTTTCATCTTTGTTAGTAAGGTGTATGATCTGATTAACGGCCTGTACGTTATTATCCGTCTTGTCATTTAAGGACTCGTCCTGGGGAACAAGTTTCCCTAAATAAAGATTTTTAGACAAAGATCTGGTTCGATCTGAACTATTAAAAATAGTCAGAGTGATATTTCCCTTGTCTGTAAAAACTGGACCTCTTGGGATCAAACAGGAGTGCCAATATCGAATTCCTTTGGACGGTAAAAATTCCCAAATATGCACGTTCCCGGTTGGTGCGGTGATTACTATGTCATATGCAGCCTTGGACGGCACGCGGACATTTGCTGGAAGGTGTACTTTATAGGTAGTGTCCGGATAGATATCCAAAAGTTCGTCGCTCAGCCCCAAGGGGTTTGGCACGACCTTTTTCTGACTATGATCCTGAGCAGAACTCTCTAGGTCAGGGAGAGTTGCGGGATCATTTACACTTCCTTGCGTTATCAATTGTTTTTCTAATGTTTTTAAATGTCCGCTATTTGATTGGTCCTCTACAGGCTCATCTGGCGCCTGTGAGGCCAGGGGTGGCTTTACAGACTGTTGGTTCTTTTTGTTATATCTTGTCGCATAAGGCGCATTCTTTTTCTTTCTCGGAATAATTTCTGTACTCGAACTTTCTGTAGGACTAACTGCCAAAGTTCCACTAGGGCCTGGCTGAGGGTCAAAGTTGGATAGGTTCTTTTCCTCTGTCTCTAAGTCAGGCGAATTGGTAAGTTCCAGCTCAGGAGCACTGGAAGACACCTTGCTTTTCTTAGTTCGGTTACGTCTCGCTTTCCTACGTCTATTGACTATTCTATTCGTTTTATTCGTAGGCTCCGAGGGAAATTTTGTAGTTTCCCTGGAACACACGAATACGCGGGACGTAATTTCTTCAACAGGGAGTTGTTGTCTCTTCTCAGGTACACTAACAACGGGGTTTATGTGATTTCCGGTGACCAATTCTGGAGACGGATCCTTACTCCTAAGTGGGAGGTTCCGTTTCCTATTTATTGGTTTGTTTGTATGAGGGGGGATAGAGAAAGCCGTTTGTCTAGCATTATCGTTCTGTCTTGATTGGGAATCGCTAAGCGATCTTTTTCCTACTGATGGTGGGTACCGTTTAACATGTTTTAAGTCTAGGGTATGAATCACACCATGACGATTCCCATATGTACTTTTTGGGATTGTAAACCAGAGATCTTCGACATGATTCCCGTCTTTATCTGCTAGTTCCATATATTTAGAATGAATGGTTGTGACATACTTGTGCAAAAAATCTATCCCCAAAATAACGTCATAGGCGCAAAACTGTGGGTCAACTATAGCTACGTCTAGAAATCTTCGTTTGGTTGTTTTCAAGTGATCCTTGAAACAACACGCTATTCTCACCACAGGAATGTAATCTGTGGGCTGAGCACCGACGCCGCGAAGCTTCACATAACCCTTCAGTCTTTCAGTTAGTGGGAATCTTGGGGGTAAGAGGGTTTTTGAAGCTATCGAAATTTCAGAGCCAGAATCTATAAGTGCGTGCGTCCAGCGGTCTCCTACTTTTATCTTGACTGTACAAAGCTGTGCCTGCCCATGGCCAAGGCCATAGGTATTTTGGTGATTGTTCCTATACGTTTTGTAACCCGGTTCTGCTACTACTTCGTCTGAGTAACAGGAACTAATCTGTACAAATCCAGGTTGGTGTTGTTCTTTAATGCATGACCAGTCCGAGCGATCATTTTCCCATATTACGTCATAACCATTCCTCTGACTAACTAACCTTTGTGCTGTGTGAAATTTTCTAAGATATTGTAGGCACTGTTCGAGATTATCGCAATCATCCACTTCAAGCATCAGCTTATTTAGGATGTCTGGCAACAAACTCATTCTAAGTTTACTCATCAATTCACTTTCATTAACCCAACCTCGTAAGAATTTCAAATCCTTTATTAACTTATAAATAAACGCTAAGGTACTTTCATTGGGTTGTTGTTTTCTTGTATCAACGTCATATTCTAATCTTGCAGTATACTCAATACTAGGGAAAGCCTTTTTAAGTTTTTCCTTCATCTCGCTATAGTTTAAAGGTAAAATGTTTGCTAGGTCTACTAAATAGAAGGAGAAAGCTTCCCCTGTTAGACAGTAAGGAAGATAATTTACTATTTCTAGGGTTGACCATTCGTATATGCTAGCCACTAATTCATATTCTTGCAGGAAAAGTTCCACACACTCGTGTCTATTACCAGAGAAGGAGGGAATTTCAACATTTGGATAGATCTTAAAGGCTTGTGGTTTAGCACTAATAGTAGAATTTTGATTGTCACCCTCGGGAGGAGGATTGCTAACTTTGCCTGTTACTACTGTATCCGTAAATTTAGGTTTCTCAAAACTATATGGTATTGATGGCTCGGTAACCGGACTAGTTTTAATTTCTTGCTCAGATTTTAAATTTATGTGAGGCTTATCCTCAGGATCTACTTTTAAAAAGGACGAAAAATTTGATTTTTGCTTGTCAGAGGTCTTATCGTCACTTGAAGAATGTGAAACGGGCTCATCTTTCAGATCTAAGGACCTGTCTAAAGAAGCCGAGGTGTTGAAGTTTTCAGAAACGGACCTATAGTCGGTATCAGTTACACTTCTATTTTCTAACTCGGAGGTTTGTTCTGAACTAAATTCTGAGGTATAAGATCTATCTTGTTCGCTGAATACTGATTTTTCTGTCTTTTCCCCTTCGCTAAACTCTAATTTCTCCATGGGGGCCATGGGTGTAACTACGCTACTAGGTGGCGAAATAAACACTATCTGTAAGGGATTTAACTTTTCCTCTTGTTGGTACTTTTTCATTTCTTTAGTCGCAGGTGATTCACTAGGGTCATTATAGGAACTAAATTTAGAACTAGCACTAGCTGAAGGTTGTAAACCAATATTCTTAACACTATCAGTTTGTTTGTTGGATTCACTTTGGGTTGGAGAGGTTGAGGAATCGTCTCTATTTTCTACTTCATCTAAACAAATTACTGACTCACCAAATTCCGCGTAATCAAAGATTTTACCAATGTTTTCGTTTATTCTACTCTCAGACCAGGAATCGTTATTTTCTTTTTCTTCCTCTTCAATTTGCTTCTGGTGGTCAGAGCAAACTGAGGGAAAAGCATCATCACTTTTCTTCTCTTCGCCTAACCTACTCTCAATTGGAGCAGGGGCAACGAGGTCACTTCTCTGGTCAGCGTGCTCTGTGGGAGGGTCTTGGTTCGCTGCTCGGGGAGTAGAAACCGTGGGAGGATCCCAGTGGTCGTATCGGAGTTCTCCGTCGGAGTTCCACGAAGGGTTTGACTCATCCTCCAGGGATGACGCAGGAGGAGACTCCGGTTTGTCGTTTTGTAATTTCGCTATTTCTTCGTTTTGTAATTTCTGTAGTTCGTAACCTAACCAATCGTCTTTCAACGACTCACCCCCATCTGAATCTGCACTACTAATATCGCCGTTTGACCACCTAACTTTACTAACTACACTGAGTATGTTATCTATACTGTCCAAATATTGCAGTTTCTCTTGGAGGGTAAGGCTATCTTCAAACATGAAAGGGTTAGTTTGGGTAGCTGTTGTCCGAAGAACCTTAAGTTCACGGTCTGTATCAATCCGGATCATTTTAGGAAACTTATATTCGGTCTGAACACTAACATCTTTCTTTTGAAAAACGTCGGTCTGTACTTCCATATCAAAATTTCCAACTACATTTTCCTCAGGTAATAAATCTTCAAAGGGGGCTGAGGGGTCCGCTTGAAATAAAATACCTAATTTCTCTTCTTCGTCACCTTGGCGACGAACAACTGTGACCTGTACTTTCTTGTTCCGAAGTTGTTTAGTTAAAGGTCGAATTAAGTTTCCTACTGCTGGAGACAGTTCTGTTTGTAATGAATGCTTAATCTGGTCTATTAACGCTTTATCGTTAGATTGTGACAAAGAGCGCGATTCATTTTCATTATTCTCGTCAGGGTTCTCAATTTTCATTTTCCTTGGTTCGGTTCCGATATTTGTATAAATTGGCTCTTTATTCGTGATTGCCTTGGGTTCGAGACCAATATTTTCGTAGATTGGCTCTTTACTCACTGAGGTTCGTGATTCAGTATCTAAGTTAGCATACATAGTTCTAGGACCGATCTCAGCATAAACAGTTTCATCACTACTACCATCGTAAAAAGATTGAAAGGTGGGTCTTTGCATTTCTAACGGCGTTCTAGGATCTGACGGTTCGTATTTTATAGGAAAATATAGCGCTACTGGGCTATCTGGGCTTTTGGATACACCAATATCTTTATTTTCTACACTTAACACTAAGTCACTTATTCTATTTTCCTTATCAGCTAACTTATTATTATCTAGGGGACTTTGGTTCGAGGGGACATCAGGTATTACACCTGCTGTTGTTTCTATCTCAATTGTTGCTTGAGGCCATTCCTGACCTGCAGTTATTAGTTCGGCTATCTCTAGTTCATCTTTTAAATTTACATCATTCACTAGAGTTTTCGGATCTACCCCCGGTGGGGTCTCGTCCGTATCTGAATTTACATATATCGTCCTAGGAGCTGGCATTGGTTTTTCACTTGAACCAGCACTTTGTATTTCTATATCATTTCTAGTCGGGATAGGGCTAGACGCGGCCAGCGGCGTTAGATCGCAGCCACTCGCCGGAGCTTCTGGAGCTTGCGAACTAGCGGTCGTTGGTTCACGATATCTGGGCTGACTCCAGGTATCCAAGTATCTCGGTAATGGATTATTTTTCCAACGGCCAAATTCAGGAGGAGAATGCCCGTGTACTTTTATTTTATTGCACTCAATACAATAGTAATTATTCCACCGATCTAAAATATAACGGTGCTTGCCCGTGGGCGTCTTAGGACAATGAGATTGCCCTAAATCTAATAGCTTTTCTTTTATTTTCTGCGCGAAACTCATTTTGACAATAAATCTGTTTTTCTTTCAAGTCAGTGGCCTCCTAAACCAGGGCAGTGGGTAATCAACCTATTTCCTCTGATATGGTAAAAATTTAATCACTGATAGCTACTTCCCTCGGAAATGCTACGTCAAATTGTTTTACGTATTAGGCGACTTATTATTATTTCAGTATCTTTATTTAGCTTCCTTTGAACTTGAAATACTCAACTTCCCTTTCTTTTTAAATTTTGCCTTACTTTTTAGAACGGGAAACGGAAAGTGACTAGACAGCTGTTTATAACAGATAATGCTTATTTGCTCACTTAGGATGAGTTTACTTTTTACTTCGATTCTTTGACTTGTTTTCTTTTTTCTTTTTTTTTAAACTTCAATTTTTTTTAAACTATTTTGTTTTTAAATTCACAAGGGGGACTTCGATCATCCAACCATTGGTTCATGTACCTGCATTTTGATTTTTGATATTGCATTTGCATAAAGGTGAGTTTTAGGCAGTTATTCCCAGGCAGCCGTCGGGCTTGCACCCCTATTACAGAGGGGCCCTGCTGGACCTAAAGAATAAGATACCTGTGACCCCCAAGCTTTGCATGGGAAAGGATTTTAGACACTTATCGCCGGACAGACTAGTCGAACTTTCATCCCGTAGCACGGGCGGTTCTGCTGTCTAGAGATAAAACTGCCTGTGATCCTCCCCAAATAAGTGGTAAAGGTATTAGCCACTTATCGCCGGACAAACTAGTCGAACTTTCATCCCGTAATACGGGAGGTTCTGTTGACCAGAGATAAAACTGACTGTGACCTTACCAAAGCGAGCAGAAGCATAAGCAGACTTAAAGTTTTGCAAGTACATGAGACAAGAGCTGAATTCTGTATTAACACTCGCGTCCCGGTTTTTCCATTTCCATTACTACACAAGAAAAACGTCGTGAGGTGAACTGAGTCTTGTTCTGCGGAACCTAGCAACTGTTCCGCTGACTTATAACAACTTAAAGCGAGAGAAGTTGAGAATAAAAATTTTTCGTCGCCACTTTACTACTTGTGAAACGCACTATTTAAAGCAGAAAAAATTATATTTGTATATCAGAGTCATAGGCTGAACACCGCCTACGCTACGTACGCCACTGAACTTTACTGACTTTACATATTACAGATAACCCACTTGACTAGTCAAAAGAAAACTTTGCGTACACTTTTCACTTTTATCAATTGAACGCTCTTCGGTAAAAAAAAATCACTCCCGATTTGCTAAAATCGCGTTTTTGGACAACTGAGATAGTTGGTTCCCCTATAAAGTGAATGAGCACCAGACATTTGTTTAGTGATTCAAGAACACACAGTTGGTTACCCGGCGAACACCGAACACCATAAAATGTTATGATGTGATGTTTTGGTTCTGAGATTGGCGTAGCAATTGTGTACACTTTCTTTTGTGATATCGTAGTTGAGATCACTTCTTCACTCTCCACCCAGTATTACAAAGTTGGTTCGGAGTCCAACTCCCTTTTAGCCTCGGTCTCGAAAAACGTCTTTAGCTCACTGGTTCGAAGATGATGAGAAAGCGCACTATTAGTGGTAGAGCTTGGTACTAGGAATCGAAACCCAGGTAACACATGAAGACTGTGAGCTGAATCTAGGTTGCAGGGTTAGCTTGACTAAATTAAAGAGATCATTCCACTTTTCGTTTTATTAAAAAAAAAATAAGAATACAGATGAATTTAACATAAATCGGTTACTTGGAATTACAACTTGGAAGTTTACTACATCACTTAAGTGGGAGCACAACCCCTATAATACTCAATGGGTGCTAGAAGGTTTTTATGCTAAACCGCGAGTTATTGACAATAGTAAAGTGTGAACTTCGTACACCGCAACTTGCATTGGCCCAAAGGAAAAAGTGTTAGTTCTCGAATAGGGAATTTGCTCTCGAGCTATAAGAACTTCATTTTCGTCACTAAACATTTTCAAAGTACGACTACAAATCTCTAAGTGCTCTTCCCAAGTTAGAGGGGGAACTTAGAAAAATAATCACATACCTGGTGTTAAATCGAGCGGCCGTAGTTAAGGAGCACACACACTCGTCGACTGTCGTCCGTAGAATCAACCGGAGCGGCGAACAAGCCTCGTTTATAAAGGCGTTTCGTCCCACGCATTTCTGCCAGTTTTGACGTAGCTCGAAGGCGACGTCACGAGCCTCATCGAGCATGGGAGAGACTTCTTCACGCGCATGCTCAATAGTGGTTAAGACTTCTAGGTTTTTCTATGATTTTTTTCTCTATCACGCCGGGATTGTAATTCCTATTTTACATTTATTTTTACATTTTTATTTTACACCTAACTCTAACTACATAATAGATTTCATGTATTTATTGCTTTCGTGGTATTCCCTAAATATTGCATCTAGGACCCAGCTCTGTGATCTGAGTAAAATCAAAGCCAGGGTCATACCACTATTACATGCGTGTGGATTGGTGTCAATGAGGCATCAGGTCACTAATTCAATCTGACCCTCGACTGACTCCGTTCTCCCTATCTCTCTTTCCCTTACTACACACACAATTTGAAAAGCGCGGGCGTCTCGCCCCATAATTTGGGTCCGGCTTAGGACTTCGAGGCACAACTGTGTAACAATATATATATATAGGTATATATATATTTGCGATTACAGAATCATCTAGTAGAAGAAAAATGTTTCAAGTAAAAGTTGCTTATTTTTAATCGCAGGATCAGAATTGCGGTAAAAACATTGGATTCCCATATGAAATTTTCAAGTTGGCCCCTGGGATCCTATGATGGAATCCTTGGTGGCACTTGTTGTTCACAGAATTTTATAGGCCCCTGACATGGGTACATTCAGATTTGCTGCGTAACTAGATTTGTCACATTTTTTTTTTTATCATTTCGGAAATATTTCAGGTCCCAAAGTTAGGTAAGACACCCTATATATATACAAAGATAGAAAGATATTTCAAAACGGTCGATTGTATATCTAACAAAAATTTTAGTATTACATCACTTCGGTTAATCACATGCGGAAAACCGCATTTCGCTATCTATTACCGCTTTTAATCTGTAGCGATCAACGTTGATACATATTAAACCAACATTGAAATGGTACATTTCCAGCACGTCAGGTTTAAATAAAAGATTAAGGTTATAGATTAAAGCTATTCTTGGGACGTTGAATCGATTCTAAATTCAACTTCTCAGCATTTCTTATAGTTTGTTTCGGGTGATACCTCTTAATTGGCAGACATGACCATTCTCAGCATGAGACTTCTAATATTTACGCATAGCAAAATGTGGAAATCCATAAATAATCGTAATAAAAATATATTACACACATAAGCTCATATACTAGGAAACGTTGCTATACATGAAAAAAGGGACACGAATAAAGAATTATAAACAATGCCTCTGAGTAAAACTGTATTACTATTAAAATATTATTAACAGTTGTTTCTAGAATTGCTACGAGTTTACTATACTAATTATCTGAAAACAAATAATATTTCACGGTACCAGGCCGTCACGTGTTTCTCTTTGTTTCACAATTCTTTTTTCTAGCACGAAATGATTGATTCCTTGTTCAAAATGCTGAGAAAAGAAGAAATAGGCAATGGCAATCTATTAGTGATCACCTGACATCTTTTGTGTATGTATACAAAATAAAAATGGAAACGGAAGTCATATTTGTAAGGCGACGATCTTAAGATAGAATACAAAAAAAAATTCTCAAAAACACCTTATGCACGCATCTACCCTATTATTTACAGTGCAAGTTTCTTTGAAAGCTGTCTCTCTACAAAGGACAAACGAATTGAATTAGGTAGGGGAAGGAGATATGACAAATTAAGCTATTCGGTACCAACACAGAAGCTATAAAAATCAAATGTGTAAGTCACGATAACACTTTTGTTTCCTTTATTTTTTTTTGGAAGTCGTATTTCTGTTATTAACAACGTTACTTCTATTTTTACACTAAAAGTACAACTACGTATTCTTTCCATTGCTAATAAAAGTCTTGTCAAGACTTATCTTTTTGACAAGTTCGTTCAGTGTGAATTTCTAAGCATGAAATATGTGAAGAAAGATTGTTTAAAAAAAGGTACAAGGAAACAAGGGAACAAAGAACACCAATGACATTAATGGTATTATTATTCGCTCCAGCTTTCACTCTTATCATTTTAGAATCACTATATCGTCACCTTAGAAACGCAAATTGATAATTTGTATTTCTGAATGTAAATTGCGTTACTGTTTATGAAGTTATCTGCAATAAAGTAACGGTTTCTTTGTAATGAGTTTTACCATGCTCAGTGGCGTATTTACGATTTTGTTTCGGGGAGGGCTTAGCTAACTTTCGGGGGGGGGGATTTGCCTGGAAATGTGAAAATTCTGCAAGATATTTCATATACTTTACTATAGTAATTAAGATTTCGGGGGGGTTAAGCCCGGAAGCCCCCCCAAATACGCCACTGACCATGCTATATTATAATATGTAATAAATATGAAACCCCCTACAAATAGTACCTTATAATATATTATATATAGGGTAAGGGTGGGACAGTTGGCGCACTTTTTAAAACAAACGGAAAAAAATAAATATTTTTGTTTTTATGTACTTCAGAAACATATTAAATGTAATTTCAATCATTAATGAATAACAGAAATGCACATTAACTAGGTTATTGACAACCACTTAACAATATTAAGCATCCAAATAAAAGTGACGATTTTAGTCATCTGTCCCATCCAGGTGACGCAGAGAGAATGTCAAAGAAAGAAAATGTTTATTACCCTACATATTCTTCCTGGCAGCTCGTACTTTCTTGTTTACTATTGGTCCACAAGCTATCTGAGTACACTGAGCATGTTTCTTGTAGCCACCTTGCGCACATAACACATTATATCCAGTCTGGTGGATGTTGTTTCTACATACAGTTCTAGGCACATAAAACATTCATTTTCGTTGTCACCAATAGAACTGTCACCGCCATACATGGGAAACGAAGATGTGGACGTTTAAAAAGAAGAGGAGGAGGAGATTATTCGGCGTCTTGTGCCGGTCGTCTGCTTGGAACGTTGTAGGTTCTTCTTCAGTGCATCATACTTCAATTTCTTCTTTACAATGAAATCTCCTTGGGTGAGAATATCAACAGTTTGTTTTCTTTTGGATGTGTTCGGTCTGGGAACACTAGAAATTGGAGAAATTAACTCATTCACCTTGTGCGCAGTCATTGCAGTGATGTTGTTTTACCCTGCGGTATAGCTGGAAGTGCCATGTTCTGTTGAATGATAATTAAGGGCTTCGGTAGTATCACGAGATGTGCTCGGTTGTGGTATTGGAAAATGTCCTGTGGATTCTGTAGTAACTGGAGATACGTTAGAATATGATGTTGCAGCGTGGCTTGGATGTTGTATCTGTTGAGTCTCAACTTGTGATATGTCGGAAATTGAAAACGCATGGTTGGGAGTAGATGATCTATTTAAAGGAATATTCTAGTAGCTTTAAAAGTGGTAAGTCAATTGGCTGTACTTTCTGCTGGTTCCCATTCACGACAAAGTAGTCCGCCAAACAGATCACGTGTATTTTTTTTTTTTTTTTTTTTGTTAGGAATCTTTAATATCCAAGATTGACAAGCCTGAAACAGTAGAAATAGGTCTTCAAAGGCTTAAAGGAAGCGGTCCAAAGGCTGGGTTGCATGACATGAAATACAAAGGATGGTAATATCATTGTTCATGACGAAGTCCAACATTTCAAAGGAACTCATATGACTACACTCTTTGACAGGAAATTTTGTTTCTATAATAATGCAGGGGTGGATCCAGGACCGACGACTGGGGGTGGGGGGTTGTCATACTGCTACTTAGAGCTACTTTTAAGAGCTTCAATCTCTGGAGTGGTTTATATATATATATAATAAGAAAGTTTCCTCTTCTGGGGGGGAGCAAGCGCCTCGATCGTCCCCTGAATCCGCCACTGTAATAATGTATCTCTTTCAGTAGCTATATTTTCAATGCACTTTTTTTTATTTATTCGTTTGAACGCATGTGTGCTCCCCTCATTTTACAAAAGAAAGTAGCTACGAGTCTTTCATTCATCGCCTAAAGTACACCAAGTACGAAAATAAACACACATAAAGGAAAAACACCACCAGAAAGTTTTCGAAATCGTTTCCAGAAGTTCAATTTAAAACATTGCCAATGTTAGACAGTTGCTGAAAAATAGCAATGTTGGAGTCGACTTTCAACCCAAACTGACCTGACACGATTGAGAGCACTGGTTGCAAAATAGCTCAGGCTTTCTAGAGTTAAACAACAAAACAGTTATCCTTATTGCCAATTCATATTTTTATATTATCTTTTGTGTTTTTTTCACACATTACTCACATGTATCCACATAGCCCTAATGTATTTTTGAATACATAATTTTGTGGGTGATAGAAGCTTAGGGCAGCTAGAGAATTTAGTTTTAGAACTGAAATAGGGAATATCTCATTGTGGCAAGGTTTACTCAAGTTACGACGATTTTTTTTAAAGAAATGTGCGTTATCTGTCCCACCCTAAACTGCGTCACCTTACCCCACTACATAGCAATAAAAGTTTCTGCCAGATATCTCGCCAGTGGGCAGCACCTACTTGATCGTACACCAACTACAAAAGGGTAGTCAACAAGCTTCCTGAACATATGCTCGAAATTGACTTAATTACTGACTAAATAAGATTCATAACATACAGAAAATAGTAGCGATAAAAATATTTCACCCGTATTTTCAACTTTAAAGGTATACTGCACCTTCAGTTTTTGTTTTACCGGGACGAAATCTTCTCACTCTTCCTACTATCTCTTCTTTGGATAGAGATCATTTAAAGAGCAGGGCATAAACACATGGGTTGTTAGGTAATTGTTGTGTATGTCTATCATCAGGCGAAGGAATGGCATCCCTAGGCGGAAAATCATCAGGATGAAAATATAATGAATGAGCATCAGGACCTTAGTGACCTTGGGAACCCGCTAAGCTACCGACACGGACAATATCAAGCTGGAAGCCAATAAAGGAATTAGAATTCCTATAACCCAGATCAGAAGTCCTCACTCCATCATTTGACCAGCTATCGCTCAATAAGTCAAGATTTTTTTAAAGGTTAAGTGTATACGTTCGTACTTAAATTTTGCAATTCATTTATGTTCTGAAACAGAGACTTGGATTTCAGGAAGGACACCATGACTCAGTGGTAGAGCGCTAATCTCTGATGTGAAGGGTTATGGATTAATCCAAGGCGATGTGAGTTAGTAGTGAACAACGCCGTGTATGTTTGTTTGCTCGAGTTCTCTCGTTTCCTCCCACATTTACATTACACCAATCTTTTCATTTTATTCAATTATTTAAAAAATCAATAGCCTTCTTTAGGTTAAAGGGGATAACTACGGGACGTGAAACTAGATACTTCTACTTTTCAATACCTTAGCTTGAACATAGATGGAAAAATGAAGTTTTGGGAACAACGAATATTTTGGCTTTCGCTTTTACAACTGTTTCAAGTTGTGACAATAACCGTTATTTTTATTTAATTCGGTGTATAGTCTCGATCTATGGACTCGAAGAGGAAAGAAGTTATATATTGTGCAATTTTCTGGTGGAACGGGAATTACAAGAAAATTCATAAATGAAATGAAAAAAATTAATGTCGGCAGACTTAAGAATGGGAAAAATACCAGAGTAGAGTCTTTTATTGATTTTAAGTTTTGATGAACATGATTTATAGACGAAAAAGACGGTAAAAGTAAGACTAACAGGGAATTTAACGAAATATGTACGTAGGAATATTTGTAATAGTAAGACAAAAACGGCAGAGAAAAGCACTAGTAGCCATGAAGGAGAATCATTAAACAAAAGATATGCTTGAAATTTTGGAGAGGCGAGGCAATGAGACATTAGTTAGCAGTTAAATGTTTCTGTAAAAATTGTATAAAGCATAGACATTATATAAAATTTGACATTGTATACAATACAGAAAAGTTTTGTTTATCTTGACCGAAATTTCACGGCAAAGTGTGAAACATAAAGATTAGACACTGTGTCTAGATATTTTATAAAATGCCCAAACCTAAGAATGCAAAGTATGTAAAAATTCGTTTAAAAAAAATTTTCTAATTTGAAGTTGTCGAGATCCTTCTACTCACCTCTATGATTTTTTCTTCCGGGGTTGTCCTGTGTGTGTGTATATATATACGTACTTTTCGTAGCATTACGTATACAATTTGGTATGAACTACATACGTTAGGAACGTCATCTAAACAAATCAAATATTTTGAATGTTCAAAAGAATCTACTGGTGCTCATACATATCAGGACAGTGGTCAAAGTACTTATGCTCTCTTTATAGAAACAATACAGAGGATACGGAGCAGAACAATGATGCTCGTGGATTTAAAATATTACATGCTCTTGGAAGACAAAAAATGCAACAGATAGAAGGAAACAGTCATCATCGTACCTAGAAAATTAGGCAAAAAATGAAAACGGATTCAATAAGAAATATATATTTTACCCGTCTCTGTCGGTGATACCATGAGAGGTTCTATTACTGAAGTTGGTAGGGGCGAGGGGATTATCCTAATATGCTAACTGCTGTTATAGAAGTTACAGATTAAACTGCTATAATAGAAGTTACTTCTACAAACATGGAACTGTAATTAGTACAGGCACGTAGCCGAAGGGGTCCGGACCTCCCCTTCGAAACCAGAAATAAAAAAATAGGGAAGAATGAAACAAAAGGAAACGAGAAAGGATGTTCGTTAGACAGAATGAGAAAGTTATTGACGTGTGTTTTACTGTCTGTTCCAAATGACAAGTTAAATAATTAGTAGCCAATGATACGTAACTTGAACACAGCGTTGTCAACATACGCCTTTCTCATTGTTTCCGCTCCACTCCAGCCTTACGAGGAACGCATTAGCCGAATTACTTGCAATACATGGTGGCGAATGAGCAGGATATCCTGGAAAAGTCAGGGAATTTGAAATTTCTAGAAAAGTTCAGAATTCTCATAATTTCTGCTAATATTCAGGGAAATTTCAAAATTTCGAAAACATAGTGTGTTTCTGTAATATCGTGTGTATCGACGTCCTACTGTATTTCAATGAACAGAGGAAGGAATCTTTGTAAAATCTTTTTCAATACCGTACTTTTTTTATATTCTTTTAATCAAGATTTCTTCGTAGTTTGTTATTAAAATACTTACTCACATATCCTCATTTCATTGCCCTAACAAACCAATATACACCTATATGTTGCCAGTAAAATATTTTAGATTCATCGAGCCCCTGGTGTGATAACCACAATATTTCATATCATGTTCCCAACCCATTATGTAATCCTGGCTAAATGAACTAATATACGTTGCCAATAAAATAGAATGATCGAGCCCCTGGTTTAAGAACCATAGTATTTCATGTCGCGGACCCTCCCCCCTATTTCTCCATGTTACAGCTGACTTTCTGTTCCTGTATATGAATTCTTACTTTTGTTCGTAATACGGAAACAAAAATTACGAGATGGCACGTTTTCTGCTTTTGTGGAAAGTTGAAAGTTTTGCACATAGATTTCTTAAGAGTAGTGATAATAAAATATATATTTTACTCTATTTACTAAAATACTTCTCAATAAGACATTATTTTCAAACATTATTTTTTCAAATGACTGAATTTTGTATTTTCAATGTAACATATACAAAATTTAGATTGTAAATGAGTTTTTAGTACAAGATAGGAATGGTTGTTGGAAATCAGGGTCATTCGGATATATTGGTTTGAAGGAGCAGTAGAATTGAGGGGGTTTTCTCAAGAAATTTTGGAACAATTGATCACCCATGGAGTAAAGATCAGGATAAGTCAAGATGGACAAACGTAAAGCGTTCTTCACCGGAAATGCGTTCAGTGCAGAAGAAATTAAGTTCATTTTTGGTCATTTTTAACATATGCAGTTCATCGTCAAGATCTCTATCTAAATCTCCTTTCCGAACTTAAAATATTCATATCTTGATATATAGTTCACTCAATAGAGAAAAGGAAGGATTGTGTCGGGTCTAATTAGTCAAAAGCTTAAAATTTGCCAGTTCTTACATCATAAGTGAACTATTTCCTTAAAAGTCCCCAACCCTTCTCTTCTTGCCTTCTCCCTCACCATCATGGTCCTAAACATGCAAACTTTACGTGCGTACATTGAAGTGTCAATAACTCGATTAAGCTAACTCGTATCAATATGATTCTTTACATCTACAATAGTTCCTCATATTACGCTCTTTAAATTAGGTCCGTATATGATTTTAGCTAAAGTAAGTATGTATAACTCCATTGTAATAAATTCCTTGTTCAACGTTTTTGTTATTATTACTAAAACCCTGATAATCTTCCAACAGAATGTTTCAGTTAAATTTTTACCCTACTTTCTTAGCTTTAGCGTGATGCAGTGGCGGATCCAAGGGGAGCGATTGGGGTGAACGCCAACCCAGAAGTGGAAACTTTCTTATTTTATATATATAAATAAAACCCATCCCGGAGTTTGAAGCTCTTAAAAGTAGCTCTAAGTAGCAGTATGACAACCCATCGCCTCCCCCAGAAGTCGGTCCTGGATCCGCCTTTGGCGTGATGTACTCATTGATAGGTTTGTAGGAATGGGAACAATGTCCAAAGAGTTCTTAGCAAATACGGTAACTGCAAGCGTGGGTGAGTCATCCTGCCAGACCGCCAAGCCATGCTGTGTTGCTACTCAGACATACTGTACATATTTATGATCCAGCTGTCTTCACCACGGATTTGATACTGTCTACTTTCATGTGTCAGTTTTAGTGGGAGATTTATGAACTTCGAATGTGCTAGGGATTTTGTGCAGTGGAAGTGAGAAGTACTTAATTAGTGTCTAGTAGGCCTTTTTTCATCTTTTAGTATAAAATTTAAGGTTTACAGTTTGAAATGTAGATATAAATTAGTATGGAGTATGGCTTTTCTATTCTGATTTCTTACCTTTGCCGAGAATATAACTTTGATTTGCATGCTCATGATCAAATTAGTTTTTTTTTATCATTGTTACAAAAAATACAAATTTACGTTAGGTTCAATAACAAAGTAGCGAAGGTTTAATCACTATATGATTATTCACAGTCAACTTCAAGATACTTAGTGTAAAATATGTTATGTAATATGCCTAGGAAAAACCTCAAATGTGATTCATTATATACATAAAAAACTCTTTATAACGTTTTGTAATTACACAATATTTAATCATTTTGGAGCTGGTCGTATTAATATTTCTTTTCTACACCACTTAACGTAGTTAATAAAGTAAACAAAGTTTAATTTATTTTAATCTTATTATGTTCCAAATTTTAATCTTGAATTTCAATATCATTTTGATCAATGAAATTTAGCTTTGTAATATATAAAATTGCTAAGAATGTAGTATTTTCAAATTATTCCAGGCTACCTGAATAATATTACTTAACGAAGACACTGTAGTTGTAAAAATAATGATGAACATTCTATTCGTGGAACTAGTATTCAAACAAAAGGCAATGGTAATGAAGAAAAATGAAATGAAATCTTTGAGTTTTCGTCCCGCGGTTATGCCGGTGAGGCTAAAAGAGACAGTGATTATGAGAAATTAGTGAAATGGTAGAATGAAGAATGTGGGAGGAAACGGGAGAACCCCGAGGAAACCCACGAGCACGGTCTTTGTCCACCACAAAGTCCACACGGCGCGAGCTGGGATCGTACCAGGGACTTAAGCACCGGAGGTGAACGCTCTACCACTGAGCCACCGCGCCCCCGTGGTAATGAAGAGTTACAAAGCAAGAGTATTATTAAAGTCCACTATCACAAATGTTTCTCAGAGAAAAATGTACTGTCAGACAATGTTCATAAAATTGCAGACCATGGTATAAAAATAGTGTCATTGACTCTGAAGGAAAGAGAATCAATTTAGCTGTGGCTTCTATCATAAGGGAAGATATACAGAAAATGAGCTGTGACTGAAGTAACTGCCCAGACTTAAATACAATCAAATCAGACGACAAAAGTCTTATTCCATTAGGTTTTGACATTTTTACATCACAAATTTAAAAAAAAAAAAAACAACAAAACTTCAAGTAAATCCGAGAAAATTCAAAGAGTGCGTTTTTATAAATCACACTCTTGTATCTGATGTAAAATTTAGATCGTTTCTGTCATAAACACAGACATACCTTGCTCTAAGCCTACATCAATTATACGGTTCAAAACTTCTCATAAATATATTGTCATCAGTGGGAGAATAGATATCTTACCATGAAACTACAATCTACAACATCGCTCATTAACGCCGGCTCCGTAGATATTTATTCAGATGGGTTTCTCCAGCATGTGTTTAATAATGTTGGTATAAATATGCGAACTACTAGACACCTGTGCCACTACTCAGATAGCAGTTAAGAGAATTCCAATATAATCCTTTATTAACACTGATACAATTTGGGAAAACTAATATTCAATAGAAAATAGAAATACCAGTCTTTCTTCAATGGTCATTGGAAACTTAAGTGAACTAAACAAGTAAGATTCCGTAAGGCCCAATCTTCACAATCCCTATTTCCCTTCAACCTTACAGGGCTTGTTGGATTAAAATCGCAGCCAGAATGAAGTAATTTATGACTAGCATACTGAGAAATTCGAAACAGTGTCCAACCACGTCTATTATGGCTGTACCATTCATCAATCTTGACCCTAGTTATAGGCCAACAATCACCTCAGGATTGAATTTTGCAGCTGATCAAAGCAGAAACAAAACCAGTTGTAGCGGTTGATGGAGGATATTTTTATTCATTATGTTCCTTGCCTGAAAGACTGTACTGAAGATAATATTATTCAAAATTATAGTAACTACCTTGTAAATACATACCGAAGAAATGTCACTGTCGTTTCTAACGGTTATCCTGAAGACCAAGCAATAGGAATAAATTCGATCAGCAAAATCGTTTTAACTACTTTTGATGAAAACACCAAACGAAAGGCTACAGAAGAAAACATTTTAGGGAACAAAAGGAACAAGAATAATCTCACATTTTTTGTTTCTTCAGAGCTTTAAAGTATTAAAACACTAATTGTCGAAGATATTGATGTTTTCAATGTGAAAATGGGTATTGAAAAACTGATAACAAAATCAAATGTAATACTGATTGGCATATGTACTGATTTTCTTATAGTGCTTGTATCTGATAACCAATCTATTTATTTTTGCAAATAGAAAATTGGAAAATCACTCCTAAAATTTACTACATCTTCAAATTGATTCAGAAGCTAGATGATAAAAGGATTCTCTTGTTCTTTGATTATGCCATAACAAATTGTGACGCATTGTGTTTGTTTCGTCTAAGAAAAAAATTAAGCCATGGAAACGATATAGTCGCAAAAGAAATCCAATCATAAGCTTTGGTGTTTAGCCATGATGGTGTTTTGAAAGCTTGAGATTCAATAGAGAACACTGTATTCTAACTCTGCATAGAATGTACCGACATTCTAACCTTAACAAAGGTCGCTATTTCATTTTAAAAGGCTGACCAAAAAATCGAAGCTAAGATCAAATGTTGATCTCGTAAGCAGTCTCCGACAACTGAGGCTGCACATGAGCATTTATGTCGAGTCTGTTTACAAGTACAGGCATGGCTTGGAAACAAAATGGATGTCACAGTGTAGGGATGGAAGATGTAATATGTGAAAGGAAAGCTTTGACACCAGTGCGAAGAACCCTTTCCATCTGATGATCTTCCCTCGTCTCTTGCAGCTGTAAATAATCTTGTACCAATTATTGTAGATGTAGAAAAGTACGGCTACATTGTTTCGCCACATGTGGATATTGTAATAGACTTTTCTGCAAAAATTTTCCTGCCTACGGCGAAGTTATCAACCTTGATGATGATGAGTGTGAACAGTGTAGCTTTTTAAAAAAAAAACAGATTGGACTGAGAGGTGAAGTAACTCTCATGAGTCAACATGTAAATATCAATTGTACAAAATGTAAGTATGTATATATTTTTCAATATTGTAAGAATAGAATATTTGATGTATGCTCAGTGTGTTTTGGGTTGATGGTTCATGATGGTGTTATAGCAGTATAAGTTACATTATTTTGGACTAAGTACCTAAGGATTGTTGCCAGTGCAGGATACCGTGAACCTCTGTGTGGTGGACAACGGAACGGTCCTGATTTAAGGGTTGGGAATAATTACCCGAATCAAAACTGGCAAAATTAATGAACAATAACAATATAAATAACAAATTAATAAAATATAGTAGTATAAAACATTGCATACAACCGTTATAAATAAAATATTAACTTATGTGCATATTAACAATGTATGTATATATTTTAAAGCTACAAGATTTATTTCGTATTGTTTGTTATATTTTGACTCATGATTACAACTAAACCTTGCTTTATGAATAAAGACATTTTCAATTCAATTTAATTCAATTTTTGTGGTATATTACAAGGATAAGAGTGCTGTTACTAAATTCGATTCTCAGAAAGTATTTCATTTGTATTGCCAAACACGATTGATAAATATTTTTCCCTCGTAAATATTCTAGATATTCCAATAAAACTTGACATACGCATTACTTATAGGCTATAATATCTTTGAACGTGTATTGTATTCAGATAGCTGGAGCCGGAGCCGCACCAAAGGGTACCAAATTTCAAAAAAGGGATTTTTTAAGGGAAAGTCTCCTATTTTATTCCAAGTTTCTCTTCTTACGTACATCATGCAAACATGTGCATAATATCATTTGAAAGCATATTTTATTCTGAAGAGAATGTCATATATATGACATAAGCAGAGGGGAAAGCAAGACGGGAGGGGTGAAAATTTTCAGAAAATGCATCTTTTATTGTGGTCGCGCTCTTCAAAAATTCAGCGTTTTACTAAGTACCGGTAATCCCGACACAGAATCTTTATTGACTGAGCTATATTGCAAATATCTTTTATAATGTGAAAAAAGTGTGTGAGCAGAGGAAAATATTTAAAGCAAAGGGAAAGAAAGTAAATAATGACGGTACAATGGCTTACGTACACTTAGAAAGATGAGTAAACGATGACATTCATTAGAGTACCAGGTGGGAACAAAGTCATCCTAGCTGACGGAAACGTTAAGGTGACTGTGGAGGTGATGTTTAAATGACATGAATAATATATACATGGAAAGCGTACTAAAGAACCATGAACCAGACATTGCAGAGCTCCTGATTGAGAAACAATTGTTCACAGCTTTTAAATATTAAACTATCACACATCTGGAAACGTTGATTCTGTTCCAGCCGAACTGCTTAAGGCGGGAAACTTAACTTTGATCATAGAATAACTAATTAATTTTCTCAATGTGGCGATACGAAGAAATGTTCAAGAATCTGAAGAATTTGGTAGTAAGAGAAACAACAAAAAAGGAATTGCCTATACTATCATGACTGCCTATGTGCTAGCACTGGCATAATATTCCTGTAATACGACTAATCCCATACGAACTGAACTTATTTTCATGAGTTAATATCTCCATTCTTTAAATGTTGGGACAGATGTGGTAAATTGAATTCTCTTTGCAATAATCTTTAATACAAAATATCTTATGATTTTTGTCAGTTTGTCGGATGTTGATAGTAACTTTTAATATCAACGACCAAGTTCGTCTTCCTTTCCGAATCATATTTTTTTGTCCTACAAAAACATTTATTGATGATAGCAGCGGTACATCGTCGATGATATTATTAAAGACGTGTGCTCACAAGCAGACGCACTCCCTGCTGGTTACTTCCATATTTGCAAAATACGAACGGGGAAATCTATTCTTCTGTATTTTCGTAATTATGGATTTTGCTATTGTTTCTATAACACTCAGTTATTACTAATTTGGATACATAAAGAATAGTTACTGCTGAGCGTACATTTATATAACCTAGTTTTAAGCGAAACTTCTACGTCAATCGTATTTTATTATGCTGTTAGTCATAAAATAAATTTTAATAATTACGTATGTTCAGTGTTTCTTCCAGACATGTTTTTTTGGGGGGCACTGCCCCCCGGAGCTCCGAGAATGCCCCCCCGGAGAGATCAAAGTAATACATCTATAATATAATAAATAGAATAGTACCAGCAGTGGGAAACAAATATTTTCAGAAGACAATAAACAGATAAATAAACGGTTTTAATCTTGCTACTTTACCAAGGTGTTCTAAAGCTCGTGCCGATAGTTGTTTTCTTTTTCATATTTAGCGATTAGGTGGTATCTTGTGTCTGTAACTGCCAACCTTGAACGGAAGAGTAACAATTGAACGTCGTGTTGTACGTATATCTGAAACGAATAACACATGTAAGTTATTCTGTTCAGGTTAATATTGGCGATTATAGTTTTGTGCTTTCAATTAGTGTGTCTTGTTTACAGGTGAGTGATTTGTTTAGTATGTCTTCTAACAATAAAAGGAAAAACGAAAGTCAAACATCTATCTTGAATTTTGTTATAAAGGAAAAAAAGTTGGACATTAAGCTTGAAGCTTCTGTGGACCCTGGCCCATCGAATTCCTTGTCGACTGACTGTACAAGTCTAAGTGATAATACGCCAGATAAAAGTAAGTGTAAGGGAAATGCAAACGGGCTAGAACAAGAGAAGGATGTAAGTATTGATGTTGAGCAGGCAAAATGTATTTCAAAGTGTGCAGCGGATAGGGCAAATATAAATGAGCAAAACCTTTGTTCTGTTGAGAAAAAGCGTTTGTATAATAAACAGTGGGAACAACAGTGTGAGTGGCTGTACGAGGACAAAGTACGTGGAGGTGCCTTTTGTAAATATTGTGAACGATATATGAAGAATGACCCTAATGTGCAGCGGAAAACGGGAGGTGTCTTTGTGACTCATCCATTCATAGCATATAAAAATGCATTAGGAAAAGACGGAAAACTGGAAAAGCATAATCATTCAAAAGCGCACATTGCAAGCCTTGTGATGGACAGGCTGCGAATGCAAGTAAAAAATAACCCTGTGTACTCTCAAGTTCTTCGTCAAAGTGAAGCCGAAAAAGATCGAAACCGCCAATCGCTGGGAATGCTTGTTCGTGGATTGTACTTCTTGGTTAAAGAAGAAGTGCCACATACAACAAAATATGAGGCACTACTGAATAATTTGCTTGTACAGTGTAGTCCAGAACTAGAAACGTGGAAAAATGAACAAAGTGAACGCTCTAACTACTGCAGTGACAACACTGCTTCCGAATTGTTGAGTTGTGTTGGTGAAGTCCTACGTTCTAAAGTGACTCAAAAAATCAGGGATAAAAAGTTTTCGATAATGGCTGATGAAAGTACATCAATAAATAATAAAATGGCCCTTAGCATGTGTTTGCGATATGTAGAGGACAGTGCTCCGGTTGAAACATTTTTGGCGCTGGTGACCATACCTGATTGCAAAGCCGATATCATTGCTAATGCTATAGACACTGAAATGAAAAATCACAATTTGAAATACGAAAATCTCATAGCGTTTAGTTTCGATGGTGCGTCTAACTTTTCTGGCAACAGTTCTGGTGTTCGCAGGATTCTGTCAACAAAAGCTGGCAGAGATATACCGTATATTCACTGCAGAGCTCATGTGCTGTCACTTGCTGCTGCTACGTGCAGAAACAAGAATCCCAAAGTTAAATTTTTTTCCATACATTGAAAGATATATACAATCTGTTTAGTAGATCACCTAAGCGGGAAAACATTCTGCATGAAATTCAGGCAATCATAAACGATCCTATATTAAAAGTACCTGAATGCATTGAAGTACGGTGGCTAAGTCACTATAGAATTTTGAATGCAGTGAAAAGGTGCTTCTCGGGAATTTTGTTGGCTCTTGAGCATATTCACAAAGAAGGGGTTTATTTTGCGTCACTTGCGGGAGGAATTTTAGGCGAAATAACCAACAAAAGCTTTGTTATCACACTTTGTGTTATGGATGCATTACTAAGTGCGTTGTCTCACTTGAGTAAGCAGCTTCAAAATGCAACCTTGTCATTTTCATCTCTGATGTCTATGATCGATGCCACTAAAGAACATCTTACGAAGATAGCGGATGAATGTTGTAGCACCAATAGCGATTTGAGGACTATGATTTTGGAGGTCATGGAAAAGCCTGAAGAATTTTCGAAGAATTTTGTGGAAGACGAAGATCCTGAGAAAACGCTTAAGGACCTGAAGAGTTATGTGTTGCAGGTTGTCGAAGAGATATCAAATAGATTCAACGACCGCGTCCTTGGCCTAATGGAAAGTGCATCCTACTTCGAAAACATAGGCATGTTTTTAAGTATCAAGTGTGTAGATGATGTAAAGAAACTGTGCAACTATTTCGTCGATGTTGATATGGAACCGTTATGGACAGATATAAAGTCATTTCAATTTTTCCTTCGGTCACTGATGAAGAGCACTGAAAGTGCTTGTTTGGATATAGACCCCGTTCTTCCAAAAGTACTTGAAGTGAAAATTGGTTATGAAAATCTACATACGAGGGCAAGTCAAGAAAGACTTGGACTGATTTTTTTCCCGGCAGTTCTGTTAACGCTGGAGCTTCATAGTTTGGCATACAAGTAGGGTGGGTCTTGCTGTGCATATATATAAAATGTTGTTAAGGAATCATTGCATGTTTGGTAACCACGACTTTTTATTGCAGGTGATGTTCTGCGCCGCCTCTAGAAGTCGCCTGTAGAAGAAATGGAGTCATTACGAGATGAACAATTTGCAGCTATACGGTTCTGCTATCGCCTGGGGAAAAGTGCAACAGAAACTCTAGGAATGTTGAGAGCAGCCTACAAAGATGACGCTCTGCCACGAAGTACCGTGTTCTGGTGGTTCAAAGAGTTTAAAGAGGGCCGAATGACAATCACGAAAGCTGGTGGACCAGGTGTATCAACGTCAGCTGTTACTGAGGTGAACATTAACACGGCAGCAGTCATTGTTAGAGAAGATCGCCGCATCAGTATCGACGATCTGGCAGCCGCACTACGCATATCTCATGGCAGTGCCTTCAAAATTTTGCATGACCACCTCCACATGACCCGAGTGTGTGCGCGATGGATTCCGCGACTCCTGACACCAGAGCAGAAGGCCGTTCAAGTGGAGACTTGCAGGGAGCTGTTGCAAAGGTTTGAGGATGGTGGAGACGCCTACCGCACCGTGCGACTTTTTTCTATCCCCTGCCCTAAAATCCAGACTGCGTGGACGCCGCTTCTCCGATAATTCCGAGGTTCTGAAGGCATCGGAGGCGGTTTTGAAGGACCTCTCAAAGAATGGCCTGCGACACGTGTTTGAGGACTGGAAGACTCGAATGAAAAAGTGCATTCAAATGGGCGGGGACTACTTTGGAAAGGACCATGTGCCTGTTGCTGAGTAATAATAAATAGCCTAGAAAAAAAATCAGTCCAAGTCTTTCTTGACTAGCCCTCGTAAAATATGTGAATCGGTCATGTGTGTACCTATATCAACAACCAGTGTTGAAAGGTCTTTCAGCACAATGAACAGGATATTAACAAAATTGCGATCCCGTATGGCAAAAGAAAACTTGAAGCACTGTATGTTGATCAGCATTGAGGGTGAAGAAGTGCCAAATTCGAATTTTATCAATGAGGTAATCAATTCATACGCCAAAGCAAAGATGAGAAGAATACGTCTTCTTTAATGATTAAAAACAAACTACGAAGTGATTTTTTGTCATACGGACGAAGTTATAATGTAAACCTTTTATAAATGTCTATTGTATTTAATATTATTAATACATTTCTACTGTATTTGCCAATTAGATTTTTTGAACTGAAAAAAGGAAACTTTTACAGGCCATGAATAAATATTTTAACTTTATGGTGATGATTGGGATCATACACTTCAGTATTTTCGTGGACAAGAAATAACAATATTGACATTTTTACATAACTTTAGAAAAGAAGCTGCTAAGTTATACCGAGACCGCATGAAAATAATATGTGCCCCTCCGTATACTACGTGTGCCCCCCCTTCCATAACATTTTTTTTCTGAAAGAAACACTGCGTATGTTACATTTCATTTACGAAATTAGAAACAAAACCATTGCTATATTCTCCAGGCACAGTTACAGCAAAATAACAAAATGCTTGGTACATAACTTTATCCAGGTAAATTAAAAACAGGCTCAAAATATTGCAAACATTTCCTTGGCCCTAGTGAAAGTAACTCAAATTCATTTGCATCTCCAAGGCCGCGGTGGATCAGTGGTAGAGCTTTCACCTCTAGAGCTGGTGCATGGGGTTCTAGCTGCAATCCCAGCTTGCCGAAGTGAGTTTTGTGGTGGAAAAACACCGTGTGTGTGGGTTTTGTTGGAGTTGTTCCGTCTCCTCCCATTTTCTTCATTCTACCATTTCATTGATTTCTCATCATGACAGTATAACTGTGGGACGTAAAACTTAAAGATTTAATTTCATTGCATTTGCATCTCCACCACGCTCATAGTCCTTTGTTTCTGAAAAATGTATTTGTATTTTTTTAACGATCCTTTTTTCCTCTTTCTTTTCAATCCTCCGTCACTTGTCCACCAGAAATAAAGAAAAAATCAAGTCAAGCTCTGTTAATTGGAGAAATTCCACTGTTACGGAAGTAGAAACTATTCGGAACCGGTAAAAGCTATTGTAAAGTTCACTATACCAGTGAATTTCCGAGAAAATTGTACATGAATTTGATGTATCACTTGCCTCTATTCCAAACCGAAAGTTGAATCCAATATGGCGGATCCAAGATGGTGGCCAGGATGGGTAACATGTGTCAGAGAAGCAATACTTGACCAAATTTGTTTTGCATATGCCCACATTCACTACAGTTATGTCTAAATAAATTAAAAGCAATTTTATATCTGAACGTTATAGTATTGTGTGATTGAATTCCGGATATATGAAGGCCCATAAATAAGCAAATTGCCGTTATGGGAAGCTAAAATCAGTACAATTCACATTGGGCCGCGGAGAACTTTGCATTTCAATCAATTTTACACGAAACTCGAGGAAACACTTCGCAAATGTACCTTGTTAGATGTACGTGAAGGAACTGCAGATAGTGATACTAGTTTCATATATAATAGGGCAATGTTCAATCATATACCGATATTACAATTCTTCTTATTCATAGTTTAATATTACTATTCATTAAATTGTATGGTTTTACTGACAATAATTACTAAAATTATGATAGAGTAACATACTTAAAATCGTGGCTAGGGAAGGAAGGATGGCAAATGATACTATTGCACAAGACAGTTAAGTTATTTAGGACTACCATAGTGACTACAGTCTATTTTTGTATTATGACTCCAACACAAAGAAACACAATGACCAATAAACACTTCATTTATCATAATACGTTAAACATCTCAACTACGAGGATCATTCAATAAGTAAAGAGACAAAGTCTATATTTTTAACACTAATCAATTTTTTTTGTTTCTGGGGTGTTAGCTGGCAACCTTGGGATATGCTCTGATTTGCTGTTTCGTAAATTTATGTCAACATAACTTCAAAAATATCAATTCATCATGGCAAGTCCTCTAGAAGATTGCACCTTAGAAGAACAGCGCTCAGTCATTAGGTTTTTAGTCGCAGAGGTGTAAAACCAAGTGAAATTTTTTCTCGAATGTTGAGACAGTTGTATGAACCGTGCGAATGTGTACAAGTGGGTTGATCGGTTTAAAAGTGGCCGAACAAGTGTAGGTGATGAATCCCGATGTGGAAGTCCAGTGGAAGTTTCTAGTTCTTCGTTGGAGTCGAGGATTGACGGACTTATTCGTGATAACAGAAGAATTACTGTTGAAATGATAGCTGAGGAAGTTCAAGTAAGTGTTGGAACTGTTCACAATGTCATTAGGAACATTTTAAAGTACAGAAAAACGTGTGCCAGATGGGTTCCCAGACAGTTTACTGACGCTCATAAAGAATCAAGGCTTTCCATTTGTCAAGCCTTAACGCAACGAAGTTTGATTGAAGGAGACGCTTTTTTTGAAAGAATAGTGACTTGCGACGAGGCCTGGATCCATCACTACGACCCTGAGACCAAAAGACAGAGTATGGAGTGGAAACACACTAGCTCTCCAGTTCGCAAAAAATTCAAGGTTCAACCTTCCGCTGGTAAAGTGCTGCTGACCATCTTTTGGGACTCACAGGGTCCAATCTATTGCGATTTCCTTGAAGATCAGCGAACTATCAATAGCCTATACTATTCTGAGATGCTAGAACACAAAGTTAAACCAGCTATCAGGAGCAAACGCCGTGGACTCTTGTCAAAAGGAGTCATTCTTCAGCACGATAACGCCCGCCCTCATACAGCCCAGCTGACCCGAGATAAGCTTCAAGAATTGGGTTGGGAGGTCTTACCTCATCCTGCCTACAGCCCAGACCTCGCCCCATCTGATTTTTACCTGTTTGGACCACTCAAAGACGCCCTGCGTGGAAAAAGATTTGCTAACAATGAGGAAGTTAAGGCAGCGGTGCAAAGGTGGCTTCGGGGTAAATCGAAAGATTTCTTCGCCAAGGGAATTAGGAAGCTGCAAGAAAGATGGGACAAATGCATAACTGTAAAAGGGGATTATATTGAAAAATAGCCTTAGTTTTGAAAGATTGAAATAAATCTTTATTGAGCTATAGCAATTTGTCTCTTTACTTATTGAATGTCCCTCGTATTTAATATTTCAAATTATCCTTCATAGTTCGCATCTAAATAATTAAACTGAAATAAAATAGCTATATATTGCAATTAAGTCCTTACAAGAATTTTAAATCGACAAATTGCCAACACGTTAGCGACATCTATTAACATTTAACCCGGAAGTGATCACACAGATAGTGATATATATTAGCGTGGCTCTTCAGAATTAGGAATTAGCGTAAAGCACTAAGAGGCTTGCCGTTTATAAATAGGATAGTGCTATTGTTATCTATCATAATAAATAACAAATAGTTAAAGATTTCCTATTATAATTAAGTTTAGATGAATGTAATGTTATTAATGGACTCGATTAAATATATACCGTGGTACTGTTAGGGTATACTTTGTAACTGTCCCCATGACTGAATGTGTTATTGAGAATTTTGAGTGGAGAATGTGTGGACATTTTTCGATGTATACGCAAAATGTACGAATGAGGTTTATTAATTTATTCTTGCTATCAACAGTCTAGGACAATGGTAAAGTAACAAGGGATGGTGCAGTGTTATTTGCGGCTACGTTAGTTCTGTCCAAGTGCGTCAGATGCGGCCCTTAATGGTTGTCTGCAAAATAAATACCAACTATAGACATGCCATTTGCAGTCATGTGGAGCTGTTAGATTCTATTCGATTCCATTCGATTCATTATGAGTCATCTTGATAAAGTAAGAATAAAGTAAGAATTATTAAGAGGTAACTTAGCAATAAGTATTAAAATATTAACCTTGGAGAAATGCTTTTTTCTTCTTTACTATTTAGGTATGAACATTTTAAGGTAACACATATTCACTGAACTGTTTGTTGTCACATTTGTTTCTCAGTAAAAACAACTCTAATGAGCTGTACGCTGCGGTGCAATGCCTATAATTCACTTTGAGTGTACGAAAAGTGATTTACGCTTGCTATTTCGACAAATTCTACTAATTTACGCTTTTTTATTTATTGAAGTTAAGCGTTCGTTTTCACATCGGGTCTAAATAAGGTGTCAACCTTACAGTTCAAAATGAAATCTAATCCACTGGGATGTGATCAATTTTCAATGATTTTCAATTGGAAATCGAATCCAGGAACACGTGCACCAAGGCCACGGCCACTAGCAACTAGCTCAGATGGAAGAGCTACTATACGCATCAAACGTCAACTTATTATGAGTACGATTTTTCTTATGCCATTTATTTCTCTCATTTATTAATTTCATGATCACTGATTACAAAAATTCTAAAAAAATCTTTATTTATGTTACTACCGACAAAAAAGTAATTTTAATTGAAATTTAAAAATAGATGTACGTATAATTTACTAATATAAAGACATTTATTAAATCATAATTTACATAATTCAAATTAAATAATGTGCTGAAATGTTACTATGTTGTCTCTTACATTTTTGTCTCTCGCACAAATTTTTGTATGTCCAGGATACGTCACCCAACAGCGAAGAAAATTAAGAGTAACATAGGAAAGAATATTCATTTTAAGAATCATTTTCACCACTTTGTGGCCAGTACGTACTTTATAGTAATGACCGTTAGTATAAAGTTCGTCACTAATTCTAAGAATTTCACCATAAACTTGAAGCACCTCTTTCACGTGGGTATCAGTAATTTCCAAAGGTATGTACCAATTTAATTGTATGAGAAGCCGCGTCAAGCGGGAAGTTGTAAGTGTCTTCCCTATCTATACACGTTACTTTATTGTCAAATTTATTAATAATCTTTTCACACAGGTGTTGCGTAATTAATTTGATATATAACAGTTTACGTGGAAAATCGAGTTCGATACTGAGAACTGTATCTTGTGAAAGTTCAAAAATGGTTCGTATCCACTCGTGGAGCGAAATCGAATTGGGGACTTTTGAAACACTTTGAAAACTAATGCGAACTGTGTTAAGCCTAATACAGGCTATCTTATTCAGTCGTAATCTTGCATTGCACTCAACAAAAATTGGGAAAAATCACCTAAATCATATCATAAGCTCACTTGCTGAAAGATATAAAGCACAGCAAAAACTGACAAGAAAAGAAAAAAAAACAATCACCACTTGAAGAATCAGCACCAAACCGAGAACAACACAGGACATACTGTCTCTACGAATACTCAGGCGAACTGGATAGCCACGTATTCTTCCGACTTCTCCACGGAAACGATGAAGGAAACCTCGCTTGTAGAAGGATAAATTATTGACGTCTTATTAATAAATCAAACGAATCCCCCTATCTCGAGTTCTATAAGGTTGTACCGTGAACCGTTGCAGATTTATTGCTGTCTGGTGGGGTACTATCCATGTGCCAAATTTGAGCAAAATCGCCGAAGTGCACCTTCAGAGCCTCTCCTCTTTATTATAATATTAACCAGCGATGGCGTGGGTCAATGAAACCTTGAAACACAACACACTGGCACACCACACATCGTGACTCACGGCACATTGACCCACGACCCACCGTGACCCACAATAACTCACCACTCAATGTGACCCATTGACCCACCGTGACCCGGTCTGACCCACTACCAATCATAAACCAACCTGAACCATTGTGACTAACTCCGACTCCGACCAACTTCGTCACACTAAATCCACTCTGACTCATGATAAACGCCATCCTCTCTAATGACTAAACAGGTTATACTTGTAATAAAACATTTTTTCCACTACTTACTACCTCTGAAAACTCACAGGCTGCATCTCAAAAGCTAAGTAGCAAGTTTTATTGCTATTGTTACAATTACAAATATTAAAATCCAAAAGTGTCTGAACTTCTTTTTTCATTAGATGCAAAGAAGGAAATTGGAGGTTTTTAAAGTAAAACTTAGAAAAACTCATCAGTGTTCAGAAGATGCTGTCTACAAGGCACTGAATAGAATGGGTCGGTTAGTCAGTGGGTCAGTGTGTTTCACGATGAGTGATGTTTCGCAATGGGTCACGTCTTGTTGAACCGCGATCCACTGACTAACTCACAATTCTTGACCCATTTGACCAATCCACCAACTCCATTTGATTTTAACAATCTTATAACATTTAAAAGACGAAACATACATCTACACATTTTTTTCTCGATTGCTAAGGTCGGCTTGATTCATATACTAGTTAAAATGGCCATTTCATCTCAAAGTGAGAAATTGATACGATTAAAAAGCTCATCTTGAAGTGGATACAGACTACATTCCAAAGTTATTAGAAACGCTTTCCCGACCACAAAAACTATGAATTCGACAAATATTTAAGTATTTTTTTTCTTACATTTTATTGGTCATATCTCCCAACCTCTCATCCTGTGAAGATGGTGATGAATTTGGATGTACACGCTATTGAGTGCACCACTATTCATTTCAACAACCTAGAAAACTATGGATAACACTCTACGATCAGTCGTTTTACACTATTTTTTCATGTCACTCCTCAAAATTTCCCTAACTTGGGTATCATACTACCAGAATATTATTTTCTTAGATTGAAAGTAATATGTCTCCGACTTTTGTTAAAGGTTGTCCCCAGATATTCCGGAGTTACGCTGGAATATACATTTATACAGAAACATCAAAATATTTAGCGTTGTGCGAGCAACGCCTGCGATGCTGCCCCTGTAAATTCAAAATCCAGCTGATATGTTCGCTCAGAAGTGTTGCTATTTATCACGGTGATCCCGAAACTATGGACTCGACAGTAATATCACGCGTTTTGAATCATTGTATATGTTAGTCCCTTCGACTCTACTTATTAGATGTGCTAGGGGATGTTACCCCTACTGAAAGTTGAACTTAAACGTCATCAGAACTTTCCCAATTAACTAGATATGGATTAGAAAGCTATGGATTCGACACTAACATTGGTCATTTTCAATTACTTTTAAAAGTCATAATTTCACACACCCCTTCAGGGTGCTAATGGGGTTTATGACCACAATGGGAGGAATCTGACTACCACTATATTGTTTTCTTAGATTGAAAGTAATATGTCTCCGACGTTTGTTAAAGGTTGCCGGAAACGTTCCGGAGTTTCGCTAGAATATACACTTATATATACATTAAAATATTTAGAGCTGTGTGAGGAACGCATTCGATGTTGCCCGTGTAAATTCAAAATCCAGGTGACATTTTTGGTCATACCAAAACGTGGCATTAAATGCAATGCGATTGTAATAGTTTGACGAACGCAAATTATAGATTAGATACTAATATCAGTCACTTGAGACATTTTCTTTTTCATCCTTTATTGCCTGCCATAACGATGGGGTTTGAATCGATTGAGTTGATTTTGAATTTAACGTCTCTATCAGCAGTGAGGCTATATGGGACGTGGACCTACTAATTAACGTAGAATCCGAACCACATGAGCTCCCGCTGGGAGCCGAACCTGGGTGTCCTACGACGAAAGCGTGTACGCCTTAGCCACAAAGGAGCTTTACGATGGGAGTTGAATTTGGATTGTAACGCTATCGGGATTGTAATTATTAATATCTGTGACAAGAAGAACTATGGATTCGACACTGTTATCGATCGCTTTTACTATAGGCCTATATATCCCTTCAATTCCGCACTAGCTTACTCCAACAGTACACTTTTTTAGACTGTAAGTTCTATATGTAGAAAGTTTGTTTAAAATTTATCTAGTCATGCTAGAATTATGATGGACCATACATGCATACACACACACACACACACACACACACACACAAATATATATATATATATATATATATATATATATATATATATATATATATATAAGAGGGAGAGAAAGAGACCACTTCAATATACAGTACAAAATCATTGCAGAGTATTGAACTGAAGCTCTTTGGAAAGAAATTCTTTTCAACTTTCTTTCAGAAGTATAAATAAGTCTGTTAGACATGACTTTCTGTTAATAGATTTCCTGTTTATATTTATTTTGATGTTCGTGAGTTTTGTCTGGAAACAATATTCGAGTTTGTATAATTTCTGTTTATACCCGGATATTCTCTTTACCTTTGAAGAACGTAAATCACTTGCTGTAATGAGAATATTGAGAAGGAACCTCCGTATGACAAATAACTGCAGATAAATACACTGCACAACTTATTTATTGCTATTATACGATTTTCTTAACTTGTATTTAATATTCACATATAATATACGGACATTGTGTTAACATCTCCCACATCTCAGATGTTACATTTTAAACATAATAATTACTTATGTCCCGGAATGATTATATATATATATATATATATATATATATATATATATATATAAGTGATTTATTTTATTGTAATTATTTTATATAATTTTCATACATTTAGGAAAATAGAATTTCATACCAAAAGCTTTTGAGCCAAACGGGGACGAACTCACAACCTTACGATTTGAAGTCTCACTGTTTACCACTGAGCTAACACGACCACTATGGACAATTTCCTTCTAACGATATATACTTAACTGAAGTTCCAAACAATGCCATTCTTATCCGTTGGAAATTCTGTGCCTTTCTTTCTCCTTTCTCTTTTTAACTCTGCTATCGATGCGAGAACTGTGTTCTCTGCTTTTGTTTTCGTTGGTAAGGTTCATTTACATAATTAAATGTTCTTTTACGTATGGAAAGCTAAATGAAAAACAATCACGTGCTGACATTAATACTCAGTTTCGAAATTTTGTATCATTAAGTATTTCAATCGATGTTACTTTTTTTCTACACTTAGTAACAAGCCTTATTATATTTAAAAGAAGAAAAACACATCTACACAACTTTTCCCGATTGCAAAGGTTGGCTTGGAGGTTCGAACCTGGTTTACTTTTTTGCGAAGATTCCCGAAATTGGACTTAGAAACGTTTTGCCTCAAAACAGCAATAAAGAGTACGATCATTCTTTATGGAACATCATGTACAGTCATGTCCAAAATGATTGTCACGTGTCTACAACTGTCTTCTTGTAAGAATATAATTTGAAATGATTTTGCAAGGTACTTTTAATACTGATACTATGTGTATAATCGAGAAATGTATATTCGTGGTAAATTTCACAGGAAAAGAATTATAAATACGAAAATTAGAATGAATAAAACAAAATGTTGCTAAATGGACAAGAAAGTTTTATTTTCGTTTTATTGTTCTTATTTACTGCTCTTTTGACATGAAATTTGCCACATACATGTCTTTGTCGATTATACACATACTAACCTTATAAGAAATACCGGGCGAATTCGTTATGAAAATTATATTCCTAGAACAACATATGTATAGGCACACGACAATAATTTTGGATATGAGTGTAGCTAAAAAAAATTATATCGATGGAAAATAATTTGAGTATGACGACGAGATCCGGGAACAAATTACATCATAGTTCCAGATGCAGGCGCCACATTATTATTATTATTATTATTATTATTTTACGATTTTGGGATACAGAAACTTGTTAGTTGTTTGAACAAATGTTTGGACAGGGGTAAGAGTTACATGAAGAAACACCCTGTATACCAGTGTATCCAATACATTTCTTGTGGCTATGTGGACAATATGCGCGCCTTTGCCGTGGGAGACTCGAGTTTGATTCCGGTCACAGCTCATGTGATTCAGATTCAATGTTAAGCTGTAGGTTCACGTTTTATATAGCCTTGCTGATGAACAGGACGATAAGTTCAAATCTAACTAATTAACATTTCTATTTTATTTCTTATTTTTAGCTTTACATCCTGACGAACCTCGTATGTAAAAATGAAATAGTTATTGTAGTCGTTTTTCATGACAATAGAATGTCTGAACATAGTTAGCAATTGGGCCGAGCTGGGTTTTTATTACTACACTTTGTTAGTTCAGAAGTTGAGATTACTATACATCATAAAAGTGTTTTTAAATTGCAATGGAACTACTCAAAACCTGTTTGGTATGCAACCTCGACAAACAACGAGTGATGTTGGTTGCATAAGAATCGGGCGTAAAACTGCATTCTAGACTCTTTCTTAACCAGCACTTCTGTAATTTTATTTTTTACAACCTTGTACTGGATGTTGTCTTTCCACGACAAAACAATTGAACCGTTTGTAATGAATTTGTGACCATAGTTGTAAGCACCTGTGTCGATGTGTTTTTTTTTTATCATTTCACTTTGATAATCAACTATCTGCAATTTGAAGTAAAGCAAATTGTTGTGGCAGATCATAGCGCATGTGTAGTGTGCAGTACATTGCTGGAAGGAAACTTTATACCCTGGTAGAATTTAATTTCTTGGAATTGATCTCTACGAACTAGAAAGAACAAAGCTCATATAGTGAATAATGTGAACAAATTAATAAAAACACATACATTTATGTTTCCTAACTCAGAATTGCAGATTGCTTTAAAACAGTTTATGTGTACGCAACTTATCTATCTAACTATATACATACATACAAGGTCTGTCCTTAAAGTAATGTCAGTGAATTTATTGTGACGTGACTGTATGTCGGAACGCGGTCTAACCGGTTTGAAAGTGGTAGTGGGGAAACCGAGTTTGCTCAGTGTGTTCCGAGGATCCGGAGAGTGTGGACGGGCCTGTCCGTGAGGGTTGCTTTTTGATCTTGTGCAAGGGAAAATGCAGTGCTAGTTAGATCAAAGATTTGCGATCAAGCTTTGCGTGAAACTTGGCTCATCCAACGATTGGAGAAAAAAGACTGGAGTCTGCGATGCGAATAAGTCCTCAACCTCACGTTCCGCTTCCAGGCAGGCTGTGTAACGTCCTTTAATAAGTGATATTTGCCAATGTATTGTCCTGCAACATGACGACACAATGTCTTTTGAACATTCTTGGTTGCTTCTGGGAACAATTCCGGTACGTATCATGAAGTTCAGCACTGTAACGGTTTGGAGTGGTAATTTTGTCTCGATAGAGAAAGACATTATGTATCAATACCACCATAGACCACCATATCAGCAATAACGCGATTTTTGTAGCAGATTCATTTGCCATCAAAATTTAAATCCGGCCATTCCTTGTACTGATAGAATTACACACTTCCAGACAGTTATTCTTCTTCGCCGATGAAGTGGGACCCCATGAGACCAACTTTTTCACATTGCAGACTGAATGAAGCCACCCAACGAAAGTGTTGTAGTACATGTATAACTTGTCTCTAATGACAGGAACACTTTCTACAGGGTGTACTACTATATTCCTGAGGATTCCATCGGAGCATGATTTTGGTCCGTCCAAGATTCCAGGGTAGCTCATTTGAAAGACTGTGTTACTGGAACTAAATTTGATAAACTAATTGCAAATGGCGCGTTCATTCATTATTTCTGGTCCACATATACTGTAAAGTTTTTAGGTGACTTGATGTGCAGGATGTCTCAGTTTTAATTTTGAAACAAAAATTACTCACAATTGTGTGTTCTCCATGGTGCACAACCTGTTCTACAAGGCAATATCTTTTAATTGTCTGGGTGATCCAGTGTGTTTGCTGTAAATGTATAAAGTTTGTGATGCTAAACTCTCATCCTTAGTCCACCCTTGTTTAGTACTGCTGAGGTGAGTTTCCTATCAGACTTCAAAGCGACATTTCACTTGCACCAACCTAAAATACAGTAATAGACGAACTAGTGAAAACGCACACAACTAAAACACAGACAAAGTATTAGCCAATGCCATTTCTTAAACATGTTTGATATAGTAGCTCTAAATGCTTACATTTTGTACGTAGCTAAACGCTCTGGTATCAAACCGAACGATACGGACAGTGGCAGACTTATGCCACAGGACTACTAAAGAAAAATATCAAATACTGCTGGTTGTAAGTTTATTTTCTAGTTTAAAAAAATATGTGTGAAAATGTTCCTGGATGTGTAGTAATGGTTAATTCTTTTCAAGTGAATCTAATAGTTTAATATATCTCTTGAATAAATTAAAACAGCACTGTGAACAACTATCAACAGTAAGAACTTAAAAGATAGGAATGTAAGTGAAAATCTATAACGGCATGTTATTTAGAAAATATATAACCATCAAAAATCTCACGAAAAAACTCAGTTATGTGTCTTTTTAGGTTCGTTTGGAACCCGAAGAATTCAGATTACAAACGTATTATCGACTGTCTGCCTGCCTCGGTTTTAACCTTGAAAAGTTATAAGTACTGCACAACTAACTGTTGAAAATATGTGTAGAAGTTTAAGCTGGTGAATGAAGCGTAACATTACATTCTGTGAATTTTTTACTACAAAACTATTGAGAATTAAACATTAATTCTCTTGCGTTAACTCACTCCTGTATTTTTAAAATTGAATGAATAATTCAAAGACACTGAAGAATAGAAAAAATTAGAATGTGAACTAGATAGCAAACACAAAATGATATAATAAAGCTAATAATTATTTGCAGGTTCTTTCATTTAGTCTTTAAATTTGAATGTCCAGCAAGTATTACGGCATGAACTGCTAATCTAGGGTCTGGAAACAGTTGATTTAATAGCATTTTTAAATATTGTCTAGCTCAGTTGCTACATTTATGACATTCTTTTTTTTGTCTATAAACTATTCACTAAATTTTTTTAAAAAGAATGAGGGATGAGCCTAACAAGACGATTTATGTAACGGAAACAAGAAATAAATGCTTAAAATAACACGAATCAATTTGTGACCTGTAGCTATTATATTAACAATATTCAATACACTTTCTGTTTGTTATTCTTTTCTTCCTTTTCGTTATCTGTCTTACTTTTTTAACATTAATATTTGAGGCGATCTTGATAGTCAAGAAAGCAGGATTAATCTTGTTTAAGCATCTGGAACCAAACAGGAAAGTTTCAACTAGTCCGTTTTGGTTTCGCTTACGTGAATGAAATTTTTCTAACCTGTGCTGGACAACGGTCTACTAAATCTCTCCAAAAGAGAGAGAGAGAGAGAGAGAGAGACAGAAAGTGTGAGAGAGAGTGCTTCTTTATAAATTAATTATCATTTAGTTAATCCTTTCCTGGTCTAGAGAAGAACAGGAGATTATCTTACACGCCCCGTTAACTTTACAATTTAGAACAACACAAGTACTTTAATATTAACTATTCATTATTTACTGTAAATTTTTGAACATACATAATAGCATGAAGATTATCGTCTATAATAATTTACATTAATCCTCAATAATATTAGAAAGATGAATCTTAAGCATTACAATAGAATGCTATGTAACTTTGCAGTTTGAAAGGTATTGCAGTGGCTCAGTGGTAGAGCGTTCACCTTTGTTGCGTGGGATCCCTGGTTTGATCCCAGTTCTCACCAAGTGAACATTGTGGTGGACTAACACCGTGTGCGTGGGTTTTGTCGAGATTCTCCCGTTTCCTTCTACTTTCTTCATTCCATGATTCATTCATTTCTCATCATCACCGTCTTCTTTAGCGTAGACGGTATAATCATGGGACGTAAAACTCAGATTTCATTTTGCATTTTCAGCATATAGTAAATTACTGGCCAATAACAGTTTAACTTCAGTCTACGGTTATTTATATCAGTATGTTGTTGAATCTGGACATTTCTTTTCATTAATTTATAATTATCAAATAATAAGATGTCTGTCATGCAACGTCACTGATTACTAAATTATGATTACTAGACTCGAAAATTAATTATGACATGCATAAATATGGAAAGCCTCATAGAATGGCTATGTATGTCTGTCTTTCTATTAACAGGTATCAAATAAACATGGAAAGAAAGGGAGAAGTAGTCTTAAGATGCAGATTCACTATCTCAATGATTAGCGACATCTCTTTTCTTAATCCTGTATTGAAATTGGAATTTCTATAGTTCTGTAGAAATCAACAATTTCTGGTTTTATCGTCTATCAGCATATCTAATGAGAATTGTAACGTGAAATAGTTTGTAGATCTAGATTCAGCAACTCAAGAACAGTTTTGAGATAAAAATAAGGGGGGACAGCGTGTCCTTAGTAAAAGCCCGAGAAAGAAAGTAAGAAAAAGAAGAAAGGAAAACTAATTAGAACCACACGCAGATAAGGGCACATCAAGGACTCGTCTTATTCTCTGTTTTGTTACCTCTTAGAACATGAGGACGCTGATTCTCAACAAAATTAGGATCATAAAACAATCTAAATTCAGGAATAGGTGGTTTTTGAATACTCTGAAAATGACATAATTGTATATACAAAATTTCAGTAATGACTCGTCATTTTAATGGTATATTGAAAAAAGTATGAATAGCATGGTGATAGTTTCTTTGAAATGATTAATTGAACTCTTTAATCGGTCGCCCACGAAAGTTTACTCACGACATCTTCCCCTTGAGCTTTTATTCTTTGATCAGACTGTATCTACTAGTGGCTGTTCCCTTAGTTCTGGAATTCCATTTCCACCTCTGGTTGTTATCTCCAATCTATCTCCCTATTTAAATAGGAAGTGATATATATCAACCATTTCCAGTTTCAAAACTGATGAAATGATAATAAGTAGCGAAAAGTGTATTTATGAGTTCAGCATCTCAAAAGCAAGTTCATCACTAACTTAATCCCTGCATGGCGAGCACAACTGATAGATGTATCACTGCTAGTTTCAAACTTAGTTCAAAGTTGATATATCAACACTTCTAGTTTGACACATTAGTACAAAAGTGTTACATCTAAAACTTCTAGTTCTAAAATTAGTTCGGAAGTGATAGATATACCACTTATAAATTGAAAATTAGTTCGGAAGTGATAGATATACCATTTATAAATTGAAAATTAGTTCGGAAGTGATAGATCTACCATTTCTGTAATCTGTTTCACATGACCCGATAGGAAAAAGAAGTTCCCCCCCATCACGCTTAACTACAGTGAATGTTGGTGTTCGTCTTCTACTATCAGCCCGCGCACACGGAGTTAAGTGTGTATCTAAATATGTCTAACTAACACATTACAACTTTCATAATAACACTACGTATTTTAAAACACTTAATTACATTTACCTATATTACTGTAATAAGTAACACATGTGTTATTACAATGGAAATTTTATTGAACAGTTGTATTGTTTATTTTCCTTCTTTTGGCAATCGGGGTTGTGACATAATGTTGGGATGGCAAGGGATAGCAGGGTTGGTAATTGAATAGGTATTTACTTATTGATACAATAATTTAATATAAAATCGAAAACCAAGTACAATATGCATGGGTAAATTATTAGAGCATTAAGATGATAACAATAGAACCTGAAATAACAAAAAAACACTTCGTGTTTCTTCTCTTGTAAACAGATGTTCTTACGTTAAAAGGAGCAAGAAGAAAAAGAACTATATAGAAATGAAATGAAATCTTTAAGTTTAACGTCCCACGATTATGCCGGTTAGGCTAAAGGAGACTATGGTGAGAAATGAGTGAAATGGTTGAATGAAGAAAGTGGGAGGAAACGGGAGAACCCCGAGAAAACCCACGAGCACGGTACTTGTCCACCACAAAGTCCACACGGCGCGAGCTGGGATCAAACCTGGGACCCCAAGCACCGGAGGTGAACGCTCTACCACTGAGCCACCGCGCGCCCAAAGAACTATATACTCTACACATACACTGATAATAGTGTTCCAACAACAATGTTTGTTTACCGAGCCTGTCTTGCAGAAGAAGGGGAAAAATCACTTCTTATTGTCTTAGAAAGATTATCGGTCTGAATTAATAGGAATAATCATTTGCAGTAATTAACTTGCAAGAGAGAGACGGTTGTGGCTTGCAGATAGTCTAATGTTGTAACAAGAGTTGATTATTGTATAAGACAGAAAGAGTGATGATAAATACGAGTTCGTTCAATTATACAAAAACAACGAACGCTTTGGCTTAAAGAGCTCAAAGATCCATCGTAGCAAACATTTCCATTAGATTTCAATGTGCGAAAAGTCAATTTTTCATATTTGTTATCAACCATCCTTCAAAGATCCTGCCTTACATTGTCCGGAAGCCTTCTACTTCGTTCAGCTAATAGTCTCATTTTCCTAGGATTTTTGAATAGGGCTTGGTGATTTAGTGCATATTTCCCATAATAGCAATGTGTCGTGCTTATCCTACACGTATTAACTTTGCTATTTCTATAATACTTGGTGGCCTGTAGTTGTTGTGAAATAAAAGCTTGTACTTAGGTATAACATTTTAATTCACCTGAATATTTGTCTCTTTCGCTCCAAGTATTTTAATCAAAATTCCATTTTCGAAACCCCGCAGTTCCCGTTCTTGTATTCGTGTTAGGGATCAACTTTCATATTCATACAAAATTGGGTACATTGAGCTCTTATTGATTTTAATTGTTCAATATTGGTTAAGACAATAAAATGTCTTACGGTAGGGTAAACTTTAGTACATAAATAAAATGTAATACTTTTCTACAAGACAATTTTTTTTTAAAAAAAGTAATTGTTTGTTATTCGGGGTTGATAGCTAAATGGAACATCAGTCCTTTCTCAACATCAGGTGCAAGAGAATTGACGTACGAATTTAGAGTTTAGACGATTATGTTTATTAGAAAAGCTGTGAAGGTCAACGACTTACTTTTCTCTTCTGCTTTTTTAAGTGGTGAGAGGCAGGGAAGTTTCTTATCAGGTTGCCTGAAACAAACTTTAGTTTCAAACTTAGTTTGGAAATGATAGATTTACCACTTTTAGCTTAAATATTAGTTCGGAAGTATACCGTAGCTTTACATTATAAAGCACAACTCACTTATTGAGATCATGCAGTGAGACACAAGATTATGTTGTTAGTTCATCTGTTCGTCCGTTACCCTACACGATAACTCTTGAACGGATGTGAATCTTTTTAAAAAATTCGTTTCTTTTTTATGTAATAAATAAAGCATTTACTTCGGTCGAGTTCGTCAACGAAATCAATCCGTTAACAATTTATTAAGTAACGGCCAATTTGACGGTAACTATCTATATTTCATATCTAATGCATGTGAGCGAATTTTTTAATTCTGTTTTTTTTTTTTTTTTTTTTTTGGCAACATATAGTTAAAGCTATTATCTCTATCAATTTCATTAATAGAGTCAATTCGTTAATGTGTTAAGGGGTAACATGTAAGCGATTTTATAAAATTTTGTTTCTTGCAACCGCAATGCGCTGGATCGCCTTCGTTAATGAAATCAAACTCTTAACATATTAATGGATGATGGTGGCTATAACGGTGTCTATGTATGAACCATATCCAAAACACCTAACCAATTTTTATAAACTCTCTTTCTTGTAAAACTTTGCTAGAGCAACTACCTCGATCGAATTTGTTAATGGAGTGAATCCGTTAACAAATTAAGGGATAACGGGAAAATTTAAAGTGTCAACCCATCCCATAAATGTAACCAAATTTTTGAATTTTGTTTTTGCAATAGAAAAGTTAGAACGATTGTTTTGGGCGAGTTTTTTTTTTAATGGTGACAATCTGTTAACGTAATAACGTCAACTTTAACGATTGCAATGTATAGGCTATATCCCACACATGTAAACGAACTTTTGAATTCCGTTTTTCCAATAATTAGTAGAGAGATTATGGTGACCGGGTTCGTTAATGAAATATATCGTTAACGTCTTTACGGGTAACGACGACTTTAATAGTGGATATCGATATCCCATATGTATACCTATATGTTACGTGATGCTCTTTCCTGTCTTTATCAGAGTTTATTTTGTTTTTGAAGTACTTGTGAAACAAAGGCATAACATTTACAGTTTACGTGTCCTATACATAAAACTACTTAATTAGATAGAGCCTAGTTTAGTTACGGTAGGTTTTATGGATATTATACTACAAATTAATCAATCAATATGCGAAATATTGACAACCAAAATATGAAACTGTCAGATTGTCTAAAACGTAGAACAGGTTGAAGACCTTTGGAGGTAAAATTGAGAAAACATTTGTTGTGATTTGAAACTGTAAAGGTAACCAAGAAAATTCTGTCGCTTTTGTGGAGGTCTGTGTTCAATAGACCCTTACACCGTGAGTTGAATGCGAATGGAGATAAGGCAAAGGCCAGTTGTTGTTGTGGGTATATCCAACATACTACCTGGTTGTGGCAGTTCAGTTACACCGCGAACTTGCGTAAGGACATGGGACCTCCACAGAGCGTCATAAGGGCATGTATGCTGTCCCCATGTGCAAGACATAGTCGGACCGACCGCGAACCGCGGCAGTCTGCCGTCGAATTTTTTGCGGGCCGATGGCGGCTTAACGTGGCGGTAACGTTACGAAATTACACGAATGCCGCAATTTTATCGCCATGGCGGTAATAAGGCGGCATCCGCCGTTTCTCCTCGTCTAAACCGCTAATACCGGATTGAAACCACCAGTACCGCCATTAACCCTCCATATGGACTCTTCTCTGCCGCCGTTAATTCTCTACTCTCAATTTTGCCAACATATTGCATTGGTATTTACATTCTGGTACCACTCTAGGATAATTCTATGTTAATTTAAAACCAAAGACATGGCCTTCCAAGCATATGAGAAGTAACTAGTAGTTGTCAGTGAGAATTTTTAATAGGATTTCATTGTTTGCAACGAGCAAATCTTCACGCAGTATATTTGGCATTTTGGCCAAGTAACGAATAACTTAACATGTTCTGCTATAAACGGTCACGAAAATAGTTCTGTAAGTCTATGAACTGTTTGACAACAGTTATACGAGTTGCTGTGCTTCCACCTGTTGCTTTTATGTCCTACCACGTAGAAAAACAGAAGAGAACAACAAGTGGCAGAACAGTTCTCAGCGAACATTATTGAGTTCTCATCATCATTTAGCGGTCATTAGTCGAAAACTCTCTAAACCGCCTGAAAAACAACTGCCATCTAACATTACGACGACGACAGCAACTTCACTTCCGCTTTGAACCGAAAGCGGATCGATGCAGGCAGTAATTTTTCCTTCACTTTAGCTGCTATTCGCCAAAAGGCTACGGCGGACTAATGATAGTTGGCGGCACTTTGCACACGGGGGTACGAGTTCAAACAGAGGTCAAATGCCGCTGCAGCGGGATGGAAGGTTACCAGGCCTTTGGTGAGGATGTCGTGACTACCTGGACAGTGTAACTGTGATTTAACAAGTTTAAGGACGGTGATGAAACACTCGAAGACACAACACGTTCTGGAAGACCAACACATTTACAAAATGAAAATCTCCAGGCAGCAATTGAGGCGAACAGTGGCCAAACATGTGAGGAACTGGGACTACAATTCAGTGTGAATGGACAAATCATTCACCAGCACCTCAGTCAACTTGGGACACACTAAGTCACTACAAGTTAGGCAGTGGGCTCATATGATTTGACTCCGTGCCAGAAGACAAAGTGAGCAGACACCTGTGTTTGTTTGCTGTCTGAGGAAGGAGTAATTTCTGTACACAATGTTGACACGTGATTAAAGGTGGGTCCTGTATGAAGCTCGACGGCGCCGTCATCATTGGTTAGAATTCCATGAACCGGTTCGAAAACAGCCAAAACCAGCACTGCATCAGAAGAAGGTCCTCCCTTGTGTTTGCTGGAGTGTTCGCGGTATCGTGCTTCGGGAACTGCTACCAGTTGATCAGAGCATAAATACGACTGTGTACTGTCAGCAGTTGAGCCATGTTAAAAAAAAAAAAAAAAAACAATCTCAAAACTCTGGAGCCAGCACTTCTGAATCGCAAAGAGGTCCTTCTGTTACAGGATAACGCTAAGCCCAATGTGGCCATGATGATAAGGGACATCATTCTACGCCTTGAATGGGAAACACTATTACATCCTCCATACTCTGTGTACATTGCACCGTCCGATTTTCACCTGTTCCATTTCTTGGACAATCACCTTAGAGGACGCCAGGTCAAATCCCTAGTAGATGTGAAAAATGCACTTGATCCCTTCTTTGCTTCACTTCCCACGAAGTTCTACCGCGATGGAATCCATGGCCTTCCGAAACGTTGGCAGAAGGCAGTCGATGCTGATGAGTACTCTTTTTGATCTTCCAGTTACGTCTTAGATGACATATCGATGTTCGAATGTTGTGGTTGAAAAAAACGTCGGAACTTCCTTGGTTACCTTTATAATATTGTGAAACCACATGTTAGCCATTTTTGTTCAATGGCCTTTTGTCATTTTTCCGACAACACCATAAACACGTTGGTACAGAATCACTGTGGTTTCTGGTTAAAAGAAAATGTATGACGTGGTTACCACAGGCATCATTTGATACTAACTTAACATAATTCCAGGAATTCTGTACGGACTCCACGGCCTTCAGCTAACCCCTTAGTCTTCACGTACATTTTTCTGTTTTGATACTTGTGCATCAATTGTAGTTTCTTTCGTCTCCTCCCCCTTTTTTGCTACCATCATACTCTTTAACACGTCCCTCATGATACAGTTCCTTCTTATCCTAATCTTTAAAATATATTGCTGATAATATTTTTTCTATTAAGGCGTTTGCGCGAACTGAAGATGAAGTATGGGATTTTGTCAGTACATTTCCCTTCATTAGTATATCGAACATGCTACTTTATCATTATTAGTGTCATGTATAACATCACTGTGTGATAATTTTGAACAATGATTTGTAATAAAAAAATTAAAATTTCATAAAAAATAATTCATAGCCACAAACTAGAGTATGTAAAAATAAAGCGGACAGGAATATAGAAAGGTGAACAACAAGTGATGCATAGAAATGAAAAGTGAAAATGCGTAGTCTTGTTATATACGTATATAAATACTGAGCTTGCAAATCACGGGTTATTTCTCTCTATTCCTTCGTCCTTTGGATATTGGTTAACTTCCTCATAGAGCTCATCAACAGTCACCACCACCATGGTTTTTCCTCCTGGAATAACGTAAGTTTTCCTTTCAAATATTCCTTGCTAGATATTTTGGTTCAGACCTGGCTGATTGTGATTAGGATGGTTTTGCCCACAAGCAAAATTTCATTTGTACATTATAATCATTTGTTCAATTTTGATACTTCACTATTCTTACCGATTTGTTTTATATTTGTTGTAGATTAGTTTTTAGATGATTTACAAATCATTTATAAATCTATTGTTTGACCGTTTCTCGTGTTATGTTTCATATTTTATTTAAATATTAATTTACATTTAAGGAGAGAAATTTTGAGAAGAAACTTGCGTAGAACGCCATAATGCGTTTGTTGCCAAATTTGTACGTTTACTGTGATAGTCACAATAAGAAAATTCCTGGATTTAAGCTTTGCAGTTCGAGAAGCGAAACTTAGCCCTGAATTCCGGTAAGGGTCGAACATTAATTTGTCCAGTAATTATCCATAATAACTTTGTTTATTATCTGGCAGAAGTAAACACTGAACAGTATCTGGCAACGCCACGCTATACAAGCAGCGTTTAGCATAGCATGGAGAACACCTAATGATCCACTAGTACACTAAAATCATCCCTTAGCCTCTCTCTCAATCCCTCATATCATCAATATATCAACTACTCTTCCATATGAGAGGGCTTAACACTTTAAGAGGGTGCTAGCCATTCACGGCTAGCTACTACAAACAATGATATCTTTGTTGCTTATAACCACATCATATTACAGTACTATTCATAATAGCAACCTGTAATACATACCAACTTAATAACTACCGCAGCTGAAAGAAACAGAAAGATATACCTACAGGATATTCCTAGTCGAGATGGTGAACCCTAGGCTACCAATCGGAACGCCAACAGAAATACATTCAGTAATCCAATCTCTGACAGCCATCATGAACTCAGCGTTTCACTTGGCAACCAACCGAGCTACTCAAACCACAGACCACGCAGTAGTTCTTGAAGAAATATGCACCACTGTCCTGGTGCTGATGAAGAGATGAGTGCGAAGGAAATGGGACTCTAGAGCATTCAAGAGCTGGAAATATTGTTACCTAACTTTTGGAGACTCCTGCGCTCAACGACAAAACCACAAGGACCCTTCTGCACACATGTAATTCGAGGCCCTTAGGACTTCTGTATTCTGCATCAGAGAAAGCTGTGTCTTTTGCGGACGATTGGAAAGGAACATTTCAGGAGCATCCCGTACAACCAGCTCCTGCGACATTGGAACAAGTGGAAGGAAGCTTGCAAGCCGTCCAGCAACCTGCCCAGTGCCCAGTAAACCAACTGACGACTACTCGAGAGATCCAAAAAGTAAAGAAAACTACATAATGCTATAATTCTTGTAGGCACGAAGATACGAAGAATTGAGACATTAAGTAAGGTTTCCCCCTTAGCTTTTCGCGATAAAATTGTAATTTTTTAATACGATTTCCCTGTACAGTCATTAGTATTAAAACGCCAGACCCTATGAGTTAATGTTAGACTCAATTCCACTTAATCCTTAATTGAATACGACAAAAAATAATAATATTGTGTAATTATACTTTAGGAACTTTTGTAATACCAACGGTCGTCCTGATTACTGAATCTTACTTTATAGGATTACTTCCTACTATATTCTATCATAATTATGTGTTGAGAAGAGAAGCATATCTCTTCAAAAGAAACAAGGTATCAAGAATGGTAGTCAAAAATAAGTGAATGACAAATTTACCTAAATATTAAGAACAAAATTACATTATACGACTGAAGACCACCCATGTAAGCAGAACAAAAACAAGCTGCTAAGTTGGTTCATGATACGATACACAAAAACTAATTTAATGGCTAACGGCGATGAAAGTACTAAATACGTTTTGACTTTCTTGAAAATAAAGTAGAAGAAAAACTTCCTCTAATGTCCTTGTAATGACAGGAATTGTTTGAATTTCAATGCTCCATGAATGATATTAATAAAGTTTATAATAGTGAATGTTAGTGAAATTTCTGATGAAAAGTTTTAATCTTTAATGAATCAGCTTTCAAAGACACACACACACAAACAAACACACAATTGATGCTTGTTGTGGAGCATAAGGGGAAAAGCGAAAGAGAGAATAGGCTGTTTGTACGATGTGGCACGACTCAGGGTGTGAAAAATGACTGGGTTTAAAATTGACCTCACAGCTTGAACATCTAGTGCAAAGCTTTGTTGGCGTACAACAATTCTAAGGAACCCCTCCATCAGCGCGGTTTCTCAGCCTCTATTGGGTGATGCGAAAGCAATAGACTGCCATTAATCAACAGAGACCTCTGCTGGGAGAAAAAGAAAAGGGCGTAGAATAGAAAGAGACACCATAACACGGAAACGTCAAGATCAACGACAGAGTTTCAACTTCTTGCTGAATTCCTTTTCCTTAAGTATTAATACTTTTGTCTACTAAAAGCATAATTGGTGCAATTTTAGAACGAATGCTCTTAAGAACGGAAGGAAGATTTCAGCCATTATAATACTACAACTGTCGTTCTCATTTTTTTCTTTTGCTGTACAATGATTTTGTGACACGAACAAGAGTATATGTGATTTAGCCGAATAAGAATGTTGTTTGCCGTAACAGTCTAAATGTAACAGAAGCTACCAAGTCGGTTCATTTGCAAAATTCTAATCTCTGTTGCAAATAGTTGTTGATTCGATGCCAAGCTTATCAGTTTTTTATTGAATAACTTTGGCTCAGGGCTAAAAGTGCGGGGGAACGCAGTGGACGCCGTCCCCCCACTTCCAGAAAATATATGTCGCGTCCCCCCACTTTCTAAAAAATACAATAGGCAAAGATAGGCACGGGAGACGGCGTGACGTCATGCGTCCCCGTACCTTATCAGATCCACTTTTATCCCTGCTTTGGTCTGTGTATTTTCTGAAGGCTATTTCAGTTTCCTCCTACTCTTTTCATTCATCAAATTCTTTTCTATCATTCACTTTCATCTATAGCCCTTTTCTTGCGTACGAGTGATGAAATATTTGTCTATGTAGAATGAAACTAAAGATTTAAGAGATTAATACTCTACTACTTAGTTGCACCAATCTAGGATTATAGATCGGATAAAATAATCTGTTCATTATTTTTACTTTTTGATAAGAACCTTAGATCGTTGCACCAACAGTTAGTGAGAAACGATTAAGGAGGCAGACTACTAAATATTTTTCAAAAGCTAACAATTTTTCTTTTGCCAGTTTTTCGTAACTGAAAAGAAATAATGAAATGTAACTTACCTCAATAATAGTTAATGTTATTCTACAGCCGAAAATACGAATCGGAACAATTTTCAGTTTCGCCATCCATAGAAATTACAGTGTGACCAGAATTTGAATTACCCAAAAATCTAGGTTATGGTAGCGACTAGAGAAATGAACTGAACGGGAATTGATGACTTATCATGCGGCCTGTGTTTCTCGTTAACTACTATTTAAATAATATTTGTATTTATTTTGTAATAAAGAGTACGAAATAAATAATTTTTAATAAACAGTGGAATAATATTATTTAAAAAGTAATTAACAAGGAACACAGACAGCATGATAAGTCATCAATTGCCGTTGAGTTCCATTTCTCTAGTCGCTACCATAACCTAGATTTTTGGGTAATTCAAATTCTGGTCACACTGTAATTTCTATGGATGGCAAAGCTGAAAATTGTTCCGATTCGTATTTTCGGCTGTATAATAACATTAGCTATTATTGAGGCAAGTTACATTTCATTATCTCTTTTCACTTACGAAAAATTGGCAAAAGAAAAATTGTCAGCTTTTGAAAAATATTTAGCAGTCTGCCCCCTTAACTTATCCACGAATAATAGAAAGTTGCAAAACTATGACGTTTACCACATGACATCACTAAATACCATACGTTTGATTGGCTAAAACGTTCGTGTAGCAACCGAAAACTGATTCGCGTCCCATGTGGTAGCTCTTGTTGCTAGATATGGAAAGAAAACGAGCGAAGAACTTCACTCCTCGGGAAGGTGAATATGTCCTAATGCTGGTGGACAAATAGAGACATATCCTTGGAAATAAAACAAAAATCCGTATTAAATACTGAAAAGGAAGCTACATTTCTTATATTTCACAGAACATATAGGGGAGCACAGTTTTGTTTTACTAATACGTTTTGTGTCATATAACCTCGCTCAGTGCCGGATTTACGTATAAGCTAAACAAGCTATAGCTTAGGGCCCCACTCGCTTGTGGGCCCAAAACAAAAAAAAACTGATTGTAATGTAATTTCCAAACAAGAGAAAGCAAATAAGATAAAACGCATATACAGCAATGATGTTTTGTATGTTATGTACTAGGCTTTTATAAAGCAAGTAATAGGGCTCTATTTCTCAACCCCACTTGAAATGAGGCCCCTGTTTTCCAGTTCCGCTTATAATGAAGACTCGTTTCTAGGCCTGCTTGTGATGGGCGCTTGTTTCCATTTAGATATCCATTCGGTCCATAAATTATTATATAACATATACCGGTATTCAAACCTAAAGAAACGGCAGTATTTTTTCGCTGAAAAAGAAAGCTTGACGTATAAAGGGCCCTTTTTAATAGCTTAGGGCTCCATGAAACCGAGATCCGGCACGCTGCTGAAAAGTGAAGCAGAACGCAAAATGAAATGGACTCAAATATGGATAATATATTATATCTGGGATCCAGATATTGAAGAAAAAAAATCACGTGACATTTTCAACCAAGAGTGAGTTTGAGGGGAACAGCTACATTTTCTTACATAATATATGTCTACAAACTATGCTCAACTTCGGTCCTTCCTCTCATTTGTAGAATAGGGTACTGAAGAATCCAGGAAGATTAGGGTAGCGATCAGTAAGGTAGGGTAGAGTAGTGTAAGTTAAGTTAGTTACGATAACTATTATTAGTTACGAGATCAACCGTTATTAGATAAGTAGTACGTACTGTAAGTGATAAAATAAATTTTTATTTAGAAATTATATATAACAGTATACTAAATCTTATAACAAACAAAATTTTTTTACAAACAGATTACAATTTTTTTTTACAGTACCATACAGACTTATTTTTTGAAAGCCAGGGATTGCTTTCTGGGACACCTTTTGGCCTCTCTTTGGTGTGATATTACGTCAATGCGATATTTTAAGATAGTCAACAGTCAATATTTATTATTATTATTATTATTATTATTATTATTATTATTATTATTATTATTATTATTATTATGTTTCTTGGAATAACGGACACACGAACAGATAGGGTGTATGGTATATATAAAAATAAGTTTTGGTAAAGCAAACTCAATAAAATTACCTAGGTAGTTAGTTACAACAACTTATTCCTCCTGTAATTAATTCTTTATTGCATTCATTTAATTTGACCAATAGCACATGTAATTCGTATGTGTCTTTTGCACATCATTATCCTCAACATTCTCACGTTTTTGTTTTCTTTTATCTGCAATTTACCTCGTTTTTTGTAATTTAATAGTAATACACCCATTTAGTATGAGGATATTGTCAGTTTGTGATAGTATACTCTCACCAGGGATTTTCGTGGGTTTTCTTGGGGTTCTTCCGTTTCCTCTCACTTTATTCATTCCACCTTTCCCTTCATTTCTCACCATCACCGTCTCCTTTAGCCTAGTCAGCATGACCGTGAGACGTAACACTGAAATATTTGATTTTCTCACACAAGGAATTATCTAATGTTGTTGATGATGGAAGAGGGATGAAATGTTATCTTGTGACATATTTAAGCAACAGGGCAGCTAAAATCATCTAGGTCGATCTAAGGTAAAGACATGTAACGGACACTATATATACAAGGAGGGAGACAAAAAACAACCAATCAAAACACAGAAAGAAACACATCTCTTAATCGTGTGATGGTGTTAAAAATATTAGTGCGAAATACATATATTTATACGTTTATAAATATTTGACATCGATGGTGTTTAGTTTTAATGGAGTAATTTTGGCGGAAAGTCGCGGCTCTTCCTCTATAATCTGTGAAGGTCTCATTATCTTAGGATCCCTAAATTTAATTCCTAATTCCCACTTAAATTATTTATAGAAGTCATTATAGATCATTCAAAAGGTAATGAAGACCACAATTGCAGCTGTTTCATTATCTTCGACAAAGGGCCCCGATTTCTCTGAAAATTTGGGGGGGGGCATTTAGATGTGTGTTTGGTTGCAGACAAGGGTCTAAGAAGGCATATATGAGAATTTTAAGACAAATTGAATTTACCTAGTAAATTATGCCAAATATTGTATATTGATAAAAGATACATATAACAATAAATATTCATAAAAATACATGGAGCCCACATGAACATTGGATGGCATGAGGCTTCCGGCGCCCCTGGATCGATACCCTTGCCGTTGACACACTGTAACAGTTTGCGAGAAATGGAATTGAGAAATCTCAAATGTTCTTCCCCATATTAGTTATTTTTAAAGAGCTGGTTTCAGTAATGTAATAATTCTTTGTTCTGTATTTAAAACATACATACTCTACATTTAGAAACTGTATTTCATCACTTAAAACTTATGTTAGATTCTAACGGCACTCTAAGTTTAAATAAAGAAAAGAAATGGATTCAATCAGTTTGAGCAACCTTGATGCGACATCTTCAGACAGCGTTATTTATTGACAAAAATAAAAGTAAAAGCCGTCCATTGAAGAAAATAAATGAACCACAAAATTAACTTTCTCGTTCTTCTAACAAGGTCAGAAAAAGACAGAAACTTCTGTTTTATGAAAAAATACGGTTTTTTTTCTTTTTCTTTTGTCCATCTGCTTAAATCACTTAGTTTCTACGTATATTTTTATTTTCACTTAATTCTAGCCAAAAACAATTTTTACTTCTATTCCGTCAGAAGTTCTGAGGCGCAGAAGTTATGTCTTCGACGTGACGGTAACCTCTAGAAGCAGAAACTGTCCATTCTTCAAATGTCTCTACTTCTTTGTCAACGAATTAGAAACCAATATCGATTTGTCTCCTTCGTTACTTTCTTTTGTAGTCAGCACTTCTTAATTAGTATTATTCTTTTTTTTTTTTTTTTAAAAAAAAAGAGTTACCAGAAAAGTGACTCAGTCTTCACGCCCTATTTATTTCAGTTTTCTTGTATAGTTTACTTCAACAGAACAATTGAAATATTATCCTTGTATAGTAGCATCTACCAGAAGGTAAATCTTGAAGCCAGTGATAGACATATGGTTAAATTAAGCTTCGTGAAATTATAGTTTCAGAATGGATATGGCCCGACAAACTGTTTTTCGCCTGAGCGGTTATTAATCATCTTTTCTCCTATTACCATTGTCTTTGTGTTACATGGTGTATAAAGAGAATATTTGAAGGGTACAATTACAAAAATAAAAAAAACTGGGAATATGTATTTGGGAATATATACGTATAGGTTAAATTTATGTTCACTATTTAATTGAGGCACTATAATCAGTAAAACTTGTCTAATCGTGAAGCGACAAAACTGTGGTTTAACCACACTTATAAACTGGATAAAATTAAATATTTGTTTCAAAATTACTACTACTACTACTACTACTACTACTACTACTACTACTACTACTAATAATAATAATAATAATAATAATAATAATAATAATAATAATAATAATAATAATAATAATAATAATAATAATAATGAGCGAATTTTGTTTCACAGTGTGAAACTACAGTAGACTTCCAAACTATGAGAATTCAATACTCAAACTTGAAGTAGTACATCTATAACTACTAGTTGCAATAGATTAATAAAATCAGAGATAGGACATATAAAATGAACTGAAATGAAATCTTTGAGTTTTACGTCCCACGCTTATGCTGGTTGGGCTAAAGAAGACGATGATGATGAGTAATGAATGAACTTGTGGAATGAAGAAAGTGGGAGGAAACGGGAAACCCCCGAGAAAACCCACGCACACGGTGTTTGTCCACCACAAAGTTCACTTGGCGGGAGATGGGAGCGAACCCGGGACCCCAAGTACCAGAGGTGAACGCTCTACCACTGAGCCACCGTGACCCTATAGATAGGACATAATACCTAGCTAACGCTGAATCCATATCAAAAAGCCATTACTGTTTACTTACTGATTTTGTTCAATAGCGATAAAGTTTGAAACCGGAAATTGTTAACTTGAACCAATTCTGATTTGAATATATCTTTAAAGGAGATAGAACCCACTCTTGGAAACCTGAATCGATTACAATAATCTACATCTCGATATATCTTATAACGTTTCAGCTCAACGGAAACCAATATTGAAAGCGGAAATAGTAGTAAATTTCAAACACTTCCGATTTTGGTAGATTGTTACGGTTTGTAATGGTATGTTCTCTTGACACCCTGAATCGATTGTAGAAAAATATACCTTGTCGCTATCTATTACTATTCTTCTTGTATGGTAATACATTTTGAAACTAGAAATGATCAATTTTAACCACTTTCGGATTCAACAAAGGATTAAGGGAGGAGATAGAACCTACGTTTGGAAAGCTTTGAGAAGCTGAATAGATTTTAAAAGAAACCTGCAATAGTAAATTACAATATGTTCTTGATATCGTGAATCGATTCCAGATAACCGATGTACACCGTATGTTACCATTTTATATTTTATGGTAATGAATATTGAAAGCGGGAATGGCTAGTTTGAGGACTTGCGGTTTGAAAAATGAAATGAAATGAAATCTTTGAGTTTTACGTCCCACGGTTATGCCGGTTAGGCTAAAGGAGACGGCGATTATGAGTAATGAATGAAATGGTAAAATGAAGAAAATGGGAGGAAACGGGAGAACCTCGAGAAAACCCACGCACACGGTGTTTGTCCACCACAAAGATCACTTGCCGGGGGCTGGGATTGAACCCGGGACCCCAAGCACCAGAGGTGAACGCTCTACTACTGAGCCACCGCAGCTCCCACTTGCGGTTTGAATACATCATTAGAGGAGAAAGTGGAATCAATCCTTCATCAGCTGAATCAATTGCAAGAAAACGTATCTGGATATCTCGTACCGTTTTAGCTCTATGAAAATCAATTTGGAACCGGAAAAAAGTAGTAAATTACAACCACATCCGATTTTAGTTGAGTGTTCTGGGTTGTGATGTTATGTTGTCTTGACACCTTGAATCGTTTGCAGAAAACTGCTTGTCATCATCTAATACTATTGTTTCGTATGGCGTTAAAAGTTGATACTAACAGTGGTTCCTTTTAATTACTTCCGGTTTGAATAGAGGGATGACGGAGGAGAAATGGACCTATTCTTGGAACAGTAAATCGGATGTAGAAACCCGCATTTAGATATGTCTTATCATTTCTGTTCTGTAGAAATCACTTTTGAAAACGGAAGTAATACTAAATCTTTTGGTACAACGTTGTTGGTAGTGATTTTTTATATTGTCTTGGAACTCTAAATCGTTCGAAAAAGAAAATTCTTATTATCTCTTACAGTTTTCGTTCTATGGCGATAAATGTTGAAACCAGAAATGGCTATTTTGAACCACTTCCATTAGGAAAAGCGGGTTAATGGAGGAGATAGAACCTACTCTTCGAATTCTGAATCGATTGCAAATAAACGCTTCTCGATATTTCTTACTGTTTCTGCTCTGATACCTGTTAACAGACGAACAGACAAAGCCCTTCTATAAGCCTCCCGACATATATGCATAGCATAATTTTTAACTATAATAATAATAATAATAATAATAATAATAATAATAATAATAATAATAATAATAATAATAATAATAATAATAATAATAATAATAATAAGTATTCTGCCATTATTGGCGGGTCATTTGCCACAAATGAAAGAGTATCATGCTCCACGGTCTTCCGATAGCCTCTTCGTCTTCACGTACGATCATTTTGTTTTGATATCATCCATTAATTGTAGTCTCCTTCGCCTTCTCCCTCTCTTTCCTGTCACCATACTCTCTAACATATCCCTCATGATACAGTTTCTTCTTAGCCAACGTTCCAACCAGTTTTTTCTTCCTCTCCCTAATAATATCTATAATTGTTCTTTGTTACACCACTATTTGTAACTAGTAAGACTTTCTCATTAGTTTTCCGCTCGACCTAGTTAATTCTTTCCATTCTCCCCCACCACACATTTTTAAAGTTTCCAGTCGTTTTTCTTTATTTTTGCGTAATGTATATGTTTCTGACCTATTCACTATGAGGTTTTTCTCTCAAATTCAGAGTCGTAAAAAATAGTATTTTCTTCCTCTTAAAAGTTTCCCCCCCTTCCTATTCTTGCTTTTATTTCCCTTTCACACTTCGCATCATCACTAATAATACTACCCACATATCGAAAGATAGGCGCCTGTTCTATTTTCTTCCTTCCTACTTCTATATTTGACACCGACCCCTTCGTTTCAGTTACCATTAATAATAATAATAATAATAATAATAATAATAATAATAATAATAATAATAATAATAATAATAATAATAATAATAATAATAATAATAATAATAATAATAATAAAATAGCTCTTTCCACTGATCTAGAAGGCACACTTCTGTGAAGAGTTTACTTGCTCAGAAATGAGAAAAATGCCTTTATTACTACAAATAAATTTGGTAGATTCCATTGTGAGCCTGGTCACAAGTACATAGCAAAACCTTCCCGGCGAGTCGTGACTCACCTTTATCTTCGAAGCGCATCAATTCCAAAATGGGGCAATTATGTGCTACGTAAAGTCATATAGTGTCCAACATATTTTTATTACTAAAAATCTCAATTGATAAATTTTGTTGTGAGTCATCCCACAGAGAGACCATCTCAAACACTTTTTAAAGAGACATTACCCGCCTCTATCTTCGAAGCGCATCAATTCCAAAATGAGGCAATTATGTGCTACATAAAGCCAATTGTGAAATCAACGTTATTTCATTATTAGAAATTTCTTCGATAAATTTTCTTGTGACTCAACCCACAGGAAGACAATCACAAACCCTTTTTAATGAGACATAACTCACCTCTGTCTTCGAAACGCAATGATTCCAAAATGAGGCAATTATGTACTACGTAAAGGCAACGAGGATTTCAACATATTTTTATTACTAGAAAACTCTCCGGTAAATGTTGTTGTGAGTCAGCCGATAGGAAGACCATCTTAGGCACTTTTTAACGAGACATCACTTACATCTATCTTTGAAGAGCATCGATTTCAAAATGAGGGAATTATATGTTACATGTTATGCCTCACTTTTTAATCGATGCACTTCGAAGATAGAGGTGAGTCGTGTCTCATTAAAAAGGGTTTGTGATTGTCTTCCTGTGGGCTGACTCACAACAAAATTTATCAAAGAGATCTCCAATAAGAATAATATGTTGGATTCTTAGTTGGCTTTACGTATCACATAATTGCCTCATTTTGGACTCAATGCGCTTCGAGGATAAAGGTTAATCACGATTCGCCGGAAAGGTTTTGCTATGCTTGCTGTGACCTGACTCACAACGAAATCTACCTGTTATTTGTAGTAATAAAATCTTGTTTGATATCCATAATTTAGCATTGATAATAACATAATATTTAATTTTGGTATTTTTTTGCTTCGATATTAGAAGTGAGTCAAGGCTCACTAGTAGGGGTTTGGATGACCTTACTCATTGGTCTCCACTTTCATTTTTGTTGCATTTTACATTTTTGGCTATTGGTTATAACAATTATAGCATTTTTTTTTGGTCCTAACTTTTAAGACGTCTGAACGATGTCAAGAAACCTCAAGCCCAGCGATGCCTAAAGCGATACAATAACTCTCCACCATATAGCGCAGAGACTACTTCAGTTTAATGCACATGCCTTCTTTTAAAGAAGAAGAAGGCGAAGAAGTAAAGATTTATCCAGAAATTTGAGGTTAGGAATTAAAATGTGTAATTCGATCGATAAATAAGTTTCAGGCTGTTGGTGTTTATTGTGTAAACAAGTAAGGGTTAAAAATATATTAAAATATGGTAAATTTATTTTAAATAATAATAATAATAATAATAATAATAATAATAATAATAATAATAATAATAACAATTAATATTTAGGTACACAGAAGTATAATAAAAGTTTAATACTTATGTACGGAAACATAGAACACATAAGTCATCTGTGTAGTTAGGAACAGCGTTTAAAAAGTGTGAAAATTTATTATTATGGAATTGTAATTCAGAGCTACTTTGAACTGATCACTAGCATAGATTGGTGCCTCCTGCATTCCTCAGCGGTAATCGTTTTAATGACATACACCGGCCTTTGTGGAATATAGTCAGTGTGCGAATTGAACATTTTTCTCAGGGGGAGTGTAATGATTACCTAGGATTAGAATCAAATCATAGGTCACACTCTATCACTGTACTACCACACCAACACTAATAAAAATAGTAATATTCTAAAACATAAACCAATGTCTTGTTCTAGGAAGAATGAATTTCACCCATATAAGAATCCAGTCATCACATATTGAAAATATATACCATATATAGAAAATTTGAAAGATTATCCCTGCCAGGGGCATGACTTTTTCTCAGAGGGGAAAATTCCTGTTATCCCCCGTCAATTCGCACAGTGCGTGTACTGTACACATTTGTTCTTAATTTAACGTAGGGGCTGCAGTGGTTGAGCCTTCACCCCTGGTGCTTGAGATTCTTGGTTCGTTCCAAGCTCGCAGCAAATGGGTTTTGTGGTGGATAAACAAAGGGTGCGTGGGTTTTCTAGGGTGGGTTTCTCCCATTTCTTCCCACTTTCTTTATTCCACTATCTCATTCATTCTTGTTATCATCGTCTCCTTTAGCCTACCCGTCACAATTGTAGGACGTAAAACTCAAATATTTCATTTTATTTTAAATTTAAAATCCCAAAATTGTGCTCCAAGGCTGAGGAAGACAGTGATAGAGATGGGTAATAATGGAGTGATGAAAATGTGGACTGACTTTGCTTGGCAGTTTTTTCATGAATACGGGTTTTTGACCTTGTTTTCTATGAGAATTGTGTCCTTAACAGTGGAGTTTCAGCATATTTATGAGAGGCAGAAACTGCCGCATGCCCCTGTCGTAATGAAGAAAGCGGAAGGTAGGGAGGGTGAGTCCTGGGTTTCTTCACTCTCCCTAGAAGCAATTTTATATATTTTAATACAAATTGTCTTGGTATTTAACTTGGACCCCCCCTATGAAATAAATTCCTGAGTACATCTCTTGTGGGAGCAAACTGGAGAATCCTGGAAAAGCCCATGCACACGGTGTTTCTCTCATGTAGGTAACTTGTTTATGGCAGATAAGTAAACATATTGGACCGCAATGACTCAGTGATGAACGCGCCCCACAGTTGTGTCGGGTAGGCTAAAGGAGACAATGATGATAAGAATGAATAAGATAGTGGAATGAAGAAAGTAAGGAAAAAATGGGAGAACACCTAGAACTCGCCTCCGATGCATGGACTCCCTAGTTTGATTAGCTCTACCAAGAGAGTTGTGTGAGAGTAAACACTGTTATGTATGTTTTCTCAGAATTATCTCTTCCTTCATTACACCATTTTCGCTCATTATCATCAAAACGTCTCTCTGAGCTTCGTAGCATATTCGTGGGACTTTACACTCCAGCAGAAATTGTTGCCGTTAGGCTGAAGTAGACTGATAATTCTTGAATTTGAAGTATCAAGAAGTTGGTATAATGATGGAGGAAACGGGAGAATCTTGAGTAAAACCACGTCGATAGAAAGGAAGTCTTGAGAAAGTGGACAGTGATAAAAAGGAAAATGTTCAACTGTCTGGTGTAGGAGGAATAAGGAACACACTTAAAATACAAGTCTTCGTTGTCTTCGTGGAATTTTCGTAATAATAATAATAATCGTGTGGTATAAGGCGTAAATAAGAAACACTCATTTTGTTATTTTGTTGTGTTGTGGTAACACTAGTTTGAAGTGGTTAAAAGTGGTAAAAATTTGACAGATAATGAAAAATACATAAAATAGAAACGAAAATAAACAAACGTTAAGGCAAGTTTCTATAATAACACCAACGTTATTATTGATTCTCTTTATTGCATACGAGATAATTTCCTTAAGTCCCACATTTCTAGGAAATACGAGCGTGAGCATCTAAATGGAAAGAGTCATTATAAAGATTCAATAAATATCTTGAGAATAACAAAACGTTATTGTGTTAATATATCTTGCTAACTTAAAATACACATGCTAACTAGGGACTCAAGTACAAATTAATTATATGTAAAGGTGTATTATTTTTGGTGCAGAATAACGAGCTGTTGACATAGAAATAACAATTTTACAGTTAAAATTAGTGACTGTATACGATAGATGGCGGCGCTGAATTTTTCGACAATAGCAGGAGAGCTTGAAATGAATACAAGTGTAATTTCATTACAAGTCCCACGAGAACTCGTATTACTGTGTGGTAAAGAAAAATCAACTTGCCTTAATTTTTGCTGCTGCTGTTTTTTCTTTTTTGTGGGAAAAGTACATATTTGATATATGTTGAAATACAATAAATTCAACAATGAATACAACATTAAACATTACCTAACTTCACGCACGTATCACGGTAAAACCTTATGTTATAAATGTTGTAGAATACATATTTATCAACACTATATTTATTAAACACTGTAAACGGAATACATATTTATCAACATAATTCAAGATGACATTTCTTAATTTCTTCATTTATCGATCGTTGGGTTGAGCGCTGGGTTCTCTCGGCGGGAAAATACAAGTAATAAACTTATGCACACTAGCTTGAAAAGATATGCACAAGAAACACCAGTATTTTAAACTCACAATATTTTCTTTTCTCGTAATGACGCTCACTTTAGATGAACACCGACATAAATTTATATATCTTGAGGATTTGAAAGGATTATTTCTTATATTACATTAATTTGTTCCAAGTTAAGAAGTTTTTACACTGATTCACTAGTCTGTTGTAAGTAATATTTATTGATTAAAAATTACGCTTTTTTAAAAGTTTTACACCCCGTACATTTGAATTGAAAGTTACAATTATTACACCATCTTTGATTCTCCAATAAAACTATTTAAAAGAAGCTATTTATAATACAAATTTTATCATTTAACCTCTATGCAGAAGCAAAAGTGGGGTACTTGATTTAAAATTAAAATAAATTGTCAATAGTCTAACAAGGAGAAAGCTCACTTTGGTAAATGAACTTCGGCGCAAATTTTCGCGAGGTGGTAGTGCACATTTGAAGTGTTAAGATTCCAAACTGAGAAAGCGAAATAGCCAAAAAATAGCGGAGAAAAAGCGTCTTAAAATTTTCTATCCTCCATATATGTCATACGACGAGTAAAGTTAACAAGTGACGGCATCGCAGAGTGAGAAGCATGTGTATCTCCCGTGTAAAAGGTCCCGGGTTTGATACCAGCAAGTGTTAGCTATTTTGTTTTATTATTATTATTATTATTATTATTATTATTATTATTATTATTATTATTATTATTATTATTATTATTATTATTATTATTATTTTGCCTTAACAAGTAAAATAATCATTTATAACTAGAAGCAGGCATGTAGTCAAGATCGGATCCAGGGGGTCCGGACCCCCCTTCGAAACCAGAAATGAAAACAATTAAGGAAGGATGAAACAAAAGAAACAAGAAAAAAGAATCAGTGGTAAAAATAAAAAGTTACAGCAAGATTTTGGTTGCTTTTTCTTATGAGGAGATTTGTATTACGTGCAATACATGATGGCGAATGAGTGGAATATCCTGGAAAAATCAGGGAATTTGAAATTTCTAGAAAAGTTATGGAATTCTAAGAACTACTGCTACTAGTCAGGGAAATTTCAAGCATTTGAAAGCGTGGTGCCGTTCTGTAATAGTGTGGACATTTTTTATTATAATTTTTCGTCATCGCTTCTCTGTAGTTTCAAACATGTTATTTCAGAAAAAGTTTTCTACTGTTTCTTTTACCAGTTATTTGGAACAGACAGTAGTTGACGGAATAATAAAAACAAAATGTTATGTAGAAAGAAAGTTCTGTTAACATTCGATTCAGCAGAGAAAAGAACGCAGATATTGAAAAATATTTTACAAGACATTATTGAATATGTACCTTCTATAATAGTGGATTTGTACTTTTTATAACAGTTGAGGTCATAATGGAAGGAAAATCGTTATATTTGAATGAACAAAGGAAGGAACGTAAATGTTGTAAAATCTTTTTCAGTACTTTTTTATTCTTTTATTCGAGATTTCTTCATAGTTTGTTATTAAAATACTTACTAACATATCCTCATTTTATTGTCCTAAAAAACCAATATATATTGCCGGTTAAATAATTTAGATTGTTCGAGCTTCTGGTGTAATAACCACAGTATTTCATGTCACGCCTCCATTACGAAGTCCTGGCTAAAGGAACCAATATATGTTGTCAGTAAAATAGTTTAGAGTGATCGAGCCCCTGGTGTGACGACCATAATATTTCATGTCACATACCCCCTTTACGAAATCGAGGCTACGTACCTGACTAGAAGTAAAATATTAATTCACCGTATGTTGATAATAAATAAAATAATAGAAATGTTCAAATAAATTGTAAAATCTTTCAATGTTTCATGTTAACTAGCAACAAAAGAAAATCTATTCCGTAAATATATTGATATCACGAGTTAAATTATGCTTACCACAGTCATTGTGTTAAAAAAAAAAATCTTGACGCTTCGTGTCCAAATCTGTTAACAGTATGCGAATTACAAGGAAATGAGAGAGAAAAATCCTTTGGTTATAGCAACATTCAGTATCATCAAAGGGGATTTTCCCCTCATCCTCCTTGTAATTCTCACACTAACAACAACATTTTTTACCAACGACTTTGGTTAGCATAATATAACTCGTGATATCAATATATTTACGGAATAGATTTTATTTTGTTACTAGATAACATGAAACATTGAAAGATTTTACAATTGAATTGAACATTTCTATTGTTTCATTTGTTATAATCATATGGTGAATTAATATTTTAATTGTAGTTATAAGTGGCTATTTTATTGGTTGAAGCAAGAAACTAAACAAGAAAGGACTCGGGCGGGAATTGAACCCGGGACCCTTTGTACATGAATCGTGAAATTAGTTTTGTAAATAATCTCTGAATAGAAGAACAGTTTGAGTACAGTTTTCAGAAAATTAAAAAGAATTTAATTTTCTGTACGTTAGCACCACTGCTATCCCCAAAATATCAACCATACAACCGTTATTTCCGAAATAAATTTTCCGAAAGGGAAAGAATCGTTGTCGCTCACTGTACAAAGCGAATTCAACAAAATAGAATTCTTGAGGATAAATTTTCATGCATGCTTTCCCAGAAATTTGAAATACGAATTTTTGTGCGGCTAAAATGCATACCATTCGATGGCATCCAGTAATACATACTTTTTCCTGCTAGTGCAGGTTATTTATTTATTTTATTTATGGACTGGATATGTAACAACAAAACACTATTAAGTATTACTACATTGTATCAATTGTTGACACTTTATTGTGACACACATACTTGTAACAGTAGCACAGTAGTTCTAATATTAACTCGTGGAATACTTGTTACTATATTAGAGATTGGCTATTATAACTGATTAACATTAGTTTAACCATTATTTATCCTTTTGTAATATTAACTGTGTTTGTTTCGGATTCTTTTTTTTTTTGTTGTTGTTGTTGTTGTTTTTACATTTTAGAACTATCTCTCAATAATACCTAGATATTTCGCGTGATTTGATGTAATTTTAATCGAGGAATTACACTCAGGGCCGTCGCGTGGACGGGGCGCCGGGACGACAAATCAACAAAATTCAAAGAATTCAGATTATGTTGGTAAAGGAATTTAAAAATAATATTAAATCAGATATTTTAATAATGATCAGGGCACGGCTAAATAAAATTTATTTATTTACATGTATTTCATAAGGACAACACAGAAGGCTTAATGCCCAGTTATCTATAGTGTCGTGTAAATAATTATCTATCACACACTATTATACAAACACAAATATACGTTGTTTAATTATGCAGAAGTTATTGACTGTCAATTGTTTTAAACCTGTTTTCGGACATACTAAATACATCTACTACATAAAATCTAATTATTTCGTTATATGAAGCACACATTTTCCATAGAGGATACTTATGTAATATGTTAGTTCTTGCTTTTCTACAATAGAATGCCCCAGTGTTTTCTAGTCTTGCCTATTGGGATACGTAATAATATTTCTGAAACTAATTGAAGACCTGAATTGCAGAACATCCCAAGTCCACTGGAGTACATTTGTGATTTTAGAAGAAAGACAAAAAAGAAGATTATACTTGGCCTGCTATTCTGTTTAGCTGAAATTATTTTGTACTTTTGAAAAAGTTTTTGATTGTGATTTACGTATTATGTAAGTAAATAGCCCTTAAAACATAGATGCTAACATAAAAAACCAAAAACGCAAAATATGAAGAAAATTAATGGACTTGAGATGTTATGCAATGAGGGCTTCAATTCCGAACAGCTAATTTTACCGTTTAATAATTTATGTGAGAACAACAGATCAAACACCCATTTACTTTTTTCTAATGTTTGAAAACTAAAATTCGTGTGTGTTGCTCAAAAATTAAACGCGATGGAAAGAAACTGAAATCAAATTTGAAATCAACGGAAGCGATTCAATAACGAACAGATTTTAACTATCTTGTACCAAATACAAAGTTAAAATTTGTTCCCTAGTGTTATTGTGGCCGTTCACAGTTCTTAGCAACCAAGGTCACAGTTGCAATAGCTTAACTTTTATTTAGATTTAGTGTAATATTTGACATATTTAGTTTATTCGTTCGTATGTTTGTTGCTTAATACTCCAGTACTACCAGTCGTACACAGACAAATAAGGCACATACGAGGCATATCTACACATTAACTCTTTCAAGATGAAAGTGGCATATAAACACAGCTGATCGTTCCATTGAGGAGTACAAAATCTAGTCGGAGAGAAAATGTAGTTTATAACCATTATTTGACTTTAATTTGTCAAATAAATCACTCTATGTGTTGCAACATAATAATAATTCAGTTTTAAAACTATGCGTCCCTGAAGGAATTTAAAATAACGGTTCCTATAGAGTTACAGTGGAAAACAAATTTATGTATTTCCAACGCAATTAATCAGTATCTCTCAATAGAACTATCTGATTTCTGAAAACAACTCAACCTAAATATATTTTTCTTTTCTCATGTGCATGGCAGAGATGAAATCAAGGGATACTAGGAAAATTTATTTCGACAGAAGAAAACGAATTCTCTGGTCTAGAAACAAGTATACAACAGAACTTCTGTTATCCCACCAACGACTCTTAACCTACCCTTCCTTCAAGAGAAATATAAGGTACAGGCCATCGCACTAAATTTCCTCGCTCCAATTTCTTACACTAAATCACGTTATGTTGCAGTTGTTACTGAAAGATATATTTAAAAGACACTAACAAAATAATAAGACGTTTTCTGAAAACTACGTCCGAAGAAAACACGAAAAGTAAACTACACCTTATGGATATTTTTATAAGGAGTAATTTACGAAACATTATACGTTATTAATCAAACTTTTCTTTATGAAATTTGAAGAAAATTGCCTGAGTAATTTTCAAGAAAAAGACGTTTGGAAATATAATGAAGCCCAAAAGCAAACTACTCCTTGTCCATTGTTGCATGAGAATTGACTTATCCTCCATTGTGGAGTTATTAATGAATCATTTATTAATGGAATTTGAACCAAAGGGTCTAGACATTTCTGAGAAAATTCCTAGAAAGAAACTCATTATCCGCCTAAGAAATCAAATTATCGCTTAAGTATATTATCAGGACAAACAAGTATGCCATATCATTTTGTTAGTAATGCAATATTTAATTGTAAAATATAAACAAAATCGCCCAGGTTGTTTCTGAGAGAAGGATGCTCTACCCCTCCTGGATTTCCCCCAGAAAAGAACTACATGTAACAGAGTATAAGGCAGTGATTCTCAACTGATGTGTCGCGACATACTGGTAAATGTCACGCAGTCTCCAAAGGTGTGTCGCGAAATTTTAGAATTTAAGAATCATGAAGAATTTAATAATATTTATTTAAAATCTAGACAGACTACACCAGTCAATACCTACAGCGGTAGCCATAATGCTCAGTGCTATAAAGAGTCAATAAGAGTCATTATTGGTTTCACTATTATATTATTATTATTATTATTATTATTATTATTATTATTATTATTATTATTATTATTATTATTATTATTTATAATAAAAATTTAAAAAAAACAATGTTGCGATGTCTCAGACATTCAGCAATGTGTATCGTTAGTGGAAAGAGGTTAGTAGAAATGTAAACAAAATTGTTAGAGCAGTTTTCGATACAATTATCATTTCCTGTCTTCGGTAAGCCATCTTTAATTTGAAAATAGGAAGAAAATTGAGAAACGTACCTAGAAAACCTCATAAAAGTCTTACATTTAAAATTTGCTTTGGATACGTTTAAAAATATGTCTTCTAGGCAAGTGAACATTTTTACATAGGAACAAACTGCCAGGCAGACATTCAGTAATAATTTTTTCCTCATGCAGGACTACCAAATGAGTAAATTCGTTTAAATTTCCAATTCGATTATTTCGCGATCACTATGTTTATTTCTCTCCTAGCGAAAGTAAAAATCCGGTTTCTTAGTTTAAGAATTTTTCCTATTTATTGCTTGGACGAAGGTCTTTGAAGGGAAATGAGTGTTACTTAGTAATCAATAGGTCCCCAGTTCGAATCCTTTAGCCTTCTAATTGAGACTTCGGTAAATGTTTCTCATTTTCACCAAGTTAAAATCTTAATGGTACATTTAAAATATAAAACCTTATAGACTTCCTTTCAAACATTCTTTTCCCCATGTTATTATTCGAGTATAAATAAAAATAACGTTTCTCCTGAGTTTGGACTTTGGGAATAAATCAATTGGAAAATAAATAAAAAAAATTTTCCACATGAGTCGATATGGGACGTATTTTGTATATGTAAGGCAAGGATCGTAGTAAACATGTCTTTGGATTAATGACATTCTGCGAAACAGAAAATCCGGAGGGAAGGAGCAATTCGATAAATGTATAATTTTACTTTCACAATAAAACATGTTCACAAAATACAATATATTATGAAGAATATTCTCTGGGTGTAGAAGACGAAAAATTAATAGGTATAAATTTTATTTTACATAAATTTAATATTTATTTTTTTAATATTGATATATTTATATTGCCTACTATATCCAAGAGGTTTTCGTCATATATATAGCACATGAAATATAATATAAAACGCTGGAGGCTTTTTTTTTTTTTATGAAAGAGCTCCAAACTCTAAAATGTCATTCATCACTCCCATAGAATCAACCGAAGCTAACAGCGTTTTGTTGTTTTCATGTTTTAGGGTCACATATTGTATCAGTTATCAGAAAAAAAAAGAATTGTTCTATGGTCATTTTGTAAGAAAATTTCTGTCCAAAGATATTTATGCGTCCTTTGGGCATACTTTTTTTTCGGAGGTGAATACGTTTTATTCTTTTGTTTCAGCAAAACTCAACAGATGAGGAGAAAACAAAAGACTTGCTTGTATTCGTTATTCTGCACAGTTGACGATCAACTGCTGTTGTTCCTTTTTTTTTTTTATCTCTATCATTGTTACAGCCAAGGACAACTAAGATCAAAGTTTAGAATACAACGTGATGAACTGTTTTCACATCATAAAGATTAGAAAAAAAAAAGTTTTGCAAATAGTGACAGTTGAATTCACCATTCATCGTACGTTATCAGCCTCAATTTTACCTGCATCTCGATTCTAATTTTATACCCATCATTTCCTATATTGTTCCTATACCTATCAATACTTCTGACAAAAAGAGTTTTTGTGTAGAATGTGTGTGTGTCAAAATTGAGAAACAAATAAGTAAACACACTTTTAGCGTGTAAATCTAACATCTTCCTCAATCAGGGACTTATTAAAAATAAGCTTCAATTATTAAAGTTTACAGATTTGTTCACACCTCTAAATTCTGTACGACTGCTAAAGATTTTTTTAACATATTAAGTAGGGTTGCCAACCGTCCGATATTTTACCGGATAGTTCGGTTTTTGACCTCCTTGTCCAGTGTCCGGTACGAGCTCAAAACCAAACGTTAATTTGTCCGGTAATTTCTCCTTTCACTAGTCTTATTCTCTGTTCTATTCAGATTTTTTTAGTTCCATGGCTAGTACATTTAGTTGAATATGGGCTGGCATGCCAATTTGGCCTACTTTTGGCTAAATCTATCATGTTTGGAGAGCCATTTAGCCATACATATATACGAAATGTTTTTAGCCTTAAATATAGCCTTAAATTAATATATTTTATGAAACTCTTGCCATTTTTGGAGTTTTTTTAATTAGCCATTAAATGATTTCTAAAAATAAAGTGTAAATTTGAAAAAATAAGCCTATCTGGCATTATATACAATCGTATTAATTGATTTCTCGTGACAGAGGATGTTTTATTATGCCACTTTCAGATTGTTCACATTTTTGACGAGTGATGATGATGTCACAATTCTAAGAATATAGTATTCCAGGAGGATGTCTGGTATTTCTATTTTCAAAGTTGGCAACCCGAATATTAAGTGGTCAAAAAATAATTTTAATACTATAAGTTCCAATTTCCTGTTATATTGATGTAGGCCTAATACACGCGTTGAGAATAACAGTAAGGACACACTACATGGCGCAGATGTTGAAGTAGAAAAAGTAATAGTGGAAGACAATAAATGATTTAAAATACTTCATGAGGAGTTAAAAAATACAATATCTGAGTCGAGGAATACAACAGAATAGTTATAGACTATATTAATTAAAATCTTTACGAATATACGGGGACAAAGGGAACTAAGAACTGTTCCAATTGTGCAATGAAATATATCAAACGAAAGAATGACCAAAATATTTTCTGAAGGCAATAATGATGTCATTGACTAAGAAAACAAAACGCAGAGAGCTGTGAGAACTAAACAGAGTTGTAAACGCTCACTTTTGAAACGAACTTCAGCTCAGCTCAACCTAAGAGTGTAAAAAGTTATTTAACTCGCGGTCAAACTTAAGATGTTTAAAACGATCGCACTCAACTCATGCTCAATTCTGTATTATTTGAGCTACGTTAAACTTGACGCTCAACATCAGGAAAATTACAAACGAAACTATCTAATGATTTACTAACTAAATATATTAACTGCTAGCAGAAGTTTTCCTTCTTCGCGGCAACTGAACAGAATGTTACCTGCAACACAATAGAGTAGTTTGGGTTTTCTAATTTGAAAACTTTTTTTTTTTTTTTTTTTGTTTTTGCAGAATATATGATTGCCCGGTTCCACCTCTAGTCGAAAATCGAAAAAGCGGCCTTGTACATGATTAAATCGGGTAAAGCTCTATCTGTGTACAAAATGTAGTGGCTTGAGATGATTCCTCTATGCAAAAAGCTGATAATAAACACAAAGCATACACGTTCTTTTATATATATGTATACGTACTACAGATTGGGAACAATCAAGCATACAGATGGAAGTTTTAGGTTAAGAAGTTACTTAACAAAGAAAGAATAATGTCTGAGAAACTCATTGATACAAGCAGCAAATCTGCAATAATAATAATAAGGTAGAAATTATATAGACGGTATAAACGTAACCACCATATATGCATCCATACAAGAGTGAGCCATAACTGTAATGCGTGTGTGCAAGAGAACTTACAAAGCAAGGATCGAACAGTGGACTGCACAATGTGACTACGCCATGTGATAAAGCAGGCATCTTATTAGTATGTGTTTGACCTACTGAACAGCGTCGTTGACAAATTAAGTATGACACTGGATCATTGTAAGAAATGTGGACTTTTTGCGTTGAAGATTCGATGGCATCTGCTGGACGCTGGACTAGCGCCATATACTAACATTGCATTGGCTTCCATTCATTCAGGACCACAAACGCTTCAGGGTAAAATGGACGCTGAGTGGCGACGTTCGTGTTTCTGGACGAATCTCGCTTTAATTTTCGTGTAGTAGTGGTCATATACGTATATGTTAGACGTTATTGTTGCGAACACGGTCAGCTAGAATGCGCTGTGGAAGTCAGGTGAGAAAGTGCTGGGAGACATTAGATACAACACGTGATCTTGTTTGCTACGTATCAAAGATAACCTCTTCAGTAATCACTACACTAGGTCACTTCTAAAGGCTGAGAACATACCTTCCGACAACTACTCGGAACACTTTGTTTCAGCAGTACTACGCCCAGCCACATGCATACAAAAATGTACTAGCCTTTCTCGTTGAATATCGGGTACCAATGCTTCAATTGCCTGCACGGTCACCTAAAGAATCGCCCTTCAAAAGTATTTTGGATGGTTGGTCGGCACCTCACTTGTCATGGCCTTCAGCAGACCGTGTCGACGTTTTGTGGATTCACGTTCAAGTAGCATAGCAGGTGATTCCTTAGGAACATACCCAAAGCCATTTGAGTGCGTATACAGCTCTGATTGAAGTATATAGAGGCTTCAAGAGATACTAATTTAGTACATTTACGTTAGGTGTGTTGTACAGCTCTAAAATTGTATTAATTTCTATGTAGTTATATAACGAATCTATTGTTCAAATTTCATTCCACTCATGTATGTATTTCTATATGTTTCAAAATTTTTGAACGTAGTAGTGAAGCCAGAACTATTTTAGCTTGGCTATAGGCATTTGACTTTTCGGTAGTTACTTGTTTTCATTTATTTCTTTGTTTAGATGTATTACCTTAATTGTCTATATGACAACTAAGCTTCTGTTATATTTATGTTTTCTGTTTTTACAAATTAGGTCTGTGGGAGGAAACTGCCGACCAAATTCTCTGATCTGGCTACGTGATTCAGACCTGAAGCTTCTCCTTTCTTCGTAAACTTCTTCTATTTCTTTTTCAACTTTGTAGTATGAAGTGGACATCCACAATTAAAATATCTTTTATTTCTTTTTTCTGTCCACATTTTTACTATTATTCAATTATTTTACCTTCAAGCTCCTGATTGTTCTTACCGTTTTTTTTATTGAGGATAATAGAACGTCAGCATTCTCTGATTACAACTTCTATTAACTGATCAGTATTTATGCCCTTTGTGAGCAACGAAGATATATAGGGGGAAAACACAATTTCAAGTAGTGGAATATGAATCGCTTTAATGCGCTTGGTGTTCTATACCACCCGAACTCGAAAGCAATACTTTGATACCAAAGGCACTAAACAAGGAAGGATGATATAAATAAATGTCATCGCCTGCTTCAAAATTTCCTTTTATTTCCACAAAATGTTATTGTAAATGTCACCAATTGGTGATCTAAAATTACAGACTCTAGAATAGGAACCGTACACTAAGTTATGATTATGGCTCTATTGTAACAGAATACAATACTGTTTGTACCTTGTGATTTTGAATAAGACTGTTTAAATGGGGATCTTTATCCAGAAATAATCATAGTGAATTTTATCGTTTAATGTATTTTGGATAAGAATGTATAATCAATATATCATCTTTGTTCTAAGTACAATAGTTTTTTAATTTGAAGTTTTGGCTAGATCAGTCATATTTTGAGCAGTTCTGGGCATAATTTCCTAGAAATGTTCTTATGTATATGCTTCTTCTTACTAATCAATATATCTCTGACCTCTTAGAAAAGCTACTTACTTCTTTGTATTCAACGAACTTAAAAAGTTCGTTACTAAATTCTCTATGTCTGTATGTCTGTCTGTCTGTCTGATATTTGCGATTTTTCAATTTTGATCCCTGCATTCGATAGAGTATCAAAAACTATCAGAGAAAGTGATTACATTTTTCGCGCCACTCTTACTGTTCCCGAGATATTGGCCAAAAAATGGCCGACTTTTAGAGATTTAAGGAGCCAAATCTCGGGAACCGTAAGTCAAAGAGAGATCATATTGGTGTTGATCAATATCTAGAAGGATGGTAAATATTTTGGTACACTCCGCATCAAAAAAATTGCGACACCTAACGCCTTGCAGTTAGGCCACCCAATATACTCCTTCTTATCCCATAATTGTGTCTGGTAAAAACATCCCCTCTCACTCCTCCTTTCATCTCTCCCATACTAAAATCAGCAAAAAAGATGAGTGCAATTCCTATTTCAAAATATACATATATTAGTATACACAAAATGAAACAATCAAACCGAGACGAAACAAGATTCATAAGATAATGTAGGAAGAGACTTAAACACACACAGAATGAACAGTTGAAAGCGATGTATGCCTTTTAGATAGACATACAGAACTGAGATAGAGAGAGAAAAGGGGAGAGAAGAAGAAGAAGAAAAACTGAACACAGATAAAAATAAGGAATTTAAAAGTATTTTAAAAAAGAACCTAACATTATAAAGTTCCGTTTCCAGAAATCCAACAGGAATATATAAGTAAGTTTAGATTATATATTTCTTCAGGACTATTCGAATACATAGAAAATACAGGAAACAATTATTAAGTCACTTTCAAAATGAATACCAAACTTGGAGGTCAAATTAAATACTCAATTTCCTGTGAAACTGTAGAGCTCTGAAACATATAGAATAATGTCAGTAGTTTAACACACGTGATTTGTTTCACGTGTTTCGGTAGCAAATTCGGTAGTGTTCATTGAACGTACTCATATGAAATACATTATAATAAACCCAGTAATACCTCCATTACGGACTACTAATACAAACTCAACAAAAATAAAAAAAAAGAAGAAGGAAACAAAGAAAAGGATAAATGAATGAGTGCTATTTTACTGCTAATATCTATTAGAAAGAGTCAATATTAGAAGTCCAAACTGTATCATAATGAAAAGTTACAAATTTTGAAAACAAAAATTAGATGTTCTTTATAAACGTAACAGACCTTGCATGTTTCACATTGAAAACGTGAATAAAATACATTGAATTATAGGATGGAAACGAACTTTTTGTCAAACTAATATAAATAAAATCTTCTCTTGAATCAGCAGAAAAGGGACCATTTTCTAGTCATCTCTGAAAATTTATCAGTTCTGAATATCCAGTCTCGATTTCACCTATTGTGAATATAACTTTCTAATTCGAACAGATAGAATGAACGCGCCAGAGCTTAAGTGGACCATTGCATCAGTTGGGTGATGTGGATTGATTATGGACCAACACTGCGTCGAAGATTCGAACCCGTACTGACCCAGTGATTCGATCGAGACACAGTAACCTGGAGGACAAAGAACAGATTTACGAGAGAGAGAAGCAATAAGAGAGAGAGAGAAGTAATAAATAGGAGAAGAAGATAAAGATGACTAGACACAGAGAGAAAGACGAATTTATAAATGAACACTACTTATCATTATACTGTATGACAAGGAACGCATACACTCTTTACTCGTATTCTCACAAGTGATGCTTTGTAAGTTCTCCAACGGGAGATCAATCTCTGTTTGTAGCCATTATTTTATGAGGAAAAGAATTTACTTGATGGGGAATCGAACCGAGATCTTCCAGTTGCAAATCCAGCACGCTACCGCTACTCCACAGATTACTGTACCCAAAACATGTTTAACAAATGGTTTAGTGTTTCTTTCTAAGACCAATAATAGGAAAAGTGGATACTTGAATGGGTTCGATCCGTCCTAGTAATTCCTGTAAACGTTGTTTGCTCATCCCCAACCAACATTCGTAAATTGTCTCCATAGTGATACAGGTGTGTGCATCCTCCTTCTTAACGATTCCTCATTTACTATGAAAAGTCAATCTTCGATTCCTCACGATCGCTTTGTGAAAAAACAGAGGTTGGCCTGAAGAAGGTTTGAACCTATTTTGCCTGGCTGCACTACTCACGAGTCCCACACGTTACCCCTACGCTATCTTGGCAGCTCAAAATATAAGGAAAATATTACTAAGTTCAGCCGTGATGTTTGGAACGAACTAGTTTCTTTCTGTAATGCTATTTACACCACAGTACACGCCGAAATTCATTTATTCGACGACCTGGAGACAAGATAGTGCCCACTAATAAATTAAATAACATACAATCCAGGAAAAATTTCAGAAATAATAAAAAGTTACGCATTAATTTCCCAACGCACATTCAAAAGTACGTTCATAATAATAATAATAATAATAATAATAATAATAATAATAATAATAATAATAATAATAATAATAATAATAATAATAATTAATAATAATTAATAATAATAATAATAATAATAATAATAATAATAATAATAATAATAATAATAATAATAATAATAATAAAATCATAGCCATACTTTTATCAGAATTTCAGGCTTAGTCAATAAACGAATTCAACGTGGTCTCTATTCGAAGCTTTATTCAATCGAATCCGATAGAAATACAAAGAGAAACTTCGAGAACAGGTAAAAGAAAAATGTTACCTTGGTGGGATTAGAAGTAACTTTTAGGAGTTCTTTACAATTTACAAACAAATGCCTTAGACAGTTTTTTCTTTTCTTTAACTTTACTGCTTCACCGAACGTATCTGAGTAACTTCTCTCTATTTTCTACTCGGCTATATACGTTTTCAATCATTTCCGTTAATCTTGAACGACAGGAACACGAATATAAAAACATCTAAGAAAATTAAAATTCAAAAACACCCCCACTGGGAATCGAACCTGGGACCCCATACACCTTAGGCACACGTGCTAGCCACTAGACCAGCGGGGAAAGCAAGTGAAATGCATTTTGTAATATCTGAAGTTTACACCTATTTCATCCTGCTGTAATAATGTTTACCGTATTCGTTACTTTGAGGAATGATATATGCTTTTCATATAGGTTCTATTACATATTCGTTCGTAAATATTATATAAATTATCAGAATTAATCATGATCTTCCATGGAAATTCACTGGTGCATGCGCAGTAGAAGCAGAAGAATGCAGTTTACTGATATTAGTCAGAATGCAAATTTCTAACAGGCTATCAGAATTCCTTAATGGAAAGTAGTGGTTCCCAACCTGGGGACGCGCAGCTTCCTCCTGAGTAAGCATGAAGTGGGAGTAAGGGGACGAAAGCTGCTGGCAGAAATGAATTGTGAAATAAATTATTATTATTATTATCATTATTATTATTATTATTATTATTATTATTATTATTATTATTATTATTATTATTATTATTATTATTATTATTATTATTATTATTATTATTATTATTATTATTATTTCTCATACCGCTAAAACAATTTCTTCACTGCTTTTTCGTCACAGCCCAAAACCCAAGCGATCTGAAAGAGAGTTTTTTCCACTTTTACTCGACTATAATTTCTCCTCGCAGACTAACAGATAGTTCTCTACAGCCTTTAGAGCTAGGCATTTTAACAACTTGTAGAAATTTTCATTGTGGTTCGTGTTAGCAATGACAGTAAAGTGGATCTTTCTGTTTTTACTGTGCATCATCAGCATCATTATATCAGAAGTATTCCGACATTACCAGCGGGTCACTTACCGCAGCTGAGAAGCTGCCATGTTCCACAATCTTCTGTTAACCTCTCCATCTTCGCATACGATTTTTTTGTTTTGATATCGCCAATAGCCTAACTATGTTTCTATATAGTCTAATTCGTCCCCTCCCTCTCTTTCCTGCCACCATACCCTCTAGCACATCCCTCATGATACAGTTCCTTCTTAACCAATATTCCAACCAGTTTCTCTTCCTCTTCTTAATAATATTTTTCTCCTTTCATTTCCAACCCTCTCATTCGTTTTCCTCTCGACCCAGCTATTTCTCTCCATTCTTCTCCACGCACATATTTCGAAAGCCTCCAATTGTTTCTCATCATTTCTGCGTAATGTCCATGTTTCTGTCCTATAAATACAGTGAAATACAGTACACGAAGCATTTTATGAGTCTTTTCTTCAACTCTAAGGCCCCACAAACTAGTATTTTCTTCATCCTAAAGGCTTCTTCCGCCATTTCTATCCTTGCTTTTATTTCATGTTCGCATGTCATATCAATAATAATACTACTCAGACATCAAAAACTAGTCACCTGTTTGTTTTTTCCGCTCCTACTTCTATATTTGACACCGATCGCTTCGTTTCAATCACCATGGATTTTGTCTTTCTAACATTTATTTTCATCCCATATTCTTCAGAAGCCTTTCTCAAGTTTTCTACATTTTATTAATTTTCTTTTTAGATTCTGCAACAACAATGATATCAACCCCAAACCGTATCCACCTCATCATTCTATCTCCTACCGAAATTCCATCTTCATTATGAAAACTCATTTTTGCTATCTCTTCTACATAGCTATTAAATAATGTCGGCGAAATATATAATATCTGTTAAACTCACCTTTCAATTACACTGTCTACTGTGCATGCGCCAGTGAATTTCCATGGAAGATCATGAATAATTCTGATAATTTATATAATATTTACGGACGAATATGTAATGGAACCTATATGAATAACATATATCATTCCTCAAAGTAACGAATACGGTAAACATTATTACAGCACGATGAAATAGGTATAAACTTCAGATACTACAAAATGCATTTCACTTGCTTTCCCCGCTGGTCTAGTGGCTAGCACGTGTACTTAAGGTGTACGGGGTCCCGGGTTCGATTCCCGGCGGGGGAGTTTGGAATTTTAATTTTCTTAGATGTTTTAGTATTCGTGTTCCTGTCGTTCAAGATTAACGGAAATGATTGAAAACGTATATAGCCGAGTAGAAAATAGAGACAAGTTACTCAAATACGTTCGGTGAATCAGTAAAGTTAAAGAAAAGAAAAAAACTGTCTAAGGCATTTGTTTGTAAATTGTAAAGAACTCCTAAAAGTTACTTCTAATCCCACCAAGGTAACATTTTTCTTTTACCTGTTCTCGAAGTTTCTCTTTGTCTTTCTATCGGATTCGATTAAATAGAGCTTCGAATAGAGACCACGTTGAATTCGTTTATTGACTAAGCCTGAAATTCTGATAAAGTATGGCTATGATTTTATTATTATTATTATTATTATTAATTATTATTATTATTATTATTATTATTATTATTATTATTATTATTATTATTATTATTATGAACGTACTTTTGAATGTGCGTTGGGAAATTAATGCGTAACTTGTTATTATTTCTGAAATTTTTCCTGGATTGTATGTTATTTGATTTATTAGTGGGCACTATCTTGTCTCCAGGTCGTCGAATAAATGAATTTCGGCGTGTACTGTGGTGTAAATAGCATTACAGAAAGAAACTAGTTCGTTCCAAACATCACGGCTGAACTTAGTAATATTTTCCTTATGTTTTGAGTTGCCAATATAGCGTAGGGGTAACGTGTGGGACTCATGAGTATTGTAGCTAGGCAACATAGGTTCAAACCTTCTTCAGGCCAACCTCTGTTTTTTCACAAAGCGATCGTGAGGAATCGAAGATTGACTTTTCATAGTAAATGAGGAATCGTTAAGAAGAAGGATGCACACACCTGTATCACGATGGAAACAATTTACGAATGTTGGTTGGGGATGAGCAAACAACATTTACAGGAATTACTAGGACGATCGAACCCATTCAAGTATCCACTTTTCATATTATTGGTCTTAGAAAGAAACACTAAACCATTTGTTAAACATGTTTTGGGTACAGTAATCTGTGGAGTAGCGGTAGCGTGCTGGATTTGCAACTGGAAGATCTCGGTTCGATTCCCCATCAAGTAAATTCTTTTCCTCATAAAATAATGGCTACAAACAGAGATTGATCTCCCGTTGGAGAACTTACAAAGCATCACTTGTGAGAATACGAGTAAAGAGTGTATGCGTTCCTTGTCATACAGTATAATGATAAGTAGTGTTCATTTATAAATTCGTCTTTCTCTCTGTCTAGTCATCTTTATCTTCGTCTCCTATTTATTACTTCTCTCTCTCTCTCTCTCTCTCTCTTATTGCTTCTCTCTCTCGTAAATCTGTTCTTTGTCCTCCAGGTTACTGTGTCTCAATCGAATCACTGGGTCAGTACGGGTTCGAATCTTCGACGCAATGTCGGTCTATAACCAATCCACATCACCCAACTGATGCAATGGTCCACTTAAGCTCTGGCGCGTTCGTTCTATCTGTTCGAATTAGAAAGTTATATTCACAATAGGTGAAATCGAGACTGGATGTTCAGAACTGATAAATCTTCAGAGATGACTAGAAAATGGTCCCTTTTCTGCTGATTCAAGAGAAGATTTTATTTATATTAGCAGTATTATAACTTTTCATTATGATGCAGTTTGGACTTCTAATATTGACTCTTTCTAATAGATATTAGCAGTAAAATAGCACTCATTCATTTATCCTTTTCTTTGTTTCCTTCTTCTTTTTTTTTATTTTTGTTGAGTTTGTATTAGTAGTCCGGAATGGAGGTATTACTGGGTTTATTATAATGTATTTCGTATCAGTACGTTCAATGAACACCACCAAATTTGCTACCGAAACACGTGAAACAAATCACGTGTGTTAAACTACTGACACTATTCTATATGTTTCAGAGCTCTAGAATTTCACAGGAAATTGAGTATTTAATTCGACCTCCAAGTTTGGTATTCATTTTGAAAGTGACTTAATAATTGTTTCCTGTATTTTCTATGTATTCGAATAGTCCTGAAGAAATATATAATCTAAACTTACTTATATATTCCTGTTGGATTTCTGGAAACGGAACTTTATAATGTTAGGTTCTTTTTTAAAATACTTTTAAATTCCTTATTTTTATCTGTGTTCAGTTTTTCTTCTTCTTCTTCTCTCCCCTTTTCTCTCTCTACCTCAGTTCTGTATGTCTGTCTAAAAGGCATACATCGCTTTCAACTGTTCATTCTGTGTGTGTTTAAGTCTCTCCCTACATTATCTTATGAATCTTGTTTCGTCTCGGTTTGATTGTTTCATTTTGTGTATACTAATATATGTATATTTTGAAATGAAAATTGCACTCATCTTTTTTGCTGATTTTAGTATGGGAGAGACGAAAGGAGGAGTGAGAGGGGATGTTTTTACCAGACACAATTATGGGATAAGAAGGGGTATATTGGGTGGCCTAACTGCAAGGCGTTAGGTGTCGCAATTTTTTTGATGCGGAGTGTACCAAATAGCAACCGGTGGTCACTGTCCAACTGGCCACTCGTTTGGCTAATGGTCAATTAGTCAATGGTCAATAATTAATATCGGTACCAAAATGTTACCATCCTCTTAGGTATTGATTAACACCAATATCGTCTCTCTATGACTTACCGTTCCCGAGATATTGGCCAAAAAATGGCCAATTTCTAGATATTTAGGAAGCCATAGCTCAGGAACCATAAGTTGTAGAGAAATGATATTGATGTTGATCAATACTTAAGAGGATGGTAAATATTTTGGTACCAAAAAGTAACCGGTGGCCACTGTCCAACTGGCCACTGGCTTGTCCAATGGTCAGTTGGCCAGTGACCATCAATTAATATCAGTACGAAAATGTTTCACATCCCATTAGGGATTGATTAACACCAATATGATCTTTCTATGACTTACCGTTTCCGTGATATTGGCCGAAAGATAGTACCGATTTCGGGAGATTTAAGGAGCCATCTCGGGAACCTTAAGTCACACAGAGATCATGTTGGTGTTTATCAATATCTAAGACAATGGTGAACATTTTGGTACCAAATAGTAACCGGTGGCCACTGACTAACTGCCTACAGGCCAACTAGCCACCGTTCCCCACATATTGGCCAAAAAGTTCGAATATCTAGATATTTAAGCAGCCATATCTCGAGAACTGTAAGTCATAGAGAGATGATATTTTGCTATTTTTTGCGAGAAAGAGAAGGTACGGATAAGAAGATTTACTTTTCATCTAGGAACAATGACAGTTATCCTTCCCGCTCCATCTCTCCATTCTTTCTATGTTCGTTCTGGCAATGCTTTTGGAGCATTCTGAACTGTTTTTTTTTTCTAGAACTTAAATTCATTTTAATTTAATGATGAATACAATAAGGAAGCATCAGTACGGTTTTACCACCACGTTATTGTTTGAAACTATGGCCAGCTAAGTTTAACATAAGAAACTCCGGCAGAAAGATTCACCGTGAATGGAAAAGAAGTTTCTTGCCGTTTCGATTTACTAGTCTTTAAATTCATACGTTTCTTCTTATCGTCATTGTAAGCAGATTTCTATTAACGTCTTTCTAGAGGTCGGGAAACGGCAATCTCACACGTAGAGATTACCATTTGACTTTAAAATAATCGAATTCTGAATTGAGCGCGGTTTCGCGCTCAAACTCGGGTAATTTGAAATGAAACTCATCTCACACTCACCTTACTGAGAGTAAGCCAGCTCATAATAAAACTCTCGAAAAACGAGCGCATTAGAAGAACAAATGAAGAAGTTGATTTCGAACAATTCAGATTTACGAAGGATAAAGTCTGCAGAAATAAATTTAGTATACTAAGAGTAAACGGTGAAAGATATATAAGAAAAGGAGGGAGGCATACGTTTGATTTAGAAAAGCTGTTGGTTAAGTGAGCTTGGAATTGATGATAGGAGTTCTAAAGAAAGTTGGATTATATACTGTATATTTCAAATCTGCTGTGATTGAATGAGTAAGGTAAGTAGCAAGAAAATAGAAACGATGGCGATATCACACGATGTAACTTCATGACTGTTAAAAGACAGTACAACATTTTATAAATAAAACATTATATTGCAGGACGTGTACATGTAATCAAGGACATAAAAGAAAGAAACCACATCGAGGAGGAAAATGACTCTTAAAAGAGAAGAAAATAGACGAGGGGAAAAGAAAAAACTAAATTCAAATTCGAAAATTAGGAAAAAGTATCAGGGTTATTATGTATATTGATGTTAAAATTTAATTAAAATATTCTTGGAAAACCAAAAAATCAAGAAATAAATACTCATAGAAAAGTATCTGTTACTTTACATACGTATATTTACATAAAATAAAGAGTGATTTTGTGTGTAAGGTTATTTCCTTCCAATTTACTGTCTTTAATGTAGAAATTTGTGTAAACATATACATTTAATTTGTAATAATTTGTACACACGAGACGCATGCCTAAAAAGGACCTATATTTTTGAACAAAAACAAGAGACTGATAGAAAAAATTTTATTGCAATTGATATCCAAGTACATAGCTTGGCTATATTTCTGGTAGCGTAGCAGGAGCTTACGTATAATCATTGTGTAAAAACCTGCCACCTGAGAGTATAGCCAATCCAGAACTGATATCTTGAGCATTTCACTGACGTGGGAACGCTTTGATCTAAGCTACGTTTTCAGGTAAAGAAAAGAAATCAATCGTTGGAGCAAGGTCGAGGCTGTAAGAGGGATGATTGAATAGCTCTTATCGAATTCTTTAAATTTTCTCAACAGTATGAGCAACTATGTGTTTGCTTTAATTTCTTCACTTTAGGAGAGCCAGAGTGCTGTCGTTGAATTGATTGCTGCTTCGACTCTCCAGTGGCGTCGAAATCCAGGTTTTGTCCCCTGCCACTATGTGAGGAAAGGGGTAATCCTCATCCTTTTTCCAGCAGACCAAGAAATCACGTGCAGTTGTCATCCATTAGTATTTTGGAGCGTCTGTGAGCATTTTTTGTTACCCACTTTGCACACAATTTGTGATAATCCAGATTGTCCGTCACAATTCGATTCACTGTTTTCACAGACACTTCTGGAAAGTTTCAGTGAGTTCAGTTATTGTGAGATGGCGATTGGATCGCACTTTTTGGTTAATGCGTTCTACCAGACGTTCTGCTTGAATGCGACCAGCCTTACGCTAGCTTATCGTCATAAACATTTGAACACCTTTGCCTTCGGACCGTAAATAGCACACAGTTTCCTATTTATGCCAGTTGTATTCTGTTCTTTGGCGTTTAGAAATCGTATGACAGGTCTTACTTTACATTTGACAGGATTTTGTATTACGGTAGCCATTTCACCTTGCTACTCGTACATACGCAATTCCGTTAGGACGATTCTATCTGTTGCAAGCACAGAGTACTAGGGCATGCTCCTCCGCGTGCTCAATCGTAAACACTTTTCACTTCTTTTCTTTTACATGCGTCTCATACTATGAGTAAAAGTCGAAAGAGCCATCACATGAGAATGCTAAGTACCAATATATTGTGTCACATATAGGTAATCTGAGTTTCTATCCAGCCATATACTTGATACAGAATCATTCCAATTTTCTTTCAATGTAGTTTGTTCCTTTCGATTTTTGCTATTTGTGTCTTAAAACGCTTCATATTTAAGCTACCCGATTTCGCACAAGATAAAATAAAATAAATAAAATAAGAGGTGAGAGAAAGAAATAATGAACAGCCAATCCACTTCGAAAGATATCTGATTAATCATTTTGCAGAATGCTTTAACAGGAAGCAAAGGAATGCTCGGGTAAGAAAAACTTCAAGCGATTATTTGGACGCACACGATATGTCTACAATACTATTGTTAGGAGCGACTTGGTCATAAGACTTGCAGTTTCATGCCCACAGCCCAGCTATTCGTAAATATTATAAATATTCAAGTCCTGGAGCTGCGAGGAATTAATTGCAAAAGTTACCTTACGACACGGGGTTACACGATGCTACTTAACAGGTACTACTCGTTGCTACTCAATAGTTGCTGTGATTAAGTAGCATTGATCAACCACAGGAATTGCATATGCATCTACAGTTGCACACGAAATGAGACGAGACAGAACTCTTCCAATAGAAACGTATATATTTTTGGAGACGATCATCACTTTCACTACACATTTTCGATATGAGACAGCGTCTACCCTTGACTATTGTGCATCCGTAGATGTTTTACTCGATTTAACATTTATCCTTTTTATCCTTGTAGCTATATAGCCATAACGTACAACTCTGTCGTTTTGGTTGTATAAGAAATAGGAAAATAACGATCCTCGAGTTTATTGTATCTTAGTTACATCACGTTTTCTTCTTAAATTAGTAACAATAATAATAAATAAAATTGTATACAATAACAATCTGAAATCCCCGATCTTTGTATGGGGAAATAGATTTATGGAACGTATTTGAACCCTCCTTTATACCTGCATTCAACGAAAGTGCAGATAGTGACCCAGTTGCCCGCTTTCCCAGTGTCAGTTTGAGCCTCATAAACTTACTTTTATTTTAAACACTAATAATCGATATATTCTGTACACAAGTATCTTACTATTGTGTACCTTCATTTGCTAATCACTTAAGATTGGAACTAATAATCTTTAAATTAAACATAATATCCCGTTATACCCATTCTTTCCACGGGGAGAAGGTACACGAACCCCCTTCCCACTTGGGATACGAATTTTAATGAACACGTAATGATTAAAAAAAAATAATGTCACTCCTTCCGATCCCCTCCACTCATCCTTTCTCACCTTCATCTACAAACTCGGACTTAAACAGCATCAATAGTGTCACTATTCATTCCAGCGATCCAGAAAACTATGGATTGAATACTATAATAGGTCATTTTTACTTATTTTTACATTACGCGTTCTATCTCCTTGCCTAATATGTGATAAAAACGTAAGTTAATAAGCCAAGGTACACTCATGTAGCAAAAAATCATCAAAATCGGTGCATCAAACTAGCAAGAATTAGCCCTCAAACATCGTTACTTTCGTATTTATTTATACAGGGTGTTTCAAAACACACCGACAACGTTTAGGAGGTGCTTCCTGACACCAAGGTAAGACAGAAAGTATAGACCAACCTGGGTGCAAAAATCCGTTATTTCGGAATTATAGGCTGTCGAAAACATGAAACAATGAACTTTAAAAATCCATAGCTCTAAAACTATGGGACCTACCATAGTTGGGTCAAGACTTCACTTAGGAACTTGTGTATGAACTATCCAAATATATATGTTTCAGAATCCTGCGGTACCGTACTTCGATAACAATTTTTATAGAGGTAGTTTGTGAGTACTTCAAATTATATGCTCATAGACAAACTCCCTCCTTAAAAACTGTTATGTAAGTACCACATAATTCTGAAACATGTATTTTTGTATAGAGCACATATTAGTTCCTAAGTGAAGTCTTGACCCATACGGTAGGCCCCATAGTATTGGAGCTATGGACTTTTAAAGTTCATTTTTCATGTTTTCTTCAGCGTATAACTCCCAAATAACGGATTTCTGCACCCACGTTGGTCTATAATTTTTTGCCTTATCTTGATGGCAGGAATCACCTCCCAAACGTTGTCGGTGTTGTTTTGAAACACCCCTGTTAATTATTCTAATGCATATTTTCTAGACCTTTCAAATATTGAAGAAATTGACAATTATGACGTCAGAAACTGGGTCTCGAATATTCTTTTATCTATGATAAAACCTATGGACATAGTTGTTAGTATATTTAATAGCATCTCATACATAAACTTACTTTCTAGTATTGATGTTATGATTTATTTTGTATAAGGCATTCATTAAAATTCAGGAAGTGTGTATTGAGTGGAGAAGTAAAGAAGACCTGAAACATAACATTACAGTTGATTATGTATATCTGTTTCTGTACATTTTTCTTTATGAAAAATAATGTTCCGATCATTCCATGGTATCATGTATCCTTGCTTACATCTTCTGTTTCTCTTTCAGGTCCTCCTGTTACTGTAACGGTGAACATTTTCATAAAGAGCTTGGGACCAATATCTGAAACAGACGAGGTAAGTCTACGATTATCCATTTTTCGGAACATTTACAATTTTTTTAGAAACTTTTGTTACTGTACGCTCATTCTTGGTATGGAAGGAAACCTCAATATAAGTCAGAAATACGTAAATTAAAAAAAATAAATACGATCAGAACTTGTGAAGTAATAAGGTAGTACTTCATATATGGTTTCTAATCGACTTGCTACTCTTATTTCAACAATAGAATCATATCGATACCGACTATATTATTTAAATGTTGAAAGAGAGTGAAGAATAAAAATGAAATTGAAGTTATGACGAAGCTTAAAGTCACTGAGATGAGAAAAATAGTCCATTCATAATGAAGCACAGTGGCGTATTTAGGATTTTGTTTCGGAGGGGCTGTGCACAACATGTGAATAAGCACTTATATTTTTTTTCCTTTTGGGTGCCGATAAATTTTAATGAAGATGTGCATATAACAAATTTATTTCGAGGAGGCTTGTGCCCGATAAATACGCCACTGATGAAGTATCACACTTATAATTCATTTCAATACATAACGTCTCTGTATTGGAAAACAAATTGGAACCTTACCTGGCAGTGTTTCCTTAGCATTCGATGAAAGTGTGAGAACATGAAAGGAAACCTCTAGCGATGGATTTCACAACATTGTAGAGCTGTATTCCTAAGCACAGGGTAGCTATTTCACTAAGAAATATAACATATATAGTAAGGAATTTATGTTATAATATTGACAACATGTTTACTACGTACAATTTATTTTGTGATTAGTAGTACAATTCTCTTTAGCTAAATTCAAAGTTAAAAGGAAACATTCAGTTATGTCCAGACGCGCACCCAGAAATTTTTGTTGGGAGGGGTCCAATACAAAAACTACATCTATGTAGTACTTAAGGGGTATTATTATGCGCCCGAAAAGACGATAAATAACTGTAAAATACTTCCACCTATATTTTCAAAAAAAGAAACGATAGAACTAGGCTACTGTTATAAGAAAAAGAGTACAGATCAAATTTTCATGCTCCGTCGACCATTTCCCTGTTAAACAAGTACAGTTTTATTGAGAAAGTGTACAAATCATTAAGGGTCGTATCTCAAAATCTTTCTTTTCCAGAAATGAAAAAAGAAATACAATTCCTTAAAGGAGAAAAAAGTTAAAATATTTAATAACTTACCATGTATTTAACCTAATTATTATCTGGTATAGGTGACGAGTTATCACATATTAAACTACTTTCCTGTCTGCAGAATTATTGTTCCTTCCTTTATATTTGAAAAGGTAAGATTTTGAAATACTACCCTTCGTTCAAATGTATGTTGAATGAATACGCGACAAAACGTACTAGCGACAAAACGTACCACCGACAAAACGTACCACTTACCCTGAGGGATGCTTGTGAAGGGTTTTCTAAAAACACTTTAAATAATGACAAGCGACAAAACGTACCACTTGCCTGGAGGGCTACTTGCGAAGAGTCTTCCAATCAGCCATCAAATAATGACAGGCGACAAAACGTACCACTTGATAGGACAGCATATAAGTGTATATATATCGGCCAAAATAAGGTTAAAAGTTGAACAGATTGGTGGTGAGAAAAGTACCGATGCAAGACCAAGACTAAGACTAAGGCTAAGACTAAGACCATGCCTTCAAGATTCCCGCAACACCAAGACCATACCTGCAAGATTCTCGCCAGGCCAATACCAGCAAGAATCATGCATATGCAATATTTTAATATTTGCTGATTTCCATCACACTTTATCCAGGCTTTGGACCAGGGACGGATAGGTATTATTAGAGGGTCGCGAGCGCTTTCTCCCACCACCACCAGTATCTCAATGTCACAAATCAAGTTGCACAGTTTTCTTTCTACAGTAAGTCAATAGTATTAACAATTGACAATTAAAACATGATATTCTTTCATCAGTATATTATTCTGAATTGTTCAAAATATTATATGAAGTTCAAGGAGAACGTATACTATATTACAAAATTAGCAGATGTTTTAGGGTACTAGTTTTTGATGCTACTGTATCTATCACTTTTGCATTCGAAATATTTTTTAATAAATCTTTTTTCAAAAGACATCAACATAAATGTTTTCAATGTTCCTGAGACATGGTACTCGTTAGCCTATTTTTAATGTATTTCAGTTTATTTAAGTTTTGAAAAATTTCTTTTACATGTTACCTGAGTTACGGGCAAAGTCAATAAAAATTTGTATGCTGGAAGCCTGGATAAGTATTACTGCAAAATTTACAATTCTGCCAAATTAAAAAGCAACACATTGGACAATTTTGCAACACGTTTTGCATTCGCTTTCCTTGTAAACAAATGTATTTTCTCCTAATTCTGAATCACTTGCACCATCAGGACAGTCATTTTTTCTTGGTTGTGCTCGTCATCAAGACTGACTTTCAAGGATATCCACGTCCTTCAAAAGTCCAAGAGAATACATTTATATTATCCTTGGAAACTTCTTTACTGAAGTTTTTCAGAAAATATGTAAGTTTATCAAAAGGCACGTCTGGAAGTTCTGTTACTTGGTTGAAGTGTCGAGGGTCCAAATAATCCACAAAGTACATTGCTTCTTGAATCTTAGAAATACTCACGACTACTCGAGACTACTCGAAGAAATACTCGAAACTACCATGTCCAATATTGTGTTGAATGCTTCGATACAGTACCTGGTCATTGGATAGAAGCAGCTTCATATTCATATTCACAGGAAAATCTTTGTCCACCTCTGAAGACGAATTGTCGACAGGTCAATAGAAAAAAAAGGAAAGAAATCACGTTCTAAGTCTTCAAATTTGTTATTGGCCCATTCTGCAAAGCTTAATGCTGCATTCTTAACGGATTCAAAATCATCTCTCTACTCTTTCACTTGGAACAGAGTAGTCTGCACCATCCGATAGGACTACACTAGCAGCACCCTCTATTTGGAGATAGTTTGACATAGAGGTCGTCACTTGAAATATCTTAAGGAACATTTGTGCTGTCCGAGTTGTTTTGAACTTGAGATCTTTTATATATCCTTTCGCTTTACACCAAACTTTTGGTTTGATATTTTCTGTAGAAGCAATTTTCTTAATTATTATGGTCAACTCTATATACAAAGCACTTTCTGGGTTCAAAAAATGAACAAACTTTTTCTGAAAAACAGTCTGTTTTCTACCATCTTGTTTCCGCAATAACTATAAGACGCCTTTGTTAACATATGATCTTCCAAATGTCCATTCGCTGATAAGACTCACGCATAAATATCGCACAGTCATTCAGCAGAACAATGACACAGAATCAATGCAATTTTTTGTCAGATCACATATGACATGATTGAGTATATGAGCGTAACACCACACGTATAACTGAGTCTCTTACTTGTTAAGCGGTTAGCGTATGCGCCTTTGTCGTGGGAGACCTGGGTTCGATTCTTGGCGGGAGCTCATGTGCTTTTGATTTCCCGTAAATCAGTATGTCCCGTCTCATATAGCCTCGCTGCTAAAAGGGCCGTTAAACTTAAAATCAACTGAATCACAGTGTCACCGATCATAGGTGAATTGAAAAAATCCGAATATTGTCCTTGCATGTTACTTGAGCCATCGGTTGAATTTCCAATACACTTCTTAATATCAAGGTTCAACTTCTGCAGAATTTCCAGCAGTAAACCGCAAAGACACTGGCCTGTGGTAGATATGCATTTTACAATGACAACAATACTTTGTTTAACAACCATTTTAACAACATACCGTAAAACAACAGAGCACTGGCCTGAAACTACTATATCTTGAGTAGTGTCTAATAGAACAGAAAATATTGAAACTTGAGAGACTTCTTTCGAAGTATCTCCTCTGATAAGTGTGTTGATAGCATTCAAAACAAAATTCACCGTGTTTAGTAAAAGTTATGCGACCACTATCCTGCTTACTTCCTCGTATATGACTCATCTCGGTGGCCTTATCTAAATTACTTTTAAGCGAAAGATCAAATTTGCTTAAGAAAGGAATAATATCCAAAAGGTTTCCATGATCTATAGCTGTGTCTTTCAGTTTATAGGCTGCTACATTTCCTCTGTAAATGAGCCCTCTTTTACCAATGAGTTTCTGCACTTTGACAACTCGATACATTACCTGTCTGTTCTCAACCTTATACTGCCGTTGTTTTACCTGTTCATGAGGAAGTAGTTTCTTAACATTATGTTCTCTTTTGTTAGATATGTAAGCATTCACATTGGTCTAATGTATCTTGGAAGACTCGTGTTCTCTTACTCGCTGATAAACGTGTTTAATGTTACATTTGTCACGTACAGAACCTTTAAGAGAAATTTGTTCGATCTGGAGAATAATCTGTGAACACGCTGAAAAAAAAATGCTTGAAGTGGTACGTTTTGTCGCGGATTAAATATCCGAAATGTTTTAATTAGTCCAAGACAGGTTGTAATTTATATAAGTGGTACGTTTTGTCGTGGAATAAATATCAGAAATGCTTTAATTAATCCATGACAGGTTGTCATTTATGACAGGTCATCAAAAGTGGTACGTTTTGTCGCGAAAATTCAAGTGGTACGTTTTGTCGCTGGTACGTTTTGTCGGGACACCATGTTGAATTAGGAAGCTTTTTTGTGGGGGAGGGGACCGGACCCTGTGTATTCCGTCGTGGGTGATGTTGCATCTACTTCTTTTCGGGTATAGTTTCTAATTTTTACTTCTTTGCAGAATATCACCCGTGCTCTTCGGTAGTGCAATTCTCGAGACTGTGTAGAAATATTGTTTTTTATGGGGTCAAGATGTCATCACAAAGAAATTGACGATTTAAGACAACTTTCGTTTATAATATTTATTCTTTTCTCATTTTTCAGGTAATACTTCTCATTGTAAAGCAATATATATATATAGTGTATATTTGCTGAGATTGTCATAAGAGAAATTTGTAATAATTAAAAATGGATGCATTTATGGAAAGAAACCCTATAGATGTGAGTTTATCTAAATCATTACCTTTGGGTGTTAAGTAAAAGTGAACCATGAGAGGCAGTAGAAGAGATCACGCACTAGATATTTCAAATTCGTTTGGAAGATGTTTGCTGCCATCTAACAGCACAATGGATAACTTCCACCACCTTTGATTCAATAGTAGAAAATAGGATAAGTACAGTATAACTGGCGTTAAAGACATCTTTATCCGTAAACATGTTAAGATATTGATTCGATTCACAATCTTTCGTTCAAGATTTATCGTTTGGGGTAACGCACGCACAGTGATATTAATAAATATTATTTTTATAATACACGATATAGCAAAAGTGAGCAAATCACTATTTTATTTGCGTATTGAACTTTTCTCTTTGTCCTTTGATATGACAACCTGCAGATATTGCAACAACTGTTCTACTGAAAATACATTATCATATTTCATGACGAAGGACAACAATTTTTGAAAAGAATAATCACATTATGCATATCCTCGAACTTCTGGAATTGTTTCCTTTTACTCGTAACACAGATTCATCACTTGGGAAAGGACAGGCACAAAGGGAAGGTAAAAATTGTTGTCTTGAATTTAATATACATAGTTTTTATTAATTGGTACAGTAATATAGGCCTACTAATGAAAAGCGTAAAATGAATGAACTTTATTTGCGGATAGGCCTAATCTTGGTACCTTAAGCAAAATTAGAAATGTCGCTGCTACATAACAAAATTACGGTACTAGGATACAATGTGCTGCCGTGGAAAATCAGCACCCGGGGCGAGACTACACGACGTCGCCCCCATACGTATATTCCAAATAATTTTTCATATCTTTTTTCCTTTTCTATCCCGATTTTTTCGCCCCCTTACTTCGGCGCCCGAGGCCGTCGCCCCGCTCGCTCCCCGACGGCACGGCCCTGCTAGAATCAGACTTGCCTTGAAAGAAGGTGTATTGTCTCCATGTATTATACGCATCTTTCCCCAGTGTCAGTGAACCAGGAAGTCCAATTGGCCTTCAATCGCCACCTGTTTGAGGAACATACAAGCGCGTTCCGAACATTGTAATAAACTGCAGAAACCCCACCGCAAAACACTAAAGAAAGCACACACTAAGGCTAGTCAAAATTAGTAAAGTTAAATACGGATCCCATAATATTCCCATCATGGTAAAAATAAGGCTCTATTGGGTTCTAACTTTATTGCCGCAACAGTAATGGAAATTTTATAATAATAACGTATATCTTGAATTTCTTAAATGTAGCGGAGTTTGCACGTTTGATTACTCTTGCACATCACCGAAAGTAGATGTTGGATATCTATCTCCTCTGGAGTTATGTTGAGTGCTTAATCAGATAAACTCTTTAGCTATTTGGTCTAGGAATTAATTCGTGCGGTTGGTACGCACACATTGAAGCTGTAGTACAAACACAAAATACATAAATACCTTAAGAAAAATATTGTCCATCGCTAGCCACCACTTTCGCCCATCTGTCAGGCAAAGTACGGATTCCGTGGCGAAAGAAGTCCTCATCCTTGGAAGCGATCCAGTCAGAGACCCATGTTTCGATATCTTCTGAAGAAGTAAACCGCTGTCCAATCAAATCGTTGTTCATGCAATCGAACAAGTAGTAGTCCGAAGGAGCAACGTCTGGTGAATACGGCGGGTGGGATAAAACTTCCCATCCGACATTTTCTAAATAGGTTTTGACCGGTTTTGCGACATGTGGGCGAGCGTTATCATGTTGAACAATAAGTTTATCATGTCTGTTCTCCCATTCTGGTCGTGTTCTGGCCAGAGCTTGCTTCAAACGCATTAATTGTCGTCGATAACGTTCTCCATTCATAGTTTCACCCGGTTGCAGCAGCTCATAGTACACCACACCTTTCATATCCCACCATATGCACAGCATAACCTTTGCACAGTGAATATCTCGTTTTGGTTGTGATGGACCTGGTTCACCTGGTTTCACCCAGGCCTTTTTTCGTTTAGGGTTCTCGTAATGGATCAACTTCTCATCACCCGTAATAATTCGATGCAGAAACCCCTTTCTGCTCTGTCGTTGAAGCAGCAATTCGCAAATGGTTTTTCGTCTTTCAACGTCTCTGTCTTTCAATTCATGTGGAACCCAATGTGACATCTTTTGAATCATTCCCATGGCTTTCAAGCGTTTGGAGACTGTTGTTTGATCAACGCCTAATGCTGCTGCAAGTTGTTCCTGTGTTTGACACGAATCCTGCTCGAGCAATGCTGTCAATTCCTCGTCTTGAAATTTTTTTGGCTGTCCAGCTCGCTCTTGGTCTGCCAAGCCGAAATCACCACTTCTAAACCGTGCAAACCACTTCTGACACGTTCGCTCAGCTAGAGCATGGTCACCATACACTTCCACCAAAATACGATGACTTTCAGTTGCACTTTTCTGCATGTTAAAGTAATGCAGCAGGACACCCCGCAAAAACACTTTATCAGGCACAAATTGCGCCATGTTCACTTAACTACAAACTGGTGTTGTTGACGCTTTAATCCACTGCCCTATACTACGAACGATACGAGATGACAGGGGTTTGCAACACATGTGTGGATACACGGAACTGTGGGACGCTCCGTTCGTTGCGCCATCTCTTGTCCACCCGCACGAATTAATTCCTAGACCAAATATTTTGAAATAACTTTTTAAAACTAAGTTCTCAAGGTAATTCTCAGAATTTTTGTGTTTTCTCTTACATTACCAAAGAAAGTTAATATTCTACCTTAAGAAGAGTAGATTAATTTATTTCTACTCACGGATATTCCGCATTTAAATGTTAAGCAGCACACGTGACTAGAACTTTACATAATATTTTTCGTCATTACAGCTGTACTATATGTTACTCTATGACAGAAACGAATAGGGTTTGTAAATGTTGTTTGTATACAGAAAGAAGCAACAGACATAATGAGGAAAAGGATAAAAGAAGAAAGAAATGGAATAGTCAGTCACGTATTTTGGAAAACGTGAAGTTAACGCGTTAATGCAGGACTGGTTAAAGTTTGATAATGTGGTGTTCTCAAAGTTAATAAACTAACCTAATCTATGGCTTAAGGATGAACTTGAAGGTAGACGTGTTCATCCTCACTATATCACTTAAATGTTGAAAGCAAGTGAGACATAAAATTTAAATTAAAGTTGCATTTTTAGAGCTTAAAGTTAGTGCGTTGTGAAAAGTGCCAAAAAATAATTAAAACGTTACCAAACTATAATTAAAAACTAAAATCGGGGGCTACTTTATCACTAGTTTGAAAGACTAGAACCAAGTCGGAATTTCGTAGAAAAAAAAACATAGCTACAAATGAAAGAATAATTAACAATTTAGAATACACCAGAGTAAGGTTGGAAGTTAAATAACAAGAGGACTACACACATATAATATTAAAAAAAAAAAAAAAAAAAAAAAAAACTAATCTATTACCTTTTGATATCTCAACCCTGAACTGAAAGTTCTACTTGTAAGTCTCAGAGAAAATTTTCCCTATGCGAATGAAAAGCTCAGAATTGTTACGAAATTTGTCATGCAGCATATTTTGAAGATAATGAAAATTAATACCCCTTATTCTTGACTAACTTTTAAATCGAAGAGTAGTCGAGATAATTGAGAAATCTAAAAGATTGTATATTCTTATAGCAAAAAAAATCTAATATCTTTTTATGAATGTTATCGTTGGAAAATCGTATATATATTTCATCTCTACATAAGGTGGCATATGTTTATACTTAGCTCACTATACACGAGAGCTGTTTTAAAATACGGGTAGCTTCGGCTTGAAATGTTCAAACAGGTGGAGCTGCAGAAATTGGTCAGGTTTCTGTGGTCAAAAGGATAGAAACCTTTCGAAATCTATCCTGAGTTTTGTGCATCGTATGGTAGAACGTATATGATATTCACAAACGTATGGGATAGGTGTTTCAAATTCAAAGTAGGGCTCATGTGTTCGACGAAACATGTTCCGGACGGATACGCATATCTCACACACACAGGCGAATGTTGACGCAGAGATGAAATGATTAAATAGATCCGACGGCCTTCAATGCAAACATTGGCGAGTAAATTGTGCAGTACAGGGCTATACAGCATCAATGAAGCTGTTGGGTATCACAAACTGTCAGGTGGGTCCCCAGACAGCTCTAACCTATAGCTACACATGGGGAATTGGATGGCATGCCATGTTGAGTATTTCCTTAGGTGTGAGGACGGTTAAAACACATTTCTCGACTGCACTCTTACTGATGATAACTCGTGGATGTTTGATTGCACTTCAGTATGTAAATACACAAACTCATGCATGCCTAAGCAATTATTAAGACAATTCTGTGTGCTGAAAAAGTTTTACTCATTAGATGCTGCATATTATGCCATACGAGCTACTTCGCACCGAAAACGTCCCACGCACTCTTTGAAGAAGATCATTAATTTTCTTAGATATGGAGCCCCTCTTTTAATCAGTAACAGTGTCGCAAAGTTTAAGAATTGAAAAATACTGATGGGTCCAGCGTGTAGTCTAGATCTGGCGCCACCAACTTTCATCAAGACAGAGTATTAAGAGAAACTCCTTATGGTAAATGCTTCCGTAGCGACGGTGAGGTCATCACAGCCGTACGTTGATGGTTTAGAGCACAGTTGCACAAATTCCACCCCATGGGTATCGGATATGTCATGTTGGGATAGGTGTCTGAATTCCAAAAATTTCCATTTCTGCTTCTACGCCAAAAACTAAAGGAATTTTCTTGTTTAAAAATGTGTGTTTTAGCTATTGTGAGTATTTTGCCGTTGAAAAAAATACTCAATTACAGTTCAATATTTTCTCGTATTCATTATTCTGTTATCCCTCTGAACTGAAGAGTGAAAGAGTGATGAGCTGAAATTACCAAACTAACACTATGCCACTGACATTTCAGGTGCTTTTTCACGCTTGTAGCAGATCCACCTGACGACAAAAATATCCCATGGCAAATGAAAAAAAAAAAAAAAAGTAGAAAGTAGCACTCATTAGAATTGGTTGTGATATTAGTGTACAGCAGTTTTATCAAATTAATTCATGAAGCATCTGGCTGGAAGTACAACCAATTAAAACCTCTAACGCAACACACGATCCAGCAGAAGCCGTATATTGGGAGTCGAGCATTAACCTTGTATTGATTTCCCTAAAAGCGTTGATCAAAGATGCAAGAAGTTATATCATTGTGGATATTGCTAGTTTCTCCATTACACAATAGATGACAGCGCTTGACTAATGGATTTCACGTTTCGCGATGATGATGGCCAAAAATAAAGTCTTCAATGGCGAGCGCGAGGCGAATAGAAATTTTATGAGCTGAGACAGCGGTTAATCAGATCTTGTTTTGTTAGTTGGCTAGATAGAGAACAGGAATGTATACAATGGAATGTCATTCACATTACTAGCATTAGATAATGATGTTCACTAACTAGCTTTTAGTTTTTCCTCTTACTTTTTTTTCCTTTAAATTTTAATGAAGAGTTCCAGTCTGAATAGTAGATGTTTACTCATTCCATACACAGATTATTGATTTCCTTCATAGAATTTATGGTTAACTTGAACAAAACTTGCTTCCGATTATCAGTCACGCTGATGCTAGAATTGTAATTTCTGGTGGAACGTCAGGAATTGGAAAACTCCTACTTGTATGTGTGTGTGTGGTTTCACTTATCTATTCTATTTTACGATCTTTTTAAAGCTTAGTTTGTCTGAAGATAGGTGTGGTTTATAATCAAATAGTAGAATATCGTTTTCAAGAGGGGTTATTAATTAATTGCTGGGTTGGACATATACGTAGTTTTTAATTTGAATCTTCAAGTTTTTCGTTCCATGATTATATCGGCTGGGCTAAAGGAGACGGTGATGATGAGAAATGAAGGAAATTATGCAATGAGGAAAGTGGGAGGAAACGGGAGAACCCCGAGAAAACTCACGTACACGGTGTTTGTGAACCACAAAGTTCACCTGGCATGAGTTGAAATTTAACCAAGGATCCCATGCACCAGAGGTGAACACTCTACCACTGAGCCACCGCTGCCTCAGTTTTTAATTTGACTCTATAAAATGGATTACTTTAAATACAGGTACGCCAATCCTTTTTGTAATTACCAAACTGGATCAAAAAATCCATCAAAATAGAACTGCATCAACTTTTATTTTCTTAATTTGAGGAGATAAATCTTAACCTTTTACTGATTTTACTTCCCTTAAAAGCCGCCACTAGTAGTCAATGTATCGGAGGTATCGTTTATCGCCCTAAAATTTACCAGCCATTTGATAACGCCACAATTGTAGACTGAAAGTAAAATCCATGCTAAGTGCCAAAAATGGAAAAAGTTCGGTTTAATGTCAAAATGTGGGCCATGTGCCGAACACTGCTCAGTGAAAAATGGGCTATCTAGTATTCACTGTGGAAATAGTTCAAATAATCGTCAGAAAAATGCGCGTGGGCCTTTGTGCCATCAGTTCTGAAGTAAAATCTGGGCTTTTTACTGAACATTTTCATTTTAGCATTTAGCACGGATTGTATAGTCAGTGTACAATTGATATTTGCGTTTGGTGGTCAAAATAAGCAACAATAAGCAATACCTTATATCAACTGACCACTGTTTTAAAATACTTTATGTCCTTCTGATGAACGAAGTAATTTATTAGTGGAAAATGATTCATTTTGCATTCACGTAAATGATTCGATATTTTCAGTATCCTGTCAACCAATTATATTAGTCCTATGTTTTTTTGTTTGCGCAGATAACATACTATGATTATACTGCTAGTGGAAAGGATTAACCATATGAATTCCTTGTATCGCTACTCCTAATTTGGTTATTAGTCTTGTTATGAAGCGTTATTAAGTTTCTACGAATAGCACCTTCGACAATCTCTACTTTTCTGTTTACTTTCTCATTCTTCTAAAACCAAAATGTTCTCTTCTCTATAGTCACCACTTTTATGAATGCACTTTTATATGACAAGTAATAGGAAGTATTGTAGAGCGAACTCTGGACTAAAAGAAAGCTCATCCATATGCCAAATTGATCTAAATAGATGGGCAAGATAACAACAGTTCTTCAAGTGGTCAAGTAAACGGAAATCATATTATTGATTGATAGGGAAATAAATGTTTATTGCAATCATTGTCAGTGCGACTTACAAAAAAAGAAATGAAATATAGAAAGCACCTGGAAACCACAGAATGAGTTTTACTTTGAACAGGAAGAGAGGAACTTCACATGCAAAATAAATATATAATAATAATAATAAACAACTCTTACATTATCTTTGATCTCTAGATTAGTCGACTGTAACTTAATAACCCAACTCGAGGAAAGATATTCATAGGCGGCAAGATTAAAGAAGAAATTAACAGACGCACTAAATTAGGCTGGAGTGCATTCGGAAGGAACATCTTTATATTGAAAATTCAAATGTCAATTCGTTAAACCGTAAAATTATCAATAAATGTATTCTGCCTATTTTACCAAATCGATTGGAAACGTAGCCGCTAACAAAAGCAAACATTCACTGTCTGTAAACTATTCAACAAAGTATATGGAAATACGAGTATGTATCTTAGGAATTATCGGCAAATGACATGGATTGGATAGATGAAAGATCTGACTGATATTTTCATTTAAAAAAAAAAGGTATTTAAGTGGTATTGGGTGGATACATTGCAAGAAGGAACAATAATCATGAATAAAAGCAATTCTTTACTGGATTCTAAGAAATAGAAAGCGACTTCGGAAACGTCTTCATGAAAGGTGCAATGATGAAACCAAGAAGCAGTTAGAAGAAACCTATATAGATTAGATAGCACTTTAGAAGAGTTGGAAAAACCTTCATCCACCAGTGAACAGAGAACATTTGACTATGATTATGTATATATTGAATTTCTACTAATACTTGTTTGACTTGATTTGATTTTTAGTTTAATGTCCCTTTCAGCAACGATGCTATATGAGATGTGAACCTATAGCTTAACGTGGAATCCGAACGACATGAGTTCCCGCCAGAAATCGAATCCGGGTCTCCCAAGCACAAAGGCGTACACTAACCGTTTAACCCCGAAGGAGGACTATGAATACTCGTATAAGCAATAATAATAATAATAATAATAATAATAATAATAATAATAATAATAATAATAATAATAATAATAATAATAATAATAATAATAATAATAATAATAATAATTTTACGAGAGAACTTTAGGGATACTCGTATACACATTGCTATATAGACACAAAGTGTGAGATTCTAAAGACCATCCATTTATTTTATTTACTTTATTGCAAATAAAATAAATCTGAAAGAAATTCTTCGAAAATCTACTAAAACTTATTGGTAAAAATGGAATGCATAGCATACCTCATCCTCTCAGAAAATACCCTGATGCCTATAGCTAGAAAAGAGACGTAATATTCTAGAGATTTCTGAATTTTTGGAGAGAATTAAATCAGTCAACAAAATAGTTCTTTGACAGCTTTGTTTAAATGTAAAGAATTGTTCGGTCATTTTAAAAAAAAGGAATTTCATAGACTTAACTGGAATAACTTAATTATAGCCATGTAGAAGATTGAGGTGGAATGGAAGTGTGAGAAACACACCAAATATACAATATCTATATATATAAAAGAGAACGCACAAAATCCTTTGTCCGCTCATCACGCTAATACGGCTGAACCGATTTCTTTCATTTTTGGGGGGTTGTTAGGATTTGGACCCTAGATGGTTTTTATCATATCACTTTAATTTTCAATTACCAGTGTCTTGAGATAATTGACCAATCAGGTGTCAATACGTACAAAAAATCCTTTGTCCGCTCATCACGCTAATACGGCTGAACCGATTTCTTTCATTTTTGGGGGGTTGTTAGGATGTGGACCCTAGATGTTTTTTATCATATCACTTTAATTTTCAATTACCAGTGTCTTGAGATAATTGACCATTCAGGTGTCCATACGTACAAATCCTTTGTTATTAGTTCATCATAGGTATAAAAATAAACGTATTTATATGCAACCCGCATGACCCTGTGACTCGGCGGGTTAACATAACTGACAGGCGCTATAAATCACTTGAAAGCGAAAAAGTAAAAATTATCTAAGTAACAAAGTTTATTGCGTTCCGGGATGACCGCAGCGAAGCGGGGCGGGTTGGGGTGACCGCAGCGAAGCGGGGCGGGTTAACATAAATGACAGGCGATATAATGTTAACATTAGTGCAATCTTCTATGGTTTTTATCATATCACTTGAAAGCGAAAAAGTAAAAATTATCTAAGTAACAAAGTTTATTGCGTTCCGGGGTGACCGCAGCGAAGCGGGGTGAACGCTGCTAGTATGTACTAACAAGGAAGAGGGGCGAACAGTACGTCAGTAGTAGAGCGCTTTTCTCTGGTGGGCGAGATACTGGTTCGACCCTCGATCAAGTGTGTTTGTAGTGGACAACATCGTTTCCATAGATTTTCTCGGGGGTTTTTGTTTTCTCCGACATTCTCATTCCACCAATTCTTGTAACATCATTCACTTGTCTCAACTATCAGCGTCCCTTAGCCTAACGGACATAATCTTGGGACTTTAAACTGTCGGACAGACAGGCAGAATAAGGAATAGTGTTAGTATAATAGAAGAAAGCATACTCAGGAAATTGACATTCGAAGGAGCCTTTATTGTCAAGATGATATTTTTATCGAAGGGAAGAGAATAAAAGTTTCATTATATATAGTTTGATGAGTTGAGTTGAGTTGATTTTGGGATTAACGTCACGTTCAGCAGCGAGGCTATATGAGACGTGGACCTACTGATTAACGTGGAATGCGAACCACATGAGCTCCCACAGGGAATCAAACCCGGGTCTCCCGCTATATATAGTTTGAAAATTATGTGATTCGTATAGTAGAATCCACTACAAAAGTAAAATTACTATTAGAAATACGCATTCAATATAATTTTCAGACCAATATTTCTGATTAGATAAATAAAATTTTTGATATGATATCAGTGTTTAATTCTATTTGATCTGACATTTCAAAAGATTTTGACTGTTTTTATCACCTCTTTCACGGGCAATAAAGGCAAGCACTACCTTTTGAAACATCAGCACGAACAAAACGAAACATACATGGAATAGCAAAAGTTTTATTTATTTCATTATGGCTATTTAAAAATTGAGCACTAATCGTTAAGAATATTAGATGAAAAAAAAAGATTGATAAAAAGGCCAAAAAATGTGACTGAACGAAAGCACCTCGAGAACTATAGGTTTTTAAAGAGAGAGGAAAGTAGAATTTGTAATAAAAGTAACGGTAAGGATGCTACGAAAAGAACAGGTCAGTACTAACGGATAGATATGAGTATATTATGAGAAAGAACGGTGGAAAGCGACTGCATGTGAGTGTGGAGAATCAAAGTTGCTCACAGACTTTGCTCTCTGTCCTTTCTTCTTCTATTGCAACTCTTTCTTGTTAATTCAGGTATCGTGGGTTTGTTGAATTTCTATGCTTTTTCCAGCTCTAATGAAGATATCATGGTTCAGTCAATCTCGGCTGTTCTTTCTTTTTTTAAGAGAAGATAAATGAACAAACTTTACCTTTAAAAGAAACTGTTGAGGAAGTTGCTTATTATTCGATTCTATTTCCATTAGATATTGTTAAGAAGAGGAAGAGAAACTGGTTGGGACATTGCCTAAGAAGAAATTGTATCATGAGGGACGTCATAGAGGGTATGGTGGCGGGAAAGAGAGACAGAGGGCGAAGGAGACTACAATTAATGGATGATATAAAAACAGAAAGATCATACGTTAAGACGAAGAGGTTAGTGGAGGACCGTGGAGCATGAAAGCTTCTCAGCTGCTGCAAGTGACCTGCCAGTAAGGACAGAATACCTATGATGATGATGATTCCATAAAACTGAGCAAGCTTTAACTCTTATACCTTTTCTCTATTAAACTGTATATGTAGGCATCAAGATACTTTTGAACAAGGGTGGACATAGTTATAAACAGGGCCTTAGGTGGTTAAATTTATTTAAGAAGGAAGTGACTGATTAGACAAGATATACTATATCAGAAAGGACAAAATGGAAGGAAGGGAGAAGGTTGAAATTTACGATGATAATATTGAAGAGCAGTAAACAAACTTGCAAAGTTGGTGTAAGTGATGTGTAACGAATGAATGGACGGTCATGATCATATTCCGTTCGGCATGTTATGCAGGTGTAAAAACAAAGTAACACAAATCAATTCGTTGATACAAACTGGTAATTAGTGACTTTTCTTTTTTTTTTTTAAAAAAAAAGTGATTCATGCTATGTTAAGAAACAATCCACATAGGAATGAGTCACCAGAAGAAGAATTTAATTCATTCTCGAACAAATCGTGATTCATTCCATTAACTCCGTTATTTATTTATTAAGATGGTACTGTCCATTGGCAAATCCTATGAACCTAGATAGTTAATCTATTTTAGGTATTTATTATCGCTATATATATATATATATATATATATATATATATATATATATATTTGGCCAGTTGTTATTGAGCCATAAATAATGTAAAAGAAAAGAATAAAACTTTTAATTTAATGACCCATGATAATTCCCTTTAGACTAAAGAAGAAAGATGTTTTAAAAAATGAAATCTTTGAGTTTTACGTCCCACGTTTATGCCGGTTAGGCTAAAAGAGACGGTGATGATAAGTAATGAATGAAATGGTGGAATGAAGAAAGTGGGAGAACCCCGAGGAAACCCACGCACACGGTGTTTGTCCACCACAAAGTTCACTTGACGGGGACTGGTATCGAACCCGAGACCCCAAACACCAGAGGTGAGCATTCTACTATTTTTTTAAAAAAAAACTTCTTGAGTTATTTTCTACTTCAACCACTTTTTCAGGACTACTAGACACGACAGGGACACGAACACAGAAACATCGAGGACAGTTAAAATTCCACCCTTGCTACTACAGAGGGACTCGAACCCACAATGGGCTTCACCTCACGATCATTAGCCTAACGCCTCAGACCGCTCGGCTACACCCATCGGCAACCATTGAGCCACTGCGGCCCTCAAAGATGTTTAAAGAAAGTGAATGATTATAAAACCATTGTGAAATAAGAATGCAGGAAGAAACAGAAAACCCACGAACACGGCGTTACCCACTATAAACTCACACGGCATTGACTGGAACAGAAAACCTCGTACCAGAGGGGAGCTCTCTACCACTGAGCCATCGTACTTCAATAAGTGAGATAGGTCAAATTGTCCGGCATTCAAACAATTCCTGAAATAGGCCTACGCTAACCTACTTTGTTTCAAAGCACGTGTTTGTTTCCTATTCCATATCTTAGAACTCCAAATTTATCATTTTCTAGTTTCAAGCGACGATAGAAGAGAAGAACGTGTGGTGATCCTGAAAAACAAATTGAATTGGAGATTTCAACGAATTTGTACATTTCATGGCTTCTACGTGGCGAAAAAGTAATTTTTGGTTATGTGTTCGTCTGTTCGACCCTATGTAAACATGTTCACTCACTCAGAGAGTATACCGTTCAACGTATCCATATCCAATTTTAAACTTAAGATTCTTTTTTATAAGATGCTTTAGGAAGGAATTCGGATTTTCCTCCTAGCCCAACAAGACTTTCAGGAAACTAAAAAAAAGAAAAAGAAAAAACAAAGAAAGAAAAGAAAGGTTCAAAAGATTGCGATCTTGGCCAATAATTAATTTTTGGATCAAGGATCACAAAATTTTTGTGCTGTCCCTAAATCGAGTTTTTTTTTTTTTTTTTTTTTTTTTTTTTTTAACGGAATAAGCACATCATACTAAGTTAAGTGATACCGTAGTTTGAGTTTGGCTACACTATTAGTAGTTCTCCAGATATAAGGTGTACAAGAAAATTTTTGATTGAAATATATTGCATCTTTTGATCAAAAATATAAGGTTAGTTTACTGAAAGGTGAAAAATTTACTTCATATGTCATTAATAACGTATAATGTTGTGTAAATTACTTATTATGAAAATATCCACAAGTATTTTAGTTTTGAAGGTAAGTTTTCTCGGGACTAAGTTTCCGGAAAACGCCCTTAATGTTAATTTTGTTATTGTTTCACAAATAAACGTTTCATTAATAATGGCAGCATAATGTGATTTAGTTTAACAAATTGGAGAGAAAAAGAGTTTAGTGCGGTAGCTCGCACCTTTAATTTTATTATCAACTAATGTACTGTGATTTTTTGACATTTTCCATTGTTTTGTAATTATTTTGAAAATATAAACGAAATATGTGTAATAACTCCAAAACATAAGCGAGTTGTGTATCCGCAAGTTAAGTTGACTTTTGTAACATCCAATTTATCAATCACTCTTAAACAAAGAGTAATGCAAAATACATAGCAATTCATTTCAACAACTACTTGTACGTCGTGTTACATATAACATTTGCTCATAGCTATATACCCAAAGAAATTTTACTTCCGATGTCATTGTATTGATGATATACTATGCATTTAATTATATAACATTTCATTAATTCTATTGATATCTTAGCGTTGCCTGTTACATCAACTTATCAAATACCTTCACTTATAACCAGTGACGAGTTTTTTTTGTTGCTCTTTTTAATATTTTCATAGTACAGAAAACACTTTATGTCATTTTACGTTCTTACAGATTCAAGAAGATGTACTCTTGAAAACAAATTGTTTGTATAAACACGTTACTTGTTAGAATTTCCATTTTTTATGATAAATCTAAAATCTGACAGCAATGGAATATACAAGAAGAGTTATGGGATTTTAACTGTTTAAAAATAATATTGCAGAAAAACAAGAATTAACTTTGCATAATGTTTAAAAAAAATACCGGATTATTTTTTAACGTCTTGTTTATTACATGAACGACAGTACAGTAGAATTGCGACCACACATGTCTGTTAAGTGTCTAAAGCGAAATTCAACACAATGAAACCTACAGTTGAGCAGTGGAAATAATAACGCTATCAAGAGTTGTTGAAAGTAAAACTATGCGCCTGTGTTGTGAGACACGCTCTGTATATTGAAGAATATACGCAACTAGTATCAAGCCATGACAGCAGAGATGAAACATGGGTTTTTGAAGTACAATTGAAGGCTTAGAGGATAAAGGTGTTTTGTTACATTTTTGAAACGTTGCATTTTGGCGTTTCATGCACGTGTTACATGTTAGTCATGCTACGTAACACATTATTTAGTGAGTTCTCGTCTGAGTGCAGATATTTAGAAACGATCAGGGCGGCATGTTAAGGACAAACCTGTGAAAGTCAATTTTAACGACATATTCAATTCGTTACACATCGAAGGGCTTCAATTCTCTTACCAAAACACTTTTGTGTCGGCGTGAGTCAGTCCAAGGAAGCCAAGATCAGGTAATGCTTGCCTGCAGAAGTCGTGGGTCAAGTCTTTGTTGATTGACTTTTTTTGATGCTAAAAGTCTCCTTTACTGTGAGTTTGTTCAAGAATGTTAGACATCAAAGTTAACTTCTTTCTAGAGTTCAAGAAGTGACTGGTCCAACGAATGATCCTTGTCAAGCCATAATTAACGTATTCTGGCAATGATTTCTCAACGATAGCGCCCTATCACACAACTGTAACATTGTCAATGTGTTTTCGGCCAAAAATAGGTTATTGGCATCAATTACCCAATATACTCGCCCGATTTAGTTCTAATAACTATTTCATATTACCCAAGTAGAAACTTCCCCTCAAGACGTGGAGGCCATCAAAGCGGCAGTGATAAGGAAACCGAAGGACATCCAAGAAAAAGACTAGTACAGCATTTTTCATTGTTGTGTGAACGAGGGAAGTTTTACGTCTACAAAGAGAGTACGTAGAAATCTGAGGTGTTATTCTTCACTTTTTCTAGTAAATCCGAGATTTTGATTACTGTACTATGGAAAAAGAATAGGAATACAAACATCACGCGTATATTGAAGAGCGAATATTATTGATGTCTCTAGTCACAAACCATGATAGCACTCATAATCTGGAAAGAGAGACGTCTGATGATGATGATATAAACATTTTTCCATCCTCTCTACTGTTTCTCTTTTAAGAAATAATATTTGGTTTAAGAAGGTTAAACAAGACTCACAACGAGATAAATGAAACTCCTGTCCGTCCAATTACTATCTGTAAATGGTTAATTCTAAGAAGGTACGGAATGATTTAAAACTCCGCACACAACCTTGCTAGTTGGAAATGAATGTAGGAATTGGGATGAAATATTCGTTATGGCAGGGGCGGATCCAGGGGGTGATCGGGGCCATCGCCTCCCCTAGAAGAGGAAACTTTCTTATTTTATATATAAATAAAACCCATCCCAGCGTTTGGAGCTCTTAAATGTAACTCATGTAACTCTAAGTAGCAGTATTACAACCCACTGGCCCCCGCCAAAGTCCATCCTGGATCCTCTCTTGGGCTATAGTGATTGAAGTTTGAGATCTAGCTGTAAGGATCTCATCCTGAAGTTAAAGCTCAAGTGTTTAACATAAATAGTCCACTAATTCCATTCCGTATGGGTTTGCCTACTCACGTGCTATCCCGATTATCGCAAACTAAAACGCAAGCCAAAATGTGCGTTTTAGTTTGCTATAATTGGGATTGCACTTACAATAACTTGTTACAGCTTTTGTGTTGCGTTCCAATCCACAAAATTTTGCGAAAACTGGTATAAGATGTAGCCCTGAGTCTTTCTTCCTTTCACCTTTGGCCAAAAGCAAGCTTTTAGTCTCCTTAGAGTATTTAATGAACTTTCTATTCTGCAGGTGGTCTCTGGAAGCGAAAAAATGTTTCTATAGCAGTCACTACATCATGAAATAAGTGCTTACTGCGTTATAATAAATCTATGTTATGTGAACAATGAAAACTCATTCCCTTGTTTGAAACGTATGATACCACTTTTTGCTTTCTCGTGAAAAGTTGTTAGTATTCTATGATAGAAATTTTGAACACTCTTTATGAAATCTCTTTTCTTGAAAGACGGGAGGTTCCGAAAATTTGCATTTTATTTAAATAATACATTAATTATTCTATTTATGTGAGTAAGCAAATCTAATTTGAAGGCAACAGGGGGGATACCATATGGGATACACTGTATCTTAATCCCCTGAAAACTTTCTAAATGAACATAGATTTGTACACTGTCTCAATAAAACTATACTTGCTTAACAGGGAAATGATTAATGTAACAAAAAAAATTTAATCTTACACTTTAAGTGTAATCTTTTTCTTATAAAAATAATCTAGTTCTATCATTTTTCCCCTGAAATTATATGTGAAAGTAGTTTACAATTATTTAAATCCTCTTTTGGATGCAGAATAATACTTGTTTAATACTACATAGACGTAGCGGCTCGCAGTATTGGATCTTCCAAGGCTTGGACCCTCCCAATCAGGGGCGTCATTCATGGGTGGGCAGGGGGATATTTCCCCCCTGAGTTTGAGGTTTATATATATTTTATCAATAGTATAGTAGTAAATCGGCGAAAAACGTGAAATTTTATTTATACTTACATCACGGGGTCTTGGTCCCCTCCCCAAGCAAAATCTGAAATGACGATCCTGCTCCAAACCAAAATTTTTAGGTGCGTGCCTGACCCCACGTTAATGCTAAGTGTCTTATCCTTCACAATCTTGGTTGTGCATAAGGTCACAAAACAAGCAAGCAAAAAGAAACTAAATAAAAAAGATAGCTATTTCAATTTACTTATAGCCGTGGTGTATAGCTTGAAGAGACATTACAAAATGTGCTTTAGAGTACCAAACTATATTTAAGTACTGATGCTTCGAAGCAGTACTATCTCGCTATCTTGTTTATTGAGATTATGCACTGGAATTTATAACATTTTATTGTTGTACGTCCGTCCGTCACTCCACACCATAACTCTTCGACGAAAGCTAATTTTAGAATTCTGTTTTTTTTTTTTTTTTTTTTTTTTTGCAATAGGTAGCTAGGGCAATTCTCTCACTTGACTTCGTTAATAGTTAATAACCATCTTCATAGGTAACGATGGCTATCCATATCACATTCATGGATAATGTGAACTTTGTGTGATCCCCTTTACCGTCTTTACTAGAGTTTATAATTAGACTCGAATGTCTTCTACAAAAAATATTCATATTGTCATTTTATACATAGTTTGTGGTAATATTAATTATGGAAATTTTTAATTTATCTAGTCACATATTCATTCAGCACAACCATTAATTCTTGTATTACCTGACCAGAATAGCAGTGCGGTTTTGGGAGGATGGCGCTGCTGTTGTGTTTACATCAGTTCCAGGGCAGGGGAGCGGAGAGTTTCACTCTGCAATGTATCCAACGGTTTTTAAAAGTTGCAGTTTGGATGTTATGCATAGCCTAATCTCTTTCTGCTTAATAAAGAACACCGTAAGTTACGTGGTTGTAGTGAACCATTTCTGCAGTAATGCAAATGTATTGTGAATGTAAATTATATGAATGTAAATGAATATATGAATGTAAATTACCAATTTAAGAATAACATAGTACAATTGACAATTTAGTGAGCTTCTACCGTGTATTAAGCAGATTGTACAAACATTGATTACGTTTTATTCGATGTCATTATAAAACAGAAGCAGCCTGTAAAAGGCTGCTCGCTAGTTTGTTCGCAAGTTAATATGGAGGGTGTATTTTTGTTGTAGTTGTTTCTTTTCTTGTTACTTATGATATTCTGCAAATAATTTCAATAAATTTTGAAACTGTTTGTCTTAACTTGAGCCAGGGGCGGATCCAGGCTGAATGTTTGGGGACCGGTCGTTCGAAGTCAAATCAAAGTAAGAGTGTATTGAAAAAAAAAAGTAAAACAACTTTAGAAAAGGAGAAGTAGCTATTGTCTGCAATTTCTAGAACGGAAATGGCCACCTGCGATTTCGAAGTTGGACGTTTTTTTTTATATATAGCAAGAACGCCAATGTAAGTAATTTGTTGCAATTTATTGCTTTATTTGACTTCTGCAACATAAAACAAAAAAAGTAAGGACTACCTATTTTAGGTTTTATTTTACATCTATAATACAAAGGTGAAAATTCATAGATTTTATTTTTAAAATAAAAAAATATCCTATTCTGGGAAGGGGAAGGGCAATTGCCCCGATCGTCCCTATCGCCCCGACACCTGGATCTGCCCCTGACTTGAGCATATGCGTGAAGTGGTTTATTACGAACAGGACAAAAAGAACTGTGATAGATTTATTACAAGTAATCCGGTTAGAAACACTGCTGCTTGCATTTTAGTTCCAAAACCGGCCGCCCGCACTCGTTCGCTGGTCAGGTAATAATAATGCAGGTGAATTTTCACGTTATATACAAATGTATTCAGTCGTCGTTAACAGATTTGTCCATATAATTTCAATTTTTATTCAGTTTCTCAATTTCAATTCAGAGTGTTTGTGTCTGATGAAGAGGACGTTAGGTCCTTGAAACTGTAACACATTGTAAGTATAGTTTTTAATATATTTCATCTGCTCTGGTCAGAACTGTGTTTTATTTGTTAAGCTACTTATCCAGAGCCATGGAGTTTGTTCAATTTCAATTTTAGTCAATAGATGGCAGTTGCATTCACTCAGTGTCAGCTGTAGGTGTGTCGATACATCTACGTATCAGCAAGAGATAGTTTCATTGAGTGGCCTCTCTTGCAGTTTTAAAATTTCCCTGGAGTCATATCTCCGACCGTGCTTTCAATGTCAATACCAGAATTTTTGCTGTACTTTTCAACCCTTCTTATCTTTGAAATTTCCCGGGGTAAAATCTGAAAACATTACTGCGTATCGCGAAATGCACTGCATTATGATATAGTTTCAATGTTGTATACTGTATTTTACTTTGAGTTACACAACGGGAGTCAAATAATTTTGGATGAATTCATTGACAAACAATTATCAAAAGCCAAGCAATCCAAGCACGTTGTCATTTGATGCTTAAAATTTTAACTTGAAATGATACTGTTGCTTCATTACTCACACAATCTGTCCAATGGTGAAAGTGAGGGGGAACACGGGGGACATCGTCCCCCACCTCCAAAAATTATGTACGGCTTTCCTCCAGTTTCTAAAAAATTACAATGGGAAAATGTATGCAGGGGGACGGTGTGACGTCATGTCGCTACTTACCGTCCCCCTACCTTTTCAGACCCACTTTTGCCCTTGAATCTATCTATAAAAGTTATGACTGAGTGACTGCTCAACTGCAAGTTTTCCTTTTAAGCTGCTTTTATAAGATTAATTGCTCCTGAAGGGAAAGCCAGCCAATAAAATTTCCAGTGACCTTTCACAAATTTTGTCAAGAGGTAAAATATTTTGTTATTCTTATGATAATTGTTCATAAGAGTATGCAATATTACAATCAGACATTATCTCAGTAAAGAATGCTTGCAATGGATCTTTGATGTAGTCTTGTTAAAAATTCTTGCCACATACATTAAAGAAAGTGCTCTGTGTTCATACAAACAGGTAAAATTGATATAAGACACATACGGTACTTTCAAAAAAATATTTCCTTATCGCTTACTTTCGGCATGAAATTAATTCTCTATTCAAATTTCACGCTTCTACCTATAGTAGTTCGTACTGGGCAGCGATGAGTCACCCATTTATTTTTTTTTTATCTAATAGAATAGAGTATAGATTATTATCAATGTTTTTCTAGCATTCTACCTTTTTGAAATATAGGTTTTTACAGAGTTAGAATTTCAGGTTGTAGGAAAATATATATTGTAAAAAATGAGGTGTTGAAACAACACAAAATGACTACCACTTTAGCGTCTTACTTGTGTGTTAATTCAGCAGCACTTTTTTTTTTTTTGGTCCGTCATCCCGTTTAAAGGGTTTTGCCCTTTCTTCGGGTAAGTTCTTCATAGATAGAAAAGTTGATTGCATTTTAATGTCGTTGGTCTAAGAGTTGTTCATATTTCAGCACCACCGCATCGCTTTCCGAGCATATCATTAATAACTAGGTACTACCTGAGAGGATTTGCATTGGTATTTATCGTTTAGTATGAGCAAAGCTTTGCAAATTATATTTGGCACTTATGCCAAGTAACGAATAATGTTTTATGTTTTCTGTAATCGGTGACAATAATATTGTTGTAAACCTGTGAATCGTCTCAGAACAGTTACATAGGCAACAGTTCTGCCATCTTATGTTCATATAGAAGCACAGCTATCTGTGTAACTGTTGTCAGATGATTCACAGGTTTACAACAATATTATTGTGACCGATTATAGAAAACATAAAACATTATTCGTTACTTGGCATAAGTGCCAAAAATATTTTGTAAAGCTTTGCTCATATTAAACAATAAATACCAATGCAAATTCTCTTAGGTAGTAACTAGTTATTTATGATATGATCGGAAAGCGATGTCTTGGTGCTGAATTAACACACAAGTAACACGCTAAAGTGGTAGTCATTTTGTGTTGTTTCAACACCTCATTTTTTACAGTGTGCTCGACACTCAGCAGGAAATTGTCACGGGTCAACGCAAAAACTGCTGTGAGACAGTGAAATGATAGACTTTTTGAAAAATACAAAACTGTTTGTATAGTGCTGCCCTCATTCACATACGGTGACGAGTTCGCGAACTTAATTGTTAGTCTTTATGATATCAGCATAATACAGTATGCAGGGCCGGATTTAATGTTTTGCCGCCTTCGACTCTGATATACAACATTTTAACTCAATAGAAAGTAAATAATAATAATAATAATAATAATAATAATAATAATAATAATAATAATAATAATAATAATAATAATAATAATAATAATAATAATAACTTTTGTTTCAACATTTGTGTACAAAGAAAATGTTCCAAAAGTGCCCAATTTTCCCGTTTGTGTTGCGCACATACAATTTTGTGTGGAAAGAGGTCGTGTCCTAAGACCTTCACATATAAAAAATGGTGACTATAGCTCAGCGGGAACATGTTCAAAAATGGGTCAACAATACAACGGTAATGCCCATAAGGCAAACATATTTTTGACATATTTTTTATACATCGCCCGAAAGAGGGGGGAACCCTCCGTTGAGGTTTTATGGAAGTGAAATTACACATTGAGCTCTACAAGCACTATGAGTTTCAACGCACTCGTCCCTGCGGAATAGGGAATTAAAACGGGTCAAAAGCAGGGGACGTACCATCTCCGATGCTCAAACTGGTTTGATATGAGGCAAACCTCTCGGAAGATAATGCCGTAACCGTGCGTCCTATTTCCGCTGAGTAGCACGCGCCTGCCTCTACGCAACTGGTTACTGCAAAATTCATGTCAATTTCAACCATCAATAACAATCGAAGCCAGGAATTATTAGGTCTATTGTCGGGCATTTACTCTAACTTTAATCATGCTTTATTGTTACTATTATTTAAGTTTCGTAAAATTGTCCATCTTGCTTATTCGTTCAATATTCACTCCTAAGAACGTTGCACCCCTAGGCCCGTATCTAGTGGGAATAAGGTAAATTCAGACCTAATAATAAGCGTATCCCTTAATTATGAAAATATCACGGAATAAAAAAAATAAGGAAATTGATTTGCTTACAAATGAAGATACGAATAACTTGAAATTAGTTTCATAGCATTTAGTAGACACTAGCTGGTTCATTTTCTACATTTTTTATATTCTTCTTTGTCTTTTCAGTTAGTCACTAAATTTCGAAAAAGAGTTAGAATCTGTAACATGTTAAAGAAATTACCGGTAGTTTTCTTTGTTTAAAAAAAGTTACTACTAGCGCCCAGAGTTTATAGCGCAATTTTATGTAACTATTAACTTACGTTTCCTGAGTTACCTGACCAGAAAGGTAGATGTCTTTGAATGACAGAAGTGAAGGGATGTTCTTTCTCTATGTCGGAAAACTGTGCAAGTGCCTGGTGTGAGATGTTGGTTCATTAAAAATGGCCACAAAGGCATATAATGATTTTGAATAAGTTTCTTCGCTTGAAATACTAATAACTAGTATCAGTTAAATCTGTATTAACTTCAGAAGACTGGTGTTTGGAACGGTATAGTTTGATCTTAAAGTTTGACAAAATAGTAGTCTGGTCCTGAAGTATAAGCAACACCTTGTTGGAGCTCATGTGAAAATTTTCAAGCGAAGCATTAGTCGTTCCTGTTAAATTATTTATATTACTCAATGCTATGGATATCCGAGGATTTAGATTTTTGGGCTTTCGACATCTAAGGCCATTTAGCCCGTCACGTTTGAGGGATGACGTCCCTCGGTGAGCACACTGTCCGGGGTAAGGGAAGGATGCGGGCCTGGAAACTATAAGTTAGGTACCACGCCGGCATTTGCCTGGTGTGATGAGGAAAGGCCAGGAAAACCTCATTCAGAATGGCTGGCCTGAGAAAGTTTTTTACACTTTTTCGACCGAGTGACTCCATCGGTAATCGAACCGTACTGAAGGCGAGAGCCTTAGCGAGTACGTTGCGCGGGGCCACTATGGATTATCGAAATGAAATGCAATGTAATCTTTAAGTTTTACGTCCCACGCTTATGCCGGGTAGCCTAAAGGAGACGGTGATGATGAGAGATGAGTGAAATGGTGGAATGAAGAAAGTGGGAGGAAACGGGAGAACCCCGAGAAAACCCACGAGCACAATGTTTGTCCACCACAAAGTCCACAAGCGCGATCTAGGATCGCGCCAGAGACCCCAAGCACCGGAGGTGAACGCTCTTTTACTGAGCCACCGCTCCCCCTATGGATTATCGAGTAAGCAGATATTATTTTATATTTAATTGAATTATATACAACTTATTCTGGCAGCGAAATACAATAAGCAACTCTTGTTATTCAGTGACCACGACTATTGGAGTTCTATTGCTTCTATGTAATAGTTCGTTTTTTTTTTTTTTTTTTTTTTGTATCTGAAGAATAATTTTTCACAGTTCCACTTTCAGGACTTAATTAGATTGAATGTAATTTAATGTTGATAGGATTATCTTTTCTAGAAAAGTTTATTACAGTTGCACAGTGAATATTAAAATTTAGTATTTTATTTGAGAGAACCACATGAATTGATTCTTAGTGGCTATAAAGATTATTCTTGCGTAATATTAAACCACGAATTTCAGTATCAATTAGCTGAACTTATACTTAATTATTTGTGTGAATATTCTTACTCGACACCGTACGTGATTAACTTTATAAAAAAATTACGTTACAACTCTTAGTGTTTCATTTTTTTTTTTCACAAGTCTTTCATTCCCATCACACGATGGGCGGGCCGCAGACGGTTATGCCGTCTCTATGGCCAGAGTGAAAAGTGTTTCAAAGTAAGGATGGTTGATAAACAATTTCCACGTCTTAATAATAAAGAAAAACATAATTTATTTTAAACTTTAGAAAAGTTTTTCATTATAACTAACGTATTGTTCGGGTATGTATATGCATGTTTATGTCCTTAATTTCCCTCTATAAATGAAACTGTTTTATTATTAGTTTCTCGCAAACAAAATACAGCATGTAAAAAATCATCACCAGCGCACTCTATAAGACTAACAAAATTGTAACGAAAAAGCAGATACATGACGTTTAATTAAACTACCTAACAGTTTTCAGATCTTTTCTTATATTGACCACATATTTGGGTGTGGAGCTTATTACGTCATAATGGTTAGGTATCCAAATTTATATACTATACAGAGAGACTTGAAAACAGTGTTCATAATTTGGGGAAAATGTCTCTAATCTAGGAAAATTCCGTAGGTAAATTTAGCAAAGAGTGGTAAAGGTAATTTTTCGATAAAATGTGAAAATCCAGAGAACTTCTCAAGGTGACTGATTGACCGGTATAAATGCTTAAATTCTTCTTTGTGCTTCATAAATAAACAAACACAATAGCAATAGTTTGTGTATGTGTGTTCGTGTCCAAAGTAGCCTAATTTGAGGTCATTGTTACACAGAGAAAAATCCGTTCTCCGGATAGCGTCATATTGTACATACGGTATCTTCTTGCTTACTATAGAAATCAGTGCGGAGCATACGTTATCCGTATGCTACATAGGCACTGTCCTTATATATTACATCATGCCGTTGCAAGATGTCTGACATCTAACAGTTTTCCGTATATCACATGCATATACTTATGTTACATTCCTCAGCTATATGTTATATACGTCCATTTGTATGTGAGATCCTGACCGCCTTACATTGTTTCATACGGAAAGTACCTATAGATGGAACACTTATACAGAAAGTATTATAAAACATTCGTTTTCAGTTATACGTCTGCTGTACGTTAAGTCCAAAAACTACAGGAATTACGTATGTAACCTATCTTTTTAAGTACGCCACCTACATTTGTTTTCTCAGTGTAGCTAGGTATATTTGTGTGTATTTCTTGTACAAAAAAGCGAAGGAAAAAGTAAGAAAAATAGAAGCAGAAAGCAGATGAATAAAACAAATGTGATTGGCACTTCCTTTAATATAGCTAAATTAATCTTACCACATAATTTCTGTCATAGGAATTGCACAGTCAACGAACTAGGGAAAATGTTATAAGAAAAGGGAAAATTTTGGATCAGTTGAGGGAAATTTTCTTAACGAAACCTACCAACAGTGCTTGACAACAATAATTAGTTCACGTAATAGCGATTTCTAGACATCACACTAGGCACACTTTCTACATTTTTTTTATATTCTTCATTGTCTTTACGTCATTCACTAAAATTATAAAAATGAGTTTATCTTCGAGAAGTATTTCACAGGAAGAATATATTTGTAGAAAATGTTTGAAAAACATATTTCAAACCGTTTTCCACATTTAAGGAGACTATAAATTAAATAATTGCATCCTATCTCTACCCGAGTCAATTATTTGCAAAGAAAAGAAAAACTGACTTTAAACCAGGGATGCAAATAACCACTCGTCCGGAGCGAATGGTTCATCGGTGTAGGTGAGTTTTTAAACAGTAAAGACTATAAAAAATGACGATTGGGATGTGAGATTTGGGCTAGTAGATTTTTCCTTGGGCTAGTAAAATTTTTGTTTCTTATTTGCATCCCTGTTTTAAACTGTTAAAAGGCTCATTAAAATAAATTTTGAACCTCCTTTCCATCCTTAGGATATGTATTTTTTTATAAAAGTGACCTGATATAAGCCCGGCTCGAACCAAATGCTAATTACACTCCAAAACTCATTTGAAACGGTTCAGTGTATATGACAATTCCTACCAGCGATAATTGTCGAGATAATTGCGATTACTCTTTTGGCAATTGCCAGTACATACTCTATAACCTTATAAGTGTGTATTAAATGCAATATTAATATTTTATATCAAGGTTAAAAAGTGGCCAAAGATTGTTGACTGAGAAAATTACTTAAAGTAACTGATTGACCAACGCCCAGGCCAAACCGCTTTAGCTAGAAACTTACAGCATAATATTTTGTAAATTTTTAAGTTTTATGTCCCACGATACACAAGATTGGTATATGGCCTTTTGAAAATTACGATTGTATTGAAACTTTTATGTATTAAAAATTATATAGGCCTATATGTTGAATTCAAAACCTGTTTTCTGGAAGTCAGTTAAAAGTGAATAGCAGCATGTTACAGTTCTGTTAGGGTTTCCTTCATAACAAAAGTTTAATATATCTCGTCTTTACATTGTTCACTAAGTAGTACAACGATTAAATCACTGGTTCTTTTTGTAATAAATTTGAGCCATTAAATAATACACACTCCGTCCCCTTTTGATTCCATTTATTTATACCTGGTTGTCCTGACAACGACATTCCAAAGTCTCATTATTTTTTAAACACTTGAATATCTTTATATATTAACATTAACTTTATATCTATTTTCCTTCTCTTCTTCTGATATTATAATCAGCCAGCCTAGTACAAATTTAGAATATTTTATGGCCCAAAATTACAAATATACAATGTACTGTTGTATATCATGACGCCCGACGGACTTTTCTTTTTATTCATTAACTTCAAAAAAGAAAAAGAATTCTGGATCTTTTACTTTTACATGTTAATCATTTGAGTTTTCGAATGCACCTCGTATACATGAAAATTACAATTCATATAAATATACATATATATCACATTTAATTTTATAACAATATTATTATCATATTTATTCTAAACTTTATCATCATTTTCATTTATTTATACATTTCAACGACCATAAGGCACATACGAAATTTAATTTGCAAGTTATTTGGTTTTAAGTCCTTTTTCGGGTCTATTAAATGCTTGTTACAAGATAAGAATTATTTACTTGGGCATCATGAAGAAGGTTTTGAAAAAGATGAATGTTAAATTCATATAGTTGTTCTTTGAACACAACATGATCGAATATAAGATGTAGTTAAACAAAATATAAATTAAGATTGAAATATCGATAATAATCAGGACATAACATAATAATTAACGTCTTTTTAACATCATAGAGCTCAAATAAGATACGAATAACGAATGAAATCATAATGATATTTGAAGCAAAATCAATTGAGTACGGTCCCCTCAGACGCCGTAACTCCAATCTAAGTTACATGACCAACAAATTCCTTATAGACAACAAAACTTATTAACTTCAATATATATCCTCGCATTACAAAGATGCTTTTAAATATACTTGAATAACATGGAACACGAATAATGAGATTGATAATACAAATATCAAAGAAAACACATAACATTAAGGCATATGTAGACATAATTTGAGTAACTGCGATCATAGACATGAACTCAAGATTAAATAACATAAAGTAAAATACAATAAACCGACTCACATATCCATAAAATATTTTCATTTTTCTCGACGCAAATTCAATCCATTTCACATCAACGCAATCTATCCCAAGTCACGGTGTCTCATAGCTTCAATTAGATTACATTGTATTCCACATTCTTGGGTACTTTCTTGGCGATTACAGATTGTTACAGCACTCGGATTCCTATGTGTGTAATTATTGCCATCTGTAAATCTCCTATCAATGTAATTTTTGCCATCTGTACCTCGATTTTGTATAAATGAGCGACGATTGTTGTTCCTGCTGAAATTACGGTTATTATTTCTAAAATTCCTGTTTACGTTTCCACGATTCGGCTGCGCCTGATTACCGGTAGCATTGTAATAGTTTATCCTGCTTTTAAAAGTATTTTTTGGTTGTATACTTAAGTTGCGAATTGGAACTTGTTGTTTATGATTACGACCAGAATTGCCTTGACCCCTGTCTTGTTCTCTATTACAGTTTTGTACTACAAATTGACTTTCATAATTCTGGACGAACATTATCAGATGGTAAAAATTAACACATTGCGCAGACATTAGTAGCTGTTGTAATCTAAAAGGCAATAATATCCGGATAGAAGCGATGATTTGTGATTCTGGATGACCCGGATTTAACGCTCTTAACTCGTTAAATGTAGAAATCACAAATTCTGTAATATTTCTATGTAACTTGGGATTGAAGGGTTTCGATCTTAACAACGCGTCTCTATTTGCTATCACAAAGTCGTTTTCGTAATTAGAAAGCAATGCGTTTTTAAAGTCGGAATACGTACGAAGATTATTCCTAATGGCCTTGAACCAAGTTAGACATGGTGGCAATAATACATGGGGCAGTAACTTCAAATATTGAGATTCATCTACGCCCATTAGTTCGCACTCGTCCTCGAATTTTTCGAGAAATTCCCTCGCAGTTATGTCTTCCGGTACACTACTAAATTTTGTAAATGATTTCACTTCACTAAATCGCAAAGATTTACTTGTATTAACCCTTAAATACCTGTGACGGGCCCGCTTCTGATGAGATGATCGCCTCACTCTTCTTTCTCCTTCTGTACCATCTTCACTACAACTCGAGGATTGGTTACCTTCAAGAATTGTTCTGGGATGACGTGTAGATTCCCAACCGATAGATGTGGGATGTACAGGATTCATGTGCCCACCATCTTGCACTGCACCTTCTTGAATACGCTTTTCTTTAATGAAGTTCAATTCATTTTGCAATCTTTTAATTCGGTTGTCGTGTTCTTCTACAACAGTCTCGATAATATCCACAGAATCTTGAATCTCAGTGCATCTTCGAACTATTTTGCTCATTTCCTCATCATAATGTTCGAATTTGACTGCAATTTGTTGGTTCATTTGTTGCAATTGCTGTTGTAAGTCATCATTACGATGTAGCAATTGCTCTAATCGCTCATCAAAATGTTGAGCTTGCTGATTCATCTTTTAATCCAACCTTTCCAATTGCTGCTCACCTTAGCAAACTGTTCAAATTTGTCCTGAGCCTGTTCTTTGATTTGCTGTGATTGGTCTATGAGTTGCCGTGATATTTCTTTTACAGCTTCCAACATGTTGTCGGATGAATTTATTACTTGGTTGTCCATTGTTCCATTATCGGTAACATTCATAATGTTCCTATATATAATTCGACCACTTCTTTAAAAAGTGCAATTAATATATGGCTCAATCTTGATCGCTTTTTATCATGCTTCGAAAACGATACAATTACTTTTCCTCGGGTTTCCGGCACCATATTCAACGATTATATATCACAGGTTCTTTTTGTAATAAATTTGAGCCATTAAATAATACACACTCCGTCCTTTTTTGATTCCATTTATTTATACCTGGTTGTCCTGACAACGACGTTCCAAAGTCTCATTATTTTTTAAACATTTGAATATCTTTATATATTAACATTAACTTTATATCTATTTTCCTTCTCTTCTTCAGATATTATAATCAGCCAGCCTAGTACAAATTTAGAATATTTTATGGCCCAAAATTATAAATATACAATGTACTGTTCTAGTAGAGTCTATTTCCCCTTTCAGTAACAAGGCAATGTGAGACGTGGACCTGCAAGTTAACGTGAAATCCCATAGGGGGTCGTCATTTGGGGCTCCAGGGAGGAGCGATTTCTCTCTGAGTTTGACATTTGTATATTTTTAATTCATAAGATAGTAATACAAGAATGAAAAAATGACAATCTAGGACTTTGCACACATTCCCTCCAAAGTAAAATCTGAAATGGCTCCTGGATTCAAATTGCATGAGTTTCTACCGCGAAGTGTCGTGAAAGTGAGCTGTCTCTATGTCCATTTAGACCCCTCCCCCGCATCTAATCAAAATCAGTCAAAAATGGGTCAATCTTGTGAGCGGGGTCCCTGATTCGATCCCAGCTCATGCCAAGGGAACTTTCTGGTGAACAAACGCCGTGTGTGTGGGTTTTCTCGGGGTTCTCCCGTTCCCTCCTACTTTCTTCATTCCACCAATTCATTCATTTATCATCATAGCCTACATTCCATAAGTGTGGGATATGAAACTCAAGAATTTTGACGTTTCGTTTTCGATAAAAAGCTCCAGGAATAAAGACAAACGCTTTGTAACAGGAAAACTATGTTTTCTCTTCCAAAACTTTGAAATTCGAAACACGTTCTTCAAGTGATAAACAACAAAATTAATACCGAACCAGAGTATCAAAATTAATATTAACAATACATTTTTTTCGAAATTATAATACATTGATTTCCCTTCGTTTTCTTTATTTGGAAAATGAGTTTCGATAACGTTCAAATGTTTGTTTATTTACTTTTAATTTGAGGTTTAAATACATGATCTTACTTGTACAACTTTAGCTATTCCAATTTGATCTCTTCTCGCCTATTTCTATGAGTAATTAATTTTCCGATTTCAACCGACGTCTTCCTAATTTTAGATATTTAATTGAAATTAGTTTTCATTCGTTCTACACATAAAACAAATATATTGTCCATATTTGAAGCTACTGAATATCGCAGTTTCTGATAGTCACTAATACATAATTTTGTGCTTCATTTTGCTTTTTTTTATGTAGAAAGATGCAAATTACTTAATCTATATAAAATAGGTTAACTTATTAAAATCCTGTAGACTCTGTTACTTTTCTAACTTTTATCCTTTTTGTCAACACTACTGTACATCACTTAAGAAAACACGAAATAATCAGCTATGAGCTCTAATGACGTTTAAACATAGTGGTCATTATTGTTAGGGCATTAATAAGAAGCACCAATTAAATGGTCAATATCGATTAGACAGAAATAACGTACGTATAAGGAAAATAAAGTGCGTGCATTCTGCTAGGGAATCCGTCCAGTAGGGCTGGCTGTATCACGACAAAATGCGATGAAAATAACTAGAGACTACGACAAACATTGTGTAAAAATATTTCTTTCATTGTATGTGAAATATGAAATATTTTGACTTCACGTCCCATGATGTAGGCCAGAGAATACGGATGATCAATGAAAATAAATGATTACGAAAGGAATTAATAAAATGAGAATGTAGGAGTGAAACGTAAGAATTACATGAAAAATCACGGACAAAAGGTGTTGACTACAAACTCATGCTCTAGGATCGAACCAGGGTCGTGGTGGCTTAGTGGTAGAGCGTTTACCTCTGGTGCGTTGTGTTCGTGATTCGATCAAAGCTCGCACCAAGTGGATTTTGTGGTGGACAACCACCGTGTGCGTGGGTTTTCTCTGGGTTCTTCCGTTTCCCCCTACTTTCTTCATTTTTCATTATCACCGTCTTCTTTAGTCCACACGACATAATCGTACGACGTAAAACTCAACAATTTCATTTTTCGTTTCTAGGATCGAATCAGGGGCTTACGCGTCAGAAGTGAGTTTTTTTGTCAATATTCTTTTTAATACTCTTTCCTACCTTTATTTTCTTTTCCTTTATAGTCTTCATTTTTACTAGAAACGACAGAGACAGAGGCATAGGAAAAGAACATCGAGAACAGTTAAAATCTCTTCAGGGGTACTCGAACCTCCCAAGGGGTTTCACCACAAACTCCTCAATTACACCACAGAACCATTGTACTCTCATTCTTCAAATATATTTAATATATTCAATCTCGACAATATTTTCATCTATACATGAATAAGTTATTTAAAGTCTTTATTTAGTTATTAAAACTTTGAATTGGTAAATGTATTGTCAGTTCGTAAATATAAGTAACAGTCAAAACGTCGTTAGAACAAATCCCTCATCTTAGAGTGACATCAACGTTCTTTGAAACTGGACTTTAGAAGGTAATCCTGACATTACACTTTAAAACCAATTTCTCAGCCTTTAATTCAAAAGTATGACTGAATCGTACTTTTTTTTTCAATGGACATATGCAATAGAAATTTTAAAGAAGAAAGAGAATTACTAGCATTTGCATGTATCGGTTTATTAGCAATTAGCACAAAACATTTTGTGTATAAAAATTGTTTTAGTTTTCTAATAAAAAATATGTAAAATAATAATATTTTTTTTATCAAAATAAGTTTATAAATACCTTTAAAAGTATGGAATTTAAAAGTCTTCTCCCACCAAATCAAGATGAGTCTTGCCCACAGCATCAACTATTACGTCATCATAAGGTTGTCTGCGTCATCATCTGACAGATGCAAATGCTTAACGTTGTGTATAATTGAAAAAGCTGCCGGTTTGAAATAAACTGATTAGTGCAAAGTCGTTTCGGGGTAATGGATGACGGAGTTGGTCCAACCGCCAGAAATTATTTGATTGCACCGAGCATCTTCTCGACTTCAATCTACTAAAGTACAGTCTTAAAGCAATTCCAAGAACAAATGTTAAAGATCGTATTTGCCACTATTGAACGAAATATTTAAAGTTACCTTTTAGTTCACGCAAAAATATAAGGAAGTCACAATTTCTATCTAAGTATTACTTGGAAGATAATTGCGGTTCATTTGCCAAAAATGATAGGTAGCATTAACTAATATCAGAAGTTTTCTATGACACAGATAGAACACATTCTCTGTGAAATACTGGTAACCATAAAAACACACCCTAAAAATTACGTCTTTTTGTTTTCAATAGAGACTAAATTAAGACAATACGTACATATTTCTATACCACAACATTTGGTATTTATTTTCTCAAATTGATGAATGGAAACTAAATAATTACCTCTTTAGCTTGTAGAACCCGGAGGTTCAAAACTGCGTCCAAAAAAGCTCTCCGTTGGATTCTGTCCTTAGCTAGCTGGATCCAAATTTTACTTCTCAGAGATCCACCTTAATATTGTCCTTCCATCTGCGTATAGGTCTTTCTAATGGTCATTATACGATTATATTAGGTTTACAGTTAAATCTTTGACGAAAGGGAAAGCAAATAAAAATTATTATCACAGGACAGAATATTAAAGGTGACCTGCTCGCTATCTAAATGAGGACCCATTTCATAAAAGTCTTTCATTAATTTTTATTTTACTACTTTTGCTCAGATGCAGTTACAAAGTAAAGTAGTAGATATTTGCTTCATATACAAGTCAAATTTTAACAATATTAGTTAGTGTTTAACGAAAAATTAATATCCCAATATGAAACACACATACCAATCGAAAAATCTCATTGAACGAATCAAAATGAGACGAGTAGGTGAAAAGCCTCATATTATGTAGTTACCGAGATGTCTTTTTGTAATCTTAAAAATTGATGCTGTGCAACAAGCACGCCACCAAGTAAGCTCTAATACTAAAGTATCAGACACGGAAGTATACTGAGATACTTTCAGCAAGGTCTTCAATATGACACTAGCGTCAATACACTGCATGGCTTACAATATATTCTTAAATGACGATTAGCTCTTTAACTCTATGTTTTCTTTAACTAGTTTTATAATAAGTGTTACCCAAAAACGGCTGCAATGAGATTGCGCACACTTTTCCAGTTTTATCAGCTTTATCTGATAAGTCATTGACAAGCTGTCATTATGTACAGGATTGCGCACAGAAAAATTAAGCAATGTTGTCAGATGGAAAATATTTTCTCTTCTGTTATGTAAATCTGTAAGAAAACAACAGCGGACTACCCGAACCAAGGGCCGAATAAAATTGCTAGGATTGAGCTATTAATAATTTAGAAAATACAGAGGAATTAACACATAAGGATAGAGTAGCTATATACTGCATTCGAAAAAAAAAAAAAAAAAAAGATCTCACACCAGTTTTTCCGAGAAATATTACAGAGGCTGCTTCAGTAAGTGATTGAAAGAGAAGTTGAGTTCAGTTATGATGGAGAAAAGTTACTATTTATAAATGAAGAAGCTAAGATTATCGTCCTAACTTGTGCGAGTAACATTAGGTAGCATTTACTGGGCATAGTCGTAGTGTATGTAATAAAACTAGCAGGTAGCTACATCATACTGTTTCTAATAATATATTCTAACTATATTTAGGAAGGTTATTTAAGATATATATTGACAGATTCCATATTATTAATAAGTAAATCGTGTAATTTTGCAAGGATTATATTGGAATGCAGTGTAATTAGTATGAGGAAGTAGTTTACTCATATCGTTGTATTACACTAATAATATTGTAATTTAAGTTTATTGTATCGCACATATTACTGTAACAAGTATCCTATTATATGACCAGACGTTAACGATAGACCTCACTAAATTTACCAAAGCAAAACTTTACGACAATGGAGAAAATTATTCACTTTTTCAATTTTCAATTTTTCCATAAAACTTGGCTAGTAGTGGGAAGTATGTTGAGTTGATTTTGAGTTTTACGTCCCGTTCAGCAGCGAGGCTATATGAGACGTGGACCTACTGATTAACGTGGAATCCGAACCACATGAGCTCCCGCCGAGAATCGAACCCGGGCCTCCCACGCCAAAGGCGCGTACGCTAACCGCTTAGCCACGGAGGAGCTCCTGGGAAGTATGTATACTATATTACTATTATTATTATTCAGGGGTGCCCACAAGGGGGGCTATGACGCAAACTGCGTCATTGAAATATGTGGGGGGGGTAAAAATCTATATAAATATGTTTGAGAGGGTGTAAAAATTAATCGAAAAGATTTTTTTTTCATGGAAGAACACCTACGGATAGGCAATTGAGGGGGAGTGCGTCATGGTCATGAGGGGGGTGGGCACCACTGTATTATTATTATTAATAATATTAAGAATGTCATCGTAAATGTTTGCTTTGTTTTATTTAGGTTCCCATCTAGAATATGGGATCCAGAACCCTCAGTAGCTACTAGAACGAAAATAGGGCGGAAACATTTCACAAACATTACAATTAATAATTCTATTCACTTAGTCCAGATTTTTTATCAGGTGATCTCTTGAAGCAGTATGAAATGCTTAACCCTTATAGATTCCGGCTTTTTAAGGTAAATTAGAGACTTTCAGTCAAGCGGCTACACCATTCACATCTCCTTATCATGTCCCTGAGGCGGGAAATTTTGAGAGAAATCGGGATTTTTCTTTGAAAATATTTCTTTTTTAAAAAAATTGAGCGCCTCTGGACCCCCACTGTGTTAATGCACAGACCTAAAACTCAACTGGAAAACACTAAGGGGTATACTAAATGCCTGTACAAAATTTCAAGCTTTTATCTTGAACAGTCAGGGCGGGAAAAATATCAATAATCCCCACAATGCCCCAGATTACTGAAAAATATCTGATCTCAGGCAGAACATTTCCTGAGACATCCCTATTTACCCTAGAATCATAGTTCGCCCTTTATTATCTTGAGAATAAAACTGCCTTTCAGACAGACCCTTTACATGTCTCCATCATGTATCTCAGGCGGGAAAATCGCGAAAAAAGGCATTTTTAAACCACAAAATCAATTTTATTTACTTTCTTGCCTTTCTGGATCAACCTTGTGCTAACGCAGAGAGCCAATACATAGTACTCGGTGGATTGAATATTTGTACAAAATTTCAATCTTCTAGGTGCGAAAATAAGCCCGTCCAAAAATAATGAAAATAGGACTAACAAAAATAGGCCTAATGAAGACGCTACTTTAGTACCTAAAAATAGGTACTAGAACTCCAAAGGGATTCAGATTAAGAGACAAGAAAATTTTAACATTTGGATTGTAAATTTGGAGGTATCATGACTTCTTGTATCTACTGACCAAATTATATTTAGTTAATCCTCAATATAATATGAATTTTATTTCTAATTTCTGTTTCTATCCTAGTCTGAAGGAAAATCTTCTTTGCGCACATCTTTTAAATCTACCATTGTGGCAACGTTGGGCAAAAATCTGTGTTCAGAAAGACCAACAGAGATTTGTACGCAATTCGGGATCTATAGTGTGCGCAATCCTGTTGCTCCCCCAAAAACAAGGGCATCCATGTTGTGGCTTCCAAGGGGGGGAGGCAAGTATAAGCGACATTTCAAATGTAGTCTCAAATTTGAGGTAACTATTCTAAAATAACTATTGGGTTTTCGATCTTCCGAAGCACGATTTCCTCTAAAGTGGGGATGAGCGCCCACCTTGCCCCCCCTGGTGGGCGCCCTTGTACAAAAATAACACGTATATTAGTCCATAGTTCACATCAAGATGAACAAATGACGTGCTTGAGAGTAGATTTGTATGCGTGGTTTACGAGAGAAATAGAGAGAAACGAACTTTTTAGGCCACTGAAAACTGTCGTTAATGCCTGTAACAAGTAACATCATTTGTTAATGAGAAACTAAGACTTCCAAACTAGGTGGTTGTGCCAGTCTTCGACCACCCCCTAGTTGCCGATCACTTTTCATTTTAAAACCGTGTATTAGGCTTATTTTAATATATATATAACATGATTTTCCTTTATAATTGAATTGCAGCTTATTGTGAATCAATCGCAAAGATACTGTCCAAATATATTGCACATGCATTCGGTAATAGTCAATCAAATGTATGCCTACGGAAGACGCACTGAGTTTCCGACAGCTTTAATCTGTTGCAAGTGGGAACGACAGTACTCTATTTTTCGTTCTTTTTCGTAGTTTTATCATACAAGGTAAAAAAATGCACATATTATTCTGTTGCATGGAACTGTAGAGCACATTTTTGTAATAAAACTTTTAGCGATAACTGTAAGATTTAAAGAATAAATCGATAAAATGTAGTGGTCGGACAATGACTTATGATATATTCTTTGTTAATTAGTGCTCAAGCGCAGGGTGGTCGAGCACTGAAAAATTGTATAAACGTCAATAACGAGTAACTTTTGATTCATCTGCATGAAATGAGTTCCTAGTTACCAATTTTAAAGTTATAATGGTGCACAAAACCATTTACTATTGTTCGACCACTACTTTTCGTAATACATTTGTACTGGTCGAGATGTTTTTTTTTCTTTTTTTTTAAAAGTATCCGACCATTCTTTTCGTTTGTATTTTCTCGCAGAATTCCTTGATTCAAGCATTAATTCAGTAATCAATTTACATTTGTATAAGCATCTGGTGAATCTTACTGTTAGTAACTAAATATTCAGCGAATGGCCGTGGCTCAACGGTAGTGGTCTCGGGCATTTGGCTTAGGATCATGACGCGGCAATCCACTGAGTGTTTGAATTCCCCTGAAGGTCAAGGGCGTTTTTAACTATCCTCGATATTTCAGTGTTCGTGGCCCTGTCGTGACTAGATTACGCCAAATTGGCACGAAGAGCCTTTAGGTTGAATGTCTCGGTTGAGACGAACTTAAAAAAAAAAGTGGTAGAGCGTTGGCTTAGCATTCGGGCGGCCCTAGTTTCGATCCCACTGGATGACTATCCTTACAGTTTTTTCAGGGCTTTTCCTGTCACACCAGGCAAAGGCTGGCATGGTACCTACAAAATATGTCCTGGCCGTCTACTTTTCAACATCCTCTCTCCCACTCTATCCTAACCGGAATCTAAGATGCCTAATCGCCATAAAAAAATTCAAATTCAAGTAACTGAATATTAACGAAGTTCCCCAAGATTTTCATGCAAAATTAACGGCACTATTAGTTTATGACATTTCATTTGAATAATAATTATATTATATTTGGTCTAATTCGTTTAATATTGAATTACGCCATTTTCGCTTCGTCGTGGAACTGCATTCAAATATTGTTAGCGGAATAGCTACTATCAGCTTACGTCTGCAATACGCCTGCTTTCCTTCCATGTCCTTAAGAATTGTCCTATTTTGTTTCAGAGATAATGAGTCTGAGTAGGCCTAAGCTAAAACTGTCAGCTTATTTAAACGACGATCTACAAAAAGGTCTGAAGGCTTGTCGAAAAAAAAAAGCGCTCATTACTAAAGGCATCAACAATCTATGGAATTTCTCGGGTAACGCTGATGGATAAACTTCATGCTTGCAGTCCCGAAGAGTGGAGAATGGGTCCAGAACTATACCTAACACAGAAAGAAGAAGAATGGTTAGCAAACTGGCTCATTAATATGAGCAGAATGGGCTTTCCACAGATTGAAAGACAATCGACCTGGTACCACGCTTACAATACATGAGAAGACAGCCGCAAACCTTGTCTCGAACTCCCGAAACTTTGAACAAGGCGCGATACGCTGTACTCGAGGAAAATATTGCAAAAACAGAAAAGTGACAAATATCGTTTCGTTGCTCAGTATGAAAATAGCCTGTAAAAACATTTTAATGATATTGATAATATCTAATAGTATATATCATGCTTAATTTAAAGATTACAACGGGCACTTTGTCACTATCACTGCACTTTCGATGAAACGTGTATTCTAGGAAGGGGGAAAAGAACTTAAATCTTTCCACAAACGTATTCTCTCCGTGTGAAGATCGGACATTTATCTACTTAAGAATAAAGAGAGAAAAAAGCAGGAGCACGATAGTCAATGAGTGATTGATTTGTATTTACAGCCTTTGTATATAGCCTCTTTGCTGAAAGAGTTGCAAAACCAAACCAAAAAGTCCGAAACAAGTCAGCAGTGAGGCTATCTATATATTGAAATGCGAGGATTATGTTTGTGATCAAAAAAAGTTTATATATTTATGGACGTTTATATGTATGTGGCCAAGTCTTTTGACAAGGATATCTCGGAAACCACAAGCTCTAGAAAGATGCCATTTTCACTTATCGATTGCAAATTTTGTATAGATTGTGCATTCCTAATTGAATATTTTAAAAGGCCATTATTTCTTTATTACATTTTTAGGGGTAGTATTGAAATTTTAAAAAGTAAAGCATCATATCCTACGAGTTATACACTCCAACATCACACATTTGTATACTGGGTTAGTATATCTTTCCGACGTTTGTTTCATGGAAAAATTATAATGAAAAACGAAGGATAATCATTTCTACAGTCTTTATCTTTATTAGGAGTGTTTTACCAAATGAACACCATATATCACTGAATTTTTAATGAATTTTGTGTGTAATGTATTTACTTATTACATACTGTATGCAAGAAGAAAGGAAACATGGACCATACATGAATTAGAAACTCCAACCGAAAGTAGGTTCAAATTCTGCAAACGGTGCAAGATATTAAAAAGATAATCGAAAATATATCCCCTTTATAAAAAAAACCCTTTGCCGATTTTTATCAAGACTTCATTCACTTGTGTCTGTAAAGGAATATGTACAGATCTTGTGAGGAATGACAAGGAGACTCATATCATATGTGAAGATGCACTGTGTAGAGAGCGCAGGTTCAGCTAGTTTATATATTAAAATAATACGTTTGTAGAAATTCTTTCGACATCGAGATCTCAGAAACCACAAACTCAAGAATCTTGCCGGTTTTGCTGGTTGATTTCAAATTTTCTGTAGATTTTCCAGTTTTCATTCAAATTTCCAAAAAGTATTTCCCTTATTTTTCTATTAAACTTTTTAAGGGTCGTTTTGAACCCATAAGATTAGTTTTGTCACTTCGTTCCAGGGGACAATTTGCCTTGAGTTTATGTAATTCCGCCGGACCACTATGTTATGCAGGCTGTTGACGGATTACGCGTCTGGATAGTTTGCTAGTAACGAGATTTGTTAACGTGGTTATGATATTTGGGGTCACAGCAACAAATTGTAGGGAAAAGGTGCTAAATTATATAAGGCGAGAAAAGCCATGGAAGGTACTTATTTTGCTCAGCTATTTTGAAGATACTTTTTTTTAAGTCGATAATAAGTTGTTAGAAACTCGTACATTTCTATAGTATTTTATCTCTCTCTATGAATCAAAAAGTGAAATAGAAAAATGTTACTGGACACATTAAGTGGAAGATATCATTTTCCTCACAGGGTTTCCTAGTATGAGGCACTGGTGAGTCACTCGAAAATTTTGAATCAGAAAGTGTCATTTGACTTATCATTGAAAAGGTCATGAAGAAACAAACAACTTTTGTAGGATTTTTTTATGTGGGGCTGAGTTTGTGGAATAGCTTTCATTAAAATGCACAGTTAGATAAAACATCTAGTGTTCATAAATCATAAATAGCTGAATATAAGAAGATGAAACAAAACATGAGATATAACATTGTTGCAGAATACATTGAATCGAGGGTACTATTTTTCACACACGGTCTTCTATCATGGGACACTGCAAAGTCACTCAAAAACTTCTAGTTGGAAGTACCCTTTCATGTATCATAAAATAGCATAAAAAAGCAAATAAGTTTTGTAGGGGACATTTTTTTTTTATTATGTAGGAAACCCTTTTTGAGGTGGCCACCAGATATATACTAACCTTCTGCTATCATAAGACATAAAAATGTGAGGAAGAAAATAGACTAGATCACTAGATTTGATACCAGGTGAGTATTATTAGTGATAATATGAAGTGTGAACGTGAAATAAAACCAAAGATAGGTATGCCGAAAGAAGCCTTTAGGAAAAAGAAAAAGTCTGTTTTGTGAAACCTTGAATAAAGAGCTAAGAAATACGCTCGTAAAATGCTTCTTATTTTATTGTATGGGGCAGAAACATGGACTCTACTCAAAAATGATGGAAAACGTTTGGAAGCTTTAAAATGTGTATGTGGAGAAGAATGGAAAGAATTAGTTAAGTCGAACGGGGAACGAATGAGAGGGTATTAAAAATGGTGATAGAGAAAAGAACAGTGTTAGATATTATTAAGAAGAGAAAGAGAGACTAGTTGGGACATTGGCTAAGAAGGAGCAGTATTATGAGAAACGTGGCAGGAAAGAAAGGGAGATGCGAAGGAGGTCAAGGGCGCCCATGTTGTGGTTTACAAGAGGGGGAAAGTTTAAAAGACGTTTCAAAAATAGTTTGAAATTTTGCTGTAACTAATATGAAAATTCTATTAGATTTTCGATATTCTGAAGTACAATTTCCTCTAGGGGGCAAGTGCCCCACCTTGCCCCCCGGATGGGCGCCCTTGAAGGAGGCTGCAATTGATTGACAATGTCAAAACAGGATAATCATACGTGAAGACGGAGAGAAGACCGCGGAGCATAGAAGATTCTCAGTTGCGGCAAATGACCTGCCAATAATGGCAGAATACTTATGATGATAGATATAAATGATGGTGATAGATATGGTGATAGATATAGATATAAGATTTTTCATAATGAGGTATTACTGAAGAAACAAGAGCATTGAAAGAAACAAGAGAAGGCATTAATTGAATTATTAGCGCAGTTGAATGTGATTCGAACAGCATTTGAACATTGAAAATTAATTATTCTATCAAGAGAAAACCATTCCTCAATTAGAGATGAAAGATCAAAGCTTTTTTCATTTTCTTTCGCCTTGTTAGTTCTTAGCTGTATTAGTGCACTAAAGTGTTTCAAATGAAAACTAAAGTCAGAGCAGTAATACAAAAATATCTTGAAATCTTGGCAACCATGTGTATTGCAAGCAATCACAAGCAATATATTTGCTTGTATAGCACTGGTGAATTGTTGTCCTTTGTCATAAATAGTATTCTCTGCGACTTGCCCTTTATCTTTTGTTGCAGAGACAATGAATTCATTGGGAAGCAAGGCATATGTAATTAGGAACAGTTTCTAATTAGGATTTAATTTTTTAATTTTACATATTTTGGACTTCACTCAAGTATTTCCTTATTATGCATTACGATCATGTTCGATCAGATAATATTCTTCAAATAGTAAACTAGTATACTTTTTAATGTCCTGAATGACTCTTAAAAATGTGAAAAATTCTAGTTTTGTTCCATCTAAATATAGCCCAAATCATAGTCAAAAATTAAAGAAAGAAACAACAACAACAACAACAACAACAACAAAGCGAATACACATTGTAATTGCAAAGGCATGCTACATATTCAGACATCGTTGGCTACTAGCCTTGAAGGTCAAATATGCTAACAACAGATGTCTCTCTTATGTTGTAGCTTAAAAGCAAGTACAGTGGGGCTCAAAAATAGTAAGACTCCAACTATTTACCGATTTTTTTTCACATTCATGAAAACTTCTGATATATAGATGAAATGAGAACTTTTGTTTTTTCTAATTCTATGTGTAATGATAGACAATTTCTTAAAGAAGATATGTTGTGTTTTCTCAAATTTCACTGTATAATGGATAGTGGCAAAGTGATTAAGGAGTTATATATTTGTGTACGTGTTTTACTTTTAAAATCTTAGTTTGTTTTAGTGAAACTACTTGTAACTATTAACTTATCACATTTTTACACGTTATATTCAGCCCACAGTTCGTGTAATTTTCATATGTCAACACGATCAAATTGTATTAAATCAGACAAGTCACTTGTATCACTATTACCTTTTATTCTCAGTTCTTTATTAATAATTATTATGTTGTCATAGCAACCAAGCAAAATAACTATATTCTATTTAACAACTCACACTATCTGATTATCAATATAAAATCAACAACATATTATATTATTATCTTCTTCTTCTTAACAAAAACAATTGTGCACTTTTAAGCGCCATTGCCCAAGATAACTACAAGAAAATGGAAGTAATTTATCGCATAGATATACAATATCGTTGTATAAATGGCGCCCGACGAAGACTTCTTTAATTGGTTACAATTTAAGAAAGAATTCTGGAACGTTACATATATGGTTACCTTACTTTCCGAATAGCCCTCACAAATATAAATTATAATACATATATATTAATTTCGTTTTATCTTCATAATAATCTTACATTTATTTAATAATCAATTACATTTTAACTACATAAATTATCGTCGAAGAGGACTTATTCAAAAAATACGACCAACTTGTTAATTATTTTGGTGCAAAAATAGATTTTTTAATTCAATATCGTCGGAGCTCATTAAATCATTAAACAAAAGTACATTGACATATTACGCAATGTATTCCTTCCATTTGAGCATAATTAACATAGCTTTGATAAACAATATTTGTATCGATGCATAAATGTAAATTGCAATGAATTCAGAGAAAATACGAATTGCAAAGGAATTATATAACAATATTCAAAGTGAAACAAAACAAGACTGCATTAATATAACAAAATAATACAAATAAAGAAATTATTATATCAAGAACTAGCAAATTTTATGTGGGTTAGAATACAGTATAATATGTTTTATTTATTCGGGCATAATTAACCTAACTTTGATATGCAATATTCGTGTTTATACCACAACGTGCTGAAACTTAGCATCCATCTTTTATATTATCTGTATAGAATTCAAAGTACGAATAACAAATGAAATCATTACGGTATTTAAAGTGAAATAAAACAAAAATCAATGAACATATTTTCTCGGACGCCACAACATTAGCTTAAGTTACATTGCCAAAGAATTCGGTTAAGTTACATTGCATGCCACAACCTTGTATACAGTTCTGCCTATCATTTGCTTCAACGGTATTCTGATTTCTTTTTGAGAATTTCTGCCACCTATGGATCTATTATGAAATCCATTTTGTGGAAAGTTAAACTTATTATACGCTTGATTCCTAAATGTATAACAATAATCGTAATACATTTAGGAATCAAACGAATAATAAGAATAACAGCGATTATTTATCCTGTTTCTCCTAAAATTGGATCGGTTTTATTACCGGTAAAATTGGGTTCAGTTCTAGTCTCGTTACAATGGAATCTCACATTATTTCTCGCATTAAAATCACTTTCTTCCCTGGTACTAAAGTTGCTAATAGGTACATAACTAACTTGATTACGATTAGTATTGGCTTGATTCCGATTGCTATTAGCCTGTAACATAGATTGACTTTCAAATTTTGCACTATCATAATAAGGTGATTGAAATTAACGAATTGTGCAGAAACCAGCATTTGTTCCAACTTAAAAGGTAACAAGATTCGGATTGATGCTATTACTCTTGATTCTTGTTGGTATGATTAATTAACATCAATGCATTATTACAGATACAAAATCAGTGAGGCTCTTATCCAATTTTGGGTTATAATGTCTATTTCGAACTAAGGCGATTGGCCAACATGAAATCGTTTTCAAAATTAGAAAGTAAGGCATTTTTAAAATCTAAATAATTACGTAAATTACTTCTGATTGCTTTGAACTATACGGAACACGGTGGTAATAAAACATGCGACAGAAGTTTCAAAAATTTAAATCTGTCTACTCCTATTAAATCATATTTTCCTCGAACTTTTCTAAGAATGTACTGGCCGGGATGTCATCTGTCTTTCCACTAAATTTTGTTAGAGATGTAGCCTAATTTCACTAAACCGAAAATGAGTAGTTTTACTAGTATGCTTACTATGTTTGGAACTTACGGGAATGTTTTCTGGCGGTGAGATGAATGATTTCTTCTCCCATTTCTTTCTATACTAACTTCACTATCGTCCTTGTCTGAATATCCTACGGATGAATTACTATCTTCCACTGCTACTCTGGATTCATATGAAATAGGTTCAACGTTGACAGCCAGAACTCGATCACCATTTGCTGTACTATACTTCTCTTTGATCGCATTTACTTCTTCTTGCAATTTCCTGACCTGATTAGTATGCTCATTAACTAAAGCTTCTACCACTTCTGCCGAACTTTGTACATCAGTAAATCGATGTAAAATCTGTTCCATCTTATAATCTGTTTGTTCTAATTTCAAATGTATTTGTTGGTTTATTTGCTCCAACTTACTATCCATTTTAGTGTCAGTTTGATTAGTTATTTGCTCAAACTTAGCATTAATCTGTTGTGCTAGTTGTTGTGTCATTTGCTCCAGCTTCGTATCCATTTTTTGTTGTTACTGTGATATTTTCTCACCAAGCTGTCTTATAAGATCAGCCACGTTCGTTGATGAGTTCGTACCTGGTAGCTCAACATCATCACCTTCCTCATTTATATTTTCATTGCCTGAAACACTCATTTTTATGTTTCTATAAACTTTTTCCACTTCTGAGCAAAGTGTACTCCGTGTTGAACGCAATGATGAGACTGCTTTACTTAACTTCAAACTAATTTCAAGCTAATCCCAGTCGGTAAACCACCATCTAAAATGTAACGATTACTTATTATATTTTTACATGTTACATTCAGCCCACAGTTCGTGTAATTTTTAAAATATGTCAACACGATCAAATTACATTAAATCAGACACGTCACTTGCATCACTATTACCTTTTATTCTGTTCTTTATTAATAATTATTATTATGATGTCATAGCAACCAAGCAAAATAACTATCTTCTATTTAACAACTCACACTATCTGATTATTAATATAAAATCAACAACATATTATATTATTATCTTTTTCTTCTTCTTATCAAAAACAATTGTGCACTTTTAAGCGCCGTTGCCCAAGATAACTACAAGAAAATGGAAGTAATTTATCGCATAGATATACAATATCGTTGTATACTTCTTTTGAGAGTTTATTATAATTAATAATTGTTCTCTGAACAATTATGTTGTTAGTTATTCCATTAGCATCATCGTTAGTACATTAACATTGAAACTATCAAATTAACATTGTAATTATGTACGTTTGTTCTGAAAAAAGTGCAAAAACAATTCCATATTCTATCGTATTTTTGAACTTAACGTAAGAATTTTAAAATAAATGTAAGCAACAAAATTTAAACCGCTTTATTGTTTCAGAAGAAGAAATTTCAATTTAAGACACTTGTATATATATATATATATATATATATATATATATATATATATCGCGAGTTCTAGAAATGGCCCCCACGGACCACAGAGCACTATTCTATAGGTCAAAAGAAAGCGAAAATGCTACATGATGAAATAGCCTCCGTGGACTCCTTCAGCCGCTACAGAGAACTGAAAATTTACTATGTGACAACACTGTAGATTAACTTTGTAACATTAGCAGTTACTATAGGAATTCATTAAGTAATTACATCGATTATTGCCAGGTGAAGTTATAGCTGATAGGTGCAAAGTAAATGGAAATTATATATTTCATAACAGTGATATTGAGGGTTTCTGGGGATTATGTCGAACATGTTGATTGGCAGATCGTCTGTTTCGGCGTTTTTCATTGCCTAATCCTTTCAAGATTGCAGAATAGGTTGCTGATAGACGTTGATACTAACGATATCTCTTAGCATAGGTAGCGTTATATCATGGTCTAAGAAAAGTCACAACTAGAGTAATTTATTGATATGATGTGTGTTAAACAACTTACGCAGAGGATTGATACAAAGTAAGTCTTCTGTTACTAACTTACTTAACGTCATAACAATGAAATGCATTTGTAATACTTGTAGTGCCGGTAGTGAAATAATTATCATGTCATGCATAATAGTAGAAATGAAAAAAGTGCAATTGAAGAAAACATTTTTTTATTATTTCTACGATATTTCTAGAATACCGTATTTACTCGCGTAATTTTCGCACTTTTTTTGAGGAAAAAGGTTGTTTTCAAACAAGGGTGCGAAAATTATGCGAAAAAAAAATAGCCACATCAGTGAACATCATCTAATTTTTTCCCAGTCAAAATAACACGAAAATACCGGTACACATTTTCTTTATACCAAGAATTGACAACAACAACTAATTCTAAATTTGTAGAAAAATAACATTAAAAAATTGATTAAAAAGTCATGTGGTTTCTTACAAATCACTGTCAAATCCTCGCGTGCGCAAATTACGCGAGGAAAATAAAATATACAGAAAATGCCCTTCAAAATTGGGATGCGAAAATTATGCGAGGGCGAAAATTACGCGCGTATTTACGGTAGTATTACTTTCAGGGAAACAGGACCAAAAAGTGCAAAACTTCATTAATATTTCGATGCAGAAGATCCGTGTTTTATAAATCAGTAGGGGTTATTTAATTAACTGTTCAAGACCGAGAACCTCGGGGTACGGTACCACTCAGCTTATAGGAAGGTCCTTCCATAGATAATTCTGGAAATTTGCCCTCTTAAAATTGGAATTTTGGTTATTTTTGAATCAATAGAATTTTTCGTATTTGTTATAGTTACTTTTTTTCGCAGTGGAAAATACAATATGTATTCCTGGATGAGAGTGTGGCTGTGTAACTAGGGATATTGTAAGATTCTAACCCCGACCTTAGTTCTCGCCACGACATTCTCAACGCCTGCTGTTTGTGATAAAAGATGAGTAAAAAATTTTTATAGTTCAAAATGCCGTTTAAAGTAACCGCCACTTTGTTGAGGAAAAATACAGTGAAAATGATTTTTCTGTCTTTTTATCTTCAGCATCACAATTACAGATTTTTCCATCCCTACTTAAATCTCAGCTCAAATTTTATATTCTTTTGTTCACCTTATGAAAATCTTGGCCCTTACTATATCATTTGGGGTATTCAGAACACAAGGGATTCATGTTTAATTATCAAAACTATCAGAAAAAATGACAAAGTTTGCATATATACTTGTACAAAAATGAGCACTGTTTTCTATTGTAATAAGAGCTATTTACAATACCTGGACATGAATCTCTCAAGCACTGAAAGGAGCTTATTGTAAAGATCTTAAATATAGAATGTCACCAAAATAATCAAAAGTTGATTTGAATTCATTGTGCACTGAGTGTCACTTTATGAATTATGCCAGGGTTTAGAACTTACTTTCTTAGTTCTTTTATTTTCTTTTCCTTTTTTTCTTTTTTGCAGTATGCTGAGAACCCCACAAAAATTCTACGAGGTGCTTGAACACCAGAACACCTCCGGAGTTGGCTCTCATGTTTCGTTCAGTAATATAATTTTTTATTCATGTAAACTTATTTTAAAATTATATTATTTTTACAACATTCAAGGACTTTTCCATTGCAATAAACCGTTAGCATGATATTGCTTGTCATCCATCCTTCATAAAGAAGAATAAAACTAGGTATCTCTGCACATGTCATTTTTCAGTTTAATATTCCGTAGTTATGCCCCGAGATTAAGAGAGGCAATGACGATGATGATAGTGAATGAAATGTGATTAAGAAAGTGGAAGAAACGGGAGAATCGATGTACAAGGTGTTTGTCGACAACAAAGTTCACTTGGTGTGAGCTGGGATTGTACCAAAGGTCTCGCGCACCAAATATATGACAAATGGAGCTTAGGGAGTAGGAGTGGGATGATAAAATGAGAATTAAAAATAAATATAGTAGGTCTCTATAAAAGAATTGAATAATCGTAGTTTCAGTACCCATTCATTTGCACACGTCAGTTAATAAGGCATTTATTATGTAAAGGAAACATATGCTCGATATTCTAACAACAGGAAAGCAGACTTTGGTAAATGAACTTCAGGGCCATATTTCGCAAGGTAGTAATGCATATTTAAAGTGTTAATGTTACAAACTGGGAGAGCGCGATAGCCAGAAATAACGGACAAAAAGCGTCTTAAAGTTTCTAGCTTCCACATATATGATACGACGCGTTAAGTTATCAAGTGATGGCGTGGAAGAGTGAGGAGTATCTACACTTCACATGCAAAAGATCCCGGGTTCGATTCCCGATCGAGTCAAGTTTTTGCTTTAACCAATAAAGTAGCCATTTGTAACTGCAAATAAAATATTAATTCACCATATGTCCATAAAGATATTGATATCACGAGTTATGTTATGGTTACCACAGTCGATGTGTAAATAAAAATGTTCCTGACGCTTTGTTTCTATATCTGTGAACGGTGTGCGAATTACAAGGGGTATGAGGAAAATCCCCATTGGTAATATTAGATGTATGTTATAACCAGCGGTGTCATTTCAGATTTCGCTTGATGGGAGACAAGAGCAGCACCGACGTTAAGACTTACGTTTTGTACTAATATATTAATAAACAACTAGCTGAACCTGCGCTCTCTACACAGCACATCGCTCGTATATGACATAAATCTCCTTCTCATTCCTCGCAACATCTGTACATGTCCCTTTACAGACACAAGTGAAAGACGTCTTGATTTTTAAAAAAAGTGGGCAAGGGGTATCATAAAGGAGAGATTTTTTCGATTATTTTGTCTCAATATCTTGCACCGTTTGCAAGATTTGAACCGACTTCCAATTGGAGTTTCTAATTCATGTATGACCAGTGTTTTCTTTCTTCTTGCATGCAGTATGTAATAAACAAATACATTACACACACAATTAATTATGTCAGTGATGTTCGTTGCGCAAAACGCTCAAAAAATAAAGATTCATCTTAGACTGGAGAAATGGTTATCCTTCCTTTTTCATTATTATTTGTCCATAAAACAAACGCCTGAGACATATACAACCCTAATATACAATTATATGGTGTTGGAATGTATAATGCGTAGGATATGATGCTTTAGTTTTTTTATTTCAACACTTCCTGAGTACCCGTAGAAATGCAATAAAGAAATAAGGGCCATGTTTTTAAAATATTCAATTAAAACTGAACAATCTACGCAAAATTTGCAATCGATCAGTGAAAACGTCGTCTTTCTAGATCCTGTAGTTTCCGAGATCTCATTGGCGAAAAGACTGGCCATAAACATATAGTCTAAAAGAACTTCAAAGATGGCAGCACCACGGGATACGGACAAAATCTCGCGGCCGAAACATCGCCGCCCAAAATCTCGCCGGCCAAAACCTCGCGTGGCCAAAACCTCGCCGCCCAAGATCTCGCGTGGCCAAAACCTCGCCGCCTAAAACCTCGCGGGACAAAATCTCGCCGGGCCAAAACCTCGCCACCCAAAACAACGTGTGGCCAAAACCTCGCCTCCAAAACCTCGTGGGCCAAAATCTCGCCTGTAGCTTAATAAAAATTCAGTGTAGTATAACAATATCTGCTGCTTTTCTTATAAGTAAAAGAAAAAAGGAAGGAAGAGCTTGGTGTGGTGAGAGTAGGGGCGCCGAATTTTACTTCGCTCCGGGCGCCGAAATCTCTAGCTACGGCTCTGTATATATATATATATATATATATATATATATATATATTCCACTCCCCTCCCCTTTTGTTGTGCCGACAAAGTGAAATTATAAAAGACCTTCTAGGCTCGAACCTCATCTATGTTGAAAATTTGATTAAGATCGGTAGGATGACTCAAGAAGTCATAATTGTATAATGTAACATAGTCATTTAATGTTTATATATATATATGCAATTATGTGTTATTACTAAATATTTACATATAGTAATATATAGAACATTCTACATTGAAGAAATCGTCGTGAAGAGGTTTTATCCTGACGACATTTCTTCCCAGGCGACACTACGTCTCGTTTAATTTAGACCAGGCGAGATTCTGTGTCGCGAGATCATTACAACGAGGTTTTGGTCAGGCGAGATTTTGGGTATGGCGATATTTTGTGGCGCGAGGTTTTGGAAGACGAGCTTTTGGCCCGGCAAGATTTTGGCACGCGAGGTTTTGGGTGGTGAGGTTTTGGCCAGGCGAGATTTTGTCCCTCGAGGTTCTGGGCGGCGAGGTTTTGGCCAGTCGAGGTTTCGGCCCGGCGAGAGTTTTGGGACGCGAGGTTTTGGGAGGCGAGGTTTTGGTCCGCGAGGTTTTTTACCCAAAGCGACAGTACGATTCATTTACATTGATTTTGGAGAAAGCTTATTAAAATACAAAAGCTTTGAACAATAATTTTAAATCATAAACTTTATCAAAAAGATCTGTTTAAATAATTTATTTAAAGTACACCCACTTAAAAATGTTTGTCTTTGCTAAATGTGAAATCACATATTCGATTCAGCGTACCAAGAAACTTGAAAATAGATACCTGACACGCCTATTTCGGTCAACAATGTAACTCCAGTATTTTCGCCTTCCCAGTCCAAAACATTCTTCCCCTAGAATTTTTTATAGACTCTTCGGTTTTGTAACCCTCATGTCTAAGGCGACGTATTATTACAGTTTCCTGGATGGAGGGAATTATTCATTTTTAAAAGACTCTTTTACACTACTACTAACGCTACATATTCAAAAATTTGCAAAATACCGGAGTACCAGCCTTCCCCTTATTCCCCTATATCACCGGAACGGTTGAGATTGAGGGTTTTTTCCTCTAATGGGTTTAATTGTACACAAAAGTACTTCGTTTGTGCATGAACTCGTCCACAATTTCGTGTAACACTTGAATCAGTTTCCTTGCTAGTCCAATGTACACAAATAAACTATATGGAATACGTATAAATAATACAACAGTCAACACACTGTAAGAAAAGTCATCGAACATAAAGAAAATCGTACCTTTACTACGAAAACAAAGTGATTTTTATACAGTTATATTATATTAAGTAAACATTAAGGCAATACCAGAAAGTACAATAAACATTTAGAGAATGAATACAATGTCAGAAATGTTAAACCGTTAGAAATGTTCTAGAAATGTTCAGAAAACTATAACGTACAAATAGGCACTTGTAAACGTAATGTAGTGTATTATTTGGGAACATAGTGTGACATGAGTACAGGTTAACTGTAAGCAAAAACAAGTAGGATCTAAGATTTCCTTAGCCTGTACGATTACAAACAACTGAGCACTTAGCAGGGTCTTCAGAACATGTAGCATGAAACCATTTCTGATAGGAAATTCACCTTATCCAGTCCACTTTAGGACTATCTGGATCAAAATAATACAACTCACAAACACTGCAATAGTTATCCGATTGTATAGCATAAGTACTTTTCCTTCTTTCCCTGGTGTTGGTGTTTTTCTGGAAAATTGCTTCGCAGACGTGTTTGGAACATCCAAATTCGATACAGACGCCTATCATTTACATCGGACGTTTCTTGGCACGGGAACTGATACAGGACAAATATCATTGAAAGATACTTGCGGAGACGTTTGAATTGCAGCGGTCAACTCTACATTGGTCGAAGATCGGTCAGGAGAAGCAGAGTTTGTTGGCATATCTTCACGTGAAAACTGGTCAGGCAATATCTTCGTAGACCTAAGTATGTTTGTAGTTCTTCTTCCGTTCTGACGAAGGCGAGAAGGTCCCGACTGCGGCTAAACTTCAGCACTAGTAGAAGGGAAGTTTCTTTATTTTTTGAGCATATCTGGGCTTGTACAGTGGGAAGCGTGGCCGTCAAAAATGAGTAATACCTTCCCGGTCTGCGCAGGTCTACGTGAAATAAAGTGCTACTGTAACCAGGTCATGAAAATGTCAGAATTGACGTACGCAGATTTCTGATACGTTATTATGGTTGCACCATTGGGCATAGAGTTCGCCTACTCTTGCTTTTTGTTCTTACCTTTAAAAATGGATGTAAAAATGGATGTATAGTGCAGACATCTTCTACTCTGCACTATATGAAGACAGATATGGTTTCACCTTTTTTTCAGACGTAACTTGGTTCTTTGGAGACCCTTTAACACCAACAATGTGTTCTACACGTGCGTTCATCTGGGGACTGTTTCATCGGCATCGACGGAATTTGGTAGAATTGTGATGTCTGAAATGCATTCAACCCTCCTGTATGTATTTGTTCTACTGCGAATTGTAAGCTTTCTTCCGACCACTCCGCTCGTTGAAACATTCGTTGATATATCCATGGAATTATCTGCAATGACAAAAAGGGGGCATATTTAGTCACTATGACAGCAGTACAATCGTGTATATCGAACGAGAAAAGCAAATGTCTTAGCTTTTACATTTTTATCAATCTGCAGGTATCTACATATTTCTCTTCCATTTTCTGCTGCCCTGGGCATCTTGTACTACAGCATGCAACTCAAACATTATAGGCATCTTGCATCGCACTATTTTAGGCATCTATCCCATTCTGCGATTCAGGATGCCTAATCCCTTATCTACACGCCATGTGCCTCCAACTGCACTTGACTCATATTAGTTCATGGCATAACCTGTCTTCATATTTCCTGCCCAGTTTCAAAATAATAACTTTAATAGCCACTTATTAAGCACGACTTATGTGCACTCATCAACTAATTTTATCTATAGTAAAGGGTAATTACAACACTTTATTTTCCTCTTCCTTCACACAGTACTGCAATCACCTTATGGTTTTGGCAAAGTAACAGACATACAATCCTCTCTCAGCTGCACACATTCCCCTGCCATTTGTAGGCATCTTCAACGCATAGGCACCTCACCCTCACCCACTCTAGTCAAAAAGCACGAAACATTAACATTAATGTCAATGGAAAAGCAATGAAAACAAATGAGGAGCGTTTTTTCAAAACTCGATACAGCACAAAACATTTTTTTTTTTTTACAGGTATTGCATTTGTTGTTATTACACCGTACATAACCTCTATCGAGTACTAACAAAATGTTCATGATTTAGTATTCTATTCACACAACACATTTCGAGATTGGCCAATTCTGATTTGACTGCTCGATCGGTAGCATAAAAAGCATACCTATTCCATATATATATATATCCGTTTCTCAAAATTTGCTCTATCGAATTCTGAAAAAACGGTCCTCAAATAATTCCTCCACTTATGTAAGAAAACCTAAAGAGAGAGATTGCCGAAAATCAGCTTAAATATAGAGCAGACTATGTAGATTCCACACTCAAAAAAGAAATTGTCCTAAAGTGGACGGAATATAGTCAAAAAATCACAGTTAAAGTCAATGGAAAATCAGTGAAATAATGAAATCGTTCACATATCTCAAAAACTATAATAAAAAGATGGCTGAAATTCAGTTTAAATATAGAGGAGACTATTTAAATTTTATATTCCGAAAACAAATTGCCCTAAAATGGATGGAACATAGTAAAAAAAAACGCAACATTAACATTAATGCCAATCTAAAATCAATGAAAACAATTTCCTCATTTACATAAAAAAACAACAGGAAAGTGACTGAAATTCAGCTTAGTTATAGAAGAGATTATGTAGATTCAATACTTCAAAAGCAAATTGTCCTAAAATATATGGAACATAGTCAACAGCACGAAACATTAACATTAATGTTAATGGAAAATCAATGAAGAACAAATAATTCCTCCATCTATCTCAAACACCTGAGGAGGGAGATGGATGAAAATCAGCTTAAACATAGAACAGACTATGTAGATTTTACATTCGAAAAAGAAATTGTTCTAAAATGGATGGAACATAGAGTCATAAAAATCACGAATCATGAACATTGAAGTCAATGGAAAATCAGTTAAGAAAATGAAATATAGTGAGATACCTAATTGAAAGCTTATTGCAAAGACATAATGAAGAGCTTAAAAAACGATGTGCAGTACATAAGATAAATATGGATATAACATTGTCAAAAGTCAAGTTGTTTGAGTAAAATCAATAATAATGATAAAGTATCTACATATTCTTCGAATTACCGAGGACGCCCCACTCGGAATTTACATGCTTGAAAATCTTACATCTTGGTTTCGAATCTCCAGACATGATTTAACACGCAACGTGACTTTTGACCTGATCACGTGACAAACTCTGGTGCTTACCGCAAACTGGATAGATCCTTTGGTCAGTTCATTCATATTACAAATATCGAATCCGATCCGTCATACTGTTTCAAAATGGAGCCCGTTTGAAAATTTTAAAATTTTGTAACTCCCTTAATTTTGGGTCATATGATAAAAGAAATAAAGTGATTTCTAATTTTGGTTAGAAAGGTTGGACAATTGTTAAAAAGGTTATTGAGTATTTTAATTTTCGAGAGGCTGCCACTTTAAGTTACCTTATATTGTTGTGAATTTGGTACACTATTGTGTATGTATTCAGTATCACTAAAAAAACTATCGAAAGCAACTTGTTTCCACTTAAAATTTAGGGAACAAATAAAATTCCATACCAAAAATCTACTTTCTTTGTGTCCAACTTGCTGAAAAAAAGACTATTCGTTCAGATACATACCTGTACAATTCTGTAAAGAAAACAAAGGATCTTAAACAAAAAACATCTCTTTTACAGTGGCGGATCTAGAAGGTAAAAACTGGAAGGGGGGCAACCAGACCCCAGACTATGATAGGTATATCATGAGTTTACTATAAACTTCCAAAACATATATAAATAATAACTTAAATTATTTTCGTCACTCAAAAAACTGGAGGGCCTTGCCCCCCCCCGGCTAGATCCTCCACTGCTCTTTTATTGCCGACAGAATAATTTGTCCATTGTTGATTTATCAACAAACGCAATACAGCTATTGCGGATTAGTCTTTTCAATTTTACTATGCAGATTTTGTTGCATTTGTATTTTTCTGGTATTTCAATATACAGTTTTCATTTGTTTCATATCGTATCTCTTTCATTTAAATTGCTTTCTAAACAACTCTGCACTTGTTGAAAATGTTTATTAAACTTACTTTTTGTTATTCTTAACAGTACGTATGAAAATAAAAATATGCCTATCGGAACAAAATTCAAAATAATATTTAAAAATATTTTCCGGTATTAGATTCTAATTATATTTATCTCTTCCACTTATCTTCGCGACCCTTATAAAACCCTCTCGCCACCTCTATGAGTCGCGATCCTCAGGTTGAGAAACCCTAACCTAGGTATACTTATATATGAACGACTCACTCAAGTGAGCTATTTTTTCTCATGGGTTACTTTTGTCTGATATGGAATCATTTTAGAGGGAAGGACTGAGAACCACACTAATGTTACACAGTGTATTAATATCATTAATGGTTATTGAGGACAAACATAAAGGAAAAATACACAAAGGGAACCTATATAACATTAATTTGAGATTTGATGTTAGTAGTCACGACGCCAGCTTTAAGTTTTTTGAGGTGCAGGCGGAAGAGTAGAGACAGAAGGACACTTATTTTTTGTATATAGAACGAAAATAATAGTTGACCTGCATTAAACATCATGTCTGAGGAAACAAATGAAAATGAAGTGAAATATTTCAGTTTAACGTCCCACGATTATGCAGTTTAGGCTAAGGGTGACAATGATTAAAACAAGCGAAGATGGAAGAATTGGTGGAACCAGAAAGTGGGAAGGAAGGTAGTATCCCTAGAAAACCCACGGATACGATGTTGTCTTCCACAAAACGTACTTGGCTGGGGATCGAACCAAAGGCCCCACGTACCAGAAGAAAGCGTTCTACCACTGCGCCATCGTGTCCTCTCTGGGGAAACAAGTCACGAGACGGACGATACCAGTAGGAGAGCATCCATTCCTTTGGCACTCCCTAGCTTCGTCGCTGTATGTTTGTCTATTAAGCATTAACTGAATGTAGTGAGCACTGATAATAAACATCGACAAAATTTTGCTAAAATCAAAGAACTTTATATTCCGGAATGCGGAAAGCCCGTTACCACTTTCTTTTTATATAGAACGGTCGATTATTCAAGTACTTTGTACGATTAAAGTAAACAAATTAGTCGTTTCAGAGAGAATTTCCTTTGTGTCTTTGGCTGGGTTAACTATAAACATGGATACGCAACTCTGTGCTGGCCCACATAACCAAGGAATACTTCTAAACAAGAGAGTTTTAGACAGTGCTAAGTTTAGTAGTCTGTGATACCTTTGTTAACCCCTTGCCTTTATATTCTGTGGCTCCGTTTGTGAAAGAAAACATCGTCTTTAACACAGTATTTAATCTCTTCTGTATCAAGTACGCTTCTAGAATAATAATGTCGTGTTCGTTGGAACAAATGAGCTATTTTGAGGAGATCAGCTAAGTGTGTCAACTTCTTGCTTAATTAAACTTCACAAATCTCCTTTCAACCTTTACTCTTTTCCCTCGCTTCGTGTCTACTTTCTATAATCTTGTTCAAACCATTTCCCTAATGTAGCCAAGACTTGTCATAATTCTCGGAATAATATAAAACGTATTATTATAGGAATATTAAGACAAGTATTTCTACAGCAAATGTGTTCCTGTTCTTACATTTTCTGCGAATATAATTATACTTCATAGTCAAGTCAAATTCACGTGCTTCGAATGTATTATTACTGTGTTTAGTAGCGATATGCATTTGATTTTGAGAATCACAAACGCTAAAAAGAGAAAAAAAAAGTTTATATTGAATGAGTGAAAGATAAATTTAAAAAATATTACTGAAACAATGTCTCAGTGGTAGAGTGCTTTTTCCTGTTGTATGAGGTTTCTGGTTTCTGACCAGCTGGTTTTGTGGTGGACAACATCATCTCTGTGGGTTCTCCCGTTTTCTCCCTCCACCAATTGATTTGATAGTCATACACTTTCGGTAATCATGCATCTCTCACAGCCTTCAAGACATAATTGTTATTACTGGTGAAAATCCGTTATAAGGACAGCAGTATATTGTACAAATATACAGAATCCTTAAGTTTACTCCGGGAATATGGAAGAAGCATATATTTATACATATTGTCAAATTCGTACCGCCGTTTTCCAGCTTAGATGTTACATCATGCCTACGAAATGGCTGACATCTAGCAGTCTTCCGTGTATTACATACGTATACGTTAAGTTACATACGTCAGCTATGTGTTGCATACGTCCATTAGCTTGTGAGATCCTGACCGCCTACATAGTTCTTTCTTACGGAAAGTACGTTGATTCGGAACACTTATACGGAAAGTAGGTATAAAACATACGGTTTCAATTATACATTTGTTGCACGATGTTACATAGGGTCGAACGTTTAAGTCCAAAATCTACATAATTTATGCATGTAACCTACGTTTTTACGTATGCCACATAGTTTTATTTCTTAGTGTGAGGCTTAAAATTTTAAGTTTTCCAAAATGGATTTTTAGAGCACAGTTAATCATAATTATAAGAATCCATACCTATGTAATATACCAATGCACTTTTCTTCATTAAAGACTCAATTTATTAAAATCTCAGAACATCGCAATTTTTTACATATTTCTTCGATATTTTTTTAAAATAGCTTGTTTTACCAAAACTCCTTTATATAACTACTCTATGTGTCTGTGATTCATCCGTTCGTCTGTTCGGAATACAAAGAAGTACTTGGTGGATCATCATCAGCTTCGGCCGAGATGCAGAAAATCAAAAGTTATGAATTGACTTTGTTAATGGAAATGAACTATCCTCTAAAAGTGGTAGACAATAGGGATGACCAATTCTGGAATTTTTACTTTCCGGATTTTGGAAAGTAAAATCGGGAAAAAAATTCCGGAATACTTCCGATATCGGAAAAATTCCGATTTCGCAACAATTGCAGATTTCGGAAAAAATCCGATGTAGGAAAAATGCCCGGAATTCACAAAGTTCCAGGATTTAAAAATATTCCGATTTCGGAAAAATTCCGAAAATTTTCCGAATTTTGGATTTTTTTCTGAATTCCGGAATTTTCCGAATTCTGGATTTTTCTGGATTCCGGAATTTTTCCGACATCGAAATTTTTCCGACATCTGGAAAATGAAATTTCTGATTCCCAAAATTTTGGCAATCCCTACTAGAAATCAACAATCTCCAGTTTTAACCTTGATCAGTTCAGAGCAAAAACGATAATCGATAGAAGAAGTGGTTTCCTGCAAAGGATTAAGCATCCCAAGAATACGTTTTAATTCTTCTCTAATTGTCCCACTGAAACCAGAAGTCAAAGAAATCTACTATCACTTCCGGTTTCAGTATTAATTGAGAAAATGTCACACTATTATATTTATAAATAGTAGGTTACTCTATCGCGAAAGAGAAATTGTCCTTTACTGACTTTTTAGAAAAAGAACTATCTGTTTTATAAGTACTTCCAACATATTAATCAATCCTAGCATCATTTACTTTCTCATGGCCCAAATTAAAATTTAGAAACAGATTTGTTCTAAGTCTTTTTGTTCTAAATAGCATTAGGGATTTTTTGCACTACAATTTAACTAAATTTAATCTAACAATATGATCACCCAAAGTCCAGCACACCATAATATCACATTTTTCAAATGTATAGTGTGCACGTGAAGGTCTTTACGCTTAATGGGGACTTCAAAGTAGAGACTGCTTGTCTCCTCCACGATATAGGCCAATATAAGATTCCACGTTAATCAATAGGTCCACATCTCGTATAGCACCGCTGCTGAACGGGACGTTAAACTCAAATTCAACTCAACTCAATAAGCAAGTTCTCTTCTAGGGATTTGCTTCAATCAAACAACCAAGCACAACAGAGGGAGGAAATAAGCTTAGTTTACACTTAACACTTATTTTTCAATCGTTCAATGAAAGCAACAGATAAAGAAAAATAGAGACGAATATGTAGTAAAGATGTCTATCCTGTGCAAAATTTGCAATGTATACACGAAAGATAAATATATAAACCACGAAAGTAATTTATATAAATCATAAAATTTAGATATTTACAGCACATTATGTGTTAAGTTAATCTCTAATGGAAATATTGATTGTAAATGTTGGCATCCATTAGATTCGGGTAATTCTTTAAGCAATAGTGTAAATAAAGAAATAGAGCCCATATATTCGTATTGGATTCTGATGTGCTGTAAGTAACGATTTTGAACATTCGTACGTTACTTTGAACTGTTAGAATAATAAACGGAAGGTTACAAATAATTATCTCAAAATAGCTATGATAAATAAGCTGGAATATGGAAAGAAGTAAATTCTGAAGTCGATTGATTATAATACGGGTTGGATTGTACTATATGTTGATACGCCTACTCGAAGATTACAAAAGTTGTTCCGGGCTGGTCTAGTGGCTAGTACTCATGGGGTTCTAGATTCGATTCCCGGTAGAACAGCCTTGAAATTTGAACGTGTTATTGTGGTTGGGATTCCGCTCTAAACCGTATGTTCATCTCTCATATATCCTTGGTGCAGAAAAAGGACGTGAAGCTCCAACCAACTAATCGAATGACAGAAAGCGCGAAAGATAACGGACATCTAGGAACACTTTCTCATTATCGGTGCAACTGTAGATATATAATATGTTGCAAGCAATCGAGCTCTTCACATCAATAATCGTTAAGATAAAAGTTGTCCAATTGTACACCTAAGGCTAACTTATGTGGTGTCGACGGTAAGCGGCGATTAAAAGTCAACCCCAAAATCGTAATTTTCTACGCATAAGGGATGAATATCAACGAGACAAAAGTCGGGATCAGCAAGGCAAGTTTGTGACAGAAGTGTACGGTACATATTGTTTTTTTTCTTTGCCAGAGAATCTGTATAACCGTCACCAGGCTATAGAAGTATTTTTTGTGGACGATCTGAATTTTTCGATTTATACTTTATTCTGTGACTCAAATAAGTTTTTTCTTCGATGGGAACGGTTTTTCTTCCCACGCAACAGGACAAAGAAGTCTTTATCGTTTATTCATATATATATAACGATATTTTGTGGTGAGAACATTTTAGTGAGCGACGAAGCTTCTCAGTGTTTCTCCCTGACTTATTAATATGTGAAGAGTATGTTCTATGGTTATTTGGAACTGAATTAAGTGTATCTTCCAATCATTTATGGAAATACTGTGATTTAAAGCAAACCAGACGTTCAAACACCAGAGCGACGCCAGCCACATCGCTTTACCAGTTCGTTATCTAAACGTTCCCAGGCGCAAGTTATCGCAATGTATCGTGCGTCGTGACCAGTGGACTAAAATTAACATTAATTCTTTTTTATATTCTATTTACATGTACATACAAGTGATTTAACCTGAGTGTTTTTGAGAATGAACTGCCAACATTGATCAGTTGATCAGTACAACTTGTATCTCGAACCTCTGAGTTCGAGGAGTGTTACTCCACGTTTCGAGGTAGCAACCACGCATGTTGCATCGGGCATCTAGTATAATTTTGTGATAAGGGGTATACGTTATTAGCCAGTCAACGACTTAGTTATAGATAACCCCAACCAGTGAAGTCCCAAGTTCACACACATTGTGCGTACTAGTTATAAACGCTCCCTCCAACATTATCATTCCACTTTGCAGACTACATATTTTTGCGGAAGCTGATGTCGACTCTTGAGGATTTTTTGGAGCAGCAACTATATTTCTTTGTGGGAATATCCCGGCGACATTTCCCCAGTACTAATCCCCCAAGTGCATTAATGGTGTGAGAAAAGTATATCTAGTGGAATCATTATTATAATATTTTGTACCGATATATAAAAGTGATAAAGGGCTATAGTGTAGTGAAAAAGCAAAGAGTGATTTTATTAATGAAAATAATTATACCTATTCAGTGTTGAGTGTTGTGATTGTTTCTTTCCGTTATTTTTTCTCATATTATTTTAATAAATAAGCATAATGTTGTTTAACCCACTGTGTTTTTGTCGTATGTATGAATAATGTTTGTGTGCGTTGTGGTCTGAATCCGTCTGATCGTCCGTGAGGTTTCCGAGACGCAAGATCCGAACCTCTTGGCGCTTAATGCTTATCTTATTATTGAGACCGGTGGGCAATTCGGAAACGATTTAGTAATCCCTTTTAGGAGATGTCCTTCAACGTCTTACCCAGGTAAGTCCAGGTCTCCGGAAAATACTCGTTGGCATAACAACGGAGGACAGACTACGGAAAGCGGTTACACCTGTCTTCTTAGAGCGAATAAGACAATTAAATGTAAGTTGAAGCTGCGAAGTGATACTCTGAAGGTATCTGTAAACTTAATAAATAAGATCGTTAACATGAAGGGAACCTGATGGAAAAGCATTGATCTGTGACAGAATACTGTTGACGATGAAAAAATAACACTGGAAACACTACTTTAGGTGACCGACAAATATTCATCCCAAATTGTAAACTATACTTGTGCATTTTTTAAAATGAGAAGTTATGTATGTCGTATTGTAGGGATGTTGATGAAACATTTATTTGTATAAAATATGAACTCAATTGCCTATCTCATTTCTGAGAAAATCGTTCACAAAGAATTCACCCTCCGAAGAGTAAACTACACCTTTTAGGCTCTCTTCATGTAAAATAATTGTTGCTATATTATTGTTCTGCTAATGAGAGATTTATTTATCAAATAAGGACCACATAAACTGAACAGTTAATAAGAAAACTCCAAAAAACTCTTACCTGCATTAAAGAGCAAACTTCTCCTTGTGAACTTTCTAATGTAAAATGACCTATGTCATATTGTGGGATATTTAATGAACTATCCCCCTTTCAAATTATGTAGCGTTTGCCGCATGCCGCTTCCGGCACGGCGCCATGCTTATTTGGTTACCATTAGTATATATGAAGCTTTTCAGATTATCCTGCCATAGCGTTCGCCACAGGCGGCCGCTGTAAAGTAAACATCATGGCGCGGCGCTCTTTAAGAGGCGACGCGGTGACGCGCCGTACACGGCGGGTTGATTACTATTGTCGCTTATGGTTCTCTGCAGACTAGACGGCGTGCGCCTGACAAAACTCTGCTAGTTTATTGAAAGGCGCTAGAAGGAGTTGTTTTTGGCTATCTTAAGAAATTATTCCATGGAAGATATAGATATAGAAATATTAGTTAGTTTAGTGGAGGAATGGCACATGCTGTGCGACAAATCTTTGGATTCATACAAGTCCAAGAACTAAACAAAAGCTACACGAAGGGAGGTTTGCACCACATTGAAATCAATTTTGAGAATTTGAGCAAGAGTGAGATAAACAAATACGGTAAGTAAATATGAAGATTTTTGCAATTGCTATTGATAATTTACCATGGAGGTATTCAGAGAACAGAGTGAAAGGGGCAGTGGATCCAGTAGTACAGATGTAGCAATCGTTTCTAGATGTTCACCTAGGATAAACTAGAAATATTTGTAATTTATAGTATGCAGAAATAATGATGTTCATTCATATGATGGCCATACTGATTATTTGAGTATGGTTCTCAGATTGAATTGGTAATTTTCTTTTGATGAAGTACAATACGTATTTTGTTTTGCATTTATTCTTTGCACAAATTAAGCAAGAATTAAGAAAAGTATATTATAGCATTTAGTTGAATCTTATATTATTAATACTTTGAAGAATGTGATTTAAATCCTGTTTTTTAAAATTAAATTTGATATAATATTACTTGGGATATATATTTTCAAAACCAAGCTACAATCGGATACAAATGTGTAAATATGAACATCAAACATTTTTGAAACGTAGAATTTCCAACTACTTATCTCAGGCACGGCAATTCTTTCAGTCGGTGAAATGCCATGTCTTAAGTGAGTATTTTGCCTTAAAATTTATCCTTTTATTTTCTCTAGAAACTCATCAAAGTTTGCTATCGATATACTTAAATAGTTTTTAAAAACTTCGTTTCATCACTTCTTAAGTCACTAAATGATAGCATAAATGCACCAGCTACATGTCTTTGAATATTTAAGAAATGAACCCATTTTCTTCCTCTGTGCCTTCGGCTTTTAGATTTTAAGTAGAACCACTACAAATATAATAACCTATCTTGATCATCCATGCTGTCTCTATCGTAGAAACGACAAATCATTTTGCCTGGCAAAAAAGGTGCCGTGATGTTCACGATAAAAGCCATGTTTCACGGCACGAATTTTGTACACACGGCGCGGCGTGTAGTGTGAAAGATGCCTTATTTATGAAGCATGAGCAAAATTACCTAAGTAAAATTGTCCGCAAATTACCCACTTCTTAGAGTAAACATGTCATCTGGATTTTTTCCAGAGAAACTACATTATAGGCTTATTCATGAAGTATTGATTTATGAAAATAAATAAAACCGTTCAGCCATTGGAGAAGATCGCTTTCTTATTACTTTTTTCTCTATAAACTGCCCATATTTTGAGGGTAGGAAGAAAATACAAAAAGAAAAAGAAAGGAAAAGAAAAGCTTGGAGTACTTTATAAGATACTTAAGTCTAAAATTTGGTGCAAGATACATTGAACAATACGGATTCTGAATGAGTGTATATGATGTCGAACGAACGATCAGACGGCCAGATATAAGAAAACAACTTTTTCGGTATGTAAATCTGTTGAAATCTCGAATTCGATCTTTTTCACTTTCATCATGCCTTCTTTATTATCGTTATTCGAAAATAAAAAGAAGAAATTACTTGAGTTAGTTTCCTTTAGTAATGTTGTTGGTAAATTGGCTTAGTAGCCTTTCAAGCTCTGAGGCTATATGAGATTGACGCCTACAGCTTAACGTAAGGTCCGAGTCAAATGAGCTCCTACCGGGAGAAAGTTAGGACCTTTCCAAAACAAGATGTAGCGACATTTCATGAAGCTAATGAAGTGAGCAGTCCTTTTTTCATAATAACTAGACACAAGTAGTATTTCTAGTAAAGAATGATTCATATTTATGTAATGGACAAAAGGAAACTGATACAATTCAAATTATATAGGTCCTATACATTCATAATGTATTGTTTAATTTTTTTTAAAAAAAATGAATGAATGAATGCAATAGAGTTTGCTATACCGGTATCTTTCAGCAGCAAGGTTATATGAGAAGTGGACTACAACTTAACGTGGAATCCGAACCACATGAGCTGCCGCCGGAAATTGAACCCGAGTTTCTTTTGCCGTAGACTCGCTCTCTAACCATATAACAACAAGGGATCTCATGATCAATGTAAATAGCATCCTATGTATAAGTCTAAATAGACTATATTGTATTACTACTAAATTACCTGCAAAGTAAAAAACAGAAATGGTTAACACAATCCAATGCTTTAATGCTACAATAATGGATATCGGAACATTTGAACGTTCCGAGAGATCCACGTCGGATATGGGACATTTTTTCGAAACCAGGATACCCTGACAAAATCGGGATGGGTGGGAACAATACTCCGGGACTCAAACCCGGTTTTTCTCGACTGCAAATACTTGCGCTAACCACGTATGCACGATCAAGCGCTGTTTTAGCGATTAATTTCAATCAAATAACGGAGCAAATAACACTTATTTTCCAATCGTTGGGTGAAAGCACCAGAACAAATCCCTAGTTTAAATAAAAATAGAAACGGGTGTGTAGGAAAGATGTCCACCTTGTACAAAATTTGCAATGCATACATTAAAGAGAAATATGTAAACTACGGAAGTAATTTATATAAACGATAAAATTTAGAAATTTACAACAAATTATGATTATGTGCAAAGTTAATATCTAATGAACATATTGACTGCAAATGTTGCACCGAACAAAGATAATCAAAACAGAAATATTACATGCATTAATTAAGTTCGGATGTATTCCTTAACCGATCGTGAAGATGAAAATTGTCACTAAATTGTGTTAGCACGTGTTATAATGTGCTGTAAGTAATCATTTATTTTACGGGAACTACTAGAACTGTTTATTAATTGTTTCACTGCCAATATGCGAGTCCCCGAAACGCATTCCTTTCCTTTCTTCAAGTCAAAACTAGGGAGAATTCTATGAAAAACTTCGATATAAAGAGGATAAAAGCAAGAAAATTTGGAAACATTCTGCTGTTTTCTGGTACAGTCCGCGGGATAAAATTTGTTACAAAAATTCTAAGTCCAAATGAATAACAAACTCTCGCCCAGTTTTCTTATGCATTCCCGCAATATATGTATCAATCGATTAGTTGCTTCTAGTATTTATTCCAACTCCTCTCCGTCCTCCACCTCTCCTTGTCTAAAGCAGTGTGTGTGACGTAGTACACTCTTTCCATTCAGCTGAAAAAGAAACAGGAATCAAGTTTACAACGTTATAGCTTTAAAACAGTCTTTTCCATTCGTTTGTTCTGAAATATTTTTAAGAGCCTAAATTAAAGGAAAGTCACACAATCTTCCCAGAGCTTCATAAATATCTTTAGTTTCAATCTTTTCTTTCTTTAAAGAGTGCAAGCTAGTAAGATGCTCCCTAAGAAATCTATGGAAATTGCCAAGAGCTCTAAAATATCTACGGACAGAAACGAGTTTTATTCAATGATTCATTTCATTTCTTTTCAGTAAGTGCAAGCAAATGTTTCAGGGGCGTCATTTGGGCAGGACAGGAGGGTGTAATTCCCCCTCTCTTGAGCTTCATAAATACGTATTTTTTGATCAAATGTATAGTAATACACTAATAAACAGTGAAAATCTTATGTCGCCGGAGAATCTCTTCCTCCCCCCCCCCCCCGAATAAAGTCTAAAAGGCACTGGTTTTAACAACAAACCTATAGAGTTACGATAGCACATTGCTAAAGAGCTTACATTTGGTTTCAAGAGTCGAAGGTTTGATCTCAAGCCATATGACTTCCTGGGTGACATTGAGAGAGAGAGAGGGGGGGATTCAAGTATGGAGACAGAGAGGGATGATTTGTATACACAGATTTAGAATTGGGGAAAAAATGATCGGACAGCATTCGTATTATGACGAAAATTCTGATTTTGTGAAAGATAAGAAGGGAAGTTTTCGAACTGCGAGGATCACATTAGGCAGTTGTCGAATTAATGTGGAGAACTCTTTTTAGAGCATCAGATGATTACGAAAGGAGAGAAAGATCTTCAGAACTGAGGAATTAAGATTTTAAAAAATCTGGTTTCGGCGACAGGTTTCGAACCATGACTTTATCCATTCTGCTACGGAGGATTCTATTACTCATTCACATATGTTTCCCTTAGCTGCGTTGAAAGCTACCTTAAGGGGATATTTCAAAAGTTGACTCGGTAGATGCGCCGTTCAGATAGGACGTAAACCTCTTGTAACTTAGTTACAATGTGCAAAATGAACTTCCTCTTCTTCAGGACACTTTTTAAAGCTTTAAAATTTGTTACTATTGTTTTAATTAAGTGACATTTGATAGAACCATCTGATAAAGTAGTGCCAAGCCCTGTGCGTCATTGTCTGTTAGGTGAATGGTTAATGTAAGTTACTTTTACGTGGATGGTCCGAGCTTCCAATCAAGACCATTCTTATTGATTATTTGATTTGAGCTACGCTCATACTGTATATTCCACAAGTTCAAGTTTGAAGTAATGTAGTCACAGCTAGTTTAATTCGAAATAATTTTCCAATATTATATTTGTTACTAAATTTACATGGCACTCCTCACTTGTTTGTAGCCCTGCATAAATGCAAAATTGTTTTACAAGTATATTTTACTTTCAAGTATAATTGATTTTTTTAAATTGTCCTTCAAATTTATTTTATAATTATTTTCTATTTCTTAATTATAACATATTTTCTATTTATATTGTATTCTATGTTACACGTTTATTATTTACATTTTATGTCTTACCTTTGAAGAGGAGCTTTTGACAATTCAGAGCAGCAGGGACATACACAGGATGCAGGCCTTGGCAATCCAGAGCTTTTGCCCCCACGAAATCACTACTTTTTTGTTTGTATATATATATCTAATTTTATAGATGGTGATAGCAGGGGCGGATCCAGGGTGATCGCATATCCCAGAATAGGGAACTTTTTATACTTTTTATTTTAAAAATAAAACATCATAAGTATTTTTCATCTTTGTATTATAAACGTAAATTAAAACCTAAAGTAGTTTGGGGGTGTGTTTGGGGTGTTTGGGGTGATAGTATATCCCAGAATAGGGAACATTTTATACTTTTTATTTTAAAAATAAAACATATCCTAAGTGTTTTCCATCTTTGTATTATAAACGTAAATTAATACCTAAAGTAGATAGGCCTTACTTTCTTAAGAAAGTTAATTCTACAGAAGAGCTCTTTCTCATTTTCTATTTTTTCTTTTCTTTCTTTTCTTTTCTTTTCTTTCTTTTTCTTTTCTTTTTTTGCAATCCGCTCTTACCTTGATTTAACTTCGAACGACCGCCCCTCCCAAACAATCATCCTGTATCCGCCCCTGGATGATAGACATTTTAGTAAAATATGCCCTCAATCGCTGAAATAAATTTCCTGTCAAGCTTTCGATCGCTGAAATAAATTTCTGTCTACGGCCCTGCAAAACAGTGACGATTTTAGGGAGTGATCAGTTATTAATGCCTCCCTGGAGCAACGACACTTCCCCAGAAGTCATATCTCCGATAATTCAGAATGTGATTTGTGCATTATCACTTTTCACTCTCAGTGTCTTGAAACGCACCAAAAAGGAATTGTTCTGAAGTATTCACTGGTTCTCCCTATGACCCCATTTCAATATGGCCAACCTTGGACATATACACATCTGAAATATCACCTTTTATGTCAGTGATCCCGAAAACTATCCATTCGACACAAATATAGGATATTTTCGATTCTTTATTCCTGTCACCCTCCCATTGTCAACTCGAAGCCAACCAAGGCTTATTTTGGACTTACGCAGCATCCACAGTGTCACTTTTCATCTTTGCACATGAATTCGACACTAATTTCGTTCGTATTTGACTACTTTTACATGTCACCTTCACCTCTTGGTAGGGATTTTTTCAGTATCTCGCCCCCACAACTATGGAGAAATTTCAATCAACTAAGTATAATTATAAATTATCATCTGAAACACAACAGATCGGGTGATCTTTTTCGCATAGGAATTCGTTAACTACTGTTTCAATATCAATGTATTGGCTTTTTTTGCTCTGCATGCTGGAGATTGCCAAAGAGCTAAACTTCATTCTGTACTATTGTGCTATGAATATAGTGGTATAATTCACTGAATACTCGCTTAGATGATGCTCTCGTCACAGGAAAAGTGAGATACAGTTATAAAAGAAAAACGAAACGAAATATTTAAGTTTTACGACCCACGTTATGCCGACTACGCTAATGGAGACAGTGATGGTGAGAAACGAATGAAATCGTTTAATGAAGAAAGTGGGAGGAAACTGGAGAAACCCGAGAAAACTCATGCACACGGTGTTTGTCCATAATAAAGTTCATTCATAATAAAGTTTGTTCATAATAAAGTTTGTTCATAATAAAGCGCGAGCTGGGATCTAACCAACAACTCCATGCACCATAGGTAAAGTTATAAAAGAATAGGCGTCTAAACAAATACGGAACACTACTATCAATGAGAGTTGTATAAGATTAGATTTTTATTTATTTCATTCTAAGTTGAAATTTCAATCAATCTCGATCTTCATTACTGTTCGAAATCCGGACCAACCAGTATTCCCTACTAGGGTAAAGATTAATTGATCGCCAACAGAAATCCAAAATCCTCTGTATAACCCCACGTTCCATTATTCCATATACACAATTAAGAGTCCAGCGTAACCTACCAGTTAATAAGTTTTCTTCTTCTTATTATTATTTTTAACACCTCAAAAATATAGGCTCATAATTGAACCACTGATTGGAAAAAGGGAATAAGTACATAAAAATATTTTTTCCACTTTTAAGCTTTTCTCACCAACTGCAGTGCTACAATACAAGATTCTTCTTCTTGTCTTAGAGTTTGTCAGTTCTTTTGCTACAATTAATCAGTTATACACGTGTTGAAACCAATACAAATACGCCTAGGGAAGGTTTTTTAGCGTTTCTGAAAACTTAGGTCTGATGTACTTATTCCCTTTTGCTGGAAATAGTTGGTGCAAGGACGTGATAAATTTTTTCGGTAGACTTCACAGTCTATAGCTCCTTCACAACTTCCTTTTCATCTACGGCTAAGTAGTTACATTTCAGACATTGAGGAAAAAGTGTGAAATTAATTAAAACCCTTCAAAGTGGAGTTACGAATCTTCAATGGACCCTATTTTGCCGTTGGCCTCGCTCAACGCACTCCCGTCACTGTTCAGGGTGCACGATGGAGTTTCTTCCTTTTAGGAATACTTTCTAAGACAGTACTCTTTTTTTTTCAGCTGTTTCAATTGAGTTGTATTTGCTAGAACTGTCGGTTAAAGGAATCAAAAGATCCTATACTCAAACACAAATCATCTCTCTAGCAGCTCTAATGGAAAACGAAACGAATCGTCGTAAACATGTTACGTTCTTGAAGAGGAAAACAGCAAAACATTGATTGCACAAACGTATAATGGTATCATTTGCTTGCAAATTTAAAACTTATAGAAGTTTATGGCTTGTTAGGTGAGGGGTTAGTGAACAGGGTTTTTGTACTGGTGGTCCAGGGTTCGAATCTCGTCCGTTCTTCTTACGTTTTCTTTCTTTAAGCTACACTGAGTTTGTTCATTCCAATTCTTTAAGCTTGAATTAAATCTAATACCAGTTAGTGAATTAAAAGTAGCTAACATTATTTTCAAATACGAGACGTTATTACATGCGTGTCACTAGCTCACAATACTCAACTTTGATATAAACTCTTGCAGCCTTCATTTAACTCATTTCTTGACGTGTTTTGTTACAAAACTCATGAATCGTGGCGAACAAAATTGCTTTACCAGATAATGGTGACTGCTTTGACACCAAATGACAAGTATGAGAATTAAACGTATCATATCTGTAGTTTGGTGTGGAGAAGAAACCAAATAGCGAACGAAAGGTTTAAGAACAATCACGTTATTAATATAAACTATGCCAAAGATTATTGACTTATATGATTTAAAAAAATCGAAAGAAATTTTGAAAGAACGAAAAATACTAACTTAGAATTTTGTAACTGGAGGCAAGGAAATCTAATTTAAACATACTAAAACATACCATTTAGCGCATATAGAGCGTGTATCTGTGCTCAAGGCGCTAGCTAATAATCTGGAGGTTCTCAAGTCGGAACAATGTGTAAATATTTTGTTTAAATTTAGAATTTTTGGTGATCATTAGTCGGCGATGACACACGTTTAATTGTCTTAAGGTATTTGAATATTTTGATCTTTCAATATTTGAATGATCAAATCTTCAATAATAATAATAATAATACCAATACTAATACTAATACTACTACTACTACTAATAATAATAATAATAATTAGTATTATTATTATTTTTATTATTATTATTATTATTATTATTATTATTATTATTATTATTATTATTATTATTATTATTATTATTATTATTATTATTATTATTATTAGCAAAGTAATTCAATAACACGTTAATATCTTTAATTATTTCTCGATAACTACTCGAACTTAAGACGTCCTCGAATCTAAGTCGCACCCCGATTTCGCTGGGCTAAATTAAAGAAAAATAGTAATATGTTATGGTTTTACTATTACTAAAGCACTCTTTGATATTGGTCATTTTCGATGATTTTATGTATCCCTCTCCCCTCTCCATGTTGGGGGCACGGTATGACAAAAATTATCCCAGGCCCGAATGTCATGTACGTTGAAAATTTGATCGAAATCTGTTGGATGGTTCAAGAGTTGCTCTATTTATGTTTATATATTAATTGCCCCTTCTCTTATCCTCTCCTATGTTCTACCGTCAAAGTGAAAATATTACGACAAAAGTTTCTAGGCCCGAACGTCGTCTATGTTGAAAATTAGATCGAGATCGGTCAGGTGGTTCAAGAGTTGTTAAGTTTTATTCATTTTTATAGATATCTCCCCTCCCCTCCTCCTATCCTATGTTCTACCATCAAACGGATATGATAAAAACCACCCCAGGTCCGAACCTCATCTATGTTGATAATTTGATTAAGATCAGTTCGGTGGTTTAAGCGTGATGAAGTCACCAAGATAGCATTTTTATTTTTATTTTTTTACGTAGTCCCCCTTCCCCACCCCTACATTGTGCCGTCAAGGCAAAAAATGAAAACATCCCAGGTCCGAATCTTATCTATATTGAATGTTTGATTGATTGGGATCAGTCGGATTGGTCAAGAGTTATTAAGTTTTATTCATTTTCATATAATTACCTTCCCCTCCTCTTTCGCAAGTTCTAATATCAAAATGAAATAACAAAAAGCTTCCCAGGTTCGAATTTCATCTATGTTCAAAATGTTATTGAGAACGATCGGGTAGTTCAAGAGTTATTCATCGCCGAACATTGTCACTTTTTTTTCTATATTTATAGCTGTTATGTATCTTCCCCCTCCTCTCCATCCTCTACGTTATTCCGTCAAAGTGAAATGGTAAAATCCATCCCTCGTGTTAATCGAGACGGGAACATATAGCCTCATTGCTGACGTCCCCATTAATCCCCCTACTCATACCCTTTAGTGTGTTTAAGTTAGTTTTTTTTTGTCTTCAGTTGCAAATTTCTAAGTTATTTTTCTTTGTTTCAAAATTCTCGCATTTCTTGTATGATAGTACAAGTTAATAATCTTTGACTTGTTTTATATTAATAATCTGAGTTGTTCTTAAACCTTTGGTTTCCAATTTTGTTTTGTCTCTACACCAAACTACAGATATGACACATTTAATTCTCATACTTTACATTTGATTTCAAAGCGGTCGCCATGAACTGCTTAAAAGCACTTTTTCCGTCACGAAACACCCAGCAGAGGGCGTACGATATCGTCTACAGCAATGAGAGGAAACTCTGCCTTGTTACGTGACGTCACATGAAGCACGTTCCGTTCAAACACCTAAGCAAAGCTATCATTTTGCTTCTGGTGTGAAAATGGCTCACTACGAAGCTTCTGTTAAAAGCAGCGTGATTGCTTTAATTGAGCATGCGGGCATGAACTATAGCGAGGCAGGCGCGAGATATGGCGTTAACCGTGCTACAGCACGGAAGTGGTGGAGGAGATATGAGGAAACAGGAGATGTAAGACGTAAAAGAGGAAGTGTGCGACAAAGAGTTTCCTCTGCCGAAGAAGACCAGAGTATAATTGCCCAATGCCGTGAGCACCCTTTCATGTCTGCCCGACAGTTACGAGAGGAAACCAATTTCCCAGGCGATGTTACGACTGTCCGTCGTCGACTCAAATCATTTGGTTTGAGATCATACAGGGCAGCTGTTAAGGAGCGACTAACAGAAGACCACATGGTTGACTGTCTGGCGTTTGCACAGTTAAATATTGCAAGTGTGGGACGAGGTCGTTTTCACAGACGAAAAAATATTTTCCAGTGCAAACTTCGGGCCGAAGCGTGTTTACCGCCCCCCTGGAAAAAGGTATGCCTCTGAATACTTTTCCCGTTCTGGTCGAATGGGATATGTAACTGTCCACTGTTGGGCATGGATATGCAAGGCTGCAAATTTCGGAGGAATCTACAGGATTCCTGGTCGCCTAAACGCCCACAAGTATGTGGAACATCTGGATGAAACGCTTCCGGAAATAAAAGCTCATGTAGGTGACGGCATATTATATTTGCAACAGGACAATAGCTCGATACATAATTCAAATGTGTTTCAGACATGGTTGCAGAGGCAACCTGATGTCGAAATAGTTGACTGCGTTCCTCATGGAGCAGATCTGAACCCTATTGAAAATATGTGGGCCTCTGTTGCAAGAACATTGCGGGAAACCTGGTCGAACAATCCTCCACGAACATCTAATGATCTTTGAGAGCGTGTTGAAGATGCGTGGTCGATCTATTGCACCCAACGCTATATCTCTCGCCTGGTGGATTCAATGAGACGGCGTATGGCAGCTGTAATCGAGTCGCAAGGGGACTATACACACTATTAAAAAATGCTCGCCCACAACACCATCAGCCCTCTCGAGGGCTACCTAATTCGCCCCACTTATTAACAAAATTTTATGAAATACAGGGTGTCCGAGAAGTCCTTCTCTGATTACAGAAATTGATAACTCAGGCTAGAAATAAGATAGAAATATGAAACTGGTGTTGAATTGTTTACAAACTATAAAAGTTTTTGTCTGTGTTAGGTTTGTTCTGTTTTACCAAGTCTCAATTTTTTTGTTTTAGGTTTGTAGTACGTAAGTAAGAAGCCCAAGAAGCCATGCCAACCAACCAGGAGAAGGCAGTGTGTCCTGTGGTATCATGAGACACGATCACCAACCACGGTGCAGAGACAGTTCCAGACAACATTTGGGAGGACTCCACCTGATGTCAAGAGCATTAAAGCCTGGTATGAGAAGTTAAAGAACACAGGGTCGGTTGATGACCTTCCGAGGTCTGGTCGACCAAGAACCTCAGCAGACACGGTGGAGGCTGTGCGGCAGTCTTTTCTGAGAAGTCCTAAGAAATCGGTGCGCAGGGCCTCACGTGAATTACAGATGGCAAGGATGTTATGTCAAGGATGAGGTCTACCGAACACGTGTACCAGATCTTGAAACCCTGCAGCAACGAATAACCACAGTCGTTGCATCGATCCCTCCAGTGATGTTGGCTAATGTGTGGATGGAAATTGAATATCGCCTAGATGTGCTACGTGCTACCAAGGGTACTCATGTGGAAGTGTACTGATGTGACCAAAACTTTTATAGTTTGTAAACAATTCAACACCAGTTTCATATTTCTATCTTATTTCTAGCCTGAGTTATCAATTTCTGTAATCAGGGAAAGACTCTCGGACACCCTGTACATTACGCGACACCAGTGAATGTAAGTGTTTCAGTATGTTCTGCATTAATAAAGAGGTTAACGTGCGAGACTTGGTGGCCGAGTGGTATTATGCTTGCTATGTAAACCAAAACCGCCTGTAACAGTGGTTCGAATCTAGTGAAGAAGACCCCTACTTTTTATCACCAAGGATATTTGCAATACGCCTTCTGCTATGTCCGCCTTCGTACGGTCTATTATATGACACATAATGTGGACCGCCATAAATTTTTACTTAGTAAACAATTTATAAATATATGAACAAATACCTATGTATATTAGAGTAACAATGGAATATAGTACTTTCGTCCGACTGACGTCGCTATGCAAATGTTCATTGTATTACACCGGAAGATGAATTAAATAAAGACTGGAAAATTTGATATAAAAATTGATACGTAATAAGTTAAAGAAAAAATATGTAATTATAATCCTGAAAAAATCCCTACCAAGAGGTGAAGGTGACATGTAAAAGTAGTCAAATACGAACGAAATTAGTGTCGAATTCATGTGCAAAGATGAAAAGTGACACTGTGGATGCTGCGTAAGTCCAAAATAAGCCTTGGTTGGCTTTGAGTTGACAATGGGAGGGTGACAGGAATAAAGAATCGAAAATATCCTATATTTGTGTCGAATGGATAGTTTTCGGGATCACTGACATAAAAGGTGATATTTCAGATGTGTATATGTCCAAGGTTGGCCATATTGAAATGGGGTCATAGGGAGAACCAGTAAATACTTCAGAACAGTTCCTTTTTGGTGCGTTTCAAGACACTGAGAGTGAAAAGTGATAATGCACAAATCACATTCTGAATTATCGGAGATATGACTTCTGGGGAAGTGTCGTTGCCTAGGGAGGCATTACTAACTGATCACTCCCTAAAATCGTCACTGTTTTGCAGGGCCGTAGACAGAAATTTATTTCAGCGATCGAAAGCTTGACAGGAAATTTATTTCAGCGATTGAGGGCATATTTTACTAAAATGTCTATCATCCAGGGGCGGATCCAGGATGATTGTTTGGGAGGGGCGGTCGTTCGAAGTCAAATCAAGGTAAGAGCGGATTGCAAAAAAAGAAAAGAAAAAGAAAGAAAAGAAAAGAAAAGAAAGAAAAGAAAAGAAAGAAAAGAAAAAATAGAAAATGAGAAAGAGCTCTTCTGTAGAATTAACTTTCTTAAGAAAGTAAGGCCTAGTTTTCTACTTTAGGTTTTAATTTACGTTTATAATACAAAGATGGAAAACACTTAGGATATATTTTATTTTTAAAATAAAAAGTATAAAATGTTCCCTATTCTGGGATATGCTATCACCCCAAACACCCCAAACACACCCCAAACTACTTTAGGCTTTAATTTACGTTTATAATACAAAGATGGAAAACACTTAGGATATGTTTTTTTTTAAATAAAAAGTATAAAATGTTCCCCAATTCTGGGGGATGCGATCACCCCAAACACACTCCCCTGGATCCGCCCCTGCTATCACCATCTATAAAATTAGATATATATATACAAACAAAAAAGTAGTGATTTCGTGGGGGCAAAAGCTCTGGATTACCAAGGCCTGCATCCTGTGTATGTCCCTGCTGCTCTAAATTGTCAAAAGCTCTTCTTCAAAGGTAAGACATAAAATGTAAATAATAAACGTGTAACATAGAATACAATATAAATAGAAAATATGTTATAATTAAGAAATAGAAAATAATTATAAAATAAATTTGAAGGATAATTTAAAAAATCAATAATACTTGAAAGTAAAATATACTTTTAAAACAATTTTGCATTTATGCAGAGCTACAAACAAGTGAGGAGTGCCATGTAAATTTAGTAACAAATATAATATTGGAAAATTATTTCGAATTAAACTAGCTGTGACTACATTACTTCAAACTTGAACTTGTGGAATATACAGTATGAGCGTAGCTCAAATCAAATAATCAATAAGAATGGTCTTGATTGGAAGCTCGGACCATCCACGTAAAAGTAACTTACATTAACCATTCACCTAACAGACAATGACGCACAGGGCTTGGCACTACTTTATCAGATGGTTCTATCAAATGTCACTTAATTAAAACAATAGTAACAAATTTTAAAGCTTTAAAAAGTGTCCTGAAGAAGAGGAAGTTCATTTTGCACATTGTAACTAAGTTACAAGAGGTTTACGTCCTATCTGAACGGCGCATCTACCGAGTCAACTTTTGAAATATCCCCTTAAGGTAGCTTTCAACGCAGCTAAGGGAAACATATGTGAATGAGTAATAGAATCCTCCGTAGCAGAATGGATAAAGTCATGGTTCGAAACCTGTCGCCGAAACCAGATTTTTTAAAATCTTAATTCCTCAGTTCTGAAGATCTTTCTCTCCTTTCGTAATCATCTGATGCTCTAAAAAGAGTTCTCCACATTAATTCGACAACTGCCTAATGTGATCCTCGCAGTTCGAAAACTTCCCTTCTTATCTTTCACAAAATCAGAATTTTCGTCATAATACGAATGCTGTCCGATCATTTTCCCCAATTCTAAATCTCTGTATACAAATCATCCCTCTCTGTCTCTCTCTCTCAATGTTACCCAGGAAGTCATATGGCTTGAGATCAAACCTTCGACTCTTGAAACCAAATGTAAGCTCTTTAGCAATGTGCTATCGTAACTCTATAGGTTTGTTGTTAAAACCAGTGCCTTTTAGACTTTATTCGGGAAGGGGGGGGGGGAAGAAAGAGATTCTCCGGCGACATAAGATTTTCACTGTTTATTAGTGTATTACTATACATTTGATCAAAAAATACGTATTTATGAAGCTCAAGAGAGAGGGAATTACACCCTCCTGTCCTGCCCAAATGACGCCCCTGAAACATTTGCTTGCACTTACTGAAAAGAAATTCAATGAATCATTGAATAAAACTCGTTTCTGTCCGTAGATATTTTAGAGCTCTTGGCAATTTCCATAGATTTCTTAGGGAGCATCTTACTAGCTTGCACTCTTTAAAGAAAGAAAAGAATGAAACTAAATATACTTATGAAGCTCTGGGAAGATTGTGTGACCTTCCTTTAATTTAGGCTCTTAAAAATATTTCAGAACAAACGAATGGAAAAGACTGTTTTAAAGCTATAACGTTGTAAACTTGATTCCTGTTTCTTTTTCAGCTGAATGGAAAGAGTGTACTACGTCACACACACTGCTTTAGACAAGGAGAGGTGGAGGACGGGGAGGTTGTTGGAATAAATACAAGAAGCAACTAATCGATTGATACATGTATTGCGGGAATGCATAAGAAAACTGGGCGAGAGTTTGTTATTCATTTGGACTTAGAATTTTTGTAACAAATTTTATGCCGCGGACTGTACAAAACATGTAGTTTATCTGACCTGCCTTATGCATAGGAGATTCAGAGGAAACTGGTATTTCTTTCTAAAAGGGTTGGAAGTTTCAACAACCAAAGCGAGATCATCCTTACTTTTAATGTCGGTGTTAAAACTTTCATGACACAATGAAGTTACCTTACGTTAGAATAAACTACAGCAAAAAATAAAACTAAAATTTGAATAAATTTGCTTCGTATAAACTTAGTTACTTTTTTCGTTTCATAAGCTGGCCTCACAGGCCCGTATCCAAGGGGGTCTAGGGGGACTGGGCCCCCCCTAAATTTTCGCTGGCTCCCTAAAATTTTCACGGCAGGCTTGCTAATGAACTATAATACAGTGATGAACTATACTATGGTTGGATCACCCCCCTAACTTCAGCCACCCCCCCTACATTTTTGGGCTGGCTACAGGCCTGTGGCCTCATGAAATGAAGTACATGCAGGCTTCTGTAATTTATTTTCTTTATTTCCTTCAGCAAATTATCTGTAATTACTATTTAAAATAAACATACAAACACGATGAAAACCTTTAAAATTACGAATCTTTGTAAATATATATATATATATATATATAAAATACCTTATTTGTTACTTCTATACGTTTCCTAATGGGAGCTATGCCAATTTTTGAAGTACATAGCTTGGGCTGAATTTTTATCACGTTACTTCTAGTAAACTTCTGTAGGTAATCCGATAGTAAGCCCTGTTTTCGGAAAATAAGGGGAATCTGAATTTCCAAATAAGGTGTCTTTGATATCCAAGAAATCATTCTGTGCATTGTGGTTATTGGGTAGAGAAACCTTGAGGGGAAATACTAATAATAATCACAATCTTTATTCTTACATTTATAAACAGTAGATTACTCTAATTGCGGAAAAGAAATTTCCCTTCACTGAATTTTTACAAAATAAAATATTTATTTTATAAGCACTCACTGTATTTCCAACATAGGAATTAATCCTAACATAATTTACTTTCTCATGACCCCAATTAAAATTTAAGAACATATTTATTCCTAAGTACTTTTGTTCTGAACAGCATTAGAGATTATTTTTTTTAGCTAAAATTTGAGCAAACTAAATCTCAAAATATGATGACCCATAGCTCTAGAAGCAAAGCCCAATACACACTCTTCTCATATTTGAAATGTATATTGTGTATATGAAGATCTACCACCATCTCAATGTTATTCACTGATTTTGGTTTCATTTGTTTTGTGTTTAATGGTACTTCTACTTGTCTCCGCCACAATAAGGCTAATGGGCAGCACGTGTTATACATTTTAATGTCTCAAATGAAAGATCTAAACAAGTTCATAGCTCATACATGTTCTACAAGCTGAGATTACAACTAATAAATCTCCAAGAATTAAAAACAGAGGCCCAAAAGGATGAACATATATGACAAAATATATGACAGGAAATGATTCGAAAATGGAAACAATGATAAACCATAAGAGTTAAAATCTAGAACTGAAAACTCAAATAACGTTGACTATTTCAGTTTCTAAAATAAGTGAAAGAGTAATGTCACTTAAGCTAAGCTAATCTATCAAGACCTGACTAATATCATTACCTAATTCTAAACATTCTTTGAGGTTTGAATATTCTGGACATTCTAATAATATGTTCCGAATGCTCAGTTGGATGATACAGCCTTCAAAATACGTACAGTTAATGTCATGCACTAAAAATGAATGCATAAAATAAGGGTGTCTGATACACAGTAGAGCCAAGATTACTTCTCCTCGGCGACTAGTAAGCGATAACGTATGTCTATTGCTCAAAATAAGTTTCACAATGTGAAGTTCATTTTTTGTTTGATTCCAATGTATTTACCCGTGAGAACGAATTCGTTGGACGAAATAGCTATGGAGCAGGAGATAGTTCTCCATAGCAACATTACCAATGAAGCATTCTTGATCCTTGTGTCACAACGTCCATTTCCCCGAATGCCAATGTGCCCCGGCACCCATCAAAAACGACGACACAGTTTTGTTGCTGTAGCTGATTTCATACCCGTATCTCCAGATTATCTTATATTGTGGTGTGTTTATTAAAGACACTCTGGAAGCTTATAAAACGACTTTATAAGTCGAAGCAGATAAGCACATGATACAGCGAAAGCTGAAGGTCTTTTCGATTATACATATTTTCATTATCGATAACAAGTTTAACTACTACTATTGCATCAATGAATGTTGAAGACAGGTGATACTAAATAAATTTTGAAACATCCTCGTCTGAGACAAAAGCACACCCAACTACAAATCTCATTTTTGGAACTGTCCCTTAATTTTCAAGCATGAGTGAAATTACCTAAGTAAAATTGTCCGTAAAATACCCACCTCTTGTATTAAAAATATCATCTAGTTTTTTTCTTTTTTAAAGAGAAGCTACATTATAGGCTTATTCATGAAATATTGATTTATGAAAACACTAAACAAAAGCGTTCAACCATTTTGAGAAGATCGCTTTCTTATTACTTTCATCTCTATAAACTGCCCATATTTTGAGGGTAGAAGAAAATACAAAAAAAAAAAAAAAAAAAAAAAAGAGAGGAAAAGAAAAGAAAGAAAAAAGCTTGGAGTACTTTATAAAATACTTAAGTCTGAAATTTGATGCTGATACATTGAACAATACGAATTCTGAATGAGTGTATATGATGCGGAAGGGACGATCAGACAGCCAGACATAAGAAAACAACTTTTTCGGTATGTAAATCTGTTGAAATCTCGAATTCGATCTTTTTCACTTTCACCATGCTTTTTTCTTTATTGTCGTTATTCGAAAATAAAAAGAAACAATTACTTTCTTTTGTGAAAACTAGAATATGCAGTTGCGTTTAGTAATTTTATTGATTAATGGGTTTAATATTCTGTTTAGCTCTGAGACTATATGAAATAGGTACCTTTCCAAAGCAAGATGTAGCGATATTTCATAAAGCTAATTGGGTGAGCAGTTTTTTTTTATAATTAAATATAAGTATCTATAACGAAAAGCGATTCACATCTATGTAATTGCCAAAACGAAATGATACAATTCAAATCATATAGACCTCGTACACTAATAATATAATATTTGATTAAAAATATTCCAATTTAATACATGAATGCATTAGAATTTAGCGTCTTTCTACAACGAGGCTATACGAGACGTCGGCCTACAACTTAACTTGAAATTTGACATGAGCTCCCATCGGTAATTGAACCCAGGTCTCTCGTGACGTAGATTCCCTCGATAACCATATAATCACGAGAGATTCCATGGTCAATTTATATAGTGTTCTATGTATACGTCTAAATATACTATGTTGTGCTATTACCAAAATACCAGTAAAGTAAAAAACAGAAATAGTTAACGCAATCCAATGCTTTAACGCTGGGAGATTGCTCCAATACTGGACATTCCCACGTGGTTAGGGCATTCCCACGCTAGATGACAACATTTGGTGGTCATCCACAATAAGAGGAAGACAAAACACCGGAATTGGCACGGCGTGTTCACACTGGCTCAAATCAGTACATAGTTAATCGCTGTAAAGTGTTTGTTGCTCTATCAGCGTGTTGCAAAATTAATTTTGGATTCTTGTGTGTGGTTAATTGAGTTAAGTTAAACAAGTTTCTTGTTGTTAGTAAAGATTTTGTATATGTAGACAGCAGAATGGCAATGTTATTTAAATGAATAATTTGCTAGGTTTTAAGAGGTGCATTATGTTTCGTATGTTGGATGTGGTCCCAATGCCGGACAGCATAGCGTTCCCAGTACCGGACGCAGCCCTTATAAACAATGACGTTATAAACCAACAGGAGAGCAAGAAGTGGGGCCCTAGCCAAGCGACGGGTTGTTGGAGGTAGTTGGGAGATAGAGAGGGGTAGGTGCCAGAGGCATTAAGAGGGAAAAGGCTTAGCACACACAATTTCATTGGTAAAAAAGGTGATTTACTTAGGTTAGGAAACATAGCTGAGCGAGCGTTAGCGAGCGAAGATAGTTACAAGACTTGCAAGGCTCGTTTTGTCCATCTTGACCCCCATGATGATACGTCACACTCGGGTAGTTCAACTTCGATGAAAATCTAACCTCACCAGCTTCCTTGTGACCAACTTAAAACAGGAAAAAAAATTCATACCGGATAGCACAGGTATTTCCCAAAAGAAAAATCCAGTTCCGAAATGACATTGGAAAGGACAAAAATGAAGAAAACAAATATGAAGATGAAGAAAAGAAATGCAAGGGGACTACGTGCCTCATCTGTGGGGAGACATTTGAAGAGGGCTGGATCCAATGTTGCATCTGTCGTGGTTGGGCTCACATTGCATGTGCTGAAAGCGATAGTGTGGCTTATTTGTATGTGACATTACAAACCATGACTGAGAATGTATTCCTTCTTTGACTTACAATGCAACTAACTGGACTCGGTAAATTTATCCTACTTACTGCTGTTACACAAAGATTTATTTGTCCGATACTGGGAACAGTTTTTTAATATCATCATTAATGTCACCTTTCGAAACCCATAAATAACTGAGGAAATAAAGGAGACTTGAACTTTATTTTAAAGTATATTATTATTCATTTTATTCTTTATGTTTACTGTAACTTTTGTTTTCATTTGCTGAGAGAATTTTGAGAAATAATAGAAAAGCTTAAGTGTCCGGCACTGGGGCAATCTCCTCTATAATAATGGATATCGGAACATTTGAAAGTTCCAACTGAGCCACACCAGAAGTGGGATATTTTTCCTAAATCGGAAATGGGTGGTAGCCCGATATCGGGAATCGAACCCGGTTTTTCTGGACTAAAAGTACTTGCGTTGACAATGTACACACGAGCAAGCTCTCTTGGGGATTTACTTCAATCAAATAACTAAGCACAATAGACTGAGAAAATAAGGTTAGTGAACACTAAACACATTTTTCAATCGTTGGATAAAAACGGCAGAAAACCCAAAGAAAGAAAAATAGAAACGGTCGTGCAGTAAAGATGTCCACATTGTAAAAAAAAAAGCAACGCATACATTAAAGAGAAATGTGTGAACCATGAACCTTATTTATACAAAGCATCAAATTTAGAAATTTATAGCAAATTAAGATTATATGTCAAGTTAATGTCTAATGAAAATATTGACTGTAAATGTTGTAGCGAACGAAGATAATCAAAACAGAAATATTACATGCATCCATTGAATTTGGGATTTTCTGCAAGCAATAGTGAAGGTAAAGATATAGTGTGACAAGATATTTGTTTTAATTTTAATGTACTGTAAATAACGCACCAAACAAATAAGACGTTACGAAAAGAAGGCATATAAGTAATTCCCTTAAAATAACTATGATAAATAAACTGAAAGAGAAAAGAAGTATAAATAAATTGTGAAGTTGATTTATTTTAATACCGTTTGGATTATACTGTATGTTGAAACGCCTATTCGAAGAACACACAAGCTCATCGGTAGTGGCTAGCACGCACAGCTATGGTGCACGGGCTTCTAGATTCGATTCCCAGTAGAACAGGCTTGATAGGGCCTGTGACACATCCATAAGGTGTCTGGGCCACAACAACCGATTTTGATGAAACTTGGTAGACATACGACACCTTGCAAAACTAATGTAACTAGCAGGAATTTGTCGAAAAAGCTGTAGTTTCTGAGATACAGTCCATTAATTAAAGATTACATTTGTCATCATATTTCGAGAAAGGCTCCACCGAGATCAAGCAAACTTTCTGAGCCATAGTAAATACATGTTAGCTTTAAAACGAAACTAAAACGAATTGTCTGTACTTGCGCACAACTGCGCATAATGCGCAAATAATTGTGCGCATGCACATATATCGAAAACGTGAAAACTGCGATATATTTTTCTCTTGCTTAGTTTGAACTACATGACGAGTATAACATAATGCAAGAAAAAACGACTCAAAGGTGAGCATTTTCAAGCCACTGAGGTGAGATGTTGGGGGTTGTCTGCCCCCGGATATCACCCTCTAGTTACGGCACTCTGTCTGGCTTCTCAGTTATACATTTCAATTACATCTCTGTAAAAGTCATACAGTCAACGTTAATAGTCGCCATATTCGAGTCGTGGTGATATCAAGTACTGTGAGACATCAATGTTGCACAACAGTAACACAATATTAAGAGAGCGTAAGGATAAACTATCAGGCCTATAGTCGCGATGTATTAGAACTAGTGGTAGTCAAAAATACCGGTTCTCGTTTTTCGGTTTTAGGAAACTGAAACCGGGTTTTGAAAAGTTTCTAAAAACCGATTTTCCACCGAAACAAGTTTTAACAGAAATCGGTTTGGTTTTCACCGAAACCGGTTATCCGTTTTCTCCAAAGCAGGTTCTATTTTTTACCGGATCCGGTTTCGGTTTTCTTCAGACCGGTTCTATTTCTGAAAATTCTTTCTCTCGGTTTTATCTCAAAATTGGTTCTATTTCTTAGCAGAATAGTGTTGAGCAGAATAGTGTTAAAGTCGATTCCGTTTCCACAGAAATAGTTTTGTTTTCCAAAGTTTTCACAGAAACCAGTTTCGGTGAAAACCCGAACCGGATTTTAGAGAAAACTGAGCCCGGTTTCGGTGAAAAAATGAACCGGTTTTGGAGAAAACGGACCCGGTTTCGGTGAAAACCGAACAGGTTTTGGTGACAAGCCAGACCGGTTTTTGGAGGAAACCAAACTGTCGCTGTTTGTAGAAGCCGGTTTCCGGTTTTTATAAAAAACCGGCTTTGCCCATTCCTAATTGGAACCAGGCTATACCTTTTGCAACGACACTTCCACGCGACGAGTTGAGACAACCCGAAAGGTCTGGTCTCTTGGCTACACTAACTATATTATAAGGAACCTCACTTCACGACAAGAGCACATGTCAACACCACACGTGCTATTAATTGTAAACTGCCTAGCAGACAAGAAACCGACACGACAAACACAGAGGAACGTCAAAAGAAGACGGACGTCACGGAAGAACCCGAAGAGGATGGATAAAAGAAGGACCACCGAGGGACCCAGCATCAGTCATCTAACTGATCAAATCACCTACACCGCCCTGAGGTTGCACTGGACTAGAGGTACACCTGTCCTTACTCGAGCTTGCACTTGACTAGGGATCCTTACTACAACCAAGCCTCGCGAAGCTGCCTTGAGCTGAGGGGGCTATCCTTCAAGACTCACCAGAACCGGCAAGTGCCTTGGAGACTTCCTTGAGAGAAGGGGAAACGTGCAAACACCTATTTCCTATCATCTGGATATAACAAAAAACACTATTTGACTCTTTGTAATCAAAGACATTTTGTATTTAACAAATTTTATAATAAATTGGTGAAGAAGATAAATCTTGGTCCATAATTGACTCTACCAAAGTCATTACATGGTGATAGGCACCGAAGTTTGTACGGGACGCTCTTTTTATTAACATTTTAACAGGCACAAGATCAGTATCAAAATTTATCTAAGTTTTGCTATCAAAATTCAACTAAAATTTATGTAAACTCCCTCCGTCCCTTTTTTACTGTTACTTTCCTTAAGTGTGATTTATGTCGGAAACTAGATCAGGTAAACAAACATACAGATCAGAAGAGAATAACACAAATATAACATAGGGTGTATCTAATATATCCTTAATATGCCACATTTAATGAAGTATGCGGGAGAGGTGCATGAAGACGCGGACATAATTTTTTATGCTATTCGAGCATATGGCAACCATGCATTCATGGTCACTGGCCAAGAAGAAGGAAATTCTACCAATATATTTACAAGACACAGCACTATATCTCGTGTTACAGCTTAAAAACAAAAATCAATTTGATAAGATGTTCTATGCCGATTTAAAATATAAGTTAGTAGTAGTATGTAGGCCAAAGGTCCCATCGTATAAAGCAGAACAGGAATTGTTCGAGGTTTAACAGGGAATGGATGAGTCCACAGACTCATACTTTTTACGTAAGTTTCGAACAATAAGGCAGTTAATACCGGATGCGCCTGAAGAACAAAAGATTCATCATTTATCATTGGGATTGCAGAGGGATTTCCTTAATAAGATAGCATTAGAAAGTTTTGCAACGGTAGAAGCTCTACAGACTAAATTAAACACTTTGGAAACCGCCAATGACCTTCTAAGAAAAAGAGAGCATGCAGTGCTATCACAAAAATTACACATGTTATACGGCCAGAATCATATACCTAACCCGCAGAATATATCGTATGGCTTACCAACCGAACCAAAGATAATATATCCTGGACAAAGTTATATCACCACACCTATCCTATACAAACACAACCAGTCACACAACCAATGAACAGTTATGCACCTGCATATCAACAACAAATAAATCCTTCGACAGCGATCTCTCAACCCAACCGTCAAGAAATTCAAACCTCAAATCAAGAACCAAAGACCGTTCCCTGCCCCGATCAAAATCCTCCACAAAATGACCTCTCTCCTTTGGTCAATAAAATGGCAGACGAGCTACAGAAACTAATCAAAGCATAGAAACCGAGAAACAGAAGGAGGAATAACAATAATAACAAACAGGGACAAGCTGGGAACAATCAGTAGGCTACACCCATGGAAGATCAAATTTTGGTGTGAGCGATATGCCGGAAGCAAGGGCACGGTGCATCTGTATGCTACAACCGTCATAAAACGCATAAGGCAGCCACTTGACAAGGGGGCCGACAGTTATCATCACTCGGAACAGGGATAGCAAATAGAAACTGGCAAAAATTACCAAATTCCTGTAATAAAAGAACAATCAGGACAATTGGCAGAAAGACGGGAAAACATTGCATTAGAGGACGAAAATAACAGGTCGCATTTAACAATTAAAACTAAATCAGGCCCTCAGAATACGATAATTGATACAGGGAGGACGGTGTCCCTCTGGCCAGCCGACGCCGTACCCCCTGGGACAGTAATTCCATTTCAGACAATAGTAAAAGGAATTTTTGGAAATAATATTCGTTTGAACCAAATAGCATTATTAAAATTTAAAATAGGTCAAACAATATTTACTCATTACTTTAAAGTAATTGACAATACAATGTCGACAATTATAGGAATTGGCTTTCTCCAACGTTCGCATTCCACCATCGATTTAAACAAGAATGCAATCGTCTTCTTTAAACGTCCATGGAAACAACAGCTACCAGTTGAGAACAAAGAAAGTACGCTGTCAGCTTTCACGACTCAGATAGTATCGCAGAAAGACCACAATTGTTTATACGTGACTAAGCAAATACCTTTACCTCCACGTTCTCATACATTCATACAAGTGGTAGGAAAGAAAAAAATAGCTGACAAAGAATTCCTGTATGTATCATTGCTTCCTGGAATACGCGAGAAACAGGTTAATTGCCCTCGATCAGAAGATAGAAGCAAACAAAATGACAATTTTAATTTCAAATCTCAATAGTAATAGCGTCACTTTAAAAAGGAATACAACAGTGGCGGTTCTTGAGGAGGGGCATGAAATCCCTTTGAACGCCTTAGAAGAACGAATTTTTTTGGAAAAAACCTATCAGTTTAAGACAAAAGAGGAAACGGATGAACGCCTAAAATACAGAAAAACACTCTTTAATAAAGAGCTTTTTGACGTTAACCCCGAGCTGGACAGAAAGCAAAAACAAGCAGTTTATGACTTATTATTTAAATATAGAGACGTTTTTACGTATGCCCCTGATGACATCATATATTTTAGGGGATACATAGCATACAATTAGGATTTCTAAGTCTGCCGTAGTCAACGACCGTTCCCCAACTATTCCATTACACATTAGAAATCAGGTAGATAAAGAGACACAAGACCTTATGAAGGCAAACATAATCAGGCCTACAGACAATAACGAATTTTCTTCTCCACTTCTGGTGCTCAAAAAGATTACAAACAAGAATTTCGGATTGTTGTCAATCTACAGAAGTGTAATAGCGGCACCAAGTATTTATCGGTACTATTTCAAACAACAGAGGACGTTCTAAACTCTATAAAGGGGAAAACCTTCATAACAACTGTCGACCTCTCGAACTCATACTTCCAAATTTTGTTGCATCCCAAGAGCCGCAAATACATGACTTTCAAGCTCAATCATACCAGAAAATCGCATGAATTTTTGAGATACACAATGGGGCATAAAACAAGTTCCCAAAGTCTCAATGTGGCCACGAGGATAATTTTGGAAGGACTACCCGATAGAATTACACGTTTTGTAGACGACCTTGTCACCAGTTTATATAATTTTCCTCAGCACCTGCAGGATTTAGAATTATTATTTCAGAAGCTTAGGAAACACAATTTTCGGGCATCACCCAAGAAGACACTCATTGGCTACCAGGAACATAACGTATTAAGACAACTTGTTAGTGAGGAATCCATTAAAATATCTCCAAAGATAGCCAAGAAGACACGAAATTTAAAGAGACCGACTACTAAGCGGATTCTCAAAAGCTTTATCGGACTATGTTCATACCTTAGGGCGCACATCAAAGACTTTACGATAAAAATTGAGCCTTTCTAGCAATTAGTAACTTCGAATTCTAAATTTAAATGGACGGAGAAGCATGAGGTTCTCTTTGAACAATTAAAAGAAGACATTAAACGCCCCATCACTCGCTCATTTTGACGACTCGCTGAAATTCCGCGTCTATAGCGATAGTCGTCAAACAGGAAGGAGGAGTACTTGCTTGCTATGACTCAAAAGCTGACATTGAGAAGGTGGTTGGCTATTGTTCTAGGAGGCTAATGTAAGGCAAGCATATAGCAAAAAGAGTTGTACGCTCTCATATACACATTGCTCAAATTTCGCTACTTTTTACTAAATAGAAAATTTAATCTCTACGTAGACGCAAAGTGTATAGCGACGATGAACACACAGCCTGACAAAGTCGGAAAATATACAAGATATAAACTATTCTTAACTGACTATGATTTTGATATACAGTATCTACCTGGGTCCAAGCATCCATCAGACATAATCAGTAGGCTCGAACAAACCCAAGATATTAAGAAAGAAGATAAGAAAGAAGAAAATAACGAAGAAAAGGGTGAAGACTACCATGCTTTTAAATCAAATAGGCTTCAAGTTAATATTAAAGAAGCAGGAGATAACGAGCTTTTACCAAACATCGCAAGAGAACAGCGTAAAGATGACAATTACAAAGACATCATTTCTGTTTTAGAAGGGAAGAAACCGGACAAGATCTCCACTGTCAAATCAAGATTTTTTGTCTCAAAAACGGCATATTATATAGAAAACAAAACCACCCTGATTATGGCTTACTATATCTTCTATGTATACCGAAGTCGTTAGCCAATTTGTGGTTCACAACCTCCATCGCCAGACGACCAATCCACATTTTGGATTTTCAAAATAGTTAAAAACCGCCATCAAGAAATTTTATATGTCGTATCTAAAAATTATCTTGCTCACAAAATACGTACGTGCGAGGAATGCCAAAAGAAGCAGGCCGTACTACTACATCATCCGGTTTGAGAGATAGCAACAACATGGATATATGACGAACTAGGGTCTTTTCCAAGTAGAGAAGGAAGAAATAAGTACATACTACTAGCCACGGAACTAGCCACACGATATGTGATCGCAAAAAGAGTAGACGCCATAAACGCGGAAAATATAGAGACATTTTTGGAATATGATATTATCCTCAAATTTGGAGCATTCACAACGCTGTATTGGGACCGACATGCAGTACATGGAGCGACTCGTTTACAAAATTTAGCACAGAAGTACGATTTCGTATATAAGTACTCACCTCCATATAATCATGCTTCCATCGGACTAGTAGTACAAAGACGAATAAAATTATACAGAATTGTCTTATGTTTTTCGTACAAGAACACCATAAAGTCTGGGAAAGATGGTTGCTGCATGTTATTTTTTACATCAATACTTACTCAGAGAGAAATTTGTGGTATATTGTACAAATATACAATATCCTCTTGCTTACTATAGAAATCAGTACGGAGCATACGTTATCCGTATGCTACATAGGCACTGCCCTTACATGTTACATCATGCCGTTGCAGGATGTATAACATTTAACATTTAACATATATCACATGCATATACTTATGTTACCTTCGTCAGCTATATGTTATATATATATGTCCATTTGTACGTGAGTTCCTGACCGCCTACATTGTTACGGAATGTACGTATAGATGAAACACTTATACAGAAAGTATTATAAAACATGTGTTTTCAGTTATATGTCTGCTGCATGTTAAGTCCAAAACTACAGGAATTACATATGTAACCTATATTTTTAAGTACGCCACATACATTTTTTTCTCAGTGTACGTACAAGGAGGGACCAAATATTCAGAAAGCTTCTTACTATTTGGTTACGAACGTAGAATCCCTACAAAATGTACGCTCGAATCAAGGCAACAATACAAATTGACAGAGGTAAACTAGCGACCATCAGGAAGAAAGTACGAGTAACCTGGAACAGGTGTATGACAAAGAAAAGCAGTTTTACGATAAGCACCATAGACAGACAACTTATAATCCAGGGGACCTTGTTTTGGTATTTTATCCCACAAGAAAGATCGGTTTACCTGAACATTTTACCGTTCACTCTGAAGGCCCGGCACGAATCTTGGAGAAGCTTAATTCAAATGTATATCGAGACGAATTACCATCTAAATTCAAGCACAGAATTCAGGAAATTGCGATGGACGTTTAAAACCATTCTATGAAGACCAAACACAAAATTAAGGAGAAAGAGGCACAAATCTGAGAAGAAGAATTTAACAAAATTCCACGTACTCACCGGGAACAGAAGAGGAACCAACAATAGAAGAAACGAAAAAAAGATGCACTGACATTAATCTGCACTTCTTTATTTCAATTATAAGCTCTATCTCATTCTGTTATTTAACTTCGCTACATTAGTGTTTCCGTTCTACTCGCAAACTGTAAGATCAACATTTTTTCTCTTTCTTTTTCAGTTTCAAAAGTCATTAATCCTTGCAAGGTTGAAATACAATGCTTTCTTGTTTCTAGCATCGTTTCTTTAATACGAAGTACATGAATGTTTATTACGTCACTTTTTCTCCTTATACAGGATGTTCATAAAATCAGGCTCTTGATAATATTATACAGAGTGACCAAAATTCACATTCTCAATTTTTTCTTTTTTAAAAGAAAAGTTTCCCAATTCAATAACCGCTTATTCTCCTTTCATTAGTTCTAATAATAATCTCTTCGTGCCTCATCTTTCATACGTCCCGATACAAAACAAAACTTAACCAATCAACACCTACTACTCCTAAAGTGCGACTTAACAGATATAGACTACCAGTACCGAATGTGATATAAACATAGACACCGACCATTCATGAGCTGGCATATATTTATTCATCACAGTGATGACACTTCTGTCCACTTTGAGGGAAACAATAAACTGCTTTCATCCTGTTTAGCTGGGACAGAACTAAAAGTGTTATTACATTTATATGTATATTTCGCAACAAGTGTTCTAAGAGTAATTTTTTCAATATTTTATAGTGTTCATAGTGTGTTCTAGTGTCTAAACAATATCTTAAGTGTGCCAGTGTTATGGTGCAGTTACCTTATGTGTTTCTCTTCAAAATAATCTTCCAGATTATTTTTTTTCAGTGTGGGGGTATAAGGATCCCCACATCACGACAAGAGCACATGTCAACACAACACGTGCCATTGATTGTAAACAGCCTAGCAGACAAGAAGCCGACACGACAGACTCCGAGGACTGCCGAAAGAAGACGGACCTCACGGAAGAACCCGAAGAGGATGGATAAAAGGAGGACACCAAGGGACCCAGCATCAGTCGTCCAACTGATCAAATTCACCTACACCGCCCTGTAATCAAAGACGTTTTGTATTTAACAAATTTTATAATAAATTGGTGAATTGGATAAATCTCGCTCCATTATTGACTCTACCAAAGTCATTACAATATGTATGTAGCCATATGGCCTATGATTTTGACAAGTTTCTTTGAAGCATAAATGCCTGCATCCCACTGATGCGTTCCAATTGACCGCGACCATAGGCCTGATAGTTTATCCTTACGCTCTCTTAATACTGTGTCACTGTTGTGCAACATTGATAACTTACAGCACTTGATATCACTATGATTCGAATATGGCGACTATTAACGTTAACTATATGACTTTTACAGAGGTGTAATTGAAATGTATAACTGAGAAACCAGACAGAGTGCCGTAACTAGAGGGTGATATCGGGGGCAGACCACACCCAACATCTCACCTCAGTGGCTTGAAAATTCTCACCTTTGAGTCTATTTTTTTCTTGCATTATGTTATATTCGTCATGTAGTTCAAACTAAGCAAGAGAAAAATATATCGCAGTCTTCACGTTTTCGAGATATGCGAATGCGCACAATTACTTGCAGACAATTCGTTTTAATTACGTTTTAAAGCTATCATATATCTATTATGGCTCGCAAAGTTTGCTTGGTCTCGGTTGAGCCGTTCTTGAGATATCACGACAAATGTAATCTTTAATGAATCGACTGTATCTCAGAAACTACATCTTTTTCGACAAATTTCTGCTAGTTACATTAATTAGTTTTGCAAGGTGTCCTATTAGTTTACCAAGTTTTATCAAAATCGGTTGTTGTGGCCCAGACACCTTATGGATGTGTCACTGGCCCTTTGAATATGTTATGTTGATTGGGATTCCGCTCTAAACTCTAGGTCCACCTCTCATATAGCCTCGATACTATAAAGAGGCGTGAAATTCTAACCAGTTGAAAGACACAAAATACGAAAGATAAAGGAACGCCTAGGAACACTTTAACATTATCTATGCAACTGTAGAAATATAACATATTAGAAGCAATCGAATTCTTCACATCAAAATCTTTTCTAAAGTTGTCCCATTGGAGACCCAGATATAACTACCAGAACTACCCAGGACGCTCCCGAACCTTCTTAGGACGTCAGGAAACGAGACTTTCTGAAAAATATATTACCCCTTGAAAGATCCTTACTTTTTTAGGTAAATTTTATACTTTCAGTTAAGCAGGTGGTGCTTCATTGCTATTTATCGTAGGATTATTGTTCATACCTCGTTTCTTTCACAATAGAACAGCCTTTCTGACTGTATGAATCCTTTGTCCGTATCATACATCAGAAACTGGAAATTGGGGAAAATCCGGGAAATGTTCCGGTAAAATCCCTTTTTCGAAAATGTTTGAAAATAAGGGTCTGGTTTGACATACGGATCTGAAAATCATTAGAAAAATTTCTAGTTAGATACCCAATACGTGTGCAAAATTTCAATGTGAAATCTTCAAAGCTAAGGGCGGGATTTTTTAAAATCTAAAGGTGACTTTATATATATATATATATATACGACGTGATGTAAAAAATTCCTAAAACAAGACTATTTGTTGCTAGATCGTGGTTAATACTCCAATGTCTTCAGAATAAATCAACCTTTCAAAGGATACCATTCGCATGCCCATGTCATATACCAGAAACGGGAAAATAGGAGAAAATCGGGAAATTTTCCCAAAAATCCTCTTTTTGAAAACTTTGAGCCCATCAGGCCCGGGTCCGGGCGCGGGTTGACGTAGAGATTCCAAAAAATGATAAACAGGGATGTTCCCACAATGTGTATGCAAAATTTCAACCTGACATCTTGAAAGATAAGGGCGGGGGGAAAATTTTGAAAATTGTCTCAAGAAAAATGTTATGTCACGACCCTCCGCCCATATTTGGCGCCACCAAGTTGACTATCTGGTTCCAAAACGCATTTGGGGGGAGTTCTTTGGTCCAGGTACCATGGATCATATAAGAGTTACACATTGAGCTCGTTTTTCCTGTCCGAGTTGAAAACGAGCGAGCAAGTGTTGTCAATTATAAAGAGAGTTCTAGAGCTTGAAAACGAAAGAGAATGAATAAGAATAAGGTGCAGTGCCAAATTGCCTGCACTTCAGCTTTAGTTGGAAAAAAATAAGTATGTGATGTGCTGCCACTTGCTACAAGTCACATTTGCCTCAACTTTTCTGAGGAAAAAACAACAGAGTATCGTAAGCGGAGGTGGAGTGGTAAAGTTTTAAATTCTGTCCAATTGTACTGTAAGTTCATGGACACCTTCGACTGATCTTAGAGTATGCTGTCAAATCACTGTTCAAGTTGTCCTTTGTATACTTCTGTTCACAAAAGCCTAAACTGACAGAGACTAAGTCGGAAAAAGTGACCCTAGATTCCTATGAATTCAAATTAGGTCTTCATTAGTTTCCTTATATTTTTGCGACAATCAAAGGTGGTAATTGAACGATAATATCGCGGTCTGTACATGAAAATATTGTTGTAGATAAACAACATAGCTACAGTACAGGAAATTACGTTAATTTTAAGTCTCAAATTTGATACCTTACTTGTATATGTAAAGAGAACGATTTAAAAACCGATGGAAGTAGGGAAAATACCATAACTACAAACAGACTACAGTGGTTAACCATCTGCTTTATGCAATTTGTTAATTGTTTCGCTGCCAATTTGAGTGGTCCCGAAACATTGCTTTGTTAGGGTATCTTTTGTGGAATGAAAATAGGGAGAAATTTATGCAAAATACATATATCGATATCAGCAGAGTAAAAGCAGGAATATCTGAAAATATTATGTTTTCTGTCATAAAAGATATGATTCATCTGACCTACAGTATATTTTGCGTAGGAGGTTCAGAGGAAACTGGTATTTATTTCTAAGAAAGCTGGAGATTTCAACAATCAAACCAAAATCACATTTGAAAAGTCCAGGGGGAAGCGGGGGGTGTCCACTTTGGGCAAAATTTAGAATTTCATACTATCTTGTTCTGTCACGGACATGCGCGCAATACAGGTATATTCAATGAATTATTATGTACTAAATAAGTTAAAAATATATCCCTCTTGAATCAAAGCCTGATTCTTCACATTCTAATGTCATCAAACTTGCTTAAGCAACTGCACCTTTCCGTAAGCAATGTCAGATAGTCGTTTATACGACGTTGACTATCAGGTCAACGAAGTCAATGAACCTATGTACCCTACTTGTTCTCTTAGCCCCACCCTCTCATACTTGATACTGATTCGAGGATGAAAGTACATTTCCAAAATGTTCGTTGTATATACAATAAAGTACTAGGTTTAACCGGTTGAGAACAGGTTGGGATAGGATGCTATGATCAACACGATAATTATTGGTGTGATTTACAAGATCTTTTTCTTTATTTTAAACTGAAGTTGACTATTTCGGGAGAAAAATGGTAGGATCTGCAATCTTTGAATGTTTTGTGCAGCCCAGATGCTCAAAGCTTCTATATGGAACTACCAAAGAAGTAATTAGCGGAGTAAAGCAGAATTAAAAGGACAAAGTAAGAAACCAATCTATTTTTAATAATATTGTTTATAATTTATATTTATTATAAATTATAATTTATAATTTTGCCTCTTTCTTCCTTTGTTTTGCCTGCAATAGACTCCTTTTTCCGCATTACAAACCAACATCATGTCGGTTTCTTTGTATTATTTTCCGTACAATAATATACGTTGAACATAAGATTTTGCAAGCTAGTTTCTAATATAATAAGCAACTCGTAAACCAAATCTGAAGCCTTTTCCACGATTAGTTTAAGAAATAAAATGTTTTGAACTTTTAAAAAATCATTTCCTTAAAAACTAGTATAAATGGACATCCCCCTTTTTTCCCGTGGACTCTGCTTTTACTTACAATGTCAATGTAAACATTTTCATGGCACAACAAAGATATCTTAAGTTAGAATATACTACAACAGAAACTAAACCAAAATTTAAATAAATTTTGTTGCGTATAAGCCGAGTTAAAATTTTGTTTTTTTAAGCTAAACTCACGAAATAATTTTCTTTTACGGGAAGTAGATGAAGACTTCTGTAATTTATTTTCTTTAAAGTTCTTCAGCAAATTACTCTATTTACTATTGAAAATAAACATAAAAATACGATGAGAAGAACCTTTAAAATTACTAATCTTTGTTAAAAGTGTAATAATTTATTTGTTACTTGTATACGTTTCCTAAGGGAAGATGTGCCATTTTTTTAAAATTTATACATAGCTTGGGCCGGATTTTTATCATGTTACTTTTTTGCAAAATCCATATTCTTAGTTGGAGACGGGCTTCAAAATTTAATGTCAAAAGTTAAATATTGCAGGAGAATTTCGAATTAGCTCAATTGAACTTCGAATAAGATCATCATTAAAATAAGTGAATATTTATCCCATCCTTGCTAAAAACTTTCGCGTTAAAAAGGGGCAGAAGTAATTCGTATAACTTGTTTCTTCACATTCAAATTGACGTATCACACATCATAGAGAAACGGTTGCACCACTTTAACTTAATTTTTCGAAACATCACTATTCTCAGATCGGCTATTTATCATTCACTTTTATTGAACAGAATGTCCTGAGGGTGGAAGATGTTCAAAATCTTCGAGGAAAATACAATATCTCACTAGCTCCTCAAATTTGGCAGACAAAACTCACTATATAAACTTGTTAAAACTTGTTATTAAAAATAAGTTGCCACCTATGGCAACGTTTTCAAAAATTTCATTTCTAAATGGGAAAGAGGGCAATTTCTATATTTTAATGTCCTATTTAATATCCATAAAGCCAAGAGTCAGAAACAATGCTAGAGTCAAGAAACGATTGAACCGTTTAAAATGAAATTTTGAACGCAGTTAATACTTGAGTCAACATGAGATTTTATCGTTTTACTTCGACCAAAATTTATATAGTAATGGGGTGACAAGAATGTAACTTACTTAAATTATGCATGTGATAATATTAACAATAAATCTGTTACAAAATATATAAGTGGAATATTTAATATAGGGTTGCTATTTTAGCAGTTGTAAGGAAGTATATTCCTACACTGTAAAAACGTTGTGTTATTTCAACGACATGCCTATGTGTTAACACGATTGTGTTAAAATATAACACAAACAAGTGGTTAGAACAACTCCATTTGGAGTTGTGTGTCAAATGCCGGTAGTTGAAATGACTCACAGCCTGTGTGTTAAATTAACACAAGTGTAGAATCTTCGGTGTTGTTTTATGCGTGATTGCCAAATATGTTGGACATCTAATTATAAAAGCTTATGAATTGAAGCTACATACAAACACAGTAGAAAGAAATACTTTAAAAAATCCAGGTATACACAAAATTTAAAAATGCAAACCGCGCGATGTGTTTTCAATTGTTTTACATAATGTTTCTGAAGAAACCCTAACAGCACAAGATGTGCTGGCATGTGTCATTTAGGTGTTCTAAATTCATCTCCCACATTTGATGCATTTATTGCTTCTTTTTCTAAGCGATTGTGTACTAGAAGCAACAAACGCATCAACTTTATTAGATGGCAACTGGCGCCATCATTTGAAAGTGAATATGGAAGAACTATAAAATAAAGTATATAGACAGTAGTCATTTTGTTATAAAATTAGGTCTACATGGTGAGCAGATTTTATCTTATCCGGAACGGTTATCGCCGAATATACGCGGCTTAAAAGAGCACTCTGATTAGCCAAATTCAAAAGACCACAACAATTTATCCATTTACAAGCGATGTTTTCTTCATCGCCTCCGTGGCCAAGTCGGAAGAACACGTGGCTAGTAATTGAAAGGTTAGTTGTTCGTCCCCCCCCCCCCCGGCCACTGGAGTACATTTTCTTTACTTGTTTAAAGTGTTTTTTTAGACTCAGCATAATATAAACGCATTACGAATATAGGCGATTTCACATAGTTTGGGGGAGTAATTTCGTGGTTCATTAACGCTTACGGCAGGGCTCAACACTGGTTGTGTGTTAAAGAGGTAACACACCCCATTTGTTAAACGCCAATACCGCGGGATATGTGTTGAACTAACACCGCATAGTGGTAGTCACGCTGGAACCACTCCCTGTGTTAAAATTGAGTTGAATTAACACAACCATTTTTACTGTGTGCAAATGTCAAAACAAAATTCTACTTAAAATAAAAATTAAGTTTTATTATTCTTTCGCAACTGCAAATCTCACTTATTATAAGCCTATCAACTTATAATTGAGAAGATATGTTCCACGTTTGTCTTTGTGCACGTGAGAACCCTGTGAGTTTTCTCGGTTTTTTCCCGTTTCCTCCCACTTTCCTCATTCCACCATTTCATTCATTTCTCATCATAACCGCCTTCTTCAGCCTAGCCGGCATAAACGTGGGATGTAAATCTTAAAGATTCCATTTTCCATATTTTCTGATTTCTGCGAAAATGTAGGCATGGATGATCTTGTCAATAGTGTAGCTCTGATGAAGCCGTCTCTAGCACTGTGTCCACACACTCTACTAGTTATTGAATTTGGACCTATCAATTGTGTGATTCCTAAAGTAGACAGCAGATACTCAGCAAAGACCAATTGTATTTACTGGACATATCAAATGTTATCCAGTTAGGACACTGCTTTGAAGACTTTTCAGTTTGTGACTCTGGCCCTTTGTCACATTTAAGATGGCTCACTACAGCTAATAGAGTTCTGCGGCTATACATTGGTGTGGAAAGTCCTTCAGATGAGGCAAATTGTCACCTTCATCTTAAAGTTATGTATGCCTATGTGGTATGCCATTAAGTTGAGCTACAATTTGACCGAAGTTTACAACATGTTTACGAAACCATCCAGAAAACGCAGTATATTGCCAGAAGAACTGAAATAAGTTGTAGACCCCGTTATAGAACGGAATGCTTACTTTGCTCACCCCGAAAATTTACTTTTGGCGATGGTCATTGATAACAAAAACGACATTCGAGAGCTTAGGTACAGACGACTTTTGAAGGCAAAGAAAGCAGCTTTTGAAAAATCCTATTAGACATTTTTGCCACCAAACATGAACTTTGTAGCTAAAGATTACATCGAAATAATACAATGGGATACTACTAATCTTACTTCTCCTCCTTTGCTAAGACTATTGACTAATAACGAAATACGGTCGTTTCTTAGCAGACACTAGGTTAATTATGAATTTCAAGAAGTTCCCATGTCATACTCATACTGTCGCAAGATGCGTTAAGCTTGTGACGGAAGCTTCCGGTATACTGTGTGGACACAGTGTTAGAGACGGCTTCATCAGAGCTACACTATTGTCAAGATCATCCATGCCTACATTTTCGCATAAATCAGAGAAAACGGAATGTTTTAAGGTTTACGTCTCACGGTTATGCCGGGTAGACTAAAGGAAACGATGACGATGAGAAATGAATGAAACGGAAGAATGAAGAAAGTGGGAGAATCCCGAAAAACGCACGCTCACGGTGCTTCTCCACCACAAAACTCACTTGGTGCGATCTGGGATCCAACCAAGAACCTCATACACAAGAAATTAACGCTCTATCACTATGCCACCGCTGCCCTCGCATAAATCAGAGTTTAAAGTCATTAGTAATGGACAAAAATAAAGGGAAAAATGGAAATTTGTAAGGGACGAATGTGAAATTATAAATTTGTAAATACTCTGTACAATTGTAGAAAGAAAAAAACTAATCATTGAATGGCTGATTGGGTAGTGGAATTCCAAGTGCAGCCATCCCCTCGTGTGAGTAGCGTCCTTCTCTTACTTGTTATAAGAAAATGAAAAAAAAATGTTAAACACTCAAATTTTGCCAAATTCGCAAATTTTGAAAATTTTTGACAGCGATGCGCAACCAGAAGATTACTATATAAATATAGTTTATTTATTTTAAAGTTGTTTTTACATACTTGAAGAAACCTTTAAGCTATATAGGGTCATCATCTTATATTCCTCAGTCCTTTTAGAAAAAAAATATTGAAAATTTATTGTTTTAACCGGATTTTTCAAATTTCAACGGCGATGCGGAACCGGAAGATATATAAATAAAAGTCTATACCAACAGCATCTTTTGCGCACTATAGCATTCCGGAAATAGAAAAAATATTTTTTCGAACCACCCTAGTACCGATTTCATGTTTATAGTAAAAGGGAAAATATATTATACAGCAAAAACCATACACCTCTTATTATGAAAGATTATACTAACATTACAATATTTAAGTCCCACTACGAGATACTAATAACTAGACGATACATCTATAATAGTACGTCAACGACAAAAGTCGTAAATCGAGAGATCTACTTCAGCTGAGCAAAATGATATTATTAAGTCTAAATCCTCATGAGTAGTTCTCGAGAAAATCGTGAAACAACATTTTTTGAATCTGAAACTTGATACTTTATGATAATCACAATAGATCTATTAAGATGGAACTGATCTTGAGGTACATTCTCATCAAGCTTTTCATGAAGAAACTAGCAACATGAGAGTACTAGCACATTTAATTAAGTTTTAGTCCCACATTTTGAAGAACTTGATAAATTTCATTTTGAGCAAAGATGGATCCATCGATAGATAACGTCAAGATGAACAAATTGACATTTTTGAATGTAAATCTCGTGCGTATTATAAATTTATGAACTGAAAGATGGTATATGGTTATTTGGATTATTCCCAATCATGTCTTATTATAACAGTTTCTTCTTATACCTAGGTATATTACAGCAGTAACAAATATTACAGATAAAGTATAAGTTCCTCTAGATATCTTGGTGGTTTGCTGGTGTGAATTTGTTGGAGCCTAATGACCAAGTGTATTAGGGCGATAGGAATCAAGACTTTTGCTGCCAATGTGTAAGTAGGTATCTCTCAGAGACCAGGCGTCCTAGAGAAGTGGTGAGGTGTTTGTAGAGACCAGGTGTCCTAGAGAATGGTAAGGATAAAGGAGCTCTCAGAGCCCAGGCATTCTAGATTGTGGAGGTGATTATCAGTTTGTGGAGATTAATGACTTCCGCGGTGTATTCCTGTTCCTTTTATCCAGAAATATTCGTCAGTTCACGATCGCTGACGAGAGTCAACGACGTCTTCCTCATTTTGAGACAAAAGAGATATATGTATTTGTTTTAACAAAAGAGACACTGACCAAAGCTTAAAACTTTACTTTATTTTAAATTATAATTTGTAACTGTTTCGGATATCTAGCATATCCTTGTCTTAATAGTCTTAATATGTATTTGTATGGCGAAAACGTAAGTTGTTCTTTGGTAATAGCGGTCGATAAGTTTTATTTTGCTAGATGATACTGTTTATTTATTTATTTACTGGATATTAACAAATTCATACAGTCAAGTACCAGGTTGAGTCAATTGTTGGGTGGATCTTCTAACGATGATATACGTACTTCTAACAATGTCATACAGAGTTCTAATAGTGATGCATGCACTACTAGAAAAAATGCTTGTTATTCTCTGTTTTACTTATATTGTAATCATTGGCGTAACTAGTATATTGGAATAGGGGAGGAGGCGTGGCTTCATACTATTGAAAATTGAAAGAACCTCACCTCTGGTCCAGCGATATTATGAGCAGTGCAACAGTGTCTTATGGAAAGCCTTAAACACAAACAAACTATTTGCTGAGCAAAACAATATATTCACATAAAAAACTACATACGTGTTACAGTTTTGCCAACTAACACGTATGTAGTTTTTTATGTGAATATATTGTTTTGCTCAGCAAATACAGGGTTTGTATGATAAGTAATGAGACCAGGTCTGGAAACATTGTTTTATTGATCTGATCTGTACAGGGACTTAAAAGCTTTCGAAGTACTCTCCTCTTGCGTCGATGCACTTCTGCAATCGATGTTTCCACGCTGCAAACGCCCCCTGGAAGTCAGCAGCCGGCATGTCCTTTAGAAATGTGGTCACGGCTGCTTGGATGGCTGTGACGTCTGCAAAACGGGTTCCTTTCAAGCGTGGCTTCAGCTTCGGGAAGAGGAAGAAGTCGGCCGGGCTCACATCTGGGCTGTAGGGTGGTTGTGGAAGGACTTCCACCCCAATCCGGGTCAAAAAGGAGGTCACTAAGAAGGCGGTGTGGGCAGGGGCATTGTCGTGATGCAACTTCCACCGGCTAGCGATCGCCGGTCTTTTCCGCTTGACGCTCCTGTGCAGTCTCTCAAGGACTTGTTTGTAGAAGGCGGCGTTGACGGCTTGTCCTTGGGGTACAAACTCCTTGTGGACCACCCCCACATTGTCAAAAAAAACAATCAACATTGTTTTCACCTTTGACTTCGACATTCTGGCCTTCTTGGGGCGCGGGGACGCAGGAGTGTGCCACTCCGCGCTTTGACGTTTCGTTTCAGGGTCGTACTGGAACACCCACGACTCGTCACCTGTTATGACGTCATCTTCAAAGTTAGGGTCACTGTTCATGAGGTTCAACAGTTCCTGACAACAATCAACACGTCGTTGCTTTTGTTCGTCAGTCAACACTCGCGGCACCAGTTTCGCACAGATTTTTCTCATTCCCAATTGTTCCGTCACAATCTTGTGCACTGTTGTGTGGTTCATATCGAGTTCATCAGCAATCAATCTCAACGATAATCGACGGTCTGAGTTCAGGAGATCCCTCACTTTTGCCACAGTTTCGTCCGTAGTCACTGTTGTCGGGCGTCCAGCCCTCTCCAGATCCTCAACGCTTTCCCGGCCGTTCCGGAACGCACTGTGCCAACGAAACACCTGGGCTTTGGATAGGGCTTCCTCTTTGTAGGCCTCCGTGATGAGAGAAAGCGTCTGAGTAGCCGTTTTCCCCAGGCGAACGCAAAATTTGATCGCATAACGCTGTTCGATGGAACCCTCCATGTTTGTTGATTTTCCGCCCTGACAAGAATGTTCACAAGGGCTTTGTCCAAGGCTTGTCCGCGCTCCACTAAGGCTCGGAGCCAACTGACGCGCGGTGCGTTGCTTTGCTCGGACCCCCCCCTACATCCTCCATCACCGACAAACCCGCTCCAGCGACACGCGCGCCGCGGCGCGGCGAGTCTCATTACTTATCATACAGACCTTGTAGTTTGTTCCTGTTTAAGTGTATACAAAGCAAAGCTTCTACTTATGGAAAATATTACAGATGGAAAGCCTGTCCCGTCTACTTATTTCCATTAGCATAATGCATTTGATTTTACTTATATTAATTATTACAATGTATACACTCTTTTTGAAGAAACTTTACGCGTATTTATATTGTTTCGTTGCAGACTTACGCAATGGATTGCTACTTTCGCCAGCAGTGGGTGGACACTCGACTGAAGTTTAATGACAGTGGCCTCAAAGAACTTTCCATGAACTGGTTATTCCTGGAGAAAGTGTGGAAACCTGACACCTATTTTGTTAACGGGAAGAAATCCTACCTTCACAGTATCACCGTTCCAAACAAGTTTGTCAGGATAAACACTGATGGAGTACTCACATATTCCATGAGGTAAGTAACTGGACAGGTTTAGCTTAGCGTAAAAACTTTTGCCAATTGTAGATGTTTTCTTTATCAAATGAAACAGTGTTTGGGCCAGTATTCGCATACGTCCCGTGAAGTTATATCCCGGTCTACCGACAAAATTCATTGTGGCACAGAATTGAGCTTTAATATGTGGATTTGTATTTATGCATTCTCATTCTTAAATTTGAAAAAAAAAGTAATGAACAAGAAAAGTATGTGCCGTTTCGTTCAACTTTCCAAGAACAAGGAAATAAAAGGAACTAAAATGTGTCTATTTCTCAACCAACTCTGTCTTTTTATCGATACAAAGTTGTCAGCATTTATTATAAATATATATATATATATATATATATATATATATATATATATATATATATATATATATATATATAATTAAAAATTGCTTCAAATTTGTCACTATCATCATCAGGGTAAAACGGGTAAACCATTTGAAATGAATTCTCGAACATAGCACTTGAGCCGACATGGGTATTTATAATTTCATCTTGGTTGAAACGTGTATTCTAAAGAAGAAAGACCTTTAAAGTTTTCGCAAAGGATTAGTGCCATAAACGTATTCTTGCAGTACGAAGAAGGAAACAGAGCCTGAAATATTAGGTAAGAGGTCGTAGGCCGAGCAAATGAGGAGATCTGCAGGATTTCCCAGATAGCCGAAAGCTAATATATAATAATGCGTGTCTGTGTCATTAAATTTTTGTATAGATTCACCTAAACAACGAATTTTTTGTATACGGATAAATCTTTAGCAGCTCGAAGCTGTTTTCCGATTTTCGGCTCAATGGCGAATTGAAGGTCAAAACTTATGCAACAATTGTAAAGTACCTGTACGCACAATGAACCACAATACCTGTGAAGTAATCCACACTAACTTTTTCCTTTTGTTCCAACTTGCATACTTTTCAGATCTTTAAATTGTTTTGCATTACATTCTTCTTCGCTTGCGAAGAATGGGAAGGTCAGCAGGTCCGAGAATTGATAGGGAAATGCCGAAAACATTGCTCGTCGTCGTACACAGAGAAAAAAACCTTTCTCCGGACAGCGGTATATCGTACAAATATACGGTATCCTCTTGCTTACTATAGTAATCAGTACCGAGCATACGTTATCCGTATGCTACATAGGCACTGCCTTTAGATGTTACATCATGAGGTTGCAGAATGTCTGACATCTAACAGTTTTATGTATATCACATGCATATACTTATGTTACCTTCGTCAGCTAAGTTATATGTTGTATACGTCCATTTGTATGTGAGATCCTAACCGCCTACATTGTTTCATACAGAAAGTACGTATAGATGGAACACTTATATAGAAAGTATAATAAAACACGCGTTTTCAGTTATACGTCTGCTGTACGTTAAGTCCAAAACTACAGGAATTACGCATGTAACCTATCTTTTTAAATATGCCATCTACAATTTTTTCTCAATGTATGTTTCACGTACTTCTTTATTTTAAAATATCTTGTATAAATATTAGTTTTCCCGTGCGAACCAGGTCACGTCTGCTAGTATATACAGTATAAAACTAGCTGAGAATGCTCAAAGAACATTTTCAGAACGAACTTAGAAAGAATTAATTTTTCTCGAAATTTATATGAAATTGTATATTAAATTTATGTGGTTAAATTCAATAGATACGCAATACACGTACAGTTACATATTTGGAACCTGAGTATTAGGGGATCTATTGAATTAGCTATATTGAGCTGCCACTTTTGATCACCGTATATACAGGGTGTTTCTAAACAACACCGACAACCTTTGGGAGGTGATTCCTGACACCAAGATAAGACAAAAAGTATAGACCATCCTGGGTGCACAAATGCTTCCTTTCGGAGTTATAGGCTGCCGAAAACATAAAAATATGAACTTTCAAGGTCCATAGCTCCAAAACTATCGGACCTACCGTAGTCGGGCCAAGACTTCACTTAGGTGATCAAAATATCCATGTTTCAGAATCCTGCGGTACTTCCGTAATCCTTTTTATAGAGACACTTGGAGGGTATTTCAAATTATATGACCGTAGCCAAACTCCCTCTATAAAAATTGCTTCGTGAGTAAATTAGGATTCTGAAACATTGATTTTTGGATAGGGCACATATTATTTCCTAAGTGAAGTCTTGACCCGACTACTGTAGGTTCTATACTTTTGGAGCTATGGACGTATAAAGTTCATTTTTTTCATGTTTTCGGCAGCCTATAACTCCCAAAGGAAGCATTCGTGGGTTGGTCTATATTTTTTGTTTTATCTTGGCGTCAGGAATCACCTCACAAACCTTGTCGGTGTTGTTTTGAAACACGCTGCATATACTGAAAATGCAGACATAACCAGTGGTCATCGCCTACTATTTGGTATCAAAATGTTCACCATCCTCATTAGGTATTGAGCAACAACAATATCATCTCCCTATAACTTACGGTTCCGGAAGTATGGCTGCTTAAATCTCCTGAAATCGGAACTCTTTTGTCCAATATCTGTTGAACGGTGGCCAGTAGATAGTTAATCAGTGGCCATCGGTTACTATTTGGTACCAAAACGTTCATCATCCTCTTAGGTCCCCTTCGTTCGCGGTCACTGAGTGGCGTCATTGAGTTGCGCCACTGCTTGTGAAAAGACAAGCAACCGACAGCAGATACCAAGGCCTCTTGTTATTTTCTGTCCCCCCCCCCCCTTTTTATTGCCCAAGTTATGAGTGGTTTTGCCAGGACACACAGAAATACATGGAATACGCAGAAACACACATACAACCATTCATGGTTCGAGATTTCAGTGTCCATTCGGCGACTGTCCGATTCATATAGTTCATAGAAGCATTTCCACCGTCTCAAGATATTCCACTTTGAGAAATGGCAGTTAATAGTAAGCTAGCACTTCTTCTTATTTTGCTACTCAAAAAGAAGAAACATAGAGGGAAAAAAAGAAAGTCTGTGCATCCTATGCTATCAACGAGATTGCAAACTGGCCTGTATCATTAATTTCTCAATTTGTATTTTTTTGTTAGGCGCAGGTAATACTCTTCCACTTACCAATATTTTTGTTTATATATTTTTATTACTTACTCCGGTGCTTGTGGTCCCTAGTTCGATCCCAGCTCACGCCGTGTGGACTTTGTGTTGGACAAACAGCGTGCTCGTGGGTTTTCTCGGGGTTCTCCCGTTTCCTCCCACCTTCTTTATTCCACCATTTCATTCATTTCTCATCATTACCGTCTTCTTTAGCCTAACCGGCATAACCGTGGGACGTAAAACTTACAGATTTCATTTCATTTTTCATTTTTATTACTTAGAGTTCAACTTCATTTCAACACCTATGGGACGTAGATCTACAAACCACAGTACCTGCCACCGGAAATCGAACCCGACTCCTGCAAGGGCAGCAAAGTTCTAAGCACTTAGCCACAAAGAATCCCATCAATATATATTTGGTTTTGTGAACAACATATATCCGTCCTTTACTTCTTCCCCTAATGATTTAATAATAATAATAATAATAATAATAATAATAATAATAATAATAATAATAATAATAATAATAATAATAATAATAATAATAATAATAATAATAAGTAATTTTGTAAAGACAATAAAGAGGAGCGCGCCAATATTTTTTTTCAAATTAGTCTGGAAACCAAAAATGGTACATGTGTACCAGGTTTGGTTTTAGTAAACAGATTAGAGTCGAGATGGAATATTATTCTTGGGACACAATTGATTACAGAAAACCGTTTCTCCCTACCTATTACTGTTTTTACCTTATAGTAATCAATGTTTAAACCGGAAGTAGTTGATTTATGCTATTTCTGGTTTAAATAGAGGGTTAAGAGGGGAGATAGCACGTATATTTGAAATGCTAAATTGATTACAAAACACTTTTCGCTATCTATCATCATTTTTATTCTATGGCGATCAACACTGAAAGCGGAAATGGTTGATTTCTGCCACTGCCGATTTGAATAAAGTGTTAAAAGAGAAAATGCGAACTATTCTTAGAACGCTAAGTCGATTTCAAGGAAATCGAACTTGCTCTCTTATCGGTTTTCTTTCTATGGATTAATATTGAAACCGGAAGTCGTGCTGGATTTCTACCACTTCCGGTTTTAATACAGTATTAAGGATGGACATGGAATATATTCTTGGAACACTTAATCGATTTGAGAAAACCCCTTTTCGCTATCTATTATGGCTTTCGCTCTATAATGGCAACGTTAAAACCGGAAATGGTTGATTTTTACCACGTCCGGTTGATTAATCGTCTCCATTAACCAACTCGGATGAGATACCATAATCGCTCCACATATCTATTGCAAAAACAGAATATAACCATTTGGCATTTATGCAAGAGTTATCGTCGGAGTAACGGACGGAAGGACTAAGAATACAATATTATAAGTCCCGTTACGTGATAATAATAATAGTTATAAACGTATCCGGAAATGATTCATTTGGCATAAGGGGTGGCTGCTAATCTGGGGATTAATATAAATGAATAATACCCAAAGAACAGAACATAATAGACGACTAGGCAGAGTTGGATTTACCACTTGGCCCGAGTCTAGGGGCGAAACGTTTTGAGGGGAGCACTTTGAATGAAAATTTAATTAGCAAGACGAAGAAAAGTGCAAGAGTATTACATTATTATTATTATTATTATTATTATTATTATTATTATTATTATTATTATTATTATTATTATTATTAATAATAATAATAATAATAATAATAATAATAATAACAGAAGTAAAGTAGTCTCCAAATAATAATTGATTTAGCAAGTCTATTGGCGTTAATCATTGGTCGTCGAAGCTAAATAGAATTTTAACGTTCTACTTGCAGTAGACAGTAGCGAAGAGGCGGGTAATTATGGTGTACTGCACTTCCCTCGCAACCCTCTGTGCATGTGCTCCTCAACATCTTGTCAAAGTACAAATCTAGATAAAGTTCAACAATCCGATTATTTTATTCCCTTTAATGAAATTTTTAGTGTTGGAATATTCGAACTATTACGGGTGAAAATTCAAAACGAATTTATTTCATTATTGCGCCAACGCATATTGTAAAACTCATCATTCTCTGTAACTATTTCAAACAACAAGAAAAGGTCGTGAATTTATAGTAATTAAAGTCTTTCTTCACAACATATGTAAAATGAAAATTCATTAAAATGTATACTAAAACAAAATAAAGGTATGCATAAAATAAGTTTTTCATTATTATTTTCTATTGTGTTAAAAATTTCCCCCATCGGGGAGGGGTAGTAAACCCGCGACTAGGGCAGGCACGGAAAGATCAAGTGTGCATGTTTCGTCTGATCAGCGCCTTTTTTTTTTTTTTTTACAACATATACATACATTGGCATCGAGATACACTGGCAACCTTGTCCTGTGACCGTCACTGCAGAGTTCCCGTACGAAGGCTACAATTTAAAGCAATGCTTTTCCTCGAGTGACGGACACTGTGAGTTGTTTGAGACAGTTGGATGCGAGAGCGGTCGGTGACGGCAACCGTTTTAGTGACAGCAACTGCAGTTACCTCGTACGAACGCAGCAATTTATAGCAATGCTTCACAAGCAGTTGCACCACCGAGTTGCGCCCCTGCAGTGACTGAATATGAAGGCTCGGTTAGTTATTGATCAACACCAATATAATGTCTTTATGACTTACGTTTCCCAAGATATGGCTGCTTAATTCTCCCGAAATCGGAACCTTTTGGCCAATATCTGGGGGACGGTGGCCAGTTGACCAGTGGACACCGGTTATTATGTGGTACCAAAATGTTCACCATACTCTTATTTACTGAGCAATACCAATATTATCTCTCTATTAGTTACGGTTACCGAGATATGGCTCCTTAAATCTCCCGAAATCATAACTTTTTTTGGCCAATTTCTCTGAAATGGTAAGTGACGCGAAAAATTCCATCACTTCTTCGAGATAATTTTTGATGCTTTATCGAATGGACGGCTCAAAATTGAAAAATTCGTAAATAACAGACAGACACACACACACAGACACACACACACACACACACACACAGACATAGACATAGACATAGACATAGACATAGACATAGACATCGGAATAGAGAATTCAGTGATGAACTTTTTAAGTTCGTTTCAAACAGGTCCAGATCATTTGACACGTTTTGAAGTTTAAAGGGATTTAAAGGAGTTTAAGTGCTGCGAGAACGGGGAGAGCTCGTTGCAGAACAATGTTTTAGTCAGCGTCTGCTCTTAAACTGTAACGTTGTCCTAACTCATATGTGACTCTCAAAGCTTACTTTTCCATCAAATAGAAGGTGAATAGATGAAGTGTGAACCCTATCAATGAAATTTTAACAGACCGCCTTTCTCTTACGTAGGTAATATTTCCTAATTTTGCACTGTTCTCGCAAAATGATTATGTAAGTGTTTTATTAAGGTGTTATCAATCCAAGAACGAAATAAAGAGCGAAAAATTCTTTTTTTCTTTTTTCTTTTCTTTTTTTAAGTGAGAAACAATGAATTACGATTTTGTTGCTTCTCTTCGCTATCTACGTTGGGCCTAGGTCAAAACTCCCACAACCAAAACTTCGAGACTGAAGAAATGTCAAAATGCCCACAGAATCGGTCATAACACCCACACATAATCCCCACATAAATGGACAAATCTCCCACACAAATGGACAAAACTCTTACACGCAGAAACTGTCACAACCGCCACACAAATGGACAAAACTCCCATACAATCGGACAAACTTCCCACACTTTGAAATGATCATGGTAGCACGTAAGTTTCACACGCTGAAAATAATAAAAAGAAGTACAAGGGGATTTGTCCACTTATCATCTTCTCCACTTTGGATCATAAGCGTTTTTTTTTTTTTTTTTTGACTTTTCTAAATTATTTCAGCGTATGAAATTTACAAGACGTGAAAAGAGGATCATTTCAAAGTGTGGGGGATTTGTCCCATTGTGTGGGGGTTTTGTCCAATTGTGTGGCGGTTGTGACAATTTCTGCATGTGGGAGTTTTGTTCATTTGTGTGGGAATTTTTCCATTTATGTGGGGATTGTGACCGTCGCTATGTGTGGGAATTTTGTTAATTTGTGTTGGAGTTATGACCGTTGGGGGTTATGACCGCTTACCTGTCTGAGAGTTATGGCTGTGGGAGTTTTGACCGTTCGCGCATTTGGGAGATTTGTCCATTTGTGTGGGAGTTATGACCGATTGTGTGGGCGTTTTGACATTTTATGTGTGTGGGAGTTTTGGCTGAGATGACCATTCGTGAATTTGGGAGATTTATCCATTTGTGTGGGAGCTATGACCGTTTGTGTGGACATTTTGACATTTTCTGAGTGTGGGAGTTTTGACCTGCTTCCTCTACGTTTTCGTTTTTATTTTATTTTATTTTTTCTCTACGAGGATCAATATAAGAACCACAAGTGGCAGTATGTTTCAAGTATTTCCTGTCTAAATAGAGATATAAGGACCAAGACAGAATATATTTGGATATACTTAATATACCACGGTGGCTCAGTGGTAGAACCTCTGATGAGTAAGGGTCCGTGGTTCGATCTCCAGCCAAAAAAATTGTGTTGGACAATATCGTGCTCGTGGGTTTTCTCGGGGTACTCCCGTTTCCGTCTACTTTCTCATTTCACCAATTCTTCCGTCATCATTCATTTACTTTCATCATTGTCTTCCTTAGCCTAATGGGTATAATAGTGGAACGTTCAACTGAAAGATTGATGCACTGAATCCATATCGAAAACCTTTCTTTGATGTCTCTTGTCATCTGCCGAGAAACGGAGGGACGATAAATTCGTTCTATAAATCTTCTCATACGTGTACAATCAGTGACTAAAACTCTTTCCGTTTGGTATAATTTATTTGGGAATAATGGTAGTATGGCTGGAATGTACATTCATGTCCAAAATTATTGTCGAATGTCTATAAATATGTTGTTGCAGGAATATCATTTGATAACAAATTCGCCCGGTATTTCTTATAATGTTAGTATGTGTATAATCGGCAAAGATATGTAAGTGGCAAATTTCATGCCAAACGAGCAGTAAATAAGATCAATAAAATGAAAATAAAACTTTCTTGTCCATTTAGCAACATTTTGTTTTACTCATTCTCAGTGGCGTATTTACGATTTTATTTCGGGAGGGGCTTTGCTAACTTTCGGGGGGGGGGGACTTTGCCTGAAAATGTGAAAATTCTGCAAGATATTTCATATACTTTACTATAGTAAGTAAGATTTCGGGGGGGCTTAAGCCCGGAAGCCCCCCCTAAATACGCCACTGATCATTCTAATTTTCGTATTTATAATTCTTTTTCTATGAAATTTACCACAAATATACATTTCCCGATTATACACACAGTATTAGTATTAAAAGTACCCTGCAAAATCATTTTATCAAATTATATTCTTACAAGAAGACAGTTATAGATATACGACAATCATTTTAGACATGAGTGTACAACAGTAGTATGGCTGAAACTTACAGAAAAATTACATTCTTTTTCAATTTACTGCAAACTTTACTCAAATTGTCCTTCCTTTCTACAGTTATTTACGAAACTAATTTCATCAAACAGAAAAAAAACTTTTGTCGCTGAATGTACAGTCCCATAGTTTTGGAAGTCCAAACAACTAGAAGCAACGAGAATATGTTCTTTAGAAAATCATAACCTTACTTAACAAACAAAATCAAATTAAGATTTTCTGAGTCATTTGTTCATTTATCCTTGTGTAAGAAAGAAACGTCAAGTAAACTAACCTTTATGCCAGTGCTTTTTCTACGGTTTTCGAGCATAATTAAATATAATGCCTTTGTAGAAAAAAAAATTGGAACGGTTTCATCGTGTAACAAGAGGATGGTTTATTTAATAATAGAAATATCCCACCGAGAAAGAGAACAGGAAGACAAGAACATTTTTCATAATTTTGTTGGTCGCTCAGCGGAAAGTAATTAAAAACAGAGTAAAAAATAAATCAATCATAGAAATCACAAATTTCTCCTTTTTCAGTTTTTTCCCCTCTCATGATTCTCTGCTAAAATTTAGAAATTAACCTATATAATATGTTTATACGTGGGAGAAGATATTCACATGAGAACAACACTATAATAGATTTAGATTCTACGTACTTATTTGAGGGAAATGGTTTGCTACTAAGACAATTTCGTTTTATCGGACGGAACGCAGGTTCAGAGGAACGTGTCCTTATATTCTCTACATTATTCTTTATTTCTTTTGTCAAGATATTATATAAGTCGAAGAAATATATGAAAGCCAAACTTATGACATTCTAACATTTAGATTGTTTCATAAAAATGAATATCAGCACAGGGCAATTTGCATGGTTGTGTACTAGAGAAAAATGAAATCTTTTAATTTAACGTCCCACACGTATGCTAAAGGAGACTTGATGAATAATCAAAATTAACCATTATGAAATAATTAGTGGTATGACAATGTGGAAGAAAGCGGGAGAACTCCAAGAAAACAAACGGACTTTTCGTTGTCCTCTAGAAACTCACATATTCAAACACAGTGTTGTTCTTCCCCCAATGTTTGGGAACCATTTTGTGGCTCCCACAAGAAAAATAGTACAGGAGACTACAGTTGGTTGTGACGCTATTATGGCACAGTTAAAGTTCTATTGTGTCAGTTTGAATGAGAAATTGTGTCCCTCAACAAATGTCTTGGGTGCAACTTGCTACCACAGACCTGGCTATGGCTACCCTGTGTTGTGATGAGGAATGTGCTCAGTCATACCAAAAGTGTACTCTACTATTGAATCACTGTGTCCTCATAAAGATATGAGCGAAGAAAAGACCAGGTAAATCTCAATAAGATTACGTGATCCATTTGAAGCTTCCAATCATACATAACTCCTAAATATTCTACTCTAAATTGATTTAAGTGTTTCCTGTACCTTAACACTCACCAGTAATAACATTTGCGTCGTGAACTCTTGAACTAAATCGCTGAACCATCATAACTTATATGGATTTACTGAAAGTAACACTTCCTTCGATTATGGATCATCAACCCAAAAAACTGGAAACAAGAATTAGAATATTTGTAACTTACTAGCGCTAAATAAAGATAAAAAACAGTTAAATTTCTACTTTGCCAAATACATCGAGAAAATTTATTAAGAAAGAATATCTTTTTAAAGTAGATTTCATTTTGTTATCCTGTCTATATATCTGTTGGGGGTATTGGAAGGTATGATAATTGATCAGGAAGAAGTATTTATTTCTCGTACAAACCAATACCAAATTTTCCATCTTTTAATTTCATATTCTTACTTTTCTATGTTTAAGCAACTCTTTCTATACTGTAGAACAAGTTATATACATGCTTCTACAGATGTAAGATAAAATATGTGATTAACATGGAAAATTATTTATTTATTAAGTGGCAGACGTACACTCAAGTCCAAAATTATTGTCGCATATCTATAACTGTATTCTTGTTAGAATATAATTTGATAATGAATTTGCAGGGTACTTTTAATACTGCTACTATGTGTATAATCAGGAAATGTATATTTGTGGTAAATTTCATAGGAAAAGAATTGTAAATACGAAAATTAGAATGAGTAAAATAAAATGTTGCTAAATGAACAAGAAACATTTATTTTCGTTTTATTGTTCTTATTTACTGCTCTTTTGACCTGAAATTTGCCATATACATGTCTTTTCCGATTATACACATACTAACATTATAAGAAATACCAAACGAATTCGTTATAAAAATATATTCCTACAACAACATATTTATAGACATGCGACAATAATTTTGGACATGAGTGTACATAGATGTATTCAAACACTCCTAGATCTTTTTACAATGGGGACAAGCACAGTCTCCAATGTACATACACCTTGAGCCGTATACACTTGGATGTAAATGTTCATATCAAACGAAGAAAATGCATTTATGCACATTACATAATCTTCCTTCTGCATACACGAAGATCAGATATGTTTCGAAGAACGAACTCTCCTTCGAAAGTTGACTCCTTGCTTCCAATGCTGGCCCCCGTGGATGACATACTCAGTTCATTCAATAAGTTTTGGGTCAATCTTTAAAACATACACCTAACGATTCCATATATATACGTACATTCAAACCCTCCTAGATTTTTTTCCAATGGGGACAAACACAGTCTCGAATGGACATACACCTTGAGCCATATACACTTGGACGTAAATGTTCATATAAAAACAAAGAAAATACATTTATTTAAATTACATAATATTCCTAATATTCCTTCTGCATACACGAAGATCAAATATATTTCGAAGAACGAACACTCCTTCCAAAGTTGACTCCTTGCTTCCAATGCTGGCCCCCGTGGATGACATACTCAGTTCATTCAATAAGTTTTGGGTCAATCTTCAAAACATACACCTAACGATTTCACACACACACACACACACACACACACACATATATATATATATATATATATATATATATATATATATATATATATATATATATATATATATATATATATATATATATATATATATACAGGGTGTTAATGAACTATAGCGACGAACTGTAAGAGGTGATACCTCACAACAAAATAAGAGAGAAATTCGAAAAATTCATATGACCTGTGGGAAAAAGTGCATAGTTTCAGAGAGCTAGGGTTCTCTAAAATCGGGAAGAAGCCAAATTTCAACAGGCCCTATTTCGAATTTGAGAAACTGTGGATGGTAGTTCTTATCAGCGTGAAGTAGGTCATACATACGCTGTCAAAAAATGCACATTTCATTAATATTCAATAGGTATACAGAGTATTCCCTGCAGGGTGAAATTCCTAGAGATGCCATCAACCGAATTTTGAGATATGTTCTGCTATTATGATTGGTCCAAACTATACAAACGATAAGCCTTGATAGCAGTGAACACGGAATCATTGAGCGCAATGTCGGAAGTGTTAAGGACCGTCAGCATCATGGTCTCTCGTACTCGGGAAACTGCATGCTGGAATGTTTTCTTTCACGATTATAAGTGAAGAAAACGTGAAATATACCGTGACGAAATACATCGCATAACACATTATTTCAAACAGAATAAACCATGGAGCTGCCGGTTTCTAACACACCCGAATTCCCTCCGAAGCATTGGATGTTCATTGTTGGCAAGGTTTACCTTCTGCCTACTTTGGACCCTTCTTGAAATCAGGGTATATCTGAAAACTCTATTGAAAACATATCTGAAAACACTCTCTATACTGAAAACTCTATTTAAAACACTCTGTAGGGAATACCCTCTATACCTATTAACAATTGATGAAATATGCACTTTTGGATTGTGCGTGCGTGGCTTGCTTTACGCTGATAAGAACCACCATCCACAGTTTCTGGAATTCGAAATGGGGCCTATTGAAGTTTAGTTTATTCGCGACTTTGCACAGCCCTAGCTCTGAAACTATCCACTTTTCGTCATAGGACCATATGGACTTTTTCTCTTATTTTAATATGAAGAATCACTTAACACACTGTATATATATATATATATATATATATATATATATATATATATATATATATATATATATATATAGTGTGTAACAAAAAGGTCGGGATAGTAGGATATCTTGAGAAATACACTTGAGATTCAAAAACCGCGAAAGAAGTGTCCAATATTTTAAAAAGATCTGTTCAACTAACATAAAATGAAGTTGTCCTCCTCCTCCACAACGGGAGAAGGAGGGGGCAACTTTAAAATTTTAAATAGAAACCCACTATTTTTATTGCAGATTTGGATTCTGCGACCAAAAGAATGTAACTTTTACTGAAAGTACTTTATAATTATCTTTGTAGATGGCGGTATAATCGCAAAAAAGTGTTAATATGATCTACGTCACGTGAGGCTGATAATAATCGAAACATCTTGAGAAATACACGTGAGATTCAAAAACCGCAAAACGCGTATCCAATATTTCAAAAACAACCTTTCAACTAACATAAAATGAAGTTGCCCTCCCCCTCCCCAACGGGGAGAGGAGGGGTAGCTTTAAAATTTAAAAAGAACCCCCCTATTTTTATAGCAGATTCGAGTTCTGCGACCACAAATAAGCAACTTTTATTGGAAGTATTTTTTCCGTTATCTTTCTAGATGGTGCTGTAATCGCAAAAAATGAATATCATCGTACTGACGTCTCCTAACTTTGCGACCTGAAATATTTCATAAATAACAAAAAATGTGACAAATCTAGTTACGCAAGAACGTACCCATATCAGAGACCTATACAATTCTGTGAAGAACAAGTGCCCCCAGGGGTCCTATCATAGAGCCTCAGGTGCCAACTTGAAAAATTTCAAATGGAAACCTACTATTTTATTGCAGATTCTGATTCTGCGACCGAAACTAAGAAACGTTTACTAAAAGCACATTTTCGTTATTCTACTAGATGGCGCTGTAATCGCAAAAATGAATATCATTCTACACAGTAAAAAATGGTTGTGTTAATTCAACTCAATTTTAACACAAGACAGTGGTTCCAGCGTGACTACCACTATGCGGGTTCGATCCCAGCCCCCGCCAAGTAAACTTTGTGGTGGATAAACACCGTGTGCGTCGGTTTTCTCGGGGTCCTCCCGTTTCCTCCCACTTTCTTCATTCCACCATTTCACTCATTTCTCATTATCACCGTCCCCTTTAGCCTAACCGGCATAACCGTGGGACGTTAAACTTAAAGATTTCATTTCATTTTTTACCACTATACGGTGTTAGTTCAACACATACCCCGCGGTGTTGGCGTTTAACACAGGGGGTGTGTTACCTCTTTAACACAACCGGTGTTGAGCTGTGCCGTAAGCGTTAATGAACCACAAAATTACTCCCTCAAAATATGCTAAATCGCCTATATGTGTAATGTATTTACATTATGCTGAGTCTAAAACAACACTTTAAACAAGTAAACAAGATTTACCTCAGTGGCGGGAGGAGGGCACGAACAACCAACCTTTCGATTACTAGCCGCGTGCTCTTCCGACTTGGCCACGGAAGCGATGAATAAAACGTCGCTTGTAGAGGGATAAATTGTTGAGGTCTTTTGAATTTGGCTAATCAGAGTGCTCCTTTAAGCCGAGTATATTCAACGATAACCGTTCGGGATAAGATAAAATCTGCTCGCCATGTAGACCTAATTTTATAACAAAATGACGACTGTCTATTTACTTTATTTTATAGTTCTTCCATATTCACTTTCAAATGATCGGCGACAGTTGCCATCTAATAAAGTTGATGTGTTTGTTGCTTCTAGTACACAATCGCTTAGAAAAAGAAGCAATAAATGCATCAAATGTGGGAGATGAAATTTTGCGTGTACCTGGATTTGTTTAAGTATTTCTTTCTACTGTGTTTGTCTGTAGCTTCAACTCATAAGCCTTCATAATTAGATGCCTAACATATTTGGCAATCACGCAGAAAATAACACCGAAGATTCTACACTTGTGTTAATTTAACACAACAGGTTGTGTGTCATTTCAACTACCGGCATTTGACACACAACTCCAAATGAAGAGTGTGTTGTTCTAACCACTTGTTTGTGTTATATTTTAACACAATCGTGTTAACACATAGGCATGTCGTTGAAATAATACAACGATTTTTAACAGTGTACCGACCCGACGTCCCCTAACTTTGCGGCCTAAAATATTTCCGAAGTGACAAAAAATGTACCAAATCTAGTGACGTAGGAATGTACCCATGTCAGAGGCCTATAAAAGTTTGTGAACAAGTGCCCCCAAGGGCCCCATAATAGGGTCCCAGGGGCCAACTTGAAAATTTCAGATGGAAACCCCCTATTTTTATCACATATTCTGATTTTGCGACCGAAAATACGGATATTTTATTTGAAGTACTTTTCGTTATTCACCTAGATGGCGCTGTAATAAAAAAAAACAAAAAAAAAACAAAAAAAAAAGAAATATCATGTACTTTACCTGGGATTGATAATATCCTAAATATTTCGAGAAATACACGTGCAATTAAAAAGCACGGAATACGTTACCAATATTTTAAAGAGGCTTAGTATAAAACAAAATGCTTTCATTTCATTTCAATGCGACCATTGTAAACCATTGCGATATGGAAAGGAAAGCGTTTGTGCTTTACAACAAGACACATATTGCCTGAATTGTAAATGTCAAGTAGACCAATATGTTCGTTAAATATCACGTGACACGGACAAATGAAGTAAAATCACAATTTCACACTACAGTACGAAAAAGCACACATGACGAAGGAGATTTCATAGGAGAACAAATTTACAAAACGTGGATAAAGCACAAGGAAACCTAATTGATATACAGGGGTATTGTAATGATCTTTTCGATTTTACAGGTTTAATAACTCACGTTTATTTACTCACAATGACATGTAGCTTATGTTAAACGAGAGAAAACTCAAATAGTTTTTTATATATATATATATAAACTTATGTGTGTTATGTTCCTTGTCAAAGATGCTCAAGATGAGTGTTATTTGTTATTCAACATACATCAGTCTGATAGTCTAAGTCTTGGCATACTCTTTCCTACATCCTAGAGTCAGTAGATCCACTTGCTTTTTAAATGCGTTTTTAGTTCAGTTAAATTGTTAGGGAGGTGTGACTGATACATTGGGATTTAACATAACCCTAACTTTGTTGAACACTAACTACATTCCGTTTCACATGAAATTCGAGAGTAGAGAACGTTGTCCTGTCTTCGTTTCCTGCTATCTTAATTTACTGTTAGGCTAGCTGGGGAATGCCTAACATACATATCAGCTACATCAGCTATATCAGTAACTACATATCAGCTTTACCAGCCACGTACTGTCTTCCCGTTTATCGCGGAGAACTTGATTATCGTGACTCCCCTTCCCTCTCACGACTTGGTTGTATACAATTTGCAGATGAACAAAATGTAACTGATGTTTCACAGCATGTGCTCAAACTGCCCACCTTTCTTGGTCTGACAGTGACCAATTCGTTGGTAAAACACAAATACTGCATTCCTGATGATGTCCAGTTCATTAAGTGCAACTTCATCAATAACCCTTTGACGAAGATTATCCAAAGTAATTGGCATTGTTTGGTATACTCGGATTTTTAGATGAACCCAGGAAAAGTAGTCTAGTGGCGACAAATCAGGTAAACAGAGAACGAGCGAGCCACTCAACCTTGCCTCTTCTGCCATTCCATTGTTTAGGAAATTGCTGCATATTTACACTGTAGTCCAGTCCTGCACCATCTTGCTGGAACCATCTGTGAGGAAAATTGTATTCTACAGTGTCTCCCATTGATGGAACTACTTGATTTCGAAGCATGTCCTCACACACTTCAAAAATCAAATTGTCATTTAAAAAAAGGAAACAGTTATTGTATTATTTAGCACTTCTTCCCAGATATTTAACTTTTCAGGATTTAGAGTGTGTTTGAAGGGACCAATGAGATTGCTGTCAAATCATAACCGGTTAGGTAGAACTTAGCTTCATCATAAAATACAATGGTGGTAAGAAAAGGATGATCATCATTGATTTGTTTCATCATATCTTTAGAAAATTCTACACGGCGATAAAGAAAGAAAAAAATACATTTTCATTCAGCTGATGACATTAATTTTGTATGGGTGGAACTTTATTTTTTCAACATTCTTTTCGCAGACATGTAACTAATCTCATCTTGCTCAGCAGCTTAATGAATGCTAAGGTGAATATTTTCAACAAATAACTGCAACATCAAGCTGTTTGTCGCCGATTTCGGTCGACCAGGAGTATTACACTCTTTTATAGTTACCGTTTTCTCGACGCGTCTTACGATGTACTCCACAGTAGATCTCGAAATGGGATTGTGTGGAACGCGAAATTTTTTCGTTAAATATTACCCTTACTTCTGCACATAACCTTTCGCGATTGCCCCATCCTCGTATTATCGAGAGCGTTAGAACTTTACTTTGAGAGCATTAATACAAACCAGTTGCAATACATCTTGAGTGTTCAGGGGTTTTCTGTAACAATGATTACTGCTACCAACATCTAATAGCTTTTACGTTACTGGACCGTAATTTACGATCAACGATAAGTATTTACAGAACATGCAATAAGAATGACAGATACCCATGTTTCCTGGTCAAATGTTATTTGTTCCACTAAGTTTATAAGAGCACATTTGCTCTCTTTTCTAATGACTAATTGATCTATTGATCAACTATACAAAAATGAAATGAAATCTTTGAGTTTTACGTCCCACGATTATGCCGGTTAGGCTAAAGGAGACGGTGATGATGATTAATGAATTAAATGGTGGAATGAAGAAAGTGGGAGGAAACGGGAGAACCCCGAGGAAACCCACGCACACGGTGTTTGTCCATCACAAAGTTCACTTGGCGGGGCTGGGATCGAACTCGGGACCCCAAGCACCAGAGGTGAACGCTCTACCACTGAGCCACCGCGGCCCCTGATCAACTATAAATGTTCACATTTACTTTCAATTTTCTCAGATGGAATTGCATGCAGTTTCAAATAAAATCGTAATTATCCACTTCTACATAACCGTAACAACAAACTGATAGTTTCATTTTAAACTTTAATAGATTCACTGATCAGCATTACGTCTCCATTTTTACTTTCACCTATCAGGTAAAATCACATGGTCTATATTCAAATCAAATCGTCATTATAATATCTGCATAAACATGACAAAAATTGAAAGAAAACTACTGTCCGTTGCCATAGAAACCGCCGTTTCTAGGGCAACAGATCCTGTCACGGTTAGCCAAAATTGAAAGAAAACGTAAAAAAAATATATATATATATATATAGTAAACGAAGATAATAAGGCGCAATGTAATGTAGTCGCTAAAATTAATTCTCTTTAACGAGGACGATTTACGAAACATCATCTACTAATTGAAGTCATGATTATTTTCCAATACAGTAAATTTCAATAAACTTTCTTGTTATCGTTAATTACTCCATATCGGACTCCCGAAGAAAACTCATCGAAACAACTTATTGACCGTGCAAATAGCGACTACTCTGTCATGACTCCGTTTTCTTTCATTCAGAAATAGAAAAGAAAGAGAAGAAAGTAGAAGGGTAAAAGAAGGAGGTAGGTAAAGAAGAAAGAAAAGAAATAGGGCATTTTAATGAGAAACAGATTACTGGATAATTCCGGAAATATAGTAAGAAGTCGAGAAAGTCGTTGAAAGATGAATCATTCTAAATGTTATTAACGACTAATCAATTTTGGAATGCTTCGGAATAGACACATGTTCCCTCATACCACCCAGACCTAGCTCCAGGCACCACAATCATGGGGTTGCCCAGACCTAGACCTGGAAATGAGAAAAGTGAAATTTAATTCTTTGTACTGTTATTCTAACCGGTGATTGATAACCATCCAGCATCTGAACTCTGTTCTCTAGGATCGACCACACATATGAATTAGCCAAGAAAAAAAAATCAAACTTATCAACTCAATATAAATTTATGTATCGCATCAATAAAAGTCCCAACTTCCTGGAAGAAAGATGTCGTATTTAGGCTCATCCTGCTATTTTTGCTTCACTCCTCGAGCCGATTTAAACCGTTAGTGACGGTCCTTCATGACCTAGGTTATTTACCTTAACACATATGTCAAAACATGACACATATATTACAGATGTTAATATGACAAATGATATCACACAAATTACTTAAATTAAATCTATCATGCATTCACACGCTCACTCACTCAGGACAGTGTATATATGTTTAAAGGAAACCAACTAACTACAAAGATACAAATAGTTTATTACATTCATAGTGAAAAAAAAGAAAAATAATTACAAGGAAAATCTTAAAAGCACAAGTTCTTGGTTATATATTAATAAAATACATAGAGTTATATTTTAGTAAATTTTTATATATCCAATCATCTTGACAAATAAAAATAATTACATATATTGTATCTTAGGCATGCTAAAGCAAAATTATGATTTGCGACATACGCAAAGGAGACACTTATTTCACTTTTTTAAAAAAAATAAGGACAAAAAGTAAAGGAAAAAAAACTTTTGGTGTATTAGAACTTATATGAGTCTCTACCTCACATTGGGCGATAAAATATTAATAATTTTGAGCGATCCAATCACAGATCACGCACTACTCGTAGTGTCCAGAACATTTCGCTCCATTTAACTTCGTTCGTGTTTATATATATCTCTCTCTCTATATATATATATCTATCTGTTTACAAAACCATTCGTCGTCTATACTTGGTTTATAACTTTTGACAGTTTATATCTGCAATCGCACACTGCGACGCTTTATACCCATCCAGGGATTTCGAAAAATCACTATCGCTAGAGGATGTTTCTCCTCTTAGACGGTCCATTTCCAAACTTATTAATTGAATAGTTTTAAGTTATTTATGCAACACTGGGACACGTCATGAGGCCTTTCCTTAAGATCACTTTCGTATATATTTATACATGGTTCGGATTTAAAATGATCTTCCACAGGTGTACGGAGTATGAAAGTTTAAATCGAGGATAAAAATAAAAAAAAAACTGGTCAAGTCACAGGATACATATGAAGGTGAGAAGGATTCAAGGTGCACTTTCCACAATGGTTTTTGGTTGGTAGTTCAGGGATAATATTCGTTATGATGTGGGTTACGTTTAGACCAGCCGTTACTTTCCAATACATGCCATTACAGAATTACATAAGGTATCATTTACATTTATTCAAAAGAAAAGGAAAATTACTTAAGTGCACGGCGGTATTCATGACAAAATCTACATTCTCACATTCGTCGGAAAACTCACTGGCAAACTATAGCAACCAATACACGTTTAGGGGGACAGACACGAGCGCTCTTACATATATTCATAATACATTTAATATCATACTTTTACTTTAAAATCATATTCACATATTAAGTACATATACATTTCGACGTATTCATTTCTCTCTCTCTCTATATATATATATTTATATTCAATAAATGCGCACACATTTAAATTAATCACCCCAATAATAAAATTTTTTACAAGGTTGCAAACATTGTCCCAAAACAAATGACTTCCGACATTACATATGAAAAAGAAAATCGCTTTTCTACCTGATACCGCGCATCTATAAATTTTTCACTTTTATATATTCAATTCGTGCTTAAATAATGAAAAAAAACTTTGTGAGGCAGGCACGTAACACAGAGCATTTCTAAAGATATAACTAGATAAACCAAAGTACAATTTTTGGGCCCAAGTTAACTACAAAGTAATCGAAAACCAACACAGAAAAGAAAGTGACCAATGGATAAAAAAAAAACTTAAAGGGGCGACGGTGAAAGAACGCAATCGAAGTGTCGTCAAATATGAAGTCGTTATTCATTTCGGCGATAGGTCAAAATGTGATGGAGGACCCAATCATTATCTACTCCATTCATGAATCGTGTCTTGCAACGTCTCAGCTGGTAATTTCAGATCAAAGTTGTACGTTAAATAAATCGTAAGCAACAAGTTCAAAATCTTGGGGGGGGGAAGGTTGAAATTAAAAAAAAATCTCAAAGTAAGAAGGAAGAGACAAGGGAGAGAAAGCGGCGACAACGAAAGGAGAAAGATTGAAGTACTACTCACTACACAGAAGAGTGATCGAATTTAAATATATAACAACTCATAGCCAAAAATATTCACATATGCCGAAAGAGGGTGGTTTACTTAAATACGTAAACTCAAAGGGGCGCCCTGCTGCCAAGGATGCAAGTTCTGTGTCCATCAGATTCCAATCCCACAAGAATTTGCTTGTAAGATTGAAATCCGATCCCCGTATCCGGCCCAGACCAGCAGGATAAAAGGAGAGGGGGAAGGGACCAGGTAACTGCGTCCCCAATTTTGAAATCTCTAAGTAAAAAAAAATATACTCGACCCCTCAGAAGAACTAAGAAGGTTCTAGGACAGTAATGAAACTAGAGTAAAAGTATTATCTAAGATATCCCTAACTAACGATTTGCCAAAATAATAAAAAATATTAAATAAACTGAATTTTGGATCGGTGATTTCTATTGCCAAATTTCACCGATAGCTCCCCTTCGCAGAATGCGCTAAATTCTGAGGCATCGATTAATTTCCATCACTATCTAGTTTGAAAACTAAGAAAAGAAAACGAAAATATTCAAGGGGAATGGGGTCGAGGCCCGGGTACGGGAATAAATTTCAATAATTAATTTTTTGTTTTGATTCTGTAACCCTATCAGAACCGTCGCCTACATGAACATTGTAAGCTAGCATGAGTAGGTAACGTGAAGAAAAAAAAATCTCACGGAGTGGTACATTCTATTTTTAAAACCGACCAGAAAATATAATTCACTACAGCCCTGTTGTATAACTACTATTGTCTTTTCATAATTTATCATTCAATATGTCTAGTCAGCGATTATATGATGCTACCCATTCTATCAGATGGTATTACTATGGTTGATTATTATTATAACACATAAAACTACAAAGCATTACCATAGTCCGACTATATATCGCCCTCCGGTCCGCGTGATATCATGGTGCAGGGGTCAGAACTTGAGATGTTTGTAGTTACACGTATCTATTTAATATCTATATATCAACACGCGGCGAAGTATTCACTGGGCTACTATATATATTTAACTATATGGGTGTCCTGTATTCTATATTCATTTACTACAATATTCATATACTTTATATTCATATTCATATTCATATTCATATTATATTCATATCATTCTTTTCATTTGCTACGACGCTATATTCTACAAACACCCTGTTTCCTCTATCTACGCCCAGCCTATATACACATTTCATCATAACACTTTAAAACCTATAATCACTACAAACATTTCCCATTCCGATCACCGCACGACAACCTCACTCGAACTCAAGACTCTTTCACCACACACACAATACTATGTAATACTCGGTAGCTTTATTAAGAAGAAAGAAAAAAAATCCTACGTATGTTCACTGAAAATAGAATTATCTGCGATAATGTTTAATGTTTATGAAATTCTGCAGCAACAATAAACTTCTGCAGCCACGAAGAAAAAATGGACATTTAATATAATTTCAAAGCGAAGAACTAGCATCATATCGCCCGACTTCTGTTAAAAATTTACGTATTGTTTATTTATTTAAATATTTAGATTTCTAGACTATGCAGAATGTTGAAATTTTTCAGAGTATATTAATTTTGGGTCACTTGACCTAACTGTACATTCATATGGGCTGTGAATTATACCTTCTAGGTTTTATTTCGGAAAGAAAGGTCAATTTCATGAAATCTAAATCACTAAGCACCTCGACAGAAGAATGGCGGTTAGTACTGACTTTTGACACTAGGGCTAGCGACGATATAATCAACCCTTGAACAACTGAATGTGACCTTGTACACGGAATTATTGTACTATATTACGTTCACTATTAAATATTGCGTATGAGTTCACTTAATGACGGAATAATGGAAAATTATCACATAGTAAATACTACACTATCCATATTTAATTATATCACACACTCTTTCATCACTTAACTACCACTACCACTGATACTACATTACAAATATACACATACTACTTAAAGTACAAGACACATCATGCCAATACACACCAATCATCACTATCATTAATACATGTTATACTAATAAATATACACAGAAAACATTCATATTTTACCATTTTAAATCGGCTCGAAAGGGAAAGAAAGGAACAGGACCAACTGGCCCTTATATTTACTAAATCACATTCTTTACTCAACCTGTTTAATCAATGCCCTGAGGGGACATATCGAAGTATTAGCTAACAATAGGACCCCTGCCCTGAAGGGGCAGGAACCCGGAAACAAACTAAATGTTCAACTCATCCCGCTGGAAGCCGTACTCCCAATTTGGGAGTCAGATAGGAGCCCTTACTGTAATTTACACGTGCATTATTCTACCTATCTTAACTACAAAGAAATTAAATACCGCCATGTTACGAATGAATAAATACAAAAAGAAATCACATCCACTATATACACGAACACAAACGGTAGTGGGGCAGGTCTTACGTAACTAGAAAGGAATAATTTTAAGGATAAAGTATATTAAGGGGAAAACACCACTTTCCGAAACTATTTGTGGATCCCTAAGAATAACTCGCGAACTGATGCACTTCACAAACCTGTCCACTATTAACTATAGCTGCTCAACATGGCGTTACTAAATTATGCTTCCTATCTTTACTTTTTTGTCCAGTTTTGACTAGGAAATTTAACAGTTTATGGCTCCTCAGACTTCCAGTGATTTTCTAGACGTTAATAACATCACAATATTACCTTTATTTGTAGTTTCTCTCACTCCTCTCGACTTTTTTAAGCTAGACGAACAAAACCAGTGTCTTCAGTAGCACTTTCCGGCGTGGAATGGAATAATTGCGCCCTAATATCATAGCGTGGGTTTGTCAGCCAATCAAAACTAAGCATTTTGGCGGTGGGGCTTTGAAGCGAATAAAATTTGGTAAAATCTGGATCAAACTAGATTTTAGAAGGACCTAGGTATCTAAAAGAGAGGTGAAGGGTGGTCCTGAAAATTCTGTCGAATTTTAGATTGGTTATTTGATCTGGAAAGTTCCGTCCAATAGTGGACCTATGTTTTCAGATAGCACTGACACCGTAAGAATTGTAATAATCCATTTACACATCCATATACAAAACTTATAACTAATTTAAAATATAAATAAAGATATTGATTCCCCAAAACTATAATTCCTAATGAATTTTTTACAGTTTTCCATGTTAATTTGAAATAGAATAACAAATAAAATTACGAATTATATGAACAGCCAGAAATTTTTTGTTAAACGTCAAGTACAGTCGGTGCAAAAAATTTCGGGCACCCTCCTATTAAAAACATAATCTCATTAGACTGTAATGGCATATTACAAAATGAATAACTCAATTGTCTTTTGACACTATGTCCGATTATTAATTGAAACTTCATGTCTTATCGGAGAGCTGGCGTTAATCAACTTTCATAGTGTCCACAATTTCACAGAAAAATCTCAGTTTTTGAAGAATATTATTACAAACATGTTAATAACTTTATTTGTTTGAAAGTCTTAGCAACATCACACTGCATGTCCAGTTCTTGAAGCAGCTTTTCATTTATCAATTGTAAGTGGACATTTTTACGCCACTTACTTGATTTATATTAATAATGATTTTTTATAATGTGTAATTTTATATGATATATATATATATATATATATATATATATATATATATATATATATATATATGAAATATTCAAATATATAGCCTTCAGATTAATATACATATATACCTGTATATATACATATACTTGTATTTATGGATATTTTATGCAAAATCTATATTCATTTTTTAAGCATTATTTCTCATATAGATGAAATGAATCTTTTAGTTTTAAATATAGATAGAAACACTGGTCCATTAGAAGCTGTAGTTTTAGTCCACTGTGTTGCACAGAAACGGAAAATATAAGAGGTGAGGTAGTTATCTTGTTTTCAAACTTAACGATCTTTTCTTTCTTTTGACTAGGGAACTTTTCGTATTCAGATTCTGCAACGTGTCTCCCGATTCATATATAAGCGATCCCTGTTCTCTTGGTCAGGGTTGTTCTTTCAGAAACCATTCGATTACTTGGCTACATAAGGCCTTCGTACCTGGGTTAACGTGGATGAAAAAATTTCGTTTCAAGTCCGCTACAGGGACTTCTTTTTTTTTTTTATCACGGCTATGCAGTGAAAACTTGCTAGCTAGGTGGTCTTGCGGAAGGCCAAGCAGGGAGATAGAACACATAGTAAATAATGTAATATGTTATCTTTTTGTTTAAGTTTTAGGATTTTTCGATTTTCATAAGTTTCTTCCCCTGCTAGGAATTATGTTTAAATAGATAGGTGAGATTTTTTTAAGGTGATGGTTTGTTAAACCTTTGGTTAGGATTTGTAAAAATTTTCTTAAATTCAAATGGTTTCGGGTTTGATCTTTTTTTAGGGTTGAGAATTTCTTTCTCAGACCTTGAATATCGTTTATATGTTGTACAATTTTGTTTTCCTGACAACGTGTGATAGGGATTGCCCCTTGTAAAAGGGTGAAGTTTTCGGGTCTCATTAGTGAGAGACCGATGAATAGGGAACGACTTCCTTTAACCCTTTCACAGAGGAAGTCGACTTTTGTCGACAGAAAGAAAATTTCCTTAACATGCGAATGTCGACTATAGTCGACAGGTTAAAATTTGTTTGTCCGTATCTTGGCTTTGTCGAGAATAGTCGCCGAAGTTGTTCCGTTCAATTTTTTGTGTTCTATTGTTTTCGATAAACAATAGAAATCACACAGAAAATCTTTGGCGACTATAGTTAACTAAAACAAAACCAAGATACAGACAAATTTTAACACGTCGACTATATTCGACATTCGCAGGTTAGGGAAATTTCTTTCCGTCGCCTTCCACAGTGAAAGGGTTAAGGGCCATTTTTCTTGTTTCATAATGAGAGACTGTTTTTTAACTTCTCCTCACCTATATCCTCATAAAGAGTTTTAGCTAGGCATCCCAAACACAATGTTCTTGTATTTGAGGATTCTGTGTAGTTAGGTCAAGCCTTTCTTCTAATGAGAGAATTGCTTTTAAATTTAAGGCTAAGATGAACTGTCACAAAACAGTGAGGACAGCAAAAAAACTTATGCCACAGGACCCACCAACATTTTAAGGAATTTTAGATAATTAGAGAATTCACGTTAAGTGTGTGTACTGGCTCAGAGTGAGGGCCTATACTGATAGAAACACTTCAGAGTTTGTAGTAAAGACTCTGAAGGAATAAATCTGCGTCTGCTACTACGAAAACTTCTAATCCGTTTATCTATCTTAGATATAAAAGGATAATCAAAATAATGGTGTTTTGTTCTTTAAAATAAAAAAAATCCCTGAATTCGGGAACAAGACACTTCAGTTAAAAATAACCCTAGATATTAAACTATGAAGTACGTATATATATAGAGATTATTCTAAATTTTATGTGTAGTATATATATATACAGTGAGTATTATCTGAAAGGGCTGAATCGATAAGTAGGCTAGGTAGCTTCATATGAAAAGAAAGTTGTTTTTTTTAAAGAAGAATTGAAAGATAATTAGGTATTTATAAAATATTATACTACACAACCTCAGGTGACGTACAATGATATAATTAAATTATTATTATTATTATTATTATTATTATTATTATTATTATTATTATTATTATTATTATTATTATTATTATTATTATTATTATTGCGGTAAAAAATTTAAAGTAAAAGTTGCGTATTTTCGGTAATAGAATCCAAATCAGCCTTAAGGTAGAGGGTTTCTATTTGAAATTTTGGGGAGATGAAGGCAACTTCATTTTATATTAGTTGAATAGATCTTTTAAAATTATTGGACGAGTATTAAAGTAGAAAAGTATTTCTCGAGGTATCATCCGTCTCACAAGTCAGGTGATTTGCCGTACGTACGTACGATGATATTCATTTTTTGTTATTACAGCGCCATCTAGTAGAATAAAGAAAAATGCTTCAAGTAAAAGTTGTTTATTTTCAATCACAAGAATCAGAATCTGCAATAAAAATACGGGTTTCCATTTGAAATTTTCAAGTTGGCCCCTGGGGCCCTATGATGGGACCCTTGGAGCCAGTTGTTGTTCACAGAATTTTACCGGCCCCTGACATGGGTACATTCTTGCGTAACTAGATTTACTATATTTTTTTGTCATTTCGGAAATATTTCAGATCTCAAAGTTAGGGGACGTCGGTACGATATTCATTTTCTGCGATTATAGAGCCATCTAGTAGAATAACGAAGAAGTGCTTCAAGTAAAAGTCGCTTAGTTTCGGTCGCAGAACCAGAATCTGCAATAAAAATAGGGGGTTTCTATTTGAAATTTTCAAGTTGGCCCCTGGGGCCATTTGTTGTTCACAGAATTGTATATGCCTCTGACATGGGTACGTTTTTGCGTAACCAAAGTTGTCCAATTTTTTGTCATTTCGCAAATATTCTAGGTCGGAAAGTTACGAGAGGTCGGTACGATGATATTCATTTTTTTTGCGATTAGAGTGCCATCTAGAAAGATAACGAAAAAGTATTTTCAGCAAAAGTTGCTTATTTTTGGTCGCAGAAACCTAATCTGCAATAAAAATAGCGCGTTTCTATTTAAAATTATAAAGTTTCCCACCCTCCCCTGTTAGGGAGGGGGCAACTTCATTTTATGTTAGTTGAATAGATCTTTTGAAACATTGGATGTGTGTTTCGCGGTTTTTGAATCCCAAATGTATTTTTCCAGATATTTTACTGTCCCGATCTTTATGTTACACAATGTATATATATATATATATATATATATATATATATATATATATATATATATATATATATATATATATATATATATATATATATATTACCAGGTTAGTTTTTTTACATACATTTCTTTGAGAAACATTTTTTCTTTACATATTTAGATATATACCACACACTCGCACGACAGGTCCAAGAGGCTCTGGAACACCCGAGGAAAGTCGTCCACTAGAATTCTGTTCAGAACTGCCGTCATTTTCTTTACTCCTATTTCTTTATTCGTTGTCAGTGCTGAGAGAATGGAGTAACGTACTGCAATCAAGCTTTGTCTTAAATACTGTAAAACCACGATTACTGAAACGTACAACATGACACAGAATGCGTATAGATATGATTGTCTTATACAAAGCAAAGTGTTAGAATCGTTTCCGCCTTTAAGAATGGCCGTGACTCCCTAGAAAACGACCCTCGTGCCGATAGACATGTGAGCAGCTAAAGTAAGGAGAATGTGAACTACACACGTAAGCTGCTTCACTGGAACCAATGAAGGAGCAACAAAAACATTGCAGCGTAACTCGGGTCCAGCTCATATCGCTTTTCTTATGGGTTAGTTTTTGGCCAAAGAGAAATGAAATCTTTAAGTTTTACGTCCTACGCTTATTTCGGCTAGGTTAAAGGAGGCGGTGATGATGAGAAACGAATGAAATGGTGGAATGAAGAAAGTGGGAGAATCCCGAGAAAACCCACGCACCACGGTGTTTGTCCGCCACAATGCTCACTTGGCGCGAGCTGGGATCGAACGAAGGACCCCATGCACCAGAGGTGAACGCTCTACCACTGACCTACCGTGGCCCTTCTTTGGCCGAAGAGAGTCACAGTCCTTAAACACACCCAGATTTGCCTATTTGGCCCCCTGCGGACTTTATAATCTTCACTTTTTGGGGGGACATTCATAATTTCGTTTTCCATAAAGATAATGCAATGAAAATTGATTGAGTCGGTTTACAAGACAGAGTGTATTGAAAAGTTAAAAAAAAAAATGAAAAATGAATACTCACTCACTAATATCAAAACACATGGGGTATTATCTGCAGACATGAAGATGAAAATGGTGATTTGAAATTTGGCACAATTAGGATCTATAGGATTTGTAAAACAAGTGAAAGGAAAATTCCAACAACTGGCCCCTCCAAGTAAAAATAATAATAATAATAATAATAAGTGGCAAAGGTGAGAATTACATGTAACTTATATAGCCACGTCACTTCATCGAAAACCTGTGAGGTATTTCTTGTAGACATAGAAAGTTGAAAGTCACTTGATCGAAAACCTATAGGGTATTTCCTATAGACATAGAAATTTGAAAGTCGGCACAATTGTAGAATCTGACAAAGAGTTAAGAATAAAAAAAGTTCCGAAATTTAATCTTCCAAGGAGAAAAATTATGGGACAAGCGGCAAATTACGTTTTGTTACGTCACTTGACCCACAATTGAAGCTTCATGTAGACATGGAAATGGAAGTTTGAAATTTGACACAAAATTAGGATTTGTAATACAGGTAAAAGAAAAAGGCCAAGTGCTAGGGACTCAGACCTTCGGGAAAAAGTGTGATAAAAACTATATTTTCTTTTAATTTTTCATACCTTTCATAGAGATTAAACTAAACAAAATTGGATTTAAATATATGGATTTAACAATGTCTTAAACACCGTTGGTGACAAGGGTGAAGTTTAGTTCATTGACAAAATGAAGTTAGTGACTTTTGTATTGCTACTTGGTTATTTTCAAGCCCACAGAGATTATTACAATACACTGGTGGACAACATCTTTTCTCCATAGGGTTTCTAACGACGAAACCTACTGAATAGCAGAAAAACTACCAAACTAACGAAAGTTTTACTAAATACACAAAGCCAATGCAGTTTGTGCCGTAATGAGTATAGCAGAGGTAAAATGGTAGATTATATTTCTCCAAGTAGATCCTTTACGAGGTCCTGTAATTCAGTTCTCTTACATGAGAGATAAACTGGTGGGAAATGGCTATACTGAAAAACTTGATTCTGAATGTTGATGTTGGCATCTGTCAACTACACCTGATTCAAGTTTAGTAATAAGTTATGTCCCTTAAAACTTCGGTGCAGCATAAGAACTTAAAACACAGATACTTAAACTCAAAACTCGTAAATTAAGTCTTTATTGAACATTGTTTTCCTAAAGCTTTACTGAATAGACTTGTTCGAAGTTTATCGTAAAATAGATTTTTTGTTTTAAAAAAAAAATAATCTCACACGAGAAAATTATGCAATGACAAATTCATAATGAAAATCAAATACTTCGAAATGTTCTAGTGAGACATGTGTTTCTGATATTTACTCATTAATTTGTATGAATTTGAGGTACGAGACAAATAAACTCTACTAAGGATAGTAATGAGGATCACACGATTTCATGTGTGAGATAGGGGATGTAAATAGACATTTTTGTATTTTTCCTCTTAGCATAGGCAACCAACATTTCTTTCCTACTGTGCAGGTTGCATAGGAGTCAAGAAATGTTATATTGCATATCTTAAATGGGATATTATATAATAGCCGACGTTAAAATCACGTTAATCGCGAAGTCACTCTATTAACGAACTTGGCAGAGTTGTCTATCCCCCCCCCCCCAAAAAAAAAATCGATGTCGTTCAGGAATTGTCGAGTGCAGTAGCGGACGTACGACATTTTGCTGTGCAAACTTCTACAAAAAATTAGGTCTTTCTTTTCAGTTGCTAAATCGATACAAAGTATTTATGTGACTGATTAACAGTATGTGGTAGTTCTCAACTTAATTTCTGGTCAGCGAAATCTTCCTTGCAGTGTCCAACAAGATAGTGCTTTAGGACCCCTTCTTTTCTGTCTTCATATTAACGACTTACTACGATCACTGAAATATTCTAGGTATCTCATGTATGAGGAAGATGTTTAATTGTATCTATCTTTTTCACCAAGGCAAATAGGCACACGTATAAAATTTGACTAAATGGTCACTAGATAGTTGTCTAAATGTAAATTCAGCCAAATCGAAATCTTGCTTCCAAACGCATGGCTACATTATTAGGTGCTTCACTTCTTCCCAATATAACTTTATACAAAATAGACTTATCATCCTTTTGTATGTAAGAAAATCTTGGCTTTGTATTTAACAAATATTTAACTTGGTTTGGTCAAATCAATATATCGTGTTAAAAGGCATTTGGAATTCTTCACTCTCCCGGTAAGTTAAAAATGTTGTTAACTATACGTCCAAACTCTAATAGTTGCATATCTGAAGTATTGTGACACCGCCTTAACTGAAGCCGATATACATTTACAAAAGTATTTGCACAGGGTGCAAAATGCTTGCATACATTTTATTTTTTTATTTACATATTCTCTGATCATGTAATCCCATTCTTCGAAAAGTTACAATGGGTGAAAATTGTAAAAATAGCATAAGTTACACTTATTGGTACTGGTCTATAAACACTTTCTTCTACGAAATATTCTTAACTTCTAATAAATACACCTTGATTTTAAGAGATTACAATGACATATTTTTTCGCGCTTGACCCTAGCCACATGTTTTAAGTTGGTTACAAGGAAGCATGTGAGGTTAGATTTACGTCGAAGTTGGACCACCCGAGTGTGACGTATTATCATCGGGGTCAATGTCGAACAAAACGAGCCCTGCGGGGCTTCTAATTTCCTTCCCTCGCTGGCACTCGCTAAGCTATGTATCGTAACGTAAGTAAATCATTTTTCATCAATAATTTTGTGTTTGCAGAATTTATGCATTATATATTACGTACAAGCGAAAATGAGTATTAGTTTCTTCTCCTTTTAATGAAAAAATGTTATGAATTTTTTGAAAAAAAATTTAAAAAAATAACTTTGAGCCGGGTTTGAACCCACGCCAAAACTACTTATCATTACGAACCCGCTCCATAGCACGAGGGCCGACAACATATGGCTTTTGATTTCTGCTATATATATGCTTCTTGGCGAGAAACGGATAACTCTAACCAACCAGAAACGTGTATTTAGTTCTTATGGCTAGGGTCTAGCGCGATTAAAATATATGCTTACATGATAGGAACCCAAGATCACGTATTAATTACCACCTTGCAATTAATCTCCATTGATCTACTTATTTCTCGAAGTTCATTCAACATGTCACAATTTAAATGCTTCGCGAACCTAAATACTGGATTGAAGTTTTGTAACATCTTTTAAAAGACTAATTTACAAAGAACATTGAAAAATGAAATGAAATTTTTGACTTTTACGTCCCACGGTTATGCCGGATAGTCTAAAGGAGACGGTGATTATGAGAAATGGTGGAATGAAGAAAGTGGGAGAACCCCGAGGAAACCCACGCACACCACGGTGCTTGTCCACCACAAAGTTCACTTGGCGGGAGCAGGGTTTGAACCCAGGACCCCATGCACCAGAGGTGAACGCTCTACCACTGAGCCACCGCGGCCCCAACAAAGAACATTGTTAACGAAGCAAGTTTAAATGTACACAGGGCCAGAAAAGGTAATAGAGCAGCTCGTCAATTAAGTTAGGACAACATATAACTATAGCCTATAATATTAAAAGTCATTATATAATATGTACGTATATACTATACTATATTTATCATAAACACTATAATAGTTGTCTGTGAGAGTAAGTAAAGATTGGAGCATCTATTACATCACGATTTATATAAAATTTGATATTTTTACTTCCTGATCTGTTTTGTAAAGCTATTGTTTTAAAATTTTCTATCATGTTTAGATGCTTACAGACTTAACCTGAACATTAAAAAGTCGAAATAAATAAATAAATAAATAAATAACGTATGAGTGATTCTAAGAAGTCATAACAAGACTCGTAATATAGACATTGAATTTCAAGCGTTTTTATTTATTTGTGTGGAGTGACTTAAAGATAAAATTACTCACGGCGAACGTCTTTTCCTGGAACACGCATAACATTAAAGTTTGTGTTAGTGAGTAAAAGCTTTGGAAAGAACAAGATACAGTTTCGTCATTGTTTTTTATTGGGTTACCACAGTTGCGTATATTTTTGCGTCTATATATGCAAATTTGCCATAATGTGGAGAAAAAGCCTAAATGCATAATCCATTAGCAGTACCTTCTTGCTCAGAGCGTGTAACCCATACGATTGCGTGACCTTAGAATTTGTTTTATTTTGTTTCTTTTCACTGCTTTTATCTTCGTTCGTAACAGGAGGTACGGTCATTGTTTCCTTAAAGCAGTCTAAGTGGTATAATGCAGTGTGGAAGGAAATCGGAAACTCACTCAATTGAAGAACTGGAACCTCTATCAGTATTTAAAGAATATATTGTAGCAGGTTTATTCTATTTAGTTTCGGAAAGATAGCTCACGAAACTTAATTACAGGCTGAGACCCCATATTGTGATAGATAATGCTACTTTAGTAGCTTTAAGTTAATGAATAAGTTGAAATCAATGGCGTGTTATATTGGGATAACTATCCTCAGTGTACTGCAATATCTATTTCTATTTCAAAATCTGAATATTAAAAGAAAACTATACCTAATACCCACAAATGATGTATAGTATAACTTCCACCAAGCAGTAGAATCAAAATAACATTGCATATATCTTCTCTGTTGTAAGAAAACTAACTAGTTACTGACAAAGATTGGTAACATTACGCTAATTTGAGCTCCGGCGACTGGTGGCGCTAGTACCGTCTACGAAGAATTGCCCAGATTTCATGACCTTCACTTTCCTCCGATATAACAGAGAATTTCTTCTAGAGCACTATTATAAGGCTAGTATCCACAACAGTGTTGGCAAATTCTAAATTGTGTGCAAGGAAAAGTTAGAATCACACTTGGGAGATATTTTCCATTTCTGTTGCCCCCCTCTCTGGAGCAACGCTTTACCAAATGTGCATAACTCATAAATCTTCTAAATTGTTATTTGATTCTGCGTATATCCTGCCTCTTGTTGCATGTTATTTAGGTCTATTATAACCTGAGCTATAGACATTTGAAAGTAGCTTTATGAAATCTGTCATTTTCTAAAATTATCCTGGTGCAAACGGCCTTACTTTCCAGAATGGTCTTGGTAGTCATCGAGGTACATTCATAATGGTCAGCTATCCTTTCCTTCTTACGCATGATGTTTTAAGAAAAGTGGCCAAGCATATATTGTTACATTTTTATTCGTAGGCTGGATCGGGTCCGGGTGCAGCTATTTTTCGACCACTGGTCTGCAGCATAATAATTAAGTGTCTATTATCTTCGAAAAAGTAATAATTGAATAGCATCTGGCATTCTGCGGAGTACGTTCGTGAAGGGAGCTTTCTTTTGGACATTATTTGAGCATTTAATGATTTGCATGTGGATATATACGTCATATATTATACAAAACTCTTCCGTCTTTTACAGTATATGTTTAAGGGTTGTAACTTCTTTATTCTATCTCGCAGTTTCATTTTGCAGGTAACCTCAAACCTTATAATTTAGTTGTATATTCCTTGTACAACAATACAATCGTACAGCATAACTGAAGCGAGCGAAGGGATATTCTAACCTGCGTGCAATTAGCCTTCCCCCTCCCGCTAAATTTAAAATTATTTTCCTGTCAATGATTTGATTATCGTTTAATCAAGTATTACCAACCATTTCCAAAGTTTGAACAATTTCACTAACAGAGATATTATGGTTAAGAAAGGGGGCTAACTCCTCTACGACTCTGATTCGAGTCTTTATTATGTCAACCGTTTAAACATCGTTTAAGCAGTTATTGCACTGAGAAAAAAAGGACTAGGATTTCAGTGTGAATACATCGCATTTACGCGGGTGCGTTCTTTAAGTAATGTAATTTCATGTATAAAAGTACAGCAGATGGGAACACCATGCCAAGTCTGGAGTTCGGCGTCTAGATTTCGTGTTAAAAACATCTTTCCTCTCTTTCCTACTCATAGAATGATATGACAGCTTACGAGTATTACTCTCGTAAGGTAAGGGGTCACAGATTTATAAAGAAGCAAGAGGGGACAGTCGTAGGAAGGTGGTAACAACATTATATACATAAGTTACCACCGTCAGATTGGGTATGGCCTTAATTCTAGATTTGAAATGGTGGTCCCAAAATACAAAATTTTCGCTGGACGGTGGTGTAGATCGTACTACGGATGAAACAACATTACTTAATGGGGTGACACGCGTAACCTGGTAAAAACAGCATTTACATGCCGACTGGATTATGCATATTTCTCCGTGTGTAAACAATTGCTAACGTTTGATCAGCTTTAATCACGTAAATATAAGCTCTGTCTGTATTTAGTAATGGGGACTAACTACACGCTACCTCTCCTTTAAGTCAGATTTGAAATTTCTTAATGCTAATCGTTTGATGTTCGTCTGATCAGCTTTGATCAACAATTTCCAATATTTGATCAACTCTATCAACAGAAAGAAGAACTGAAAAATATACTTTATTTTGAAGACGAGAATAATGTCGGTTCTCGAAACGTTGGACGACGTAGAATTCACTGTTCTAATTGCCCGAGAACAACTATATTCATCTATTAACAGAGCTATAAAGGCTAGAAAAGGGGGAGCTAGCTTCCCTACACCTCCAATTCAATCTTTATTATGACAATTGTTTGTTCATCGTTTGATCAGCTATGATCAATAATTTTTAACGTTAGATCAACTTTGCTTATGTTAATATTAGCTACGCGTATATTTAGTAAGGAGACTAACTATAGTCTATATTTATCAAACCAGACAATGAATCGCCGGAAATCGTTGACCAATCTGATTGACCGAACACCAATCGATTGATATTGAGAATAGATGAACTTAACGTAACGAGAGGGGAAATAACTGCTGGCGTGTACTTAGCTCTTTTCTAAAGATAGCCTACATTTATGTCTATTAAATCGATCAAATGCTGTAAATCATTGATTAAATCTAAAAAATATCTGATATTCCCTGATATTTCCTGCTTAGGTGCTCATCGAATGACTCTGATCAAATTATTGATAGAGGTAACATGTTCTTAAGCCTCGTTACTAAAACCAGAATATATTTCTGTCAGCAAGGTCGATCAAACGCTGTAAATTGTTGAATAAATCTGGCCAAACGTAGAATGTGAAGTGTTGAATCTAGGTTTGCCGCCAAGATTTTTTTTTTTTTTTTTTTGTCTCGACTCGAAATGATGTGAGAGATCTGTCTTGTCTAGAAGAGTACATTTTCTGTTGGAAGTGATCTACTTAGTCTCGTATTTCATAAAGAGAATTCTGTCTCAACTCATGTCACTGATGCACACCAGCCATCCCGCCAATTCTTCTATTAAACGTTATTTTTTTTCTTTCTTGTTACCATATACATCAATGTTTCATGAGATTTTATCAAATATTTTTCAATGTTTTATTGGCTCCTCTTGCCTAGATATAAGCCAGTAAAAGTAGGTGTCAGTCTACTACATCCAGTGGCTTAAACATTCGACAACGACAATCGTTATTTCTTTGTTTAATCAGATTTGATCAGGTATTTCTGACGCTTGATCAATGCCCCATACTCTCAATTTAATATCATTTTTTTCCTTTTCAATCGATACATCATCATTTCATCAACCCTCTTGCGCAGTTGTAAACCGTTGAAGTAGGGGGGGGGACACAGTCCTCCCCAGATCCGTCGGGCGAGCACTTGACCACGCATGTCGTTAGTAGTCTTTTTTGCATCGGAGCTAAACCGGTAAGAGATATCTAGATTTTTTTTCAACTGATTTAGCGTCCCAAGAATAGGTTTTATCTCCTCCGTTAACATTCTATTCAAACTGGAAGTGATTCAAATGAGCCTTTTTCTGGTTTCGGCATTTATCGCTGTCGAACAAAAACGGTAACATAGCACGAAGTAGATTTTTGCAAACAATTTAGCGTTAAAGGAAACAAAGAGGAACAATCCACAAAGTTAACTAAGTCCAGAAGTGCTTCAAATTTATTTTTACTTCCAATTTCAATACTAATTTTCCCAGAGCAAAATTGAAAAAGAGATAGGTTTCTTGTAATCGATTCATTATCGCAAGAATAGGTTCCATGTTCAACATTAACTACCTATTCAAACCGGAAGTGGTTCAAATTAGCCATTTCCAGCTTCATAATTTATTGCATAAAACTGGTAATAGATTGACACAACAGGTTTCCTGCAATCGATTGGTGTCTCCAGAGAGCATACAATCACAACCCGCAACATTCCACCAACACCGGAAGTGGTTGAAATTTACTACTACTTCGGGGTTCGAATATTGATTTCTGTAGAGCTAAAACTGTGAGACATATCGCAAAATAGGTTTTTGCAATCGATTCAGCTTACGACCAGTAGGTCATCCTTCCTTAAACCTCTATTCAAACTTTAAGTAGCTCAAATAACAATTTCCGTTCTCAACTTTTGTCATCCTAGAAGAAACAAATTAAGGTGGTAGCGAATTTGGAAATCTACTGTAATTTCACACTGTGAAACGAAATTCACTTGTTATTAAAAAGCGGGTTAACTTACACCAGCTCCCCTCTATTTAATATTAACATTTTTTCCTAGCCGAAAGATCAGCTTTTGTTCAACAAGTTCTAAGAAACAATGCTTTACAAAGCAACAATGCAATATTGCCACCTCCTAAGAGAAACATTTGATTTGAATATTTCTAGAAAACTAAAATAGATCGAAATTCTGTATGCTACGAGGATGGACAAATAACAATCTCTTCCCCGAAAGAAAATCTGTGCAGAAGGTTAGAGAGTACCAATTCTCTTCTCATTTATTTCAAATAATTAATAGAGGAAAGGGTGCAAATGTGGAAACGTGAGGGTAATGTGGAAACGTAAAGTATGTTGAGTGCAGAGAGCTTTACCCTTTCGGCGATTGCCGTAAACAATCACCCTCGTCCCCATTCGTCACGACAAAACGCTATGAAGCGGTCGGCCAGTGTAGTTAATGGTGGTGCGTCGATTGTTGTTTACACATTTTCGTGAAGTTTTTGGAGGTAAGTATGTAGTAGTGTTAAGTCTAAAGTATCATAGATGTAGTGTAATACATATCAGAGTATTGTGAAAGGGAGTTATTGGGAAGGTATTGGTGGCTTTCAATCAATCACAAGCAAACGTGTTTTTAACTTAACTCGTACAATCCAATTTGACTACAGTGCGGGTAACTTGGAAACATGTGGATGAGGGAAATGTGGAAACGTTTCCACATTTCCCTCACCCTAAAGTCCATTGCATTGTTTTATTATTAGTAAATAATTTATTGAATATAACACACATTTGAATCATACAAGTATATGTTAGATACTTTTTATTCTTGGCCTAAGTGAGGGAAGGGCGGAGAGGTAAGGCTTAGGAGTAAAGCAAAGTGGAAACTGACAAAGAGGCGGTAAAAAGGCAAATAATTTTCTCCACGATTTTTATTACAAAGTCCCAGCGTACCAAGTACCTCTTCAGAGGGTCCCAGCGCACCAAGCACCTCTTCAGAGGATCCCAGAGTACCGAGCACCTCTTCAAAAGTTTGTGTGTCACCATAAGAAATAATGAAAATACCCTTTTTGAAGAGGAAGACTCCGAATAGAGATCGTAAGCCGAGTTCTTGCGCTGTTTTGACATCGTCTCCGTACAAAAAACAGCTCGAAGAATCCTTATCTAACCGTAAGAGTACGACTAGACCTAAACAGAAGCCGCTTGCAGGCGGTAACAAAACTAGAAAAATGCCCAAAGTTCCTCCTGCAATTAAAAAAAAAAGAAACAAACTAAACTCTGCAGTCTCGTTTCCAGTTGGAGTAGAAGAGCCCACCGAAAAAGACATTCTGTGCATATTTTATGGGAATCCATTTTCGAAACATATGCGTAGTGAACTATGGATTCAATGTCAATTATGTGAGGACTGGAGTCACTCTTAGTGTGCCGGTGTGGAAACAACCATTATGTGTCTACACATTGATTTACTGTAATTTTAGGGTGTTTCCACATTACCCTAATTTTTAAAAAAATCGAAATATGCTAGTACATGTGTAAAATATTTTTTTTATTTTTTACGTATATGGTTTTTGCACTTGTGAATTATGGTCCCATATTTCTAACATTCTAAGACATTTTGAGGCAATTTTCCAGGTTAAATTAACGATTCACTACTTTTTTACAAATGAAATACAAACTAGGTTTCCACATTTGCACCCTCTCCTCTATAGATATTTGTTTCCCAGTAATGAGGTAAAGGGAGGCAACGTGTGTATGTAAAACTAACATGAGATAAAGATGTAATCATTTTTTTGTTAATTTCTTGATCATAAAATAACTGAAAAAACTGAATCAACAACATCGAATAGCAGCCGAAGCATTTTTATGCATCAATTTCCTATATATAATTTATAACAGTTTGCACCACTGTAATATAAAGACAATGCAGAAGACATTGTCAGCCTTATATATTTCAAGCATCTCTTTACTTTTAAAGATTTTGCATAAATATTATTCTTTGCGTGTGAAGCCGAGAACTTCTGCCGATAAGTATTTATATATATGTATTATTGTATAATACACACACACACACACACACACACACACACACACACACATATATATATATATATATATATATATATATATATATATATATATATATAAATCTGGGGGCACCCTGGCGCAGTGGTAGTGCACTTACCTCTGCTGCGTGTGTTCCCTGATTCGATCCCCGGACAATTAGGTTTGTGGTGAACAATATCGTGTCAGTGGGTTTTCTCGGAGTACCCCCATATTATCATTCCAACAATTCTTCCATTATCATTCACTTGCCTTAATCATTCTCTCCCTTAGCCTAAAGGGCATAAGAGTCGTTAAACTGAAAGATTTTACTTAATTCTTATACTAAATCTATCAATGCCTTCGACCTGGAACATCGCTGAGGTTGTAGTTATCCCCCCTACTAAACATAGTTTATATTTATGTTAAAAAAGCGTTCAAACTTTAAAAATTGTTGATCATATCTGATCAAATGATGATTAAACGATTGACATAATAAAGAGGCAAATCGAAGGTGTACGGAGCTAGACCAATTCTTCTTACCTTTATAGCTCTGCTAGTAAAGTTGATCAAACATTGGAAATTGTTGATCAAGTCTGATCAAACAAGGGTCAAACATTTCAAATCTGGCGTAAAGGCAGGCTAGCTTGTAATTTGCTTTCCTACTAGAAACCTGCTTTTATTTATGTTAGTAAAGCTGATCAAACGCTAAAAGTTGTTAATCACACCTGATCAAACAATTGATATAGAGTCGAATCGTTGGTATTGGGGAAGCTGGCCCGCTCTTTTCTAACCTTTATAGCTCTGTTAGTATAGTTGATCAAACAAAGATCAGACAGTTGGAAATTGTTGATCAAACAAAGATCAGACGATTAGCATCGAGTAATTTCGAATGAGTCGTAAAGAGGGGTTAGCGTGTAGTAAATATACTAAATATAGTTTACATGTATGTTAGTAAAGCTGATCAAATGTTGGAAATTGTTAATCATACCTAATCAAACGATGATTAAACAAACATAAAATTAAAAACAAAACATCCATTCTTGCAAAAGTTTGGTGCAACCGACTCGAAATATTTTGAGAATTCCACACGATAGGATACAAACTTACGTTTTACCGTATTTGTGATCATACAAAGTTAATTTTCATCTCACAATTCTATCGTCGATAACCCTAGCAACGCCTATCTGACTTTAGCGTAAAATATTAAAGTGTTTGTCATCGCCTATCAAGCACAACAAAAATTATAATAGAACAGAATGTTTCTCTTAAGAATTCGAACAGCGGTTCTTTGGATTCTCTTGCCTTAGTCATCAGTCCATGACCACTTCCCCCCTGAAGGTTTTCTTACAGACGTCATTATAAGCGACGTCATTTCGAATGTGTCACTAGTTCTAATATTCTGCAACTTTTTTTTTTTTTAGTTCATAGATTTTCTCGTATAGCTTTTATGTTGTTACTTATCTCTAATACGCATAATTTATATTTAAAAGTTCTCTCTCTCTTAAGCGTGTACTACAGGCTGACATTGTCTCTCTCCAACAAACTACAGATTTGACTGATTTAATTCTCATATTCTCCGTACGATTCGATGCAAGGATACCAGACTCAAAAAGAGGAGTACGTTTAGTTGTTTGCCAAATAGTATTTGTGCCAGTTTGTATAAGTAAATTAAAAGAAAAATGTATTTTAAGAATTGTTTTCCGCTGCGACTGGTATTTCATTTAATGGTAAAATTTGATATTTGAGTAAATCAAGAAAATTATACTATAATTTTAAGAATAATAGCTTTGAACTATGTAACAAAAGTACTTGAATATATATATATATATATATATATATATATATATATATATATATATATATATATATATATAGATAGATAGATAGATAGATAGATAGATAGATAGATAGATAGATAGATCGAATTCATTTTATACCCAAGATACATGTACTTTTTGACAATATAATAATGAAGTAATTATGAGAAAAAACTCATGATAAAAATTTTCTCTGCAGGTTAACAATAAAGGCTAGCTGTCCCATGCACCTAAGGAAGTTTCCATTGGACTCTCAGACGTGCCCACTAGAAATCGGTAGCTGTAAGTATATTGTAGTATCTTCTTCCTTAGTGTATTATTGTAAAATACATAAACATTCATAAAGGTAGTATTTACAGGTTTAGCATACTTTCGAGTAAACAGTAGAATTTGTATTTTGTAATTCAGCTATTCGCCGCTAGCCAAAACATCAGTTTTCTTGTCTTGGGTGCAAAGAACTGGCTTCAACTCCCCTTCAGAATTACATGTAATTCAGTAATGTAAGGATCCATCCAACTGCCTCAATATCGGAAATGAACTAAATTTCAAACTTTTAAAATGTAATTGGTGCGTTTGATTTTATGCAATACAACTCAACGAGAAAACTAGAGTTGTACAGATTCTCACGCAAATACTTTGTAAATATTGTCAGATTTCCTTTAAAAAGACGTAATATTTTAACTTAATTTAACTAATTAATATGATTATATACTTAGGTAGTACAACATTTATTTAAAAGTCATAAGTGATTATCATTGAGGCACAATCGGTGCTAAAACGTATTCCCCCTTCGTTTTGTACCTCCTAACTATGCTTTGTATAACCATTGGAGGTCTTAAAGACTGCAATGTATGTGTGACGGAGTATATCTATCTATCGACTGGTATAAAAGCGAAATCTATAATATATATCGACATGTCGTGTTTTGTATTTGATTCAGTGTTCTAAGACTAAATTCTACTCTATCCGTTAATCCTCATACTCAACCCGAAAGTGGTAAAATGTAATCATATTCTGTGTTTCAGCACTCACTAACATAGTGGAATATGGAATTGACAAAGATAAGGAGTTTCCTTTACATGGATTCCGTATGACACGAATATGTCATGTCTAACTTTATTCCTCTATTGATACAAGAAGTCGTAGACATCAACTAAAAATTCCGGTTTAGTATTAATCGTCTTAGAAACGGGTTTTATGTTTAATCTTATCCCTCAATTGAAATTTAAAGTCATAAATGTACTACTTATATTATCAGAACAGAATTCGCTTAGTTTGGAAGTCTACAGTTTTACATTGTGAAATAAAGTAAGCTGCTCTTGTTCTATCAATAACTTCTTGTTCACTTCAACCATAGGTTGGTTGGCAACATGGAAAGTTTAGAACTTTTCTCTCCCTTGGGAGAGCTGTTTATAATTTGATAAGGTATCAATAACTACGAATGGTAGCAATTAACTTATGTTTTTGAATAGGTACCGGGGTATTTGGAGTCCTAAATAATTCTTGGAGAGATTGAGGTTTTAAATCCAGGGTAAATTTGGACATCTGACAACCTTACCTTTGCTTTTTGATGATTGTTTGCTTGTTTTTCGGTAATATCTTTTTGAATGCAGGATTAAGACGATTAGGAATACGTAATCATCATTTTGATTTGCTTTTTTAATCAATGAGTAATATTAACAAATAAGCAACTAAAATGATGATAACGTATTTCTAATCGTCTTAATCCTGCATTCAAAAAAATATTACCGAAAAACAAGCATCAAATAGCAACGACCCATACGTAAGTCTGTCAGATGTCCCAGTTTACCCTGGATTTAAATCTCAATCTCTCCAAGAATTATTTAAGACTCCAAATATCCCGTTTCTATCCAAACACATAAGTTAATTGCTACACAGTAAAAAATTGTTGTGTTAATTGAACTCAATTTTAACACAGAGCAGTGGTTCCAGCGTGACTACCACTATGCGGTGTTAGTTTAACACAGACCTCGCGCTGTTAGTGTTTAACACAGGGGGTGTTACGTCTTTAACACACAACCGGTGTTGAGCGTTGTTAAATTTGGATCTGTGTTAGTATTTTCCGTGTTGATTCGACATCATGTCAGGGTCGGTAATGGGGAAAAAAGTGTTGAGTGTTACTTGTGGCGGTGTTGCACCAACATGAAAAAAGTAACACAGTGTTTAGTGTGTTAATTACTTTGTGTCAATATTACACCATGTCAAGTGTCAATATAACACAGTCCCTGTGTTACTTCAACATCATTTTATTATTGTTTCAACACACAATCTGTGTCATAATTCAAGGTCAAAGCCGTGTAAGTAACACCGTTTTGCTGTTAATTCAACGCTCCCTGTGTTAATATTCAAGGTCAGACCAACCGATTTACACTGTTTTTGGTGTTAGTTCGACTCCACTTCTGTGTTACTACTACAGGTATTTTGGTGTTGAAATAACTTCGTGTGCGGTGTTGATGTAACCATTTTTCTGTGTTGGAAAACCATGTGGTGTGCATGCTTACGCTTACCGAAGATTGTAAAATAGGAATAGTAAACTACAGAACACTTCATATAGAAAAATCTTCATAAAAATTTTTGTCGTCCTTCCCAACATTTATTGTGAATTATTTCTTGATGGTGCGAAATACAACCTTCACCAACATCTTGTTCAAGAATGATAGGAAACTCTTACCTATATCTTTATAATATGTTTGCCGCCATATCGTGATTCTACTTGTTTTCCACCATTTTTGAAGCACAGTCCCCGGTTTTGACTGGTGAGCTCTAGTGCAGTGTAGAAGTTGCACACTATGTTGTTTCTCGCTGTTGACGCATTTCTTCAGAAACATCATGTAAAACAATTGCAAACACATCGCACGGTTTGCATGTTGAAATTTTGCGTATATCTGGATTTGTTTAAGTATTTCTTTCTATGTTCGTCTGTAGCTTCAATTCATAAGCCTTTATAATTAGATGCTCAACATATTTGGCAATCACGCAGAAAACAACACCGAAGATTCTACACTTGTGTTAATTTAACACACAGGTTGTGTGTCATTTCAACCACCGGAATTTGACACACAACTCCAAATGAAGAGTGAGTTGTTCTAACCATCTAACCAAATAACACAACGATTTTTTACAGCGTACCATTCGTATGATATTTTAAAAGACCGATTTTTATTAGTCATCCGTATTCAACTGATAGGACCAATCTAATCTCTCACTCACTTTTAGTGACTGTTGACTTATTCTAATCAATTCAGATATTTCATCAAGAGGAGAAAGTCACGCGTGCATTATGGTATCATGGAATGTTATACAAACTTGTATAAGGTATTTGTAATGTTGGCTGTAGAATGAAAAGGGACACAATGAGAATCTTTTATAAAAATGACAAATATCTCAGTGCGTCACTTACCTGTCTGGCGCTAATAGATGTTGTTCCCTGTGAAGTTTGTTGTGCATAACCAAGTACTGGAACAATTGCATAAAACATGGTATGCAGTTTGGGGTAGTTGGTATGGCAAGTTAAATACACAAAATAATATTTTTGTGGAATGAGAACAATTAGATCTTTCAATAAACCCTCATACTAACCTACAGCATGCTGTGGGACGAAGGTTTGTTCACAACAATTACTTTATTGTAACTGGCGAAACGTTTCCAGAGACTTACTGAATACAACCTTGACATCTGCAATATTCTATTTACTTCCATGCATTTCTTTATTTGCAGATGGTTACAACACTGACGATGTGATATACAGGTGGAAAGGTGATAGACCAGTAGCTACAGAGGAAGGAGTTAGTTTAGCACAGTACGATATGATTAACATAGCCACAAAAGAACAGAAAAAAATGAAAAATAGACGAGGTAAGAATCCATGCACATGCATTTTACTTTTTATTTAAACATTTTTCAACTCAAGATCAAATTAAGAAAAAAATAGCAGACAAATAATAAACTTTATTTAACGTCCCACGATTATATTCCGAGGGTAAATGAAACGGCAATAATAATGAACGAATTGGCAACTAGAAGGTGCCGAATGCCTACTAAGGTGGTGCTGAGAAGGAAGGAGAAGGTGATGCTATTATTTGTAAGGAGAATCCGCTTCGAATAAAACTTCAGAAATCTGAAATTCTTGTGTTCTATTCTCTTTTGTCTCTTTTTCCCTATTTGAACCTGGTTGAGGCTCACCGGGTTTGAATTTTACTGAAAGAAAATGTCCAAAGAACTTTGCTTCTGCCTTCTCCTCAGTATGTTTCGGAGAATGTGACATTGTGTAACCATTCCATACAATGATGATATGGCTTGTTTGGGTTTGTTGGAGTGATGCGGAAATGTAGAGGCTCATGTTGTGACTCATTTTGACCCATTAAAACTATAATACGCGAATTGTATTCCAAACAAAAATTGTATACCAAGCAAAATATTTTGTCTAAACAGAATGTATATCAAGTTGGACTTATTCCCAAAGCATATGTATACAAGGGTATTACTGTAATTCCTGACAACATATCATTATTTATCTTCTTACATATTGCAAACACACCGACTATTCGCGTACCCTTCATTCTTCAATTTCTTTCTCTTCTCTCTCTCTCCCTATATACAAGTATGTATTAATATGTAAAAACAATATCTATCAAATTGGATTGTTGAAAAAATAGTAAAAATATTAATAATAATAATAAAATCTCATTTGCAAAATTATACACTTTTTAATTATTATTATTTGTGTTTTAACTTGAATTAATATTGTATTACACCTTTTAATTCAATCTACAAGTATTACAATCGGGTTTTTTAATAACTTGAAGCATTGCAAAGTTCAATTGTGTATGACTTTCTAAATTAACCTGTTTAGTGGCGCCAACATTTTTTTTCTTCAAGAGTAATGAATCTTTGGATTCTTCAGGCAATAGTTAGTTAACACGTAACATATGTTTGGGTAATTTTTTCTTGGCTTGTGATATATATATATATATATCTATTATACTTATGAATTTACTATGCTAATGATGTCTTGAATATTATTGTAAAGAAAAGAAACAAATTACAAGTACAAAGGTTAACAATTTTCTTTTATTTAACGTTTCATGCGCAGACAGGAGAATGATGGGTACAGTATTTTCTTTCATGTACATAAAGTAGCCGTACATGTCGTAATATGCATGGTTGTTTGAAATAATGTAGCTTAGGACATGGGGTGTTTGAGCTTTCCTGCACAATACTTTAATCTTATCCTGACAAGTTTTTGTTATTATTCTGCATCATAAAGTAATTTATTAGCTGTATGCATATGACGTGTGAGACCTTTCGACAGGTGAAATACGTTGGTTTATTTATTAAATTAGAAAAATGTTTATTTAACATATTGTCCGTCGTTAGCTACAACCTCAATTCATCTTTCGGTTAAATTACTGACTCATCACTGGCAGAATTTCTTCATCTTTTGAGGTAACCCATTCATAAAGCAATTTTTTAATTTTTTTCCTAAGAATTGAACTGTTGTTCCGAAACTCCATGCTGCATCAAACGAGCTTACAATTATTGTGGGTGATTATTCACCAGCAGTGATGAAAATTTTCCGGAAATTTTCCGATTCATAGAAACATACTCCACTTATTCCTATATCCTTGATTAGTCGAGATGTGAGGTGGAAAATTTTCTTCTATATTTTTCCGGAAAATTTTCCGTTGTTAACAAATATCAGTGATTAAGTAACAATTCGTCAGTATTCATAAAATTGATTGAATTCATATATATAAACGTTAAAAAGTGAAAGATCGTTTTAAGAATCTGAAAATTTTCATGGCTCAGTCAATTTTCAGTACGATGTAGGAACTAGTGGAACAATTTTTCATGAATCGAAAAATTGTCTGTCCTGTACAATGAAAATTTTCCGGAAAATTTTCCGATTCATAAAAGCATACTCCACTTATTACTACAACGTTGTTTAGTTGAGATGTGAAGTGGAAAATTTTCTTGTATATTTTTCCTGAAAATTTTCCGTTCTTAACAAATATCAGTGATTAAGTAACAATTCATCAATATTCATAAAACTGACTGAGTTCATGTATAGAAATGTTAAAAAGTGAAAGATCGTTTAAAGAATCTGAAAATTTTCATGGCTTAGACAATTTTCAGTACTATGTAGGAACGAGTAGAACATTTTTTCATGAATCGAAAAATTGTCTGTCCTGTACAATGAAAATTTTCCGGAAAATTTTCCGAGTCATAAAAACATACTCCACTTATTACTACAACGTTGTTTAGTTGAGATGTGAAGTGGAAAATTTTCTTCTATATTTTTCCGGAAAATTTTTCGTTCTTAACAAATATCAGTGATCAAGTAACAATTCGTCAGTTTTCATAAAATCGATTGAATTCATATATAGAAGTGTTAAAAAGTGAAAGATCGTTCAAGAATCTGAAAATGTTCATGGTTTAGACAATTTCAGTACTATGTAGGAACAAGTGGAACAATTTTTCATGAATCGAATGAATAAGTGGAGTATGTTTTTATGAATCGGAAAATATTCATGACTTTTAATAAATTGAAATTTTAAATAATAGAATGGGATATTTGTACTGTACGAACTCGACGTATGTTCTCTGCACTTTGCATACACACAGACACACACACACACAGAGAGAGAGAGAGAGAGAGAGAGAGAGAGTAGTTGAATTGAGTTGATTTTGAGTTTAACGTCCCTTTCAACAGCGAGACTATATTAAACGGTACCAACTGATTAACGTGGAATACGAACTACATGAGCTCCCGCTGGAAATCGAAGCCAGGTTTTCCATGCCAAATACGCGTATGCTAAACGCTTAGCAACGAAGGAGCTCGCAGAGCAAGAGAGAGAGAGAGAGAGAAACACTAAAATTTTATTTCCCAACTTGAAATAGAAAATTTTCCGGTTCCCGAAAGCTAACTGGAAAATTATAATTTGCTACTGACTAACTTTTCTCTACTGAAATTCAATTTTGTAGCTCTATGTGTAGTTAAATATAGTGAAAAATTTTCCACCTAACATCACTATACATAATATCGAAAATTGTCAGGTCTATGAAAAGTGTTTTCCACTTGTTTGTACATCGTGATGAAAATTTTCCGATCTATGAAAATTCCTCTCACTTGTTTCTACAGAGCAATAAAACTTTCCGATTCACAAAAAAGTTGTTTTACTTCTTGTTTCAAAATGATGAAAACTTTCCGACTCATAAAAAGTTCTTCAATTTTTCCATATAAGGCAGAAAATATTTCGATTCATGAAAAATTGTTTAACTTGTTCCTACATAGTACTGAAAATTGTCTGAGGCATGAAAACTTTCAGATTCTTTAAACGATCTTTCATTTTTTAACATTTCTATACATGAATTCAATCAATTTCATGATTACTGAGGAATTATTACTTGATTACTGATATTTTTTTAGAACGGAAAATTTTCCGGAAAAATATAACGGAAAATTTTCCGGAAACTTTTCCGCGGAAAATTTTCCACCTCACATCACTATTCACCAGGCAATTGATTTATGACCAAGAGATTTTACGAATGGGATTTTCTATCCACTGTGCTGTATTTAAGATATATTTTCAAGTTGTAGAACGTATTTTCACTGTTAATACGTTTGAATTGAGAATATTATCTCCGTTATAATGAGATTATTGAAATGTAGAGTTGGGAGAAGAAAATTCGTAATCGTATATGGGAGGGTCTATGAAAGAGGAAGGTTTGTCCCGTAATAATATAGTGTAGCTATATAAAACTTCATTTTTTTAAAGATTAATAAAGCAAAAAAGTATTTCACAGAAAATTCTTTATTTAAAAATATGAAATTATATTTTCTAATAAGATCTTTTCTTAAAAAAAAAAAAATATTTTCTAATTATAAACAGTTTCAGTGTCGGTGTTAAAATCAATTTTCGAGAATATTATTTTAGTTCCCGAAACAGAAATTGATTGTCTGAGAGCATCGGTTCTATTTCTGGAACTGAAACTGAAACCTACATTAAAATCGAAGCGAAAACAAAAATAGATTTTGCAACAAAGCCTTTCTGGGTGATTCTCTTATGTTATCATTTCACAGTGACTCAACGTTGTTTGGAGCTTTGTCCGTGTTTTGGCTGCTTACGAGAAATTTGCCAACCCATGCTTTGCTATTGTTTGCAGAAGTTTAATTTTTGGTCGGTAGATGTGTATAGAAGTTCAGCATCTCTATGTTAATTTTTGTACCTCTATTTTGCGTTTTACGCATATGGCATAAACTCAAATTTTTAGCACAGCCCTAAAAGTGTTTGTACCTTTTTCTTGGAAACTACTGAAGGGATTCGTTTTGCTACTGAACTAGGATTATTTTTCTAGGTTACTTACAAATCCAATAATTATTTTTTTTAAATTCGAAGAATATTAATGATCTATTTTTTTTTATCTTCACCAAAGAGTAATTGAGAAAAATAAAGGGACTACGCAATATTTCTAGTTCAGTAAATTGAGGTACATATAAGTAAAATTTGTGCAAAATTTGATTACTTTATCGTTCACAGTTTGTGAGAAAATGGTACATGTATGTCCAAAAATGAAATTTTGAGAAACTACAAGTTTAAAATTTACAATGGATTTTCAGCAATAAGAGGCATCACAACATTCAGAACTATATTCTTCGTCTTCGGCTGTGTTTTCTTCACCCTTTCTATACGTTGTTTCCTTCATTCTTGATCCCTTGATAGGCTTCAGGACTCCTAACTCAGATTTTGTTATACGTTTTCTGTCCATGTCTCGCAGTTCTTTCCAGCTGTATTCACGGCTTGAAATTCCCATCTTTTCCAGAATAGCGTTTCTTGATTCACGTCCGCTATTAAAACACAAAACAGCATCATACACAGTAATTTGTACGATTTTAGAACTCACAAATGTAGTTTTTGGACATCATTGCTATATCACTACATTGCAACTTTCATTGGGGTTCTGTGTTTTCATATGCAAACATTTTTCCGTAAAGGGGGATCCTCAAGAGCTCTGTAGATAGGTTTGATAGCATCCATCACTGCAGCAGGCAACGAGTGCTTACGTTTGTAATGTTTTTAGGTTCCTTGATATCTGTTATACCTACTCCAGGAAAACTCTCCTTTGGGACAAAGCATATGCGTTGCTTTCTCGTCAGTTGAACATTTACACTCTGTAAAGAAAAAATAGCGACACTTGCTCTGATATGGTTTTCGCAACATACATTAACCAATATGATTTTTTACATGACTTCCTGATAATACTACATTGCATATTCCCAATGAGCAGTTCATTCTTAATACTTGCGCCACACTTTCAGGCTTTTGACATGAATTTAGTGAATTTATATGCATATATAAGTAGCTATGTGTGTTTTGAGCAAAATCGTTTATAGGAAGAGTTATACATAAAAGTGAAAAAGATCAACAACAATAGCAGAAAACAAGAAATGGAACTTCTTAAGGGTAAGATATATTGTGTACGAACATCGGGAAGTACAATACAGCAAACTATATTTTGTATGTGCACCATGGGCTTTCTGCAGTGCAACGAATCATCGGGGTCCTTTGGTAACAAGGCTATTGTAAAACGCAACCTTGATTTCACGGAATCACACCCGGATTATCTGTTCCTTGGATTTCATTTTATTCGAGATAGTTATCTATTGAATCTTTTTCTCATATCGACCCAAATTTTCAATTGGATTCATGTCAGGTGAGTTCGGAGGCCACATAAGGTTCTAAATAGTCATATTCTTGAACCATGTATTAACGATTTTCTGTCGATGACATGAAGCATTATCATCCTGGGAAAGGAAGTAATGCATATTTTCTTCAGAAAAGTCATCTTTAGCTGTTGTAAAAACTTTGCGTACCAGAATTTGAAGATATTTTCGTGCATTAAACGATCCTTCACATATATATCCATCGTTCTGACATCTTTAGCGGTGAACGAAGCCCATACCATCACTCAGTAACTGAATTTGTATCTCTTAAACAAAATCCTTGTCAAGTTCCTTGCTCGTTCGTATCCACAACTTCACTCCACCATCGTTTCCCTCTATTCTAAACTTCTTTTCAACGATGAAAACGACGTGCTTCCAGTTGTCATAAGTCCAAGTTGCATATGGACTCACAAAATGTTGAAGTCCTCTGTGTTTTTGTCAATTTCGACTTTCTACGCGTTTTCTTCTTCGTAATATCCTCTTTACGCAGTCAAGAGAATAAAGTTGTACGAGTAACTGCAATTCCAAGATTATGTCAAATTACAGAAGCGATTTTTGGGGAAATCATTCCTTAAATCTGCAGTGCTATTGATTTCATTTAGCGATCTGCTCTGGGTGATGCTTTCTTTTTTCTTTCATACTGTTGACGCTTGTGAATTATTCTTCCTGGCGCCGAATGATGGATTTTTACTATTCCATCTACCTCCCTTAGAGATTTGCCTTAGCTGTGCAAAGCAAGAATTATGTCTTGTTCACATGGCAACAAGTCAGATTTCTTACCCATCCTTCTTGTTTACAGTCCACATGTAGCAACAATATCACACAAAAACAACGCTGCACAACAACAATATTACCACTTGACACTTTCCAAACAGTGAGAAAGCAAAGAACAATCATAAAATGCTATTTACCTCAGCATACACATCAGAAATGCACTGCAGAAGTCTCACTACAATAATTTACGAGACGCACTCAGTGCCATCTAGCGAAAATATTACAGATACACAAACAATTGGCAAGTGATGTCGTACACCACAGGTGTCACAGATAATGCAAATGAACTATCCCACTCTTCATTTTCTTCTATTCCTCTTCTAACGGGCTGCAATTATGGTTTTCTGTGTAAGTTAGTTTGAGAATTGAGGTGTCGCTATTTTTTCTTTACAGAGTGTATAACAGTAAGTTGCCCACACTGCTTTCTCCATTTTCTAAAGATTGCCATCGTTTTCCCTGATTGCTTTCCCATAATACACCTGTAAGCTATCAATTTCTTTGGCACTCAGGATACATTTACTTATTATTGGCTAAGTTTACTAACACAAACTAATAAGGAAAACAAAGAACTGTGAACGCAGAAATAACAGTAAGCAAAATGAAGTGTGTATTCTTTTTCGGAACGACAAACAAAAAATATATTTACTACGTCATTACAGAAGAATGGGATGATCAAACAAACTGAAAACTGAAAATAGATATATTTAAGCCTGAAAATACAACGGAACTACACAATAATTAGCATTTCTCGAAGGGAACCTGATGTCATACGAACATGAAACTTCCGGCAATGAACCTTCATAGACCGTAGATTCTGAAAATGATACTTTGTAAAAATCGACCCCAAACACAGACATCCCCCCTTAACGGTCTTTAGCTGAAGATGTTTGCAAATGATAATGTCCTCAAAATTTATTTGGGTTTTGCTGGAAATACACCGAATTAGTTTTTTTTTTTTTTTTTTTTTTTGCATCGTGAATAGAAACTATGTATATCAAAACGTCATTCTGTTCCCTTTTCAAAGCACAACCGAGTTAAAAATATTTTTAAGCTTTTCTGTAATGTGGTTCCGCAATGCATTTATTTAGTCCTTATCCAGGATCAAGTAGTAAATGTGCCTGATTTTCTTTATGCATGTTCTATTGGCTAAAATTCCTAACAGAATGAGATTTTTTTTTAACACCATGTACTTAATTATCTTTCCTTTACGACAAAAAAAGAGCAACAGTCTATAATATACTATTTATAATTCTACTTTCAATAATAATATAATACAACCACCACGACGTTTTAAGATGTACGATGCTCTCGATTTGTGCTGCAAAGTTTTCAAGATCTAAGAAACATCCCGAGTTCATCGTGAAGTATGGATATGTGAATTCCCCAATGTTAGGAATCTGCCAATTGCCACCCAAAATAAAGTTGTTCATTATGTCAGCTTGTGAAAGTAAATTCAGCAAATCAGAAGCAAATAATTTCTTATTTAAGCGGAAGCAAGAATCAAGACAGGCTAGTCAAACTTTTTCTATTCAATGTTGGGAGGGGAAATAGTTGTAAAAGCCTTTGAGGACAAGTTTTCACTAGTTAAGGCAATAAAAATAATATTGTAAATAACACTTGTGAATGAAAAATATGATAATCGTATTCTAACGTGAAATGATGTTGAACTATCTTAAACTATTTTAAATGTTTGAACCTTGTAAAAACATACGGTAAACTGAATGAAATATTAGGAGTAATACAAGTTTTTCACTATAGTAAATTTACACACATGTTAACGGAAAGTAGGTAGGAGAAGATAGAACTGAAACAATATTAATGCAGTGGCGGAGGTAGGAATAGAAAGGCAGGCGCACATTTTCTGCATTTCCACTGTTCGCTATTAAGGTTAGATACACCGTTGGATGTGAATAAAGTTTATGATTCACATATACATCGGCACCACAGCGAAGCTGTTTCAGTAAGGGTTTCACTTATGCTTTTTTTTTGTGACTGTTAACCACCCATGATAATGCATCAAGCCTAAGGTATACGGTATCGTTTATCGTGTTTACACTGTAAACAACTGCTTGATATATATGTATATACTGCTTGAGGTATTATATATATACTATGTGATCAAAAGTATCCAGACACCCTCCCTCAAAAACACGTTTTTCATATTGAGTGCATTGTGCTGCCACCTACTGCCAGGTACTCATTATCAGCGACCTCAGTAGTCATTAGACAACATGAGAAAGCAGAATGGGGCGCTCTGCGGAACTCACGGACTTCGAGTGTGGTCAGATGATTGAATGTCACTTGTGTCAGAAGTCTGTACGCGAAATTTTCCCACTCCTAAACATCCCTAGGTCCACTGTGTCTGATGTGATAATGGAGTGGGAACGTGAAGGGGCAGCACAAAAGCATACAGGCCAACATCGTCTGTTGACTGACAGAGACCGCCGACAGTTGAAGAGGGTCGTAAAGTGTAATAGGCAGACATCTATCCAGACCATCACACAGGAATTCCAAACTGCATCAGGATCTACTCCAAGTACTATGACAATTAGGCGTGAGGTGAGAAAACTTTGATTTCATAGTCGAGCGGCTGCATATAAGCCACACATCACGCAGGTAAATCGCTTGCTGTAAGGAGCGTAAACATTGGAAGATTGAACAGTGGAAAAACGTTGTGTGGAGTGACGAATCACGGTATACAATGTGGCGATCCAATGGCAGGGTGTGGGCATTGCGAATGCCCGGTGAACGTCATCTGTCAGCGTGTGTAGTGTCAATTCTAAAATTCGGAGGTGGTGATGTTATGGTGTGGTCGTGTTTCTCTTGGAGGGGCTTATACCCCTTATTGTTTTGCGTGGCACTCTCACAGCGCAGGCCTACATTGATGTTTTAAGCACCTTCTTGCTTGCCACTGTTGAAGAGCAATTCGGGGATGGCGATTGCATCTTTCAACACGATCAACCACCTGTTCATACTGCACGGCCTGTGGCGGAGTGGTCACACGACCATAACATTCCTGTAATGGACTGACCTGCACAGAGTCCTGACTTGAATCCTATAGAACACCTTTGGGATGTTTTGAAATGCTGACTTCGTGCCAGGTCCCGCCAACCTACATCGATACCTCTCCTCAGTTCACCACTCCGTGAAGAATGGGCTGCCATTTCCCAAGAAATCTTCCAGCACCTGATTGAAAGTATGCCTGCGAGAGTGGAAGCTGTCATCAAGGCTAAGGGTGGGCCAACACCATATTGAGTTCCAGCAGTACCGATGGGGGCGCTACAAACTTGTAAGTCATTTTCAGCCAGGTGGTCCGGATACTTTTAATCACATAGTATATATATATATATATATATATATATATATATATATATATATATATATATATATATATATATATATATATATATATATATATATAAATTCAATAGGCGAGTTTCTCATTACAGAGTAGGGAATATATGTTGTGGCTAATCTTTTACTTGTACATTGTAGTTTGAATGAACAACTGCTTCAGCTTAAAACTATTAAAACTGTTGTGTGTGTTTGGTAATGTAATTATGATAAATAGTATTATTCTGTTTCGCAAACTTGAGTGTTCTTATATCTTTAAATATGACCAGGTAAGACCATTTTTTTTTCTTTTCTTTTTTTTTTTTTTTTTTTTTTTTTTTACAAGGATGAGGAAATGACAGATACAGAAGTACAGTCACATACACCTTGATGCATGTGCGCGCATAATACTTCATGTAAAATAATTATTATTTTTGTACATTGTATAAGTTTAAGAACTACAGTAAATATACTATAATGCTATATTATTTAAAGTAAGTGTATGTGAACCAACTATTCTATAATGTTTTTGGAAGAAACTGGTCCCTCCTCGAGAATCAATGGGAGATTTTTTTGTTAAATTTAATGTCCCACGATTGTGCATCAAGGCTAAAGCAGACGTTAATGATGAGATCAATGGTGGAATGTGGGGAGTGGGAAGAAACGAGAGAATCAACGTTCACAGTATGTCTTCACCACAAACTCTACTTGATGGGATCTTAAATGAAACCAGAAACTCCATGTGCCAGAGGGAAACACGAGAGAAATTGTTCCACCTTTTTTCCATCTTGTGGACTGCCATGAATGAACATACTCACAAAATATGAAATAAATTATGCCTAATGTTTTGTACGTAAGTCTCAAAATAGTTTTGAAATACTGTATTAAGAAGTTATAGATTTGAGGTATTATATTTATTTGCTCTCTCATTCTTTTCTTCTTCTTCCTCGTGTAGAAACTGTCTCAACAATCACAGTGAAATTTCACCTAAAGAGACACACCGGTTACTTCATGTTGCAAGTGTATATTCCGTGTGGGTTGATTGTTAGCTGTTCGTGGGTCAGTTTCTGGATAGATCCTGATGCTGTGCCAGCTAGAGTTTCATTAGGTAAGTATGGAAGCATTGTAGCAGTCTTTTTTGTTTCTTTCTATACAATCATTATAATCTGTTGCTGTCAATATATATTCAAAGCGTCTTTCATTTCAAAATACATGACTCCTATATTAGAAAGATTTGTGTTTAAATAGTGCGAGTACCATGAATAAATGTGATTCTAAGATCTGAATTTGGATCTATTTCGAATATTAATTTGATGATGTCAAAACAGTCGTTTCCAATTGGCTAATGACTTAATAGAATATTGGAAGAATGAAAGTGATTGAAAGAGAACTCACAGAGCAAAGAAAGAAGTAGTACTAGTTACAGAACATGAAATAAGCAAGTGTGGACAGTTTACACGTAGAGAAAGTTGCACAGGTAGTATAGCGAGAACAAATCTTCGACTACGTTATCCTGCCTATCACCACTGCTTTTCCTCAACGCCACGTGCTCTCCCACCCCCAATGTTAATGTTACCTAGGATACAAGGATTTTCTAGTCTCGTCTCGAAAGTTTTAACGTCAGGTTTTGTAAATTTATGTACATTTATGCTTGATGTTTTCTTTCTCCATTTCGCCTAGAAGTTATCAGAATCCATCAGCTTCCAGAGAAGTTCATGAAGGATGCGATATAACAACATTTAAATCATATTTATTACTGTAATATATTGTGTAATAACTTGCATATCTTTGAACTTCATTGTGTTCATGCAAATATCTTATAATTTTTAACCTATGAATGACGAAAAACTTAGATGTTTGAGATGTAATACTTGCATGATACAAGGAGATGCGTTGTCGCCATTATTATTCAACTTTGTCCTAGTATATGATATAAGGAAAGTCAAAGATAACAACCAGGGCTTATAGTTGAATGGTATTCACCAGGTTATGGTGTATGCTGATGATGAAAATTTAATACTGTATGATGGATGAACAATAGAAAAAATGCAGAGGTCTTACTAAACGCTTGCAGGGAGATGGGTTTAGAAGTAAATGCGGAGAAAACTAAACACATTGAAGTTCGTAGGGATCGTAATACGGCAAAGTATGGATGCGTCAAAATATCGAATAATACTTTTGATAAAGCAAATACTTTCAAATATGTAGGATTAATATTAACAGACGAAAGCTATATCCACGAAGAAATTAAATGTCAACTAAAAGCAGGAAATTCTTGTTATTACTTTCAAAATCTCTTGTCGTCACGAATTCTGTCAAGGAATTTGAAACTTAAAATATATAAAACGATAATCATCCCTGTTATTCTGTATGGTTGCGAAACATGCTCGCTTACTTTGAGGGAAGAACATAGACTGAAATTATTTGAAAAGGAGATATTGGGGCGAACATTCGGACCCCAAGAGGAACGGGAATGGGGAATGGCGGAAACTTCATAACGAGAAACTACATAATTTATACGGTTTGTCAAACATTATTAGGATCATCAAGTCTAGGAGGTTCAGATGGGCAGGTCATGTAGTCAGGATAGAAGAAGATAGGAAAGCTTTCAAAGTCTTAACTGGAAGTTCAATCAGAAAACGACCATTAGGAAAACCTATGCGCAGATGCGAAGACAATATTAAAATGGATCTCACAGAAATAGGATTACAATGTAGAAACTTGATTCATTTGGCTGAGGACAGAGGTAAATGGAGAGCTTTTGTGAAAGCGGCATTGAATCTCCGGGTATCACAGACCATAGAGTTGGTTAGTTAATACTTGGATGAACTTGTGTTGCCCACAAGACTCTAAATAAATCTCGTTTTGTCTTGAACTTGAAAACGTACTAGTCTAGTGAGGAATACTATTCCGTATAGTTTACAGAGAATGAAATCACCTCTGTATCTGTCTGAGAAATCAGTATTGTCTGAGATATCTATTTGGAAATGAGTGTAGTCCCTATCATTACTGATTTAATTGTTAAATTCCTCAACCTGCTGTTTTGTGTATTTGCCTGATTTTCCTGGTATACTAAGGAGGTGAGAAGGATTACACAGCACCAAGTTGGAAATGAGTTGTAGAAAAATTTCTACTGAATTATCACGCAAATATGCTTTTAAGATATAGCTTAACAGTAAACCGAGATCATGTGCTTTCATCAAACGTTTCAGGGCATTGTTTATAAGCAAATTTCATTCTGCATGAGCTGTCAGTTACCGTGTCATGAGTGCATCCACGAAAAAGGAACATTTTAATAACACAAAGCACAAACAAAAAATGATTTGTACAGAGGATTTATGGTACTGAATCTATTTTTCAACATATTCGCTATAAACATTGAAGCACGCATGCATATTTGAATAACTAGGCGGCAAATATGTACAGCAATAGTATAGAAAAACATATATTGGTATATGATAAGTACTTGAATATCTAAGATGAGTATGATTTCTGCTGATCGAGCAGAACATTAACTTTGAAATGATGTGGTGGTGTATTAACAACTAGATTGAATAACGTTTACCATCGGCTATACGGTGAAAACAGTATAAGCGTATTTTAATTATTGTATTATTGTTTTTGCAGTACATATTTATGCCTATGAACATACGCATGTTTTGTGTTCTATTCAACAATTCGTCACGGCTTTCGAGTTTTTGTAAATTTTGTCTATTTCCTTTTGACACTAATTTTTTGGAACTATTTAACGAATTTTGTTCCTTTCGTGGAAATTCCAATCGAACTTATCCTACCTCTCAGTAAAGAAATGACTGAATGAAGTCAGGTAGCCGTTGTCAATTACCACACACACGAAATGAGAGCGAAAGTTCTTCAACAAAGAACTAGACATTTTTCAGTTCTATGTGTTTTTCAATAACTTCTAACAATTATTTTGGAGTATGTAGTATTTTTCTGTGTACTATATTGTGCTTCAAATTTAATTAGTGTAATATATAGTAAAATATTATGAATTGTGAATTACTCATACCTTACACTGCAAAACTCGACGTTCTCGGTGACTCGGTACCCCTCCAGTCCACATCAGGTCTAGTTTGCGAGATTCTACTATACTTTGAATTTAATACTAGTAAGATAAGTTTTAAAATAAGAAAGTTGAATAACGTAATAAGTAAATAATACGTAAAGGTGAATCGTTAGAATAAAATTACAATGAAGAAAAAGAAGAATGAATGGGTACAATGGGTACATCATTAGCTTTCATGGATCATAACACACGATATCATCCAGTAAACGCTCTGAAATATTTCCTACAAGAGTTAATATATTCAGGGCATGGAGTGTGATCGAACTTATAGTTCATAGAACATACATGGGCTGCTTAGAGAAGGTGAATTATGGCTAAACAGCCGTCTGCAGGGATTATTCCAGAGCTCCTTATTGTCTTTCAACACGAGTGGAAACTTCTTTGAGCTGACCTCATTAATAATCTTTGTGATCATTACACCTGTAATTGCGAGACTTGTGAATCTGTCAGTAATTATCACATGCCGTGTTGATGGTCAGCATCTACCTCAAACTCCAATTTCTCCATTTTCTTGCAGGAATAAGTATTGACTACTTGGAGTTGTTTCTTATTAAACTCTTAATTTCTCGCCTTAATATAATTTCTTTTCATTTGTCCTTCACCTAAGATACTCGTTCGAACATGTATAGCAAGTCACGTAGAGGTGGACCACTTTTTTCTTCTTCCTATAGCTCGAATAATGATGCATGTAGAGCATGTTTCTCTACAGAAATCCAAGAAAGGACTTTCTGTAACCATAGCTAAAAGTTTCTAGAATCAAAAAAGGCATATTTCTACCCGAAATTTAAGCTTGAAAAAAATGGATGACATCCATCTATCCCATTGTACTATGGGTTATATAGACCGTGCACTGTGGGAGTGCTGAACCATATGCAGAACCCAAACAATAAATAAATAAATAAATAAATAAATAAATTGGAACAGTTTTGTCTTTAAATACATTATATTAATAAAATATATATTATATAGCTGCCAAGTTCTTACTGAAATCTAATATTGATTAATTACAGAAAATCTAAAAATGAACTTTCTTTCTACCGTGGATTCTAGAAAAGAAATATGTGAAAATGACAAGAATACATAAGTTGCATGTTTTAAGAAAAATGAATGCCAGTAATTACATTGTACACTACATTTGATCTTATTTTGTACATTTGAAAACTTTGCCATACAAATTGTAAACATTCTCATATTTCGAACAGCCATCATGTAACCAGTGTTGATACGTAATACACTGTGTCCCGTCGTCTTCTTTTTTTGTTTTATTATAATTTTCACCGCATCCAACCACTCGTTTTCATCATACTCCTGCATATCATCACCGTCAGCGTACATCATCGCTGGATGAAGATATGATCGAAATTATCTTCTTGTTTCTTGTGATTGATTTTGTGCACATAATCCTTCTCTTCCTGTTTCCCTGTAAGCTGATATAGTCCGTCTCTCCTACAATGGCAAAGGTTCATCCATTCCAAGAAGGAAAGGTAAGAAATGTAGTTTACTTGTTGTAGTTTTTGAAGACAGGAAACTTCATTGTTTTCATTAATACATTCTTTTATGATGAAATGCACTAGTAAAACACAAAACCGAAAAATTCTACATCAAGAACGTTGAATATTGCTTTCATAAAAATGTGGTAAAATAGTTTTGACTTGCCTGAAATGAGAACTTTCGTTTACTGAAGAAATGTGTGAACTTCTGCTTCAGAGAAGCACTGTGGCTAGCATATATCCGCCATGGCACTACACCAATATTTACGCTGCACTCTGGTGGATAGTTTACAAATTATAGCCCTGGTTCGTCTCACCCAGGGCGGGCATCTCTATCGGACTTATCCTACGCGCGTTTGTGGTGCCTGGATCTGTTCAGGTCTGTTGCATTTCATCAGGTTAGCTCTCTTGTATGAATTGTAATTTTGTTATACGTTTAGGTACCAGAACATTATGATTGTTTTAGATTATTGTTCGTCAAATGGCAGCCCGCGAATATGTTTCATCCGGCTCGCTAATAAAACTTAATAATATATGAATTGCTCTCTTTATAATTACAAGCATAACAGGAAGTGTGTACGTGGCAATAATAATAATATACCTGAATCGAGAGTTGATTTTTAACTGTTAAAGTGTTTCCTTAACCTTTTGGTCACCAAGTCTATTCTGAAAGACAAGGCCATTGGTACAGGCCATTTGGTTTTAGAAAAATACAAATTTCATGTATCTAGTTACTTCCAAATGTTCGTACTCTAGGCACTAATTGGCGTAGACACATGAAACAATTAACAAAGTACAAAGAGTAGAACTAAAGTTTAAAAAAGTATATAACTTACGCACACTCAGAAGACCCTGGCCTCAGCATGGAGAGAGGAAATGAAAAATAGCCCCAAGTTAATTCTTATTTTGTCCTGCTCCGCGATGAATTTGAAATTAGTCATCACTGTTTGATGATTCCCCAAGGTGTAAAATATTCTATCTTTCCATGACTTTTATTTTGTTATAAAACTTGCATTCTAACTTCCTTTAATTTAATTTTTTAAACACAATTTATAAGTTCTATTAAAAATTGTAAAAAAGAGTGTCCATATATTAAAATAAAAGAAATATACAATATACCGTTACACGCGCGTGTTGTAACAGGAACATTAAGAACAAAGTAGCATGCATACACTATTTTATATCAAACAGTGGACGATTCTTCCTTTTTTTTAAACACACTAGCCATTAAACAAGTCTACATGGTGATCACATTCCCTAAAGAAAAGTTTCATACAAATATTATATCTCATTTCTAGTGAGTACTTATGGGTGGTATTTCTGGAGAGAAGTTACGAAAGAGAGACAGCTAGACTTTACGCTGGAAGAGACTTCTTTCGCGTAAAAAGTGCAATTATCTGGCTTCAATATTATTTTGAGAGATATTAAATCGGAGTTTATTATTTTATTGTGAAAACCTCAATTAAACCCTTTACTATGACTCATATAATTGGTCCCATGATATTCAGGGTAATTGCACTGTATGAAAAGATAAATAACCAGAGTCACAGTTTTAAGTAGAATTACCAGTACATTATGACGTGTTCTGGAGTTATATATTCAGTTTGATTCTTTTAAACATGTGTTTTTTTCAATCCTTTTTATAATTACTGAAAGTTACGAGATCTAAGCTGCAAGATATTCGCTGCACTTCTAAGTTTAGATTTGTTTAAACAATTTCCGAATTTCTGAGAACTCCACTCAATATGGAAATAAAGATCCACTTTTGATGGACAAGCACTTTGCTTTCAAAAGATGGTTGTGTCATTGTTGCTACTACAGAAGGAGTTAATATGAAAGAGCTTTAATTTGGAAAGATAACAGAGAAAGGATTTAATGTCTATGGAATTACAGCAAAGATGTATTTCTTGGAAAAGAAAAACAATAAGAGGATCTCCCACGATCTAATTTGATTAAGTTAAGACCATCCAAAGTGTGCAGCTTGTTATATGTATTCTCTTAGGAGACTGTTACAAGAACAGAATCAGATTTCTTCACACAGATAGCATACGTATTGAACTCTTCAAGTAAATGGGATGAAAAACGAGGGTATACGAGTATTTACGTACACACAATGACATCATTCTATTAATTGATCAAAAGAATACATTTCAATCATAAATTTTCTTGTACGCCTTATATCTGGAGAACTATATACAGTGTAGCCAAACCCAAATTATCAATTAACTTCGTATGATATGCTTATTCAGTACAAAATACGACGTTGAAATATTTTATTGTCCCTGATCGAAGATCCAATATATTTCATTTAATCAAAAATTTTCTTGTACGCCTTATATTTGGAGAACTACATACAATGTAGTCAAAACCAAACTGTCACTTAACTTTCACTATCAGTATAATGTGCTAAAACTCGATTTAGTGGCCGTCCAAAAATTTTGCGGCCCCTGATTCAAAAACTAATTATTCACCAAGAACGCAATATTTTGATCCATTTTTAGATTTCGTAAAATTCTTGTTTTCTATAACTAATAATGATACATTAACTGGATGGGGGATAGTAACAATCGATATTTTGTAACCAAGAGTTCTAAGGCGTTCAACAGACCCTATTAAGGTCCCTCTAAAGAGGATGGGCTTTTTGAATTGTCCCCAAGTTTCAGTGTTCGTGTCTGTCGTACTTGAATAAGTAGAAAACAATCAAGGGTCAGTACCAGACCATTGAGACTAATTTCACGGTTTGGGCAATTTAAAAATAAAGTAATAGATTGCTCACCAATGGTGCTAGGGTTCCCTGCTACGATAACAGGCCTTTGCTTTGTGTTGTGGAAAACATCGTATCCATGGATTTTCTTGGAGTTCTCTCATTTCCTCCCACATTATCTTTCCAACATTTATTTCATAATTATTTAGTTTCATTGATCTTCCATCTCCTTTAACACTTTCGCTTGTGGGCTCAAAAAACTACACAAAATCCAGCTTTCTGTTAGTTTGATGTATTTTATTTTTAGAAGATATATATCAGGCATTTAAAACAAGGAAAGCATAAATTACATGTCGAATAACATCTTCAAACATTCTATTTTAAGATGAATAAAACTTTTATTGGTACTGTTGTGTGGAATTTCTACAATATTACGTCAAGTAAGTGCCATTTAATTTAAACAGGAAAACCATGAATGCTCTTTAATTCGCATCTTTACAACAAAAACACTGTGGCGAAAGTGCAAAACTTTCTTCATTTTATCAGTGAGTACGAGATGAATTCCGTTTTTCATACCTCCATTTTTTTTCACTAACTAATACACAAAAACTATAAAACTTGTGTCACTTCTCGACGTAACCTCACTGCAATCGTGCACATTTTTCACAGCGTCAACGCCATGATTTCATTGCTGCAGGAAAAGCTTCTTTAGTAATCTGTTTAGACAATTGGAAAATCGCTGATACAATAGCGGCACGACTAGTGAATATGGGACCACGGAGATTGTCTTTCATCATTGCGAATAGCCAAAAGTCGCTAGCATGAGAAATAACTTCGAATTTGTTGTCACTAAGAAACTGCTTCGTCACGTTCGCTCGATGCACTGATGTGTTGTGTTGGTAGAAGCCTTACGTACAGCTGTTTTCTACGCAACGCTGGAAGGAGTTTTTCTTCAAAATATTTTGTAAGATGCACCTGTCACCGTAGTGTCCTTTGGAAGGCAATGATTAAGGATTACTCCATTACTGTCCCAGAATATGGCCACCATCATTTTCTCAGCACCGGTGCTTACCTGATTTTTTAAAAAATAGTTCTGAATTTGTGTGCTTCCATTGAGCAGACTGCCGGTCCGTTTTAGAATCAAAAATGGCATCCATGTCTCATCCATTGTCAGAATTTATAAAAACAAAGTCCTATTCATTGCGACATCGCGGGTCAGCATTGCCTAACAACATTCCACGCGCGCAACCTTGTAGTCCGTAAGCATTCGTGACATCCACCTGGACGACATGTATTGCATTTTCAGGTCTTTATGCAGGATTGTGTGCACAGATCCCACGGAAATGGCAACTTTGGAGGCGATGTGTTATACACTAATTCGGCGATCCCCTAAAACAACTTTCTTCACTAGTTCGTTGTCAGACCGGCTTGTGAGAGAACGAAATTGTTTTGGTTTGTTGTCTCACGACGTTCTGCCTTTTTTGAACTGTCACATCCACGAACGCACATTAGAGACATCCATGAAAACCATCATTACATGTCTCACTCAACTGGCAATGACTTTCAAGCGGTGTCGCATCACGCAAATGGAGAACACGAATGATTACACGCTGTTCTTATAATTAAAACGTCAACATTTTACGAGTATCGTAGGTATCAAAACAGTCACCACTCTCACCTCTTCGCTAGAGTTTTGTGTGCTGTACAGTGTTTCTATCTCTGTCAAGCATTCATAACGAGTGCTTGCGTATCTAAACAAAAAAACACTCAGTGATGTCAACCCGTGGGAAATATCCCATTTTGTAAGATTTTGTGACATTATTTTTTTCTAAAGAGATAAAGGGAATTTTCATCGAAATTGACGACACGGAATTTTTCGTATATATGTATATGTTGGGTGTTCTAAAAATAGCGCCCACGGACCACAGCACACTATTCTACAGGTCAAAATAAAGTGAAATGTTGTATGATGGAATGCCTTCCGAGGCCTTCTTCAGCCGCTATGGGGAATCAAAATTTCACTATGTGGCAACATCGCATATTAACTTGGAACCATTAGCATTGCTCTACAAATCCATCAAACACTTATATCAAATGTAGTGCTAATAATTAGTAGTAGTGTCAATGTCTATTGACTTTAACTGTCATCTGGCAAAAATCGACGTAATTATTTGACTGACTGGTAGATCTAATCTATGGTTTTTTATCTGCGACGTTGTCACATAGTTCAATTCTCGTCTCCATACTAAGACCCGAAAGGTATACAAGTCAGTGGCGGCTAGTGCTTTGAATTTTAGGTGGTGCACAATATATGGCCTCGTTTTTTCATTGTTACTAATAGTACTATAAATAATAATTTAATAATAGTAATAAATATAATAATAATAATAATAATAATAATAATAATAATAATAATAATAATAATAATAATAATAATAATAATAATAATAATAATAGTTAATATAAAGCATAATAGCGATTTCTTCATGGTATACTTGTAGCATGCAATGAAGAAGCTTATTTTGTATGATTTTTGACGTACCTTTAAATATTGTTGGGTTTTCTACATGACTCTTGAGAACGCTGTCAAGTTCAACACTAAAATTAATTAATCCACTAAATACGCCTGATTTGAAGAAGAGTCTGTTTCATCATGTCTTCTTAAAGCCAGTTCGAAGATGCCATAAAACCGAATGCAATTGATCATTATATTGAGCATGTATCTATTTTGCATCACTTTTTGATTGTGATTCTCAATGGACCGCCTGCAACCAGCATCTAGTTGAGCAGCAATATTCACATTTCCCAATACAGTGAGATTAACGTGTTTTATGTGAGCTGACGAATTTTCATGTTTTATTTTATTTTGTTGTGCAGATGATGGATATCCACAACACTTTTTTTTACTCCATGCGTCTTCCCCCGCCCCGAACAACAAACACTGAAAACAAAAAAAGTATTTTAAATTTCACATCTACATAACCACTTACGCTGTTCGTACAAGTTGACATTAAACTTCCTTGTAAAGTTTCGTTTCAGACCTCTAATTACTTGTGTTATAATTACTTTTTCACAAGTAGCTTTGCTTCTAAAGTTCCTTTTGATAACGGCTTACTCAACAGAAACGTTACAGAATTCGTTGTCACTTCACGTACATCAGGGAAAGACACTTAGTTATGCAATTACAGCAATCATATTCCAATAAACAACAAAAACCTGAACACACACACAAACACCCAACACTACAAAGTACAAACAGGTTCGACAATTTGATCGTGAACATACTCCAGTTCGATTCAAAATAGATGTATTTTTTTTTCGGGATGATTTATTTTGCGCCGAAACCATCGAAATACTCTCCCTCAAAAACCTTTTAGTAAGACGGGTGCTAACCACTATTTAAGCAATCAAAGGCGTAGGTGATAGATGGAAGGGGAAGTGAAGAAAGACAAGGGTTTCGTCCCGTATGTTCTCCTACAATGCCTTTGCCTAATGAGAGGGTTTGCAATCCATTTAAAATCTCACCCCTCCCTAATTAACGCCCTTTTTCTGAAATACGTCTCCAACTCTCTCATTCATTCATACACATATGAAAAAGAAAACATTCTCTCTATGCTGCCAAATTTCTACTCACGACTGTATTCAAGCACGACTGTATTAAATATTGACATCCTCAATTAGTCTTCACTCTTCACGGGGTCGCCTTTACTGTCTCCACAGCTGCCTTGACCTTAGTTGGTTGCCACTGATATAGGTTTATTTTGATTTGTAAAATTGTGCTCTGCGGTCCGCGTGTGTCATTTTTAGAATACCCGATATATATATATATATATACACTCATGCTCAAAAATTAAGGATAATTGCAGATTGCGGTACTGCACAACGTGGCACTAAACAAAACTGGCGCTAATAGCATAGGCACATAGTGAACACAACATACGAACAAACGAAACATATCGGTACCACGGTATTGATGATATCCACGGTATCCACGGAATTGGTGATAAGTTGAGAAATACATATGCTACAAAACGCCACTGTTCCCTGCGCATGTACCCCGACATCAATATGGGATATGATCACCATGCACACGTACACAGGCTGCACAACGGCTTGGTATACTCTGGATCAGGTGGTCGAGGAGCTGCTGGGGTATAGCCTCCCATTCTTGCACAAATGCCGTCGGAGTTCCTGAAGTGTCCTAGAGGTTTGAAGACGTGCAGCAATACGTCGATCGAGAGCATCCCAGACATGCTCGATGGAGTTTAGGTCTGGAAAACAGGCAGGCCACTCCATTCGCCTGATATCTTCTGTTTCATGGTAGTCCTCCACGATGGCAGCTCGTTGGGGCAGTGCGTTATCATCCATCAGGAGGAAGGTGGGACCCACTGCACCCCTGAAAAGGCGAACATACTGATGCAAAATGACGTCCCGATACACCTGACCCGTTGCAGTTCCTCTGTCAAAGACATGCAGGGGTGTACGTGAACCAATCATAATCCCACCCCACACCATCAAACCACTACCTCCATACAGGTCCCTTTCAAGGATATTATGGGGTTGGTATCTGGTTCCTGGTTCACGCCAGATGGTAACCCGGCGAGAATCACTGTTCAGACTATACCTGGACTCGTCCGTGAACATAACCTGGGACCACTGTTCCATTGATCATGTACTGTGTTCTTGACACCAGGCTTTACGGGCTGTCCTGTGAACAGAGGTCAGTGCAATGCACCTCGCAGGTCTCCGGGCGAATACACCATGTCTGTTCAGTCGTCTGTAGACTGTGTGTTGGGAGACAACTGTTCCAGTGGCTGTGGCAAGGTCCCGAGCAAGGCTACCTGCTGTACTCCGTGGCCGTCTGCGGACACTGATGGTGAGATATCGGTCTTCTTGCGGTGTTGTACACTTTGGGCGTCCCGTACTGTAGCGCCTGGACACGTTTCCTGTCTACTGGAATCGTTGCCATAATCTTGGGATCACACTTTGTGGTACACGGAGGGCCCGTGCTACGACCTGCTGTGTATGACCAGCCTCCAGTCGCCCTATTATTCTACCCCTCATAAATCCATCAATATGTGTTCTTTGAGCCATTTTCAACACACAGTCACCATTAGCACGTCTGACAACATCTGCACATTTAAACGCCGCACCGCACTCTGACATGCACCAATACACCTCTGCGTAATGGGACTGCTGCCAGGCCACCGTGCGACGACCGCACCGCATGCACCGCACCGAATGGACAAATGGACCGCATGGCCATACCCCGAGGTGATTTCCATCCGAAAAGCAGGACGTTTTTATCTAAAAAAAAAAAATTGATGCTACTAAAGAAGTGATTTGTGGAGTGGGTGGTAGCCGAAAATCGAGCACAAAGGAACAAAAATTGTGCTTTGGTAAACTAAAATAATGAACAAACGAATGAAGGAATGAAAGAAAAATATAAAACGTGAAACAAATAAAAGAAAGAAAGAAAATTATCAAACGAGAAACAATCAACTTAGAAAAATTTCCTCATAAAATATGTAGAAAATGAAGTTTTTCTAGTAACATTATGCTTAATGTCAGGCGATAGAACAAAGGTATGATGGATATACTCCATTTTTGACAACAAACAATACTTGTTTTCAATCAAGGAATACTTATTCACAACCTATTTTATATTCGTGGAAGATTGAACAGTTTTATTTCACATTTTATTATTATTATTATTATCTTTGTAATAAGTATAACGTGGGAAATTCAAAAGCAAAATGGGACTTTTTGACTTTAGAGATGGGATTTTATAATTTTCCAGGTTGGCACCATTGCAAACAGTACGTTTCTACTATATGTTATTAGTCCTGGGAAAAATGGAGGTGTTATAACTTGAGTGTATTTCGTAAAAAGATTTTAAAATGTTCGCTTTTTGTTCTTCATCCATTTGTGTTTCTTCATGTATATTACAGAGAAAAAATTAGAGAATCTCAAGAGAGAATATCAATCTGTGATTCTTCTCCTCCTCATCATCATCATTCGTATTCTGCCCTTATTGGCAGATCACTTGCCGCAGCTGAGAAGCTTCCATGCTCCACGGTCCTCCGCTAACCACTTTGTCTTCACGTATGATCTCTCTGCTTTTATATCGTTCATTAATTGAAGCTCCCTTCGGCCCTTTTCTCTCTTTCCTGCCACCGTACCCTCTAGCACGTCCCTCATGATACAATTTCTTCTTACCAATGTCCCAACCAGTTTCTCTCTCTCTCTTCTCAATTATATCTAAGAGCGTCCTTTTCTTCCCCACCATTTCTAACACCCTCTCATTCGTTTTTCTCTCGACCCAACTAATTCTTTCCATTCTTCTCCACATCCACATTTTAAAAGCTTCTATTCGTTTTCCATCACTTTTGATTAATATCCATGTTTCCGCCCCATGCAGTACAACACTCCACACGAAGAATTTTATTAATCTTTTTCTCTACTCTTTATTCAAGGTAGCACAAAACAGACTTTCCTCCTGAAGCTTCTTTCGACATTCCTATCCTTGCTTTTATTTCACTTTTCACTTCATGTCATTACTAAGAACACTACCCAGGGATCGAATACTATCCACTTGTTCTATTTTCTTCCCTCCTAATTTTATATTTGACACTGACAGCTACGTTACAATCATCATGACTTTTGTCTTTCTAATATTTATTTGCATCTCATATTTTTCACAGCCCCTCCTCAAGTTTTCTAACATCTTATTAATTTTCTTTTCCTATTTTGGAACATGCGCCATATCATCTTTAAATCGTATACACCTAATCATTCTACCTCCTACCGAAATGCCGTCTTCATCATTTCGAAGGACCGGAGAGTAAGGTTACAGCGGCTAATAGTCATTCAAAAAATTAGTCTTTAACAAAATGTCTACTACAACATATTTAGTGTCGTACAATGGTTGTTTTTGGTTGTTTTTCGACGAATTTGCCGCTATTCTCCGAACACTTCTTAAATCATAGTATTAGTTTCTGTTTCCAGCAGTCATACATTTCTAGCGCCTGTTACTGATATCACAATTCAACTTCGTTCTTGATATCTTTATCGTCATAGAAGTTATGTTAAGCAAGATGTTTCGACTCATAGTGTTTCTATACTTGGTTACAAGTACGTTGTATATATCCGCTGGACGTTCATCTTCTGTTTGGAGGAAACGTACGACGAAGCGGACTTAACATTTGGCGGGATCCTGAATTGGTGAAACCATTATATACACGTATTATTTGCATGAGCCTCCATGCAGCACCGAGGGACAGCCACAAGAGGAAAGCGGATGGCTGATAGTGAAAACCAGTTCAGCCTACTTACGCACAGAAATATTACTTGTCCGTCTGTTACTTTACAGATAGTATACTTCTAAACTAGCAGATTCTCAAGTAAAATTAACGTAACATTTTATAATGTGTCTTATAGCATATAGTACATTGTTTACTTTTACTTTTAATCTTCACTTTTTGCCTCTCGCATTTGAATAAAAATTCCCAGTAGTCGTTATAGTGATTTGCGCTAATTTTGATGTAGTGAACCCTGATTCGATACCAGGCCACGTGAGTGTACAGCGAAAATTGTATTTGTGAGCTTTCTTGTGGTGCATACGGTTCTTCCTACTGTCTTCATTCCACTAATGGATCTGTTTACCATACACTTGTCTAGTATTTCATAATCGTCAACTTTAGTGTAAAGTCATAACTGTGAGCTAAATATATCATTTTGTTTCATATAAGTTGTAAAAGAGCGAAAGTAACGAAATCTTCAGTTTCACGCCCCAGGATTGTGCCTCGTATGCTAAAGGAGACGAATGGTTCATGAAAATTAATGATTATAAAATCATTGGTATAATGACAATGTGGGAGGAAATTGGAAGATTCATGGATACAATGCTGTCTACTACGAATTTGCATGGCCTGAGACCGAACCAGGAACCTCTAATACTAGAGGTAAGTATTCTACTACTTTTTATTAATTCACCAGCTGGGATATTTGTTCCTTCTTCTAAGTACCGTAACTATAAGACCTTTTTGATTTACTATAATACTATAAGAATTAAGGACACGAACACTGAAAATTCGAGGGCAGTTAGAAAAAACACTCATACTCTTAAGACTGGCTCAAACCTCCATTGAATTTTGTCTTACGATCGTCAACCTAATGCGTCACACTGTTCGACTATACCCCACAGAATTTGCTGAGATAACAGCACCCTAAATTCTAAAAGAGTATTTCGAAGTATAGAAAAAGTCTTTGCTGCACGATTTACTAAATTGTATGTATTGTCAATTGTAAAGGATTTCATTTCTAAAGAATACCTACCAAGTTAGAGTGTTTGGGCTTTATGCAGAGTTGTTCTCACGCGAGATTAGTGCCATACTAAAGAGTTGGACTAACACATGTTTCCTGCAGTAGTCAGGCTTTTAGTTTGACGTTAATCATACGTCAAAACGATTCTGCATAAGGCCTTTTGAATCTAGGAGTTGACTATCTTTGTTACTTTACATGTTTACAGAGGAAAAATTTACGACCACGTGTATGTTATGGTAGAAAGAGATTGTGGACGTAAATAAATATTAAAAACGTTTTTTGTCACACATTATTTGAAAGTTTCGAAAATAATAACAAAATCACAAATTCAGGCGTTTAAATCATGAAAATCAAAATATAGTTTGTGAAAAGATACCATTTCTTACTATTGCACAATAAGTGAAAAATACAGCATTTCTTCATCTTTGAGAACAAACTTTTAAGAAATAGGAAAATTGGGTGTGTTGCATTAGCACTGATTTTTTATACTGCCTAAATCAAGGTTTAGAAAACAGTGAGGTTGCTCCTGTAACTAGAGTGTAATGGATTCTGGGGTGTAAGACAAAAAAGACAGCCATACACCATACACCTTGAAATTATATTTCATACTCTTGCTCAGAAACAAGTCAAAAACGAGACAAAAGTATTGATCATAGAAAAACTACAAAAATCACTTTCTTTGTGACCTAAAATTAGAAACACATTTATAAGGTGAATAGCTACCTTCTTTTTTGTTTCATCTTCAGAACGCACTATGCCCCCTACAGTTGAGGTAAAATTCACATAAGCAAGCTCACTTTATATTCAAAAGCTTCTGTATATATAGTGTTGAAACATAGTACTTGTGCAGCACACACGCCTTCCCGTTTTCATATTTCGTTATCAAAGTTGAAGATATGCTGTATTTTTTACTCCTTAGGCAATTATAAGAAATTGTGTTTTCACGAATTACTTGAGTTGATGTTTCAGACACCAAAATGTATGATTTCATTCATTCTTTTCGAAAATGTCCAAAATGTTTCATATTTATCTAGGATACAATAACTTCCTACCATATTCTACACATGGCACTAAACGTTTTGTGTGGGACCGCACATGGAATCAAGCGAGATTTATCTAGGATACAATAACTTCCTACCATATTCTACACATGGCACTAAACGTTTTGTGTGGGACCGCACATGGAATCAAGCGAGAAATAATCAGTTCTTATCTTGTTGGTCTGTTCAACTGTCTTGTTGGTCTCATGTACGACGTTAAATAAATAGATTAGATCCTACCTTCGAACAGAGCACTCTGGTAAATCAATACAAATATAAATGAAATTTTAAATTTCACAATATAATATAGTCAAATTGTAAACTGGATTCTGTAAAGTAAATATTCTTTCCCGTGCTACTCGTTTATGAGTAGCACAATTTGTGTAAAACTTCAAAACAAATTAAAGTATTGGTAAATTTCACTTGTAAGGAAAAAATCTACCCTTCATTAATTTGTTTTAAAACAAGACTTTATTATGAGGTAATACTGCATTTCCTATACAGGTAATGAATTGTTTCATCATTTATTTACATTTTTATAGTTCAGACCAACATTTAGTAGGTTTGTTCCGCGTATTTTGGTTTTACGTAGCAAATATTTTTTTTCCCACATATTTGACTAAGTCCAATAATGTATAACTTTGATGGCAAATAACTCTGGAACTAAAGTTTTGTGCAAGCAATTGTATCACATAAATACTAAAAGGGTCAAGGTTTACCACTAGGGTAAATCTAAATTTAACGTAGATCGGATAAGAGTACGCCTGAAGATGTAATGATTATCAAGTCAAAATCGCCACACCTGTGCTAGTGCTACAGGCTAAGCGTTAGTACTTCTACGTACAGTCACGAACATTAATAAATGGAGGCTGAAACCATTATTTCCTATGGCTCCAACCTCCATTTATTAATGTTCGTGACTGTACATAAAGTTATTAATAAATTATTAAAGTGGCGATTCTGGTTTCACGTAAAAGTTAAAACATATTTGCTAAACATTGTTTATCTAACGAGGAGCGTGTCAATCATTAGTGGTATCTTACTGTTGATTAGTGCTACAAGCACAACATTAGCTCTCCTACGTACGGAAAGCTAATAATAAATAAAAGTGGCAATTGCAGCTTGATACGAGCTCGATATAAGCTAGAACCTCCACTTTGACAGAATAACTTTGTGGGGGGAAAATGAGTGCCAATCGTTAGTGCTAAATTGGTGCAGGTTAGTGCTCCTATGTACTTAAATGAATCAATAAATTAATGTGCCATACCGTTAATCTAGATATGTGACTTAAACAAAATAACTTTGAGGAGAACAAAAATGTCAATCGTTAGTGATACTCTCATTGCTATTTAGTAGTATGAGCACAAAGATACTTCATCTTTGTACGATATTATTTTATCAAATTAAAGTGTGATTCTGGCTTGACGTCATGCTAAAATCACTATTTCTACAACATAACCTTGTGATCAGCGAAAATAATGTTAATCACTAGTGCTACGTTAGATCTGGATACCCTTACAAGGACCAGTTAATATTTCTAAGTACGAAAAATTATAACCAAATTAAAGTAAGTGTTCTGGCTTAATTTCAAGCTAAAATCGCTACTTTTGCAAAACAATTTTGTGAAGAATAAAAAGGTTGTAAGTCTTTAGCGTTATGTTAGTACTGATTAGTGCTACGAGCTCAACGTTAGTGTTCCAACGTAAAGATAGTTATTACTATCGTTGTGCTTCTAGCACTAATGAGCACTAATGTAACCATTGACAGTCTTTTTGTTTTCTGCAAAGATTATTTATAAATGTGGCGATTTTGCCTTGACTGCAAACTAAAGCAGATTTCAGATGAGAAGCGGCATGGCCTTGAGTTGGCTTTACGCGGCGTCCAATTGGCTTTGAGCGGTGTTGACAATTCGCGACAAGCAGTTCTGCACGCTGACTTCTCGCGCTACTGCGAATCTTGACAATAGCAGAGGCGCTTATTAGAAATATTGTATTAGCACATTAACTGCTCACTTTACGAAGTAGAGGAAAGAATTACGAACACATACGTGAAAACTACATCTTTTTATGACAACTGGCTGTCATGATACACGCTTTGAAAGGTTTCCATATAAAACAATTAGTAAAACGAGCGTTGAGTCCCGTCTAATTTCCAGTGGATTTTTCTTCGATTTGGAAATGGAACTCAACTTTTATTAAAGGATAATCAGGGGTGTAACCAACACGTTGTTCTAGGAGAACATTACTTTCAGGGGGAGGAAAGCTTTTCACACATTAAAAGCAGAACAAATGACCTATTTCAGAATATGAAAGCATTTTAACTCACCATGTATACTATACACATATTATGTTTTCTCGATGCTACCTTAACAAAAGACGGATCTTGACAGTACTGAAGTTGAAAAGCGGATTGTAAGAGATAAATCAATAAGCTATTCATAAGAAAACAAATGCTGTTTCTAGCAGTCTGTTTATCCGACTTTGTGTTTATGTAGGTTAAAATACTAAAGGGGGAAAACTCGAAAAAATATCAACTCAGATATTATTATGCAATAATATAGTAGTGAGAGATCCTGGGGGGACTGAGGGAGCGAGGGCCCCTCATTTTATTTGTAAATGTGCAATATTAGCGTTAATTTGAATGCAATTTGTCTTAAAATCATCATATATGCTTTCTGCATCTGAATGCACCCCCCCCCAATTTACAGAGAAATCAGCGTCCTTGTAATTAGGTACAGAAACTGTATTGATGATGTTTTCTTTTTTTAAAAATCGTATTTTATTATAAACGTTCCTAATTTGCATTAACTATTAAATAAGTTTACTAAACATATACTAGATGAACCTCATTTCGGGGCTGGAAATAGTTTGGAAAGTCAAGGCCCTCTTTTCCCCCGTTTCTACACCCTTGAGAATAGTAAGCGATCGAATTAAATAACAAGCCTCTGCAATTTGATTCATATTATATATATATATATATATATATATATATATATATATATATATATATATACAGTGAAACCTCTACTAACGGACACCTTTATAAACCGGACACCTCCCATAACGGACATATTTTGTAATCCCCAAACACTGTAATAGGAAAAAAACATATTGGCAAACCTCTCTAAAGCGAACACTCTCTAGTACGGACACGGACAGTCTTTCTTGTCTTTTATAGGTATTATTTACCTCCGTATTACGGACACTTTCTCTAGAAACAAGTTGGAAAGTGCAGTAAAAATACACTTTTAGTAATTCATATGTATGTCACCAAGGAAGAACATGTGAGTGTGACATTTTATCTCCTCAACTGTCTGTTCAGCAACCCAGAGGAAGGGTCTCTGTTTCACAACACCCTTATATCCTTTGCTTGCATTCCACTCCCACCCAACCTGCTTCAGAAACAAAACGGATTGACAGTTGCCCACTGTTTGGAATGACACATCATTCTACTGTCCCGCTGGAATCTCTAACCAAGCAGAAGACAAGTTTGGTATTTTTGACCACGGGTACGCATATTGTCTTTAAAAAAAGTCATTACTGGACTGCAATTAACTCACAAATTAAAGCAACACACCGAAAACGTAGTAAGTAGCGATAAATGTAAAGTGCAGAGAACTATAACATCTTATTCCCATGTGCATCGAACATAGGGAATTGGATGACGCAAGATAATGCAGGTACAGTAAAATTTTGGTAATATTCATAAATACGTGATTCATGCAAAAATATTTTTTTCTAATTGCATATTACCTTGTTTCTTAATTTACGTAAGAAAATATTGAAACCTCTCTAAGGCGGACACCTCTCTGTAGCAGACAATTTTTGATTCCCCACGGCTGTCCGCTTTAGAGAGGTTTCACTGTATATATATATATATATATATATATATATATATATATATATATATATATATATATATATATATTCGATTCCCGGCGGGAGCTCATGTGGAAGAACAGAAGGTATGGGACATTCGTAATATTGTTTTGAAATTGCCTTCATGCAAGATTCTTCCTTATTCGACAGAAGAAACGCAGTATGATTTTTTTTTCTTCGTTTCAATACCTTACGTATGTGTGGCCAATTACGTACTCCTTCTTTACTCCTCTAGCAGGGATGCAAAAGCACCAGGCGTCTGAGTGGTGTCATAAATTATTGTAACCCAAAACAAACTCGACCATATCGTGTTGCTTACGAATCAGATGGATTGTTGTTGAGAGACCTACATCAAGTATAAGAGTATGTTATTATAGGAACAGACATGGAAGCAAAGGAGCTGATTGTGTGTGTAGGAACGCAACTTCTCTTCTAGCATAAACAGAATTTATCAGTGTCTATGTTGCTTTCTTTCGTGGTAGTTCATTTGTTCTCCAAAATCATAGTTGACAATGTCTTTAAGGAAACCGAGTACAAGTGCGGAATTTTCTTTAAAAAAAAAAAAAGTGCTACGAAGTGAAGCTCGAAGAATTATTTTTTGTGTTTACAATTTTTGGAACTCATAATAAAAAATTTACAAGAGTCAGATTCAGACAATGGCGAAATATTAATTGACATAGATGATAGTGAAAGTAGTGTTGAAGACGAACGTTTAGCAGTTCCACTGGAATAAGTTAATAGGTAGGTTATTCAGTTGCTATATATACTTCTAGGATACACAGCCAAAATCTTTGAGTTTGCTGGAATAGTATATTTACATTGTGAATAATGTTGCCAATGTATGTGTAATAATCTCAACTAGAGGAAGAGCGAGAAGGGAAAGGGGAGTCCGAAATCCGGCAACACCGCGCGGAATATCGCACAGCATTGGCTACTGCCCGTGATGCTTTACATCTGAAAAACACAATAGAATCCCACTTTAACTTGTTAATAACTTTTCGACGTAGGAGCAGTAACATTGTGGTTGTAGCACTGACATGGCACCAACGAATGACCACATTTTCATTTTAGCCGAATCATCTTTGTAAAAGGGTCGATTTTGACTTGACTTAAAACCAGACTTAATTTAAATTGTTAATAATATTCCGTACTAGGAGCACTAACATATTTGCTAAACATTGTTTATCTAACGAGGAGCGTGTCAATCATTAGTGGTATCTTACTGTTGATTAGTGCTACAAGCACAACATTAGCTCTCCTACGTACGGAAAGCTAATAATAAATAAAAGTGGCAATTGCAGCTTGATACGAGCTCGATATAAGCTAGAACCTCCACTTTGACAGAATAACTTTGTGGGGGGAAAATGAGTGCCAATCGTTAGTGCTAAATTGGTGCAGGTTAGTGCTCCTATGTACTTAAATGAATCAATAAATTAATGTGCCATACCGTTAATCTAGATATGTGACTTAAACAAAATAACTTTGAGGAGAACAAAAATGTCAATCGTTAGTGATACTCTCATTGCTATTTAGTAGTATGAGCACAAAGATACTTCATCTTTGTACGATATTATTTTATCAAATTAAAGTGTGATTCTGGCTTGACGTCATGCTAAAATCACTATTTCTACAACATAACCTTGTGATCAGCGAAAATAATGTTAATCACTAGTGCTACGTTAGATCTGGATACCCTTACAAGGACCAGTTAATATTTCTAAGTACGAAAAATTATAACCAAATTAAAGTAAGTGTTCTGGCTTAATTTCAAGCTAAAATCGCTACTTTTGCAAAACAATTTTGTGAAGAATAAAAAGGTTGTAAGTCTTTAGCGTTATGTTAGTACTGATTAGTGCTACGAGCTCAACGTTAGTGTTCCAAGTTATTACTATCGTTGTGCTTCTAGCACTAATGAGCACTAATGTAACCATTGACAGTCTTTTTGTTTTCTGCAAAGATTATTTATAAATGTGGCGATTTTGCCTTGACTGCAAACTAGAATCCCACTTTAACTTGTTAATAACTTTTCGACGTAGGAGCAGTAACATTGTGGTTGTAGCACTTACATGGCACCAACGAATGACCACATTTTCATTTTAGCCGAATCATCTTTGTAAAAGGGTCGATTTTGACTTGACTTAAAACCAGACTTAATTTAAATTGTTAATAATATTCCGTACTAGGAGCACTAACTAGCACTAACATAGGTACTAACGTTTGATTCAAGTTTTATTATGATTCTTAGGTATGCCGATTTTGACTTGATAAACAAGAAGAAATACGATTAAATTGTTCTTCGGATATTGATGTTTTAAAATAGAAATATTAAATTAAGAATGATAAGTAAGGTAGTTTTATTGCATAAATATAATCTTAATACACACACTATACATATATGTAGGAAGAATAAGGGAACGTTTTAAATTAAACAAAATTAATTAGGTAATTTACCAACTGTAATTTTTTTGTTCAATATACACCCCTTCTGCAGCAATACACTGCTGGGACATTTAGCTAATGCTAGAATACAGTTTTTAATGTCCTTTTCCGGAATCGCCTCAATGACCCTCGTTACGGTAGAGTGGACGTGTGTAACATTATCATAAAATGTTCCTTTCAGGAGCATTTTTTTTTATTTTTGGAATTGGAAATAATCTCAGGGCGATAAATCAGGAGAATATGAAGAATGTGGAAGCATACCGATCAACTGCCTGATGCTCGATACTCGGACGATTCTCTTCGTCACTAGTTACTATCGATTTCAAAGATGTTCTGTTCTATCTAGCTGTTTTAATCGGGTTCTTTCAACGTTCAACGCGAGAAAGGTTTTGATCGTCAGTTAAGGTGTGCGGAACAAATCCAGTGCAGACATTTCCGTTTCTTTAAGTCCTTTGTTATAATTTCGTGAATGAGGTCTTTCGTCGTATTTAATTCCTCCGCCATCCATCTCACAGTCGAATTCGCATCGTGAGCGATCATTTCACGCTCTTGTTCCACAAACTCATCGCTATTTTTGTTTTTCGGACTATCTGGCTTTGGATCGTCTTCCAAGGACTCACAATCGTCCCACCACTCCAACACAAATGTACGAAATAAGCACTCATCACCATACACTTGCCTTATCACTTCCAATGTTTATGTAAGTGTTTTACCTAGCTTCAAACAAAATTTAATATTGGCTCTTTGCTCCATCTTGTTTTTGTGACAAACGGACACCAGATACATTCACTTTTCTTGCAATAACTTGACACTCCGTTAATCGGTTCTCATGATTGTGGTCTCGTTTAGTCGAGCAGATATTTAATTTTCGGATGATATGTTTGCTTCAATAGATGGAGCTAGTGGTTATCTGTAAATGAAAAGTTCCGTTACTTTTCTGACATACTGTATATTGATAAATTTGATAATTTCCTTCAAACATTTTGAATATTAGAAATATTATAAGTGCTAATTCACTTTTGAACAAGACTGTACCTAGGTGTAACTAAGTGTATTTTCTGTGTGAAAAGAAAATCATCAACAAATTACACACCTTTAAAGGCAACACTGAGCAAAGATGATGGGAATATCCCGCACCTCATCCAGAACGATATTTGAGCCAAAAAAGTTGGCAAAGAATCACCAAAATTCACATTTATCTACTTTTATTTTTACGTCAGATTTTTTTTCTTTCACAAGACATCAAACCGAAAATAAATGGCATATTCAAATGGCGTGGGAAGTACTGACTCCATCCAAGAATATAATTATGTAACTCAATTGTGGAGTACGTTTTTCTTAATGGTTTTGCTGTTTTCTTCGTCTGTTTTCTTGCTTTCGTTTTGTTACTATAAATATAACATCAGTATTGACAACTATGGGATACTTTAAAACCCTCTTCTGTTTGTATCATTGGGAAGGAAATTGTAAGTAAATGAAATTTTGCAATTTCTGAACTTGTATTTTTAGACAAGAAAGATTAATTATTTTGGAGGAAGGATACTTTAATTTTAAAGAGATACACAGCTGATAATTTTTACTCTACAGTTATAATTAATTCAGTGAGACAGATAAAAATGAGATGAAATCTTTTAGTTTTACTTCCAACGATTTTGTCCTTGAGTTCAAAGGAGATGTATGGAATGAAAATGTGGAAGGAAACGGAAGAGAATCGTGAGACAACACACGAATATGGTATTTAGACTACAATTTCATGTAGCCAGGGATCGAATCATGGACCGCTTGTAGTAGATGAGAGTGCTGTACTTCGTGAGTGCTCTACCTACCACTAGAGGTGAGAGCTCTACCATTTGGCCAATGTGAGCCAAAATAATCTGTGTACACACGGAGGAAAAAAAAACGTGTGTGGCATACGTAAAAACGCAGGTTACATGCATAAATCCTGTAGTTTTTTGGACTTGACGTAGGAGAATCCTGCAGCAAACGCATAATAACTATAAACGTATGCTTCCTTTATAATACTTCCCGTATAAATGTTCCATCTATACTTAATTCCATGTGAAAGAAATAACTGTATACAGGCGGTGAAAAATCTCACATACAGATGGACGTATATAACATAAAGTTGAAGTATGTAATATACAGAAGACTGTTAAATGTTAGATATCCTGCAGCGACATGTTATAACATCTAAATGAGAAAAAGATAGTACTATGTAGCATATGGATAAAGCATACTCTGTACAGAATTCCGTAGTAGACATATGGAGCCCGTATATTTGTACAGTATACCTCTGTCCGGATAACGGATTTTTCTGAGTATATTTAAATTTGGATGTAACGTAATGTTTAAAAATAGTATCATGATAACCCTAGCAATTGTTCTAGTGATTCTTTCAAAATTATTCACTTCTTTAATCACCCATCTCCTGCAACCTGCAAGCTATATCTGTAGAACGTAACCCAGGAATTGTTTTTCATTTCTTCATATTTGCGTGTAACAAAAGACAAAAAGACCGAGCAAGCAAGTATACATATAAAGAACTAGAGAGTAATTGCAATGACGACAATCGATCATATTATAGCTATTGTAGCTGATTTATCCTTGATCCCTTCAATAAAGATGTGAAAATAGCCTTGCTTCCGTGGATTGTACATCATTCTTCAGAGAGGCATGATTTTGTAGAAACTAAGAGTAAGAAAAAATCGCTCACGAGGAAAATGTCTTCTTCTATCAGAGTTCCCTTTTGTCAATAAGATTCAGTAACAAAATTGTTGGTAACCAAGAATTAAAGAACTAAGGGCTCGAAATCCGTGGATTGGTCCTTTTGCAAAAGGGTATTTGTTGGGTTCTCCAATCAGTAAGTTATTTTGGAAATGTAAGAATTGAAGCTTGATCTCCTTACCAGAATCCATAATAGCTCCCCCATGAATTGATTTATATGCAACGTGTTAATGAACTGTACCGTACATCAAAATAAGGTTCATATAGACCTGTGGGGAAAGTGCATAGTTTCAGAGATAGGGCTGCCGAAAATCGCGAAAAAGCTAAATTTCAAGAGGCCCTATTTCGAATTCAAGAGACTGTGGATGGTGGTCTTTATCAGCGTAAAGGAAGTCACGCATACACAATCCAAAAATACGTATTTCATTAATATTAAATTGGTGTACAGAGTATTCCCTGTAGGGTGAAATTTCCAGACATGCAATCAACCGAATTTTGAGATATGCTCTAACGTTATGATTGGTCCAAAATAGGCAAATGATAGCCTTGATAGCAGTGAACAGGAAATCATTTGGCGCAATGTCGGAAGTGTTAGGGATAGTCAGCAGCACGGTCTCTCGTACTCGGGAAAACGCATCCTGGGATCTTTTCTTTCACGCGTATAAGTGGAGAAAACGTGAATTATACCATGACGAAACACATTGTATCACACGTTATTCTGAACACAAGAAAACATGGAGCCATAAGTCCATATGAAACTTTTCTCTTATTTTGATGTGAGGAATCACCTCTTACAGTTTGTCGGTATAGTTCGTTAACATCCTCCAGATTGTTCCCCAGTTGATTCTATAGGGACTTCTCTTCTCGGGGTCCCTTGCAACAATAATTGCTTGCTTTCTTTTTCTGGTGACCATGAACGGATAATAACGTTAAAACAAAACAAGTCTACCTACTAGATCTTTCGACTTAAAGGCATATTACATATGAAGTTCACAATGAAATGTTGTTGATTGATTTTGTCATCGTTTCCGGGACTTGTTTGCTATTCAACATTCAAGTAATTAACTTAAGCTAGCTTCTCCCAAAATATTACGTATTGTACAGCTAGCGACGTCGTTTGGTAAAGTTTATTTTGGGAATAACAGAGGTATGGCTTGAACGCACAGAAAATTACAGTCTTTTTAATGTACTGAAAATTGCACTCAAATTTTCCTTCCATTCTTAAGTTATTAATGAAACTAATTTTATCAAACAGAAAGAACTTTTGTTGCTGACTGTACAATAGGAAATATTTTAGTCCTAAAAATGATTTGTACTTTTGGAACATTACGTATTTGTACTTTAATAACTTAGGGGAGGAGCAAATAAAGCACAAGTTTGCTACTAATATGATGCTTTATAATGTACAAATCTTATATACACAAAATGAATAACGGAGTAATTTAAGCGTAATAGTAAGTCATAGATCTTTAAACGGCGGGAACCGAACTCCTTCGTCACGGGACTCTGGTGCATTATACGGATTGTATCGTCAATTACTACAACTCTGGACATTTCCACCGCTTCGTAACTTGTAATTTTATTATCCGTTTGAGAAGTTAATAGTGCTAATTGCAGTATCCCTCGTGTGTGTATATATATATAGATTTCTGTATGATAGCATTTTCTTCTTAACTCAAATGTTTTATTATTTTTCTTGTGACTTTCGTTTCTTTATAAATGCAAGTTAGTGCTAATAATAATACCAGGAACATATATATTTTGTTAAATTAATCTCCCATCTTTTACACATAAAAGGCTAATTGAATATACATCATTATTTCTGGAACAACATAATGTATTTTTATTTGTTGATGTTCTCTTGCTCACAAAAACTTATCGAACTTGTTTTTCCTGTGCATGCTAATTATGTTCTGTTTTTTCTAATATCTGCTATAAGTCAATTGTATTTGTGAAATGATTGATTCAAGAAACAAAGAATTTTGACTCACGAAAAGCAGAAATTAAGTCATCATGACTCAATGTACGGAACAACATTCTAGCGCCGTCTGGTGGCAAGAGCACCTCAAGTGCAGAAACTAGAACAGTTTATTTCTTATTATTATTGTTATTTGAAAATTATCCAGGTTACTTTCAATGTTCTTTTGTCTTTATTATTCTAGGTGTGACAACCGTATTGTCAATGACGACTATGGGCTTTGGTGGTCGTTCCCAGATGCCCAAAGTCTCGTACGCCACAGCACTTGATTGGTTCGTCATCCTGTGCTTTTCCTTCGTGTTCGCCGTCATGGTGGAGTACGCAGCCATCAATTTCATCGACAAAATGTCCAACGATCTCAGAAAGGCTATCGACGCCAAAAAGAAGGAAGCAGAAAAGGTGGAGGTAAGAGGGTTTAAGCAAAATAGTCAAATCATAGTAGCTGTTTATAAGGTAACTATATTCATTTATTTACTATCGCCATTAATGACATTGTGCACCTGATATGAATTCCCAACGTGCCACAAATGTGTAATTATACAATAGTATACAAGTTTGATGTATAAAAAGTGTATTGAAAATTAAAAAGTATGGGGACGGATAACAAATTATTTAAAAATAGCCCAAATATAAAAATAGTTATGAACTATATTATTTTATGTTAAATAGATTAATCATATTATGGGCTAGAGTATGGGAGCCACTGGCATATCAAAATGTCGTATTGCCTGAAATATTATACTGATTACAAATAACAGATATGAAATGTAAGAGTAAGGGGTAGAGTCAAGTCATAAATAGGAAAGAGAAATGTCATAATCGAAAATTGACTAAAATGTCAAAATCAGAATAAAGTCAAAATCAGTAAAGGAGTTGAACAGTGAAAGAGGGTAAGTTTCCTAGAGGGACGGGACAGAAAAGTTGGAGAAAAGTGAGAAATGTATAATAAAAGAAAAAGTATAAAGAAGATATGGATGTGTGTACTTGTATGTAGTGTAAATATCAAGAAATCCCACTTGATCCCTTTCCTCCACACAGCACTACAGTAACATGATGTGAACACTATGGCTCCCTCTGCCGAACTGATTAGCTATATTGTGAACAATTATAGTCTATGACAAGATTTGATTATAAATTGTACGGATAATTGAATTGTCACAGAGACTAATCTGAGAAATCAAACAGTGTATTGGTTCAACGAATACTATTTAAAAAGCATCTACCTAAAACGGAAACAAAACAAATACTGAAATTGGAAACTCGTGGATAAGCGGTTAGCATACGCTCCTTTGGTGTGGAAGACCCGGGTTTAATTCTCGGCGAGAACCCATATAGTTCGAATTCCACGTTAACCAGTAGTTCCACGTCTCATATAGACTGCTGACGTAAAACTCAAAATCAAATCAAATACTGACATTCTTGAACTTTCGATTTATCTATCATATAAATACAAGATCAAGTTCATTGTTGCAAACAAACAATAAAGAACTCATCATTCAACATTTTTAAACATATCACGAACTTTCAAAACACTTGTAATGTGATTACTTTTACTTTACGATTCTTCTCAGTCTGTAAAATTACTGTTTATTAAAACGATTCAGTCAGCAACTGAAGGAAATCAGATATACAGTATTATTCAACAAACCAGAAATATATGGGCAATAAAACGTTTGATCACGATGGAAATTACATTTCGAAAGTTATGTATTGATCTTCTATCTATTTGTCTCATTCGTTGCAAAGAAACGGACAAAAGACCATGAAGGTTTTGTATGAAAAATGTTACGTAACATTCATACGAGAAATTATATTACGTTTAATAAATTTTAACATCAAAAACAGTGTCCACAAAAAGAGTTCATCCAAACTCTTCTCTTTAAAAAGCATTTTAGTTGAATACTCTTTGGTCTTTGTGTTAATGTCATTAAAACTTCGTTAAAAGTGCAAGATTTGGAGGATGTTTTTTTTTATATCTTGACCTAATTATTCATAAAGTAAATTCTGGGGAAGAAATTGTCTATAATTTTCTGTTACTAGTTGAAATAAAATGCAAAAGAAAGACTCTGAAACTGAAAGCAGAGAAAAGAGGTTCGTATACCTCATCGTTCTCGAGGAAGTCTTTTTTTCAACTCTTCGTCTGTGTCTATTGCACTGACGAAGTGGAGATAACTAATTTGATAGAGCGACCAGATGGTTCACTAGTAGATGGAGCAGTCTTATTTTTTGTCTCCTTTGGGATGGTCCAATAAAGGAAAAAGACTTCTAGAATAAACTAGTGACAGCGTAGCAAAGACGAGAGAATGGGAGTTCTAAAAGCAATGGAAGGCAATTTAAGGAGATAACTTCATTTTTAAAACTATTATAACCACATTCCCAAAGGCGTTGAAAAATTAAATACGAAAGAAGGTGCGAAACAAATAACTATGATATTGAGGTCAGTGATGTGTCAATGATATAGAGTTCTCAATGTGGGGGTCAGTATCTCAACTGAAATGTGGGACTCGGTACAGAAATAGTGTTGAGAGAGTGCTTATTTCACTTACAGAGCTGCACCAGCACACAAAGAGGGTGTCATTCAAAGTTTAGGTAGGAAAAAATTATATCAGTTACAAATTAAAAATAATATTTAAACTTTAAATCGGAAAGTCACTTTTAACCAAATCCACACCCTCAGGGGTGGATTAAACATATTAGAATCCTATTTTGAACATATCAGTGTTACGTTCATGGTTGGTCTACTGGATCTACATTCCAATAATATAAAATAATACACTTAAAAAAATATAATCGCAAGTACTTTGTTGGAATGATTATTTTATTTTCAACTAGGTTTTAATTGAAATATGGGCTGTCTTTTCTAGAGGAATTATTTCTTAATCATTAAAACCGTTAGTGAAATAACTATTTATAAACATAATATAATTATTTGATTTGATTTTTTCTTGAATTTTATTTTGATTTGCTGTACTTTGGAAACATTCAGTTTTAAATTTATCAGTTTTAAATTTATTCTGCCGTGTGCGAAACTAATCATGGCGCGTTCTAAGAGTTATCGGTAGATATTAGCAGCTGATGACTATATATATATATATATATATATATATATATATATATATATATATATATATATATATATATATATATATATATATATATATATATATATATATATATATATATATATATAATCTTGTCTTCCTACACGTATATAATTATGATTATTACGTCTGTCTATAATCTAATTAAAAATATCCATTTTTAATATCAATTGAGAGGCTTTTCGGAAAATAACCCTTGTCAAAACACAAAATTTCTCTGAAGAATAAAAAGAGAGTTTCCTCTAGTACACACTAAGGGAAACTCTGCAAATCTGTTTCTTTATACGTGTCCCTGATATCTTCTAAAAGATGCACAGGCATGCAGCTTTCTATTAATTTTTCTGAAATAATCTTGTTTTCACAAGGTCTGTTTTTGCTGCAAGTCCTTCGATTTATGTACTACAATGGTACTGACCGAAATAGAGCAGGAACCAGATTTCAAAATTGCCTTCAACAGAGAATCATGAACAATTTGCATTCCACTTTTTTATATATTAACACTTTTCCCTCTTAATACTTACTCTGACGGTAAGAAAAAAACATGAAATAAGATATGCCTAACATACTTTATAAATAATCTGTTTTTAAACTGTTAAATGTTATTTACAGAAGGAGCACTTGCCTGTTATTAAGATTGTATACAGTTGCTATAACACATCATCATAGGTATTCTGCCTTTATTGGCAGGTCACTTGCCGCAGCTGTGAAGCTTCCATGCTCCACGGTCCTCCGCTAACCTTTTCGTCTTCGCGTATGATCTTTCTGTTTTAATATCGTCCATTAATTGTAGTCTCCTTCGCCCCCTCCCTCTCTTTCCCGACACCATACCCTCTAGGACGTCCCTCATGATGCAATCTCTTCTTAGGCAATGTCCCATCCAGTTTCTCTTCCTCTTCCTAATAATATCTAAAAGTGTTCTTTTCTCACCCACCATTTCTAACACTCTCTCATTCGTTTTCCGCTCGACCCAACTAACTCTTTCCATTCTTCTCCATACCCACATTTCGAAGGCTTCCAGTCGATTTTCGTCACCCTTACGCAATGTCCACGTTTCCGCCCCATACAGCACAACACTCCACACGAAGCATTTTATGAGTCTTTTTCTCATCTCTTTGTTCAAGGTCCCACAAAACAGACTTTTCTTTCTTTTAAAGGCTTCTTTCGCCATTCCTATCCTTGCTTTTATTTCACGTTCGAATTTCATGTCATTACTAAGAACACTACCCAGGTATCGAAAACTATTCACTTGTTCTATTTTCTCCCCTCCTACTTTTATATTTGACACAGACCCCTTTGTTCCAATCACCATGGCTTTTGTCTTTCTAACATTTATTTTCATCCCATATTCTTCAAAGCCCCTTCTCATTTTTTCTAACATTTTATTGATTTATATAACACAATAAATCTATAATAAAAAACGTAATAGAAGGACACCACATGCTTAAGAAATCTCTATATAAGAGAACAAACTATTTGATTTCTAGCATTAGTTTTCAATAATGTTATGCCACTCTTATATCTCGAAAAAGATAAAGAAATTTGTGATATCTTTAATGCATCATTCAGTCTTCTTCATCACTCTGTTCATTAACTGATATTGAATTTTAATACTTGCTCGGACAACTACAGATTGGAGTACAAAAGAAACTGCGATTCTTACATTTCCACTTCAAACTTACACACTCAAGTTTCTGACAGTTACACATGGTAATCTCTAAACAAAACTTGGAAATATCTTCGAGTGTTTTCAAAATTGGCTTCAGAATTTGGTTCTCCAAGTATCGTCCGGAGTCTTCTGACCTTGGTAGATAGATCTCACACTTACAAGTGTTTCCCAATTTGCTGTTTGTTATGAGATGGATCTCTTTATATGTTGTTTCAAAGCATCACTAGTTGAAGGTAATTTCTCCAGGCTGCATTTTCCTAAAAGTAGCAGCCTAGCTTCATCACATGTCTTCACATTAACCTTGAGGAGCTTTGTGAAAAACAGTTCTGCAGATTCTAAAGCTTTTGCTGATAAAGGAATCTGTCCTAGGGAAAGTGAAAGGTCACAGTTTTCTGAGTAAGTAGACCATAAGTAGATAATTCATTACTGGAGTTATTGCCTTCAGAACACTTCGTTGTTGTTTCCTTAGTTTTGAAGATCAGAAGACTGTTAAGCCAAACTTTTAGGTAGATGTTCAAAATCTTGAAGGAAAGCATGAAGAAGCAAATTCTAGAGTGATACTTCATGCTATGAATCACAATTTAGAAAGAATTCTTGTGATGGGTAGAGACACCGATGTATTCCTTCTGTTGATACAGCATTATTATAAAATTTCTTGTAAAGAATTGTACATGATGGCGGGATTTCAAAGACAAGAAGGTTTATTTTAGTTCATAAGCTTTTCCACTAGTTATGTAAGAATAAGAATAGAGGTAATGGCTTATCACGCTCCACTTGGATGCGATATAACGTCATATCCAGTTGGAACATCAAAGATCAAGAACTGTCTACTTACTCAGAAAGCTGTAACCTTTTATTTTACCTAGAACATATTCCATTATCAGCAAACGCTTTTGAATCTGAAAAACTGTTTTTCACAAAGCTTCTCAAGATTATTGTGAAGAACTGTGATGACGCTAGGCTCCTACTTTTAACAAAATGCAGGCTGGTGAGATTACCTGTAACAAGTGATGCTCATAACAACATATAATGAGATTCCATTACCAAACAGCAAATTGGGAAACGCTGATAAGTATGAGATCGATCCACCAAGGCCAGAAGACTCCGAAAGGTACTTGGAGGACCAAATTCTGAAGCCAATTTTGAAAACACTCGAAGATATTTCCAAGTTTTGTTCAGAGATTACTATGTGTAACTGTCAGAAACTTGAGTATGTAAGTTTGAAATGGAAATGTAAGAATCGCAGTTTCTTGTGCACTCCAATGTGTAGTTGTTCTAGCGAGTATTAAAATTCAATATCAGTTAATGAATAGAGTGATAATGAAGATTGAATGATGCATTAAAGATATCACAAATTTCTTTATCTTTTTCGAGATATAAGAATGGTATAACATTATTCAGAACTATAAAGTAACCAAGAAAGTTCCGTCGCTTTTTGTGGAGGTCTGTGTTCAATTGACACACACACACCATGAGTTGAATGCGAATGGAGATAAGGCGACGGTAAATTGCTGGTGTGGGTATGTCAAACATACTACCTGGTTGTGGGAGTTCAGTTTCACCGTGAATTTGTGTAAGGACAGAGTGAACATGGGACCTCCACAAAGCATCATAAGGGCGTGTATAGTGTACGAGTTCAAACTGGGGTCAAAAGCCTCAGCAGCGGGGTGAAAGATATGCTAGGCCTTTGGTGAGGATGTCGTGACTACGCGGACAGTGCAGTGGTGGTTCGACAAGTTTAAGGACAGGGACGAAACACTCTAAGACGCACCACGTGCCGGAAGACCAACACATGTAGAAAATGAAGATCTTCAGGCAGCAATTGAGGCCAACAATGGCCAGACATATGATGAACTAGGACTACAACTCAGTGTGAGTGGAGAAACTATTTGGCAGCACCTCCATCAACTTCGGAAGCACTATAAGTTGGGTCGATGGGTCCCACATGATTTGACTCCGAGCCAGAGGGCAACACGAGCAGACACTTGTGTTTCTTTGCTGTCTCGACTTAGGAAGGAGACATTTCTGGACAGGGTGTTGACATGTGATAAGAAGTGGGCCCTGTACGAAGCTCCACGGTGCATCATCATTGGTTAGCATCCTATGAACCGGACTCAAACAGCCGAAACCAGCACTGAACCAGAACCAGAACTATGTTTGGTGAACTACTCGCGGCATCATGCATCGGAAACTGCTACTAGCTGGTCGGAGCATTAATACAACTGCGTTAAATCAGCAGTTGAGCCATGTTCAAGAAAAACTCAAAACTCTGGATGCATCACTTTTGAATCGCAAAGGGGTCTTCCTGTTACAGGACAACGCTAAGCCCCAAGTGGCGAGGATGACGCGGAACACCATTCTACGGATTGGATAGGAAATGCTATTGCATACACCATACTCGTCGGACATTGCACCGTCTGATTATCACCTGTTCCATTTCTTCCTTGGAAGATTACCTTAGAGAACGCCAGTTCAAATCTCTCGTAGAGGTGCAAAATTCACTTGATATTTTCTTCGCTGAAGGAAACACCTACTTCTACTGCTATGGAATCCATCACTTTCCAGAGCGTTGGCAGAAGGTCGCTGATGCTGATAGGAACTATTTCAATGTTCCTGGTAGGTCTTAGATAGCATATCGATGTTCGAAGGTGGTGGGTGAAAAATCTACAGAACTTTTTGGTTACTTTTATACAAGGAATAAACAAAATATAAGCAAAGTGTCTTATGTCCTCTGATAATGAGTATCCTTCTTGTCCCGAAATATAGTTCAGCAATATTTGCTAAAACTGTGAGCATCAATTTCCATTCATACTGTTTCTCCATAGTAGTTATGCATTAGTTAAATTTTGTGATCATATGGTTCATCACTGCAACTTTCTGGAAAGAAGCAAAGATTTGATTCCCTGAACTGTACTCTTAAGGACATGTAGCATCATAAATCTTAAAACACTTTCATCACTTCGTTCATTAATTCCTTGTATTTAGGATTCCTTCTACTTCCAAATAAGTTTTTTTGTTACTGCTACTTTATTGCAATATACCTATATGCTCATTTCCCTTTGTCTGTTAGGTGTGCTTCAAACTTCCATTTTGTATAAGTTGTCGAATCTAAGGACCAACATATATACCTTATTTTAGCATCTGATTGACGAGCAAATTTGTTAACAGGACATGTAAACCTTTTGGCTATTGGACACACAGCCTTTACAAATTAAACCTAGATTCATGGGAAGGAAGCAAGATGTATATGTACACAAAATATAAGATTTTCCCGCTGCACATTTTTAAACTACTGTACTAACATCACTTATTTACAGAGATACTGAATATAAACACGCAAAAGGAAATTAATATAAACCCTTTGTATATATATTTACACTGAATTTCCATCTCCAAAGAATCCAAATAAAGCAATTTACGATCGTAGAAATCAATGCTTTCTCATTGTGGCTTTGAGTGTATCATCCTACAGTGTCTGAATAGTCATGGCAAAATGCCTCAAATGCAGACTTAAGTTGTTCACTATTTACTCAAACCAATTGTATTTGTTACAAATACATATTCATTTGTTCAAATTACTGGAAAACTGATCCCTAAAAATGAAGTTCTGATATGAAATCTGAATTTTTCGCTATAAATTTCTTTAAGGTTATTAATTTTAATCCCCAAAATGGAATCTTTGTAGTATAAGTTGTAATTATTTTCAACTTCTTATCATTTATAATGTAAATTATCCTAATTGAATTAATTTATTTCTTGCCAAAGAACGACCTCTACCTATGTAATATTAGAGAGGTTAAGTTCTTTTAATGAAGGCTAGTAGGTTAAATTATTCAGAAATGCAGACTCTTGAAATGAATCCAGGCTGGTATCAAATTTATACGATCAGGCACAGTCCTAAAATATGTGATTTACCTTTTCTTAATGCAATACAATGTTACCCCAATTTCCGGACTAATTAGTCGTGGACGTAATCTTGAACATACAAAATTCCGGATAACTGGGTAATTATGAACGAATGTTATACTTTGTTTAGAGAAATAACTGTTTCTCTAAAATAGCTTTTTTTTTTCACATGTCTTTCATTCCCATCAAAGATGGGCGGGCCGAAGAAGGTTATGCCTTCTCTATGACCAGAGATATATAAAGACTATTGATGATAAGAAGGGTAGAAATTTGCAGGCTGTTATGGAATGGTGTGAAATAGAAAGGATCATCTAGATGTGAGTTGGAGATGGAAGTCAGCTATTGATGAGTAAGGATTGACATAATGGTGATAGCTTTTTAAATACAAATAAAGTCGTCGGATTGTCTTACAATACGCATATGAGAATAGAGAAAAAAGACAGTATATTTTTGAAACTGATGAAATACGGCCTTAGAATTAGCTGAATATATATTTCAAAAATTCTAATTATTTAAATTTAACATAGCATGAAGCTGTAATTTCAAGGATTGATATTTTACGTTTCAAAAGGCCACAGTGGCTCAGTGGTAGAGCGTTCACCTCTGTTTTTGGAGTCCCTGGTTCGATCCCAGCTTGTGCCAAGGGGACTCTGTGGTGGATAAACACAGTGTACGTAGCATTTCTCGAGGTTCTCCCGTTTCCTCCCACTTTATTCATTCCATCATTATATTCATTTCTCATCACCACTGTCTCTTTTACCGTAGCCGGCATAACCATCGGACGTAAAACTGAATGATTTCGTTTCATGTTTCAAGAAGTTTTTAAATGTATCTTTTTATTTTCTGATTTCGATACAGATAGAGTTTTATCGTGTATGTTTTCTGTATAAAAGAGTAAATAGCCTTGTACTTACCTATTCATTTTTCTACTCATCGCCAGATCTTTGCAACCTTTAGCCACAGAAACTTGAAACTTTGAACACATGTTCACCTTAAACTCTAGGTTGTAAATAAGAGTGCGTTTAGTTGAATAGAAGTGCTAAGGGATAAAGGAAATCTGTTCTAATTATGTTATTTACAAAATTTCTTAAACTGTTACGTCTCTGACATCTTGAACATATGAACTCCTCAGAATCTAGGTTGCGAGTGAGACAGAATACTTTATTTTTCAATATTTAAGAGAAACGAATAGTAAGTTAAACCTTTTTTGTTTGTTTGTTTGTTATTCATGAGATTTTGGAAATTACAAATTACAAATTTAATTACAAATGTTACTTTTATATGCTAAACTATAGTAAGAGAAAGATTTGATAAATTCCTTTCGGAAGAGTGGGTAGTGAGATTCAAAAATGTTTTGTTCATATTTCGTAATTCTTTTGAAATGTGTATGATACAATCACGAAATTTATGTATATAAACAATCAGAATATACATTTTTTTTAAGCAAAAACTGATTTGGCTTATTTTGAAGACTATAAATGAGACTTAGGGATGGCTTGTGGAAAGTTCATTTTTTTAAGTTTAAGAGTTTTCAGCAATGTAAGCGCGATCAGATACAATCGTTTGCTGGAAACCTCCTCAAGCGATATATATTAAAGTTTATTACTTATGACGATTATCGTTTAAACAGGACAAGATTGTGTTCTATCATTTTCGGTTTGAATAGAGGATTAAGGGAAGAGACATAACGCATTCTTGAGACGCTGAATCAAATAAAGAAAATGTTTCTCGCTATCTTTTATCGTTTTAGCTGTATGTTGATTAATATTGAAACTGGAAAATATAGTGTGTGTTTTAGGACTTCCGATATCAGTAGCGAGATAAAAATGGAGACAGAATCTATTCTTGGGATGTTGATACGGTTTCAAAAAGCCAGCTATCGCTATCTATCACCGCTTTTTCTCTATATTGATCAACGTTAAAACTGAAAATGGTTAATTTCAAACATTTCTAATTTTAGTAGAGAGTTAAGGGAAAATATGGAACTTGTACTATTCCTATTAACCGATTCAAATCAACTGTTAGCGTAGGATAGTTTGGAAATAAAAGTTTAAAAAAAAGAGAAAAAACAGAAAAATAAATAAATATAATGTGCAAAGTGCATATTAGTTGGATATCTGTCATCAATTAACCTGTTATCTGCAATAGAGACAGTTCTTAAAATTTAATAATTTTATCTCTCGCCTTATTTATTTCTTTTGCATTTTCTAGATACTTTAAGTATCTGAATATATTATTAATCTCGAAGATTCGGTACGTTCCCAATCCACAAGTTAATAAATAAATAATTTATTTTAGAAATAGTGCGGCTTCCCTTAGTTGTTCCTGTTAGTGTAAATTTAATTGGATCAGGTCATGATCACAATCAATAAAATCTAAAACTGAGATGTTATCATGTGAAGTAATTACGACAAAGCCAAGAACTATATTTGAAGTTGTAATACTGTTTGGTTGAAGTGCGCAGAACACTGGAAAACAATCATTGCTCCTGGCAGAGGCGGATCCAGGACCGACTTCTGAGGGGGGGCGGTGGGTTGTCATACTGCTACTTTTAAGGGCTCCAAACTTTGGGATGGGTTTTATTTATATACGTAAAATAAGAAAGTTGCCTCTTCTGGGGGGGGGGGCGATCGCCCCGATCGCCCCCCTGGATCCGCCCCTGGCTCCTGGTAATATTAATGATTTCTAAAAACATCCATATTTCTATGTTCTTCCTCCCCAAACAAAGATGAGCGTTATACCTTAAGATACTGATTTATAGCCATCTGGGTAGTTTTAAAGAATCATTGGAAAGTCATTTGCGAACCTTTTTCATGGATACCCATTCATTTTGGATTATTCACATTATGTCTAGTAGGGTGGAGCATTTTGCACTTTTGTTGGAAATTCGATGACGACTAGTGCGGAAAAGGTGCCATTAGTGGCACCGACCTTACTGTTTTTTTATTATTATTATTATTTTTTCGACAACCCCTTACCCTGCCCCAATTGACTTAAAGTTTTTATGTGTTTGGTTAGGCAACACGCACAACACCAATGACAGAAAAGCTACTTCTGGTCGTTTTTAGAGTTACCTGATGGCTATAATACAATTATTTAATTAAAAGAAACTTGTAGCAATGCCAGTAAATAATTTTAAAATGACCATGAGTCAAAGTACAGCCATATTAGCTCAGTTATTGGCATTAATGTCCAGATTTTGTTTGGAATGCCGCATTAACGATGATTATAGGTATAAGCCTTGATATAACACGATTTTCTTTGTACAACTCTTCGCTTATTTTGCACTGTACGCAAAATAACCCAGAACTCACCACGGGGAGGTAGTTGCACATCGAACTCCGCCCACCCACCCATCCACCTAGGAGGCATACGTTGACATTTGACCTTAGATCACGTAGTTCTTCTTGGTCTTGAAGCGAGGCATTCTTGTTCTAGACTAAAGTTCGGCTCTAACGTTGATATCTCTTGCGTTCTGGCCGCACTTTCTTGACGCTGCCTCGGACACCAGCTTCACTGTGCGTTCCACAGCTTGACTATGGCAAGGAAATGTTGTTGTTAGAGTAGCTGAAGTTCGGATGTTTTTTTCAAGCTGCTGATCCGTTATGTTTCATGTGATTGGCGGCTCTGTTAGACATTTAGAACAATTAATCATGTCGTAGTAATTTTCAGCTGTAAAATTTAACTTCGGAACAATGAAGTCACGTGGGCAGCTTGATCTCGAAGTCTTCTGATGGGGCCCTTTTTTATCCTTCTCCAGCCTATCGTTCGAATATGCGGATTTTCATCTGCTGTCATCGCTATCAGCAGGTTTTCATGATGAGCGTAGTATCCGTTTGTTTGTAGAACAGAATGAACTATGTGTTGTAGATTTTCTGGCAGAAAACGTGATAGCTTAACTATGCTAAACAGATGCACGGCGCCCATTTCGCAAGAAGGATTTCCCCGCATTGAAAACCAGACGGGAGCGTATACTTTAACAATGTACTGGGAAAGTAGACACAACCTTGAACTAGGTTCATCAGTACTGATGTAGTGGCGAAGCATCCTACAGGCCAATGTAAGCCATCGTGAATATGATAATGGTCCTGGTTTTCTGTTTGCTAGATCGGTAGTACACATTCCTGTAGCAACAGCCTTACAAATTTCAAAGCGATAATTCTGGTCGCTGATTAAATCATCTGTTTTTTTCATTTCATACACCCACTCAACGGGAATTGGTGTAAAGGAAACGATCGGTGAACGTTCAAAATCCTTTAATTTCTTTCCGATGGGGCCGGACAAAGTGTTGTGTCCTGTCGTCCCACTATCCAATTCGGTAACCAGGTGTCGAAATGGCAACTCGTTGGTATGAAGAAGGCAAATGAGATGCTGCAGTTCCTTTCCTAATGATCTTTGTATCTGACTTATCACGCCGTTATCCCATCCTGTGTTCGTGGCTTCACCATTGCAGCCGACTTGCTCAAGACATGTAACGTCGTACTGGTTGTTCTCTAAAAGCTCCAATATAAAGTCGGCAATACCCTTGCCAGTGCCTGACTTAAGTGTAGCATGACCCAAGTATTCTGGACCGGGCTCCGACAGAACTGTGATATGCTTTTCTGAAATCTCTCGTCTTCGTAGTTTGCCGTTAATTTTTTCTTCCACAAGAATTGCAGCAATTTTTCCCTCGAAGTAGATATTTGTAATCGACCGGCCTAGGTGAGCCTTTTCTTTCTGGATCTTCTCACCCAGTTTATCTTTTCCTCTTCGTACCTTAGATCTGTCAACAACAAGATTTTTGTCCTCTGACGTTATGAGTCTCGCGTCCTGCAAAGAGATCAAAGCAACGTGTCTGTCTGAAGCTCCAGTTCTAAACGCTGCCTCCGCTGTATTTTGAAGACAGATGCGCTTTACGCTATGTTTCCTTCTTGGTCGTGCCTCGAAGTCAGATCCTGACGTGCTTCCCGATTCAACAGCTTCGCTGGATTCCCCATGACAACGCTAGTATCTTTGGCCTGCCTATGCCTAATCCCACTAGTTGATGGACTCGCTTCAACACTTCCAGCGTCTTTCTTGGTTGTCTGTCCCTTAAATCTGTTCACTTTACGGGAAAACATCTTTGACAGAGATTTGCTTGTTCGGACGTCAATGTTACCAATGCTCATTTTCCGTGATGTTCTCTGGTCCAACAGAAACTTGAATTCTCGATTTGGAATCTTGCGTGTCCTCTCACAGTTGCAATCTTCGGCGGTTTTACATTTGCAAGACGAAATATCAAAAAGAGACTTTTCGCGTGTGTAACAAAACCTGCACGAAGTGTTTCTTCTTGTCCTTGTCGACTGATATGTTTTTCCTTTGTAAGCCCCACACGTTATGTGATGGCATTCCAAATTCTGATCGTTTATTTATTCATTATTCTCATGATTTTGTTGTTCTTATTCATTCAATTAATTATTCAATAATTTGTCGTTAATTTTATTTTGCATTTCAACGCAAAGCATATATTGGCTAAATGGTACAATATCTGCACCTCTAAATTTCTTCGTGAAAAGAAAAGGAAGTCATCTTATATACTAAAAAAACAAATGGTTCCTAAGTGAAAAGAGAAGCTTAAAGAATGGAAGTTAAATGGTATTATTTAGATTGATAATTATCAGAAATATGACGGTTAAAACTATGCAGTGTTAATTAGTGAACCCACTCCGGGTTCTCACACGCAATTTGCGATGACCATCTTTATGTACTAAAACTGTTGAAGCATAATCAAAATTTCTAGTGGAAACAATGTTATCTGCTTTTGTGATATCTGATGGCTGTTTACAAGATTTAGGAGTATCTGGACTGTTGATGCTACAGAAAGTTATGAATATTTTACTAGGATATGGGATATATGTAAGTCTAATATTAATAATCATGTTTGAGAAATTAAAATCCGTAGAATGATTTTGATTACAAGGTTTATTGAAATGTGGAACTAGGCGTATTGCAAGTATGTTATACATGTGAAGAATACAGAAACGTCGAGAAATTGAATTAAAGAAGAAATAAGAAAAATAAATGCACATTTGTTATTGATAGAATAGTACAAAGTATATTTCATTTTAGGAAAGATAAAATATTTAATTAAATACAAATATAAAGAAGTAAAGTTATAAAAGCTCGAAATACGCCTAAGAAACTAAAAGGTGCAAAAGAGTACTGTTTATCCACATATTTCTTATTGCAATTAGGAATAATTTTCAGGATAGTCAACACACACAAAAAAGTTAACTATGGAATACCTTAAGGTGGATCACTACCCGGAAGTCAGTACATATTTTAGCTCATTGCCTTAACTACTGCGCAATGAAACGTTACACATTATAAATATTGTATTATAAGATAGAGTAATGTTTCAGCTACAGCACAAGACACTGATTCATTTGGTTGTGTTTCCTGATATCCAAAAATGTAACAAATAAAAGAATATATTTGATTCGTTTTATAATGAGCATACAAGTTGGCACTTGTGTAAAATCTTACTAGAAGTGATCAGTTTTACGAAATGTTTATTTGTATGGGTAAAGTATTTTAAAGTAACGATCTTATTACGAAATAGATATATTGTATTGACCGTTTTTCGTGTTATGTTTCATATTTTATTTAAATATTAATTTACATTTAAGAAAATAGATTTTGAGACGAAACTTGCGCAGAACGCCATAGTGCGTTGTTGTCAAATTTGTACGTTTACTGTAGTAGTCACAATAAGAAAATTCCTGCGTTCTAGCGTTGCAGTTCGAGAAGCGGAATTGCGGTAAGGGTCGAAAACTAATTTCTCTAGTAAGTATCTAAGCAGAATTCCATGATACTTCCTTTATTATCTGGCATCAGTAAACACTCGACACTATCTGGCAACGCCACACTATTTAAGTAGCGTTTAGCATAGCAGTGGGAACACCTAGTATTCCACATTAAGATAATAAACTGTATTTAAAAATCCAATTATTAATAACATTAACATATACCTGGAGATACATGCATAAAACATCTAAGAATATATCAACTTGAATTAGACCGTCGTCCAGTTACATTATAATTTGGATGGATCATTGGAAAACAGCTACATTCTGAAGGAAAAGGAAATAAGATTAATATGTAAAAAGCAGAAAATATGTTTCTTGATCAAATATGTGCATGTTAGTTTATATATGTATTATGTATAAATATGTTTTGTGCTGATTTGTTTTCTTTTAGGCTTACAGTTGTAGTAATAACTTGAATTGTGAACTGTTTGTTGGGCATTGTAATATTATACTTGTATCTAGGCATATTCTGATTATTCTATGTTCGATTCCTTGGGTACAGACTCCCCCCTTCCGTATCTGGAAGCGTTTGTTTGTATGTTCTTGCTTGGGATGTCATCCTAAGCTGTCTACTCGGGCCGTTCACGTCGCCTTCGTGAGTGCTTCCGCGTTCACGTAGTGTGACGTGTTCTATTTTTTCCGTTGCGTTGATTTGACTACTTACCTCACTCTTCGTCTTCTGTTGCTTTGAAGAAAGTCCACTTATAATGACAAAAGATGCATCAAAAGAAGATCACGTGACTAAATGGCAGTGGTGACGACGAGAGAGTGGCGTATCAAGTTTGACAACCCAAATCCAGGATATGAAGTTGAATCCAGCCTTCAAGAAGGAAGATGAATCCAGATAGTTTCCGTGAAGACTATCAACTTAGTACCATAATTTTAAGAAGTGTAACTGAACACTGGGGATGACGGTACTGATGATTAGACTTGGATATTCTCCATTCGGCGCAGAGAACTAGTTGCTGAAGTCGATATAGATGTTTGTAAGGTTATACATGAAGGAAGAAGAATTCAATTCTAGAATGCGGAGAGTCCTAGACTGAGGAATTGACGTCGATAGGATAAATAAATTGAAAATTTAATAATTATCAGCGTTCTGCAAGATAGCAAGTTATATTTGAACCTTGAGTCATCGGATCTTATTGTTAGTGGGAACCCGAATGGGTTAGTTTATAGAATAAAATATTGCCACTTTTAGGGAATAAAAGAACGGACTCGATTAGTGATGCTGATGATAAACAATATCAGTAGGGAAAAAATCAAAATGCGAGAAATTCGAATGAAGAGGAAAGTGAAATGTCAATGACGAGTAATAAGAAACCGAATTTAAAAATAGAAAATAAATTTGATTCTAATTAACTGTCCGAATTAAGAGGTGACGTTCAGAATTTTGCACAAGATTTGAAAGAAGAACGTGCTGAAACTCTGAAACTCTTTGTCCAACTAGTTCACAAATGTCAGTCACTGGTAATTTAGTTACACTTGCGTCACCACTTAAACCACTTCGAAACCAATGATCATGTTGCATAACGTCAGCGTACGTGGGTAACTGCACTTCACTCATTTCACTTGGAGTTCCAAATAAGCCTCGTTTCACACTTTCCCTCGTTGGTCTGCTGTGAGGCTTTTTCTTCATCTTGCTTTCCATTGCTTCCGAACTTGGAAACCAAAGTATACAAAATGTTTCTGAATCGTATCGCACTAAGAAGACGGTAACTTTAGGTATAGTGCACAAACTCTCTGTCTTAACAAAAAAAGTAGCGAACTAAAACCGTTTAAGCTTAAGCTGCAATAAACTGGCCTGTTGGATTGGTTGGACGAAGTACGCAATATTTATACCACCGCCGAACTTCGAGCGAGAATATTCTAGAAACGTCGGCGTAGGTTCTGGATTCAACGAGGCGAGCGGGAGGTGCGCGAATCTTCTGGACGGAGCCGGACGTTGCGACGACGCTCGAAGAGTGTGGCCAATGTAAGCAACCACGAATTTGTGTAGCCTACCGATAGATGGCATTTGCTGCCGGTGTACATAACAAGCAAAGAGTTGCCAAAAACAAATCGTGTTAAATCAAGAGCTATGCCTATAATAATCGTTAGCGTGGCATTCCAAACAAAATTTGGACATTAATTCCAATAACTGAACTAATATGGCTACACTTTGACTCATAAACATTTTAAAATTATTTACTGGTATTGCTACAAGTTTCTTTAAATAGAATAATTGTATTATAGCCATCAGGTAACGCTAAAAACAACCACATGTAGCTTTTCTGTCATTGATGTTGTGCGTGTTGCCTAACCAACACTTAAAAACTTTAAGTCCGTTGGGACAGGGTAAGGCGTTGTCAAAAAAAATTAAAAAATCAGTAAGGTCGGTGCCACTAATGGCACCTTTTCCGCACTAGCCGTCATCGAATTTCCAACAAAAGTGCAAAACGCTCCACCGTAATGTCTAGCGTTGTTGTTGGGCATTATTTTTTTAAACATGTTGGTACGCTTTCGAATGAATACTATGTGCCACTATAATGTTTTTATATGTCATTAATGTATGTATTTTCACATGATTGATTTTCGTTGGTTTGACATCATGATGGCTATTGAAGCTAAACTGGTAGTTATATTTAGAATGGATTGTTAACGTAGCGAGTAAAATTCTGAACTTTTAATTATGTTTAATACTCAGCTTTAACTTTGATACATTTAACGTACATTGCTACTATTAGAAATGAAATACTTCTTTATTATGATCGAAAGTAGTGTACATAAAAATATATTGAAAGTAATTATTTCTTAGAGAGGAATGGGTAATTGATTGTAAATTTTACTTAAATATAAACTAAAAAGATACATGAATTAAATCATCAAAGAAAAAATGATTGTATCGTGTACATGTGATTCAAGTATTAAGTATTTGTTTAATCAATCGTATACATAGATATATTAGACAACTCAACTGATAATATTTCTTGTATTATTTTCCAGCCACCACCACCAATAAAAGAACCAGAAAAGGTCCAATCAGAACTGACATCCCCGGCGTCCGTTGTCTCTGGAGTAACGGAAGAAATGGCCACTAGCGATATCGTAGCCATCACTGTAGAAGTTACCGATGCCAAAGAAGTTATAGAAGGTGAAGAAGATGAGGAAGAAGAGGACGATGAAGAGGAGGAGGAAGTAGCTGCATATTTAGAAGATGACATCGACGACGTAGAGACTGGAAGGAGAAAAACAGCCGAAGAAAATAAACTACAAGAGACATGGAGAAGAGTATTAATAGGTCCTGCTCTTCTATGGCAGAAAACGAAAAAGTGTGTTAAATATCTCAATCAACCAGGTGAAATTCGAATTAAAGATGCGGATTCCCCTAAATTTTCGAAAATCGACATTTATGCTCGAAGATGTTTCCCCATTATGTTCTCGATGCTACTTACAATTTACTGGATACTTTATTTGTATTATATTACGGACGAATTCCCTCCAGAACCTTCAGCACTTGCGAAAGCGAAAGCATTGGATGCTGCGAAAGGGTCAGTGTTGTTATGACGAGAAGATGAAGAGAACATTACAACCAAGGAAAACAACGGTAAGGACTCTACAGTTGGTGGCACTGAATGTAGTAATACCAATATCGTAACGAAATCCAATGCTTAACCAACGACATCTTTGGAATGAACAACAGTAGAAATCCGTGTCTTGTGGCATATTAATGTGCTGAAGTGTTGGTCAAATAAGCATACTGTTTCTTGTTTCTTGTTTCCATTCTTGCTGCAAAAAGCATTGTGAACTTCTGTAAATTATATTCCAAGACTATCTACGATTTCCGTTGAAGGAAGGAAAAAATATTCACTTTTTTGCATACAAAAAAATGCTTTGCACGAATAAGACATAAAACTGTGTTATCTCCCATTTAAAAAAATCACAATACAACTGATGATGCAAGATGAGTTTTTACATCACATTCGAAACATTTGTAGAATATCCACCTAGAAGCTTCTCTGTACCGAGATATGGTGATAACCATGTGCCAGTAAGTGAAGGAACAAGGTGCTTGTTTTTACTTATACATCATAAATCCAAACCTTTTTAAGACCAATATTGTAATGTAGCCTGTTTTTCTTTATACTTTAAAACAATGCATGACTTCGACTCTTAACATCAGGTCTATAAGAAATATTGAATTCACTTCATAATTACATAATGCGAATGTTGTTTTATCACGTCTTTTCATAATAAATTTTATACAAGACCTATTTAATAACCAAGTTCCACAAACATCTGGTAAACCTATATTTCAACGTAAATATTAACAATGGAAGAAATTGGTCAAATATGATATGCGTAAATATGTCATCACGTATTCTTCTGATGAGACTAAGAAAAATCCTTGGAGGAAGCCTCGGTCATGATTTCACAGTGTCAGAATTGAACCTAGGATATAAAGTTTAAGCGAGAATATAAACATCATTCTCTAGATAGAGTTATATACAGGATGTAGATCTTTGTACTTTTACTGAGATTCGAAATCAAGAGTATGCGCACATTCTTAAACGTGATTTTTAGGGTAATATTTTTGAATGAGATTCAGCATAGACAGTGTGGTGGTTGAATTATTAATGATTCAACTATAGTAATGCAACAAAAATATAATGAGATATTCTATTAAATATACAGGAAATATACTAAATACGCTAATTAAGATAATCCGAATATCGGTTCCTTTTAGATTTAGAATATCGCTACGTTCTCATAACTAAAAAAGTACAATGAAAACGTATCGTATTATAACACATACTTCTTCATTGCATGCGCTTGTACCTAGACATTTTATAAGTAAATTATATCGAACGTATTATTCTTTTACATACAATTTTCGATGTTTTTAATGACAACTTTATTATTTATTTTATAAAGTGCATCTCTTAACTTAAGATACTGCAATATTCGAACGTAATTTACAAATATTTAGTTGAGTGAAGTTCCAAATTAAAATTTATTCTACGAAAACTTAATACTATTCTAACGAGAAGAAATATAAAAGTAATAGAAGGCAGAATATTAGTTCCAGAGTCAAGCACTTTGTTCAAAAATGTAGAATGCTTATAATTTTTATAGAAGTGAACAAGAATGGTCAGAAAAAGTACAGGATAGGAATTAGTGCATGTTAATAATGCATTGACACTAGTCATATACGAAAAAAGAATGTATTCTTTCTCAGAAGTCAATAAAATTTATCTTAATATGTAATGTATTGTAAATTCCCTGTGTGATACTTCACTGGAGATATAACTTAAATCACAAGATACAAATAGTATAAGTAAAGGTAAATCAGAACAAAATTGTATTTATATGATTTTCTCAAGAGGAATTTGTTTAAATGTACTATTTTGAACTTTGTTTCAAAAATGCGAAAATGACGTATGACGTACTATCATTTTCAAGATGAGTACATGAAAATTTGGTTTACACCTTCTATTGCAAAAATAAAGATTTACAATAAAACAATTCTTCACGAAAACTATGGTAAGCAAATAAAACTATGAAATAAAAGAAATATATAATTCATATTGCTTGTTGCATTATTAATGATTGAAGTCAAATAATATCAAATGATTAATATTTCAAATACCAGCTGCAGTTTTCTGAAGTTACTCTGTAGAACAAGATCCTGGGGCGATCTGTGAATTTAATGATTTAGAGACTATCAAGATGAAACTATATTTTTATTAGATTCCATTCAATATTAGACGGTTTCGTCTTACTAAGAGCTGCATAGTGGAGATACTTAACATGAAGTGGATCATCAACACAGATTTTGTTTGATTAGAATAATTCCTTTTTTTACCATATGATAAGTATATGGTGTACAAAATTGCGAAATTACCTGAGCCTTAATTTCACTAAAACTAAAATATATAAATATAAAATCAGATGTAAGCACTGTGATTTGTACACAGAAAACTGGTAACAGTTACTTGATATTTTACTAAGAATATATGTAAATAGCAACATGGCTTTGTGTACAAATCCTGGACAGTAAACGTTTCTTTTTAAGTTTAATATAAGTATTTACATAATCTCATTTGCATGTAATTTCATCTCGAACAGTAAGAAAGGTACTACATTCAATTTTGGTCTTAAAGATATTAGTTTGTTTTATGCCTCTATTTTGTTAAATACTTTCAAAATGTCAGTGCTGAAAAAAATGTTTGTAATTATTTGTGTTGAAACTTTGTTTACGTTCGCTTTGTTATTTCATTTGTGTTTCTGTTCAGACGAAAGATAAATACTATAAAACTCTATGAATTGTTAAACAATTTTTTTATTTTTTTATTAATGTATTGCGTTTCCTTATTTTCTTACCTTTGTAAGCATGCAATCATTTTTTATCGAAGCACAAAGCATGTTGTATTATGCTTAAATATTCACTTACATAGTGCAAAGTTGTTGTTTGTTATTGTATAGTCAAAGTTCGTTATTAAGTCTGCAACATAGAGCAAGATAATTACAGCAGGTACAATTACTTTTTCAATCGATGTTATACTGTTTTACACGCGTAGTGTTTATGAAGAAAATTATTGTAATTTTCACCCTTACTAAAGACTGAAAATACTTCTTGGGTAGCCTATAGGTAAAATAATTCGATTTATGAGCTTACAACAAGTGGCATAACGAGCTTAGTAATTTAAGGTAAGGCTATGCAAACAGAAGTATCTTCTCGGAATAATAACAGAGGATGTTAGATTTTTGAGAGCGACTTCACAATTATTAATACTTTATATCGCTAAAACTTGATAGAATGCACTGTGTACTTTTTTAAAAGATTTTACTCAATAGATTAATTCTAGATGTAGATAATTGATTATTTTTAAACTTACAGAACTTTGATGTAGCATTGAACTAAAATAATATATTATCGAACTCAAATAATTATACAGTATATACAGAGAGAGAGACACTCATGACATAACCTCAAACATTAAGAATACATTTATCACGTACACAAAACAATAATAAATTGTAGAAAGTTAATGACACATTACTCATCGTACCAGCCGATGTCCACACCACCAGCAGTTACTACTCTCCAAGTTTATCAGGCACTACCAGCAGTTCGCTTGTGGTTCTCACGGCGGGGTCACGGAATCAGTTTCCAAGACAATTTTTTTATACTTCGTTTTGAGGTCTGTGATTATATTCCAGCGTGAGTTTCGTGTAATGTTTAATAAAGATGCATCAAACCAGGCAGTATCAGCAGTTTATGGAAATAAGGTGTTTGTGTAAACGCAAGAATATTGCTCTGTCGCGTGTTTATGATAAAATTAAAACAGTATAATGGGCGTTTCAGAAAAATCCTGGTCATTGAGCCGCTGGAGTAAGGAAAAAATCAGACATGGCAAAGAGACGATGATTCGGCTTTATTTAAAAACTGTGCATGAGGTGTATTTGGTGCAGATCTTTGTATGAGCAGAGAAAGTGAAATGGCGTTATTTTTGCGAGGACATTTAGTTGAAAATGCAAATAAATAAACAAACAAACAAAGACGTTTCTTCGTTGAAACTACGTTTCATCTTAGGGCCATTTGTTCAAAGACAGCATCCCTAAAGGCTTTGTTCCTGAATAACTAGAAAAAATAAATTTCGAAGAAAAGTAGTTTAATGATTAACACTATCGTTATTTAGGTTATGAGAAAATACAGGATTTGTCCACTGACCAGGTATCCTGTCTGCACAATAAATCAAAATAAGAGGCAGTGGAAAAAAGGCCGTTTTTAAAAACAAGTGTCAAAGTTAGCCTACCGTTAAAAAGTTGGTTGCCTAAAGATCCCCTTAAATTGTACTCTCCGATATACGTAAAAAATTAGTGAAATATAAAAATAAGTGAATAATAAATAAGTGAAAAATAAAACTTCGCCATGTGTATTCCATATTCCGTATGCCCACTACAAACCATCCCTAATCACCATAAACAGCTCATATTCCAACCTGGACTCTATCTCGCCCAAAACAGTCGTCATGGAACCAATCCTTGTAGTCGTTACTCTTTAAGCAATCCTTCCCATCAATTGCATTCTAATAATAATCGCCACACTTATAACAATGATTTGTACTACGTTTCTTTGATATCCCTTTCCCTCCATTTTCACAACTCTTTTGAACCTGAGTGTCTTCCTTTCTTGACTGTTCATTTCGGCAACACAAAATACAGCAAAAATACAGTTCCCACAATACAAAAGTACGACTTACATTAATTGAGATAATTTTGTTTGTAATCGCCTGTGCATGATCCCGACTAAACCATCTATTGACAGCTAATTACCTGCTTATGTTATGTGCATTCATGAAAATGGAACACAGAGGCGAACCTTGTTACTCTTGTACTGCATATCATTGTAAGACATATATTTATTAATCTAAATTCACGACTACCATAACAATATTTATGAGGCCGTCTTACCCCACATTCTTATGCACAGAAGGGGCCGCATTACTCCAACTACTATCATGCAGGGAAACCAACAAGGGACACGCTTGTATGTTATTGCATTCAAACCAGGAAGCAGCACTGGATGCTCGACACCTCCTCTAATACTCCTATACACCTGACTTCTATATAACTATAGATTCACTTCTTTTCATTAAGTAGAGAGTTATATCAGCAATTTGGATAGTATCACTTTCCTTTGTATTTATTATTGTGCAGCAGGATGTTTCCTTTTAGCAACATGTCGCTAATGTCATCCAATTTCAGAAAGTCTTACTCTGTGTTGGAACAGGAATTGTTAGCTCCAAATTTCGCGGCGCTGCGAAACACAGCGTTGCATGTAGGCTGTCTTTAACAACTGGCCGTCTTTGAACAAATGACCCTAGTGGCAAAGTGGCCATAAACAATGTCCATTTTCACAATTAAATACTAGTGTAACTTTCGGTAAGTCATCGTTTATTGTGTGGTGCTCCACGAGAGATAAAAGGTTATTTCTTTTTGCTGGAGTAGACTTGGCATAGGATTGTCTGACGACTCAAAGCTACACGCTTTGGAGAACTGATGTCACACCAGGTGAATACCAATGGTGGTTCCATTATAGAACTAAACTGAACTGTGTTTATTTTCTCAAGATGAATATGCTTTTCATTGTATTTTTATACAGCTCTCAGTCGAGGTGCTGAAACGGATACATTAATCGCCTTCCTTGGCCACCGCGTTCGCTAAATCTATATTTGGGATTTATTAAATGAAGAGTTTGTTTATCACTATTGGCTATGTCTTCCAGGAACTTGGTTATCTTACATTACGTACTGGAACTACACGTGATCTAGAGTGAATACCAGATGATTAATTCATGAAAAATTTAACCCGTTTATGTTGTGTCTGTGTAGGGTAAGAAATATTTATTTTCGAAACAGCATCATTCTTTTCCGTATGACCTGTATATGCGTGTAAACATGTACAGCTAGTTTTTCAACAACTATTATTTTAATTGCTTAAATGGAATCAAACTTATTGCCTGGACAAAGTATATTAACCCAGGAGCTTTTCTCTAATATATAAACCTAAATAGAAACAATCATAAGAATTGATATTTAAAAATATATAGGTATATTATTTGTTACAAGTTTGTAATTCATAAAAACACTAATTTTAAAATGTGATTTTAAAACGTCCTCTAATTTACCTAAAGTGATAAAATATCAATTCGTTATTTTAAATGTTAATTTAATATATATGAATCAGCATTCTCAGAATAATTATCGCATACGTCCATACAATTTAAGCTATTGATGAGAAATTTCATATTTCTTATATATTCGTACAACAAACTTATTCATTTACCGATTTAGATGAGTACCAGAACTTAATCAAAGAAATGTATTAGAAATTTGATTTGTAATAATTATAATTACAGTTTAACCTTTAGTCACTTAGGTTATAAGATGGAAAGAAAGCGATAAAATGAATAAAATATTTTACCTTGTTCAGCCTCTTTTGAATAAGTATGATGTTAGAAAGTAAATGCCTGAGAGCAGACGTTTATTCTGCTAAGTTGCTTGTATTACATGTAAAAGATATTTGTTAGTTGTAATAGCCTTCTGTCCGGCAATTAATGTTATTGTCGGGTGAAATTAAGAAAAAAATCTGTGTGAAGAAAACTCAATCAAATGTCAGAGTACAAATTTTGACCAACAGTGAACTTTTATTTAGATCTGCTCTCGTATTAAAACGTATTTTTTAACGCTTTGTCTACTGAAGATAATGCTTACTATCTTTCGCAATCCCGAATATCACAGATTATCCCGTTTAATCAGGTAAAGAAATGTTTTCCGATACGTTTGAAATTTAGAGTTATTCCTCAATATTGATGGATAGAAGAATCGATATAAAATACAAGGAGTAGGAAAGTATAAAACACAGGTGATTAGTATATATTGTATATACAAGTGATGTGGATTATTAGTGTGACGCCAAGTGCGAACATGAAATAAAGAAAGGTTAGGAACGGCGAACTAGTCCATATTAATAAGAAAACTATATTGTGCGGAACTTTGAATACATCTTAAATATTTAAGGAAAAGAATCATAAAATACTTCCTGTTAACTATTGTACTGTACGAACAAAAAAAGCGACAAAAAAGAAGTGAACAAAGTTCAAAAGATAGATGCTGAGAACAGTTAGAGAATCGACTGAATTATATGAAATGTTCGGAATAGCAGAGCAGAAAATAAGAATTTCAAATATGATTTGAAAAGAAAGAGAAAGTATTTGGAACATAGACTAAGAAGAATCTGTATATTTTGAGGGATGTAGAAGATCGTTGGGAGAAAAAGAGGGATAGGCAAGATTGGACGGTATTAATTCAAAGTATTAGCATGGAATTAGTGTAAACAGTTAATGAGCGGTATTGATACAGAACATTTGTAAGTTAAAGGAAAATATTTACCCAAGATCCAGATGTGTGGTAAGTTCAGTGTCTGTGATCTTGTAGATGCGACTTGTGATTCAACCATCACAAGTTCCGGAAGAATTAGAAGACAAAGAAAGAATCACTGACTGAGTTAGAAACATTATTCTAACTTGTTATTTTTGGTCAAGCTACTTTTCGATATGTTGTTTGACAAGCTCGAACTTAATGCTTTTAGTTTCATTTAGGAGATTCCATAGACAAAATTATTATGTGACTAACATTCAATGAACTATGAGGTTCTGCGAAAATGCGAAGTGATAATAAATATACTCTCTAATTTGGGTGGTTCCACTGTTTGTTTGTTACTTGTTCTTGCTAATAAGTGCACCTTTGTGGTTTTCAGATATCCTTAACGTGTCTCCTGGGTATGTAGTAATTTTGTTTATTACAACAGCGAACAGGCCCTCAATGTAATTCTATATTCACAATAATGTTATCCTTTCCTTTAATTACAAACCATTGTATTACAAGAATCGCAAACCTTCTCCTTTACACAACTTCTGCCGGAGGTTGAGGGTCGGTTTCATTAACATCTAGAAATTAAGAATTTTTATCTTAAAAATAAGCTGCTTAAATCTAATATATAAAATTGAAAGTGACTATTTTTGTGACGTCATACCTCTTGAACCACCCGACCGATCTCGATCAAATTTTCAACATAGATAAGGTTCGGACCTGATATGCCTTTTATCATTTGACTTTGACGGAGCAACGTAGGAGAGGTGGAGGGTGGAGATATTTAAAAATGATTGAAAATGTCCAATATTAGTGCCGAATCCATAGTTTTCGAGGTCGCTGACATGAACAGTATCACTTTCCATGCTGTTTAAATCTAAATTCAGCCCCGCAACTAGGAGGAGGGAGACGAGGAAGATATATAAAATGATCGAAACGAACCGATTTCAGAGAGAGCTTCAGTAACAGTAAAAAAATAACTGACTAACGGAACATATTACTAATTTTTCTCATTTCAACCCAGTGAAGCGGGTATTCGACGCTAGTCATGCTTTAAAAATTAAAATTCTATGCGATCGCCGCAACAACGCTCCGGGGAGCTCAAATCAGTACCAATACTATTCTAGCATTCAATCGTAGTCAGTGTGGACCGATGTAGTCAAGATGAAAAGCAAGTACAACAGAATTTCATTCCTGTGGATAAAAATACATGGTCTCGAAAGATGAAATAACAAACGATAAAAGATGTATATTTTAGAAACAATTCGATGTTCCCTTACTCAAATTTACAAACAAGTGTGTGGAATAGTTTTTTAAATATTTCTATTTTTCTACGTTTCCATTTTTACTTTCGAGCGAGGAAAGACAAGAAGAAAGTATGGTGGTCATAAAAAACGAATTTGATATTTCAACGGATTTACAAATTTAATAGCCCGTAAATATAGAGAAAGTTATTTTTCGACATCTGGCCTTCTGTTCGCCCATTTGTCCTGACGTACACTCACCTAGAGGCCATACCGTTCAACGTATCTCAACCACATTTTAAACTTAAAGGTTCATATGTAAATCTCCAAGTTTGTTTCTTCCTTTTTGAATTTTTTTCCTACACCTAATAATAAGGGCAGTATACTTAATGGAAAAAAAATTAAAAATAATAATTTTCTCAAAAGTCGGCTCTAACGATTTTCTTTATATTTCATAAAACAATTTTACAAAAACAACCCCATTATGCAGTGTAAGTAATTTCTCTGAGAAGGATAATATATTCTTGAGGTGAGTTTCCTTTCAAATGATTTTCTCAAAAGTGACTCAGGAGATTTTGTTCATATTTCCTAAACACATACTTCGTTAGCATTTTGAGCAATATTCCGTAACTCATTTGTCTTTTAAAATATATATGAGGATAGTTTGTTCTTGAGGCAAGATTTTATCGGACATTTTTTTAGAATCAACAGAAGCCATTCTCTTGATATTTCATAAATAACAAATCATTAATAACTTCATAACATTGTCTAAATTATTCCTTACGGAAAGAAATCACGAAGGGTAGTTCACTCTTCAGAATGAGTTTGTTTTCAGATTATTTTCTCAAAAACAACTGGGGTTATTTTGGCCATATTTCGTAAATATTCTGTACATATTTTATTATTATTCTTATAACGTTGCTTAAATCACTTCCACGAAAATATCCACAAGGGGCAGTTTATTATTGGAGTGAGTATTGTTAAACAATTTTGTCAAATACCACATGCGATTTTGATATTGTTTTACAAATATTTCGTTAGTAACCTTACCTATGATATGAGTTATTTATTATGGAAAAATCTACAATTGGTATTTTACTTTCGGGGATTAGTTTTCTTTCGCTAAAGCTGTCCGAAAATGCCTTATAGTTTTGTTTGTATTTCACAAGAAAGTGTTTCATTAATAACTGCAGTACAACATAACTTAGTTTATGAAATTGAAGCAGAATGTTTAGTGAGATGGGTCGTACTTTTAATTATCGTTTTTCTTTAATTTTTTGTACATAACAGAAACAAAACACTGAATTCACATACCAGCAGGGATGGTTGTACGTTTCCTTGAATATGTAGCAGACGTCCACTGATCATAGTAGATTTCCATCGACCACCAGCGAGTCCGGAAACTGTATCGCGATTGAAACTGTAGACAAAGCCTATATAGATCAAAGGATGATTAGAACATGAAAATAAAGTTGAGTTGATTTTGAGTTTAACGTCCCTTTCAGCAGCGAGGCTACATGAGAAGGGACCTACAGATTAACGTGGAATCCGAACCACATGAGCTCAAGTCAGGATTCGAAGCCGGGCCTCACACACCTAACCGCTTAGCCACGGAGCTCAGCATGAAAATAGACCCAGACCTTTTAGCCTCATCGCTTCGCATGACGAGGCCCCATGAAAAGTTTGTATACATGCATCATTAATGATGAGAGAACAATTTCTCTTAATAACTCTTGTAAACATTATTCGATTTTGATACAACTTTGAGTATAATTTCTTTGAGAAATAATTTCTCTTACATTGCTTAGGATGAATTCAGTAAAGAATGAAGAGGTTAATTTAAACGCTTCGTCGTCGGCAATTCAAAACCTGCTATGTGACATTTTCGGCCATTTCGAGATAAAGTACTATCTGGTGCAGCTTTTAGACTCTTTTAGACTCTCTAATTTATTATTGCTTGAGAAAGTATCAAGATACGTTCAGCATCAAATATTACTTATAACATCACTTTTGTAAAGCGAAAAATCTAACCAGGATACTGTTTTTCGTTTCTCCTGAGAAATTTATAAAAATGCACATAGCAGGTTTTGAATTGCCGACGACGTTGCTCGCTTGAAAAATATTTAATAATTGAGGATTTACGGTTCAAACCTCTTAGATGCAGTGAACTTACTTTGGTTGAAAACGTGAGATTTTTCAATTGACACATATAGACCGTGGGCCAAGAGAGTTATAACTCCCTCCCCTTGGGGAATTTTCGCCACTATATTAGTCGTGTTCCTTAGGGTCATTATTCAAAAAACAGTTGTTGGTCAACATGAATTAGTCCCAGAAGCGACAGTCCTATTAGCGACAGGAACTGTTATCTGTCCTACGAGCGACCGATTCATTTACATTGAGATGATGGAAGATGATATGTTTCCCTCTCGTGAAATATGTTTGCCTCTGGTGTTATTAGCGCCCGAACAACCTTGCTACGAAAAATGTACGTGCCAGTAATACAGTTCATCAAATATATTTTCCCTCTACAGTGAGTGCAAATAAAACTTATTTTAATTTTGAGTTAGATTTGACATAAAACATATCAAATAACCTAGCGAGACAACAGGGTCATTTCCATGAAAAGTATATTCTTATGTCATTATTGAAAATCCAGTTGTAATATCCCGTTTCTTCAAAAGCTCTGTTTTCTGTACTTAATTTGATTCAAATCTAATTACTCACTAAGCACAGTAATATATTTTATTTTGAAAAACTTAAACGTGTAACAGTTTCGCTAACTATCTACTTTTTAGACTTCCAAAGACACTGAATAAAATGAAAAAAAAAATGTCAATGATAAAAGACAGCTTTTGAGATCCTTTACATCTGATTGGCTATTCTCAACCAATCTCACCAATTACAATGCAGTTCACTCTAAACAATCCAAAAGGTAAACAAACTCTTTAAACTACTTCCTCCCTATTGTAAGCTACTAAAACGTAAACTAATTGCTTAATTTGCCTTCCTTCCTTGTTTTGACTTATACATAAAAGCTTGTCGTATAGCAATCTGAAATACGAGTAATCCCTTATAACTAGACGAACTGTTAAGTCCTGCGAAGGATTTGTAACTTGTGTAATAATTTCTTCGAATACATTTTTTTAAAGATTTCTTTGATATCCTCAAGTGGTGAACACCCTCTTTCCATGGGCGCCCGATGGGAAGGCAGGGATCACCCCCCTGGCTCACTAAAATGTATACGTAATATAGCAAACCACGTATATTAAATACCAGATATACCAGACATGGTACAGCAACCATCACGATGCCCCTCCCTAGAAAATTTTCTTCGGGCGCCCCTACCTCTTTCTGATTTATTTCTTATGCAAAAAACCTATTCAATCTAAACTTATGCTCCGCATCATTTTAACATGAAATTTTTAATATTATATTAGAATCATACACAAAGGCGGAGCTACTCTAAATATTTAGTTAGTTTTCCCCTTGATATAGTCAATGTATTCATAGAAAGTAATTCAAAGATATTTAGGAAAAACGTAGAAAATATTGTTAGTGTAATGAGAGTAGTCTCACGTATTAAATTCAAGTAGAGCGAAATTTTTCATAGTACATTTTGTTAGGTTCTAAATCGCATTAGCATGAAACAAGTTAAAGAAGAGAGAACCTTGTCTTCTTCCATTATCTTAGTATGAACAAATCGGTGACTCATAGAGCAGTTAATAGATCGAATCGGTCGCTCATAGGACAGTTAACAGTTTCTGTCGCTAATAGGAATGTCGCAAGTGGGACGACACCGGTCAACATATAAGTGCAACATCTGGGTCCTGGGGCCCTTAAGCCCCTTAGCCCCCGTGTATTTTTGCATACATCGGTGTAACCACTTTAATTGACCATAGATCAGATCGTCAGTGCAATACTAGAACAAGTTATACCTCGATCGATTTGTAAGAGTGTAGGCTTTCAGTTTACGTAATAAACGGGACATTTCTGCGAACAAAGGAAAAATAATTTAGGGATATTTAAGAAAATTTTCCTTAAAATGTCCCTTCTCTCGATTCTTTTAGTTATTAAGTGGCAAAACTGCAAACTAGGTGAATAATAAAATTTATTTATGTGTCTTATTTTACATTCAACTTAAACTGAGAATTTTCATTATTGATCCATCAAGTAGCAGCAGAGGAAATATGTTTTTATAGTTTTCACAGGGTTCATAATAATCGATTTTCATAGAAGTACGAGTATGACTTTGTGTCAATGTTCCGTTTTATTTTTCTATCGAAGGGAAGTTATATAAATTATTCTAGTTGATTTTCTTATTTATTGTATTTTGACAGATTCTCAGTACCGAGAAATCTCCCCATGAAGGTTTTCTGGTTTGTTTGTCTATGGTATTACCTGACCAGGATAGCAGTGCGGTTTTGGAATGATGACGCTGCTGTTGTGTTTACATCAGTTTCTTGGCAAGCGCGGTGAGGCAGGGGAGCGGAGAGTTTTACTCTGTAGTGTATCCAACGGTTTTTAAAAGTTGCAGTTTAGATGTTATGCATAGTCTAATCTCTTTCAGCTTAATAAAGAACGCCGTAAGTTACGTGATTGTAGTGAACCATTCCCGCAGTAATGCAGATGTATTGTGAATAGTGATATATGAATGGAAATTACCAATTTAAGAACAACATAGCACAATTGACAATTCAGTGAGCTTCTACCGTGTATTAAAAATATTATATAAAAACTGATTACGTTTTATTCGATGTCATTATAAAACAGGAGCAACCTGTAAAACGCTGCTCTCGTTAGTTTGTTCGGAAGTTAATATAGAGTTATATTTTTTGTTGTAGATATTTTTTTGCTTGTTACTTAAGATGTTCTGCAAATAACTTCAATAACTTTGGAACTGTTTGTCTTAACTTGAACCAAGGGCGGATACAGGCTTAATGTTTGGGGGGTGGCCGTTCAAAGTCAAATCAAGTTGAGAGTTTATTGCAAAAAAAAAAAAAGTAAAATAACTTTAGAAAAGGAGAAGTAGCTATTGTCTGCAATTTCTAGAACAGAAATGGCCCCCTGCGATTTTGAAGGTGGCCATTCTTTTTAGCAAGAACGCCAATGTAAGTAATTTCTTGCAACTTATTATTTGACTTCTGCAACGTAAAACAAAAAAAAGTAAGGCCTATCTTTTTAGGTTTTATTTTACATTTATAATACAAAGGCGAAAATTCTTAGGTTTTATTTTTAAAATAAAAAATATCCTATTCTGGGGGGAAATCGCCCCGATCGCCCCTCCCCGCCCTGTTTCTGCCCTTGACTTGAGTATATGCGTAAATTGGTTTATTACGAACAGGACAAAAAGAACTGTGATAGATTGATTACAAATAATCCGGTTAGAAACACTGCTGCTTGCATTTTAGTTCCAAAACCGGCCGCCCGCACTCGTTCGCTGGTCAGGTAAATACAATAGAAAATATTTCAAAGCAATAATTTTAGTGTTGTGTGGTTACATTATGATATTTTGAAAATACTTGTTGTTCTGGTATTCTACATTGAATATAACTTCAAAAGATGTCTGCTGGCATGTGAAGTTATGAAAAAACAAAACCCTCGAAATTATTGCATAGTGCATGTATTTTTATTCCATATGAACACAGATAATCGCACTTAATATAGTATGTAATATGTAGTTTTTTAATTGATATAATATCAAACAATCTCTGTGTTCTAGTCTGTTTGTAAGTTGATAATAGCATATTCTCAATGTGATCCAGGTTTTCTCAGTTACTCTGAAGAGGAATGCTAACAAAAAGAAGCCAATCAGGCAGATGACACTTGCAATAAGAAAAGGGATTGCTGTTGTGAAAAATCGAAAAATCTGTGTAATACGCTACACATAAAACAAAGCTGACATGAGAAGAAATTTCATCGAAAAAGACTTCCACAAAAAAAACTTTCAGGTCAAAGAATTACTGCAAGAGAGTGGCACTGCAAAGCTGCACCGCCTAACATCAATTTGCATCCAAATTCCTACAGGATACGACACAAACAAACACGACCTATTGCTGGGACTACCAAAGTTTTACAAAATTACCACGACTACTAAGTCAGTCTGCTGAATCATGTGGGGCGGAAAATTGTACACTCTTAGTGGATAATTCATATTTGAAGCGTACTACTGGACGACAATCTGGTAGATATCCTGTTTAACGAGCAGCAGTAGAGCTAAAGTGGGGATCACGAAAAAAAAGGAAGAATGTTTCATGGGAATCTCTGGTGATATGTGTAGAATTGCTGAATGTGCCATTAAAGGAGCAGCTATTCGAAAGAAATATGAATCGCTACTGTTACAAATTCGACAAGTGGATCTCATAACAGCCGAAATGAGGTACTGCAACTTGTACAGTAAAGACTATTTAAGAAGTGACTAGACACAAACCTAGTAAAATTCAAACATTCAAACAAATGCCCACATGGCACACGAGAAAGGTTTTATACAGATTTGTGCATATGTCCAGCGCACGTAATGAAAGAGTACAATGTAGAAGTGTCAAGTTCTATTTGGGAAAAATATCTTATGTATATTCAAGAAGAAGAGCCAGTCAGTATTAATCAGGAATACAAAATGTTTGGATTCAAGGAGAAGTTGCTGAAGCACATACGCTACAGTTTGTTATTTTATCAGGTCGCCGAGGTGAAATTGTTTATGCAAGAAACATACCTAAAGATAAATTTGTTGAAGACTTGTGTTTAGGTTACTGGATCAGCTTTATTGTCACTGCGAGCTGTTATTAATCACCATCGACAAGCGGCCATGGCTAAAATGCTACATTCCAATAGCTCCTGCATTACCTCATCTCCTTATTTAGTTTACATCTATCGTTTTAGCTGCATCGCCAAATTTTTAGCTCAAGATGTTTGTTCAGCTGTATCAAGTGGACCATGGTTGATGTCAAAACAGGTGCTTCTAGGTATAACAATCAAATATCTCACAAGCAGTACAGAATTAATAACTCTGCTCAAACTTACGGGCCATCTTCATATTCACAAATATTTGAATTGGAAACATCAATGTATGATTGTGTTGTCGAAAGTGGTGGTGACCTCCAGCCATAAGATTCATCCGTGTTCTCCCCCTTTTCATGGGATAATTTCCGAAAGTTTGCGTATCACTTCCAGTTAAAAGGGTACATATAAACTGTATGAGGAGATGAGGTAAATCTGAGCTCTTGAAATGCAGCCTTTCCACCGTGGTTTATGGTTCATGGAGGCCAATTTTAGCACGTGCTTTATTTATTTTGTTTGCAGGTAAGAACTTTCTTTCTATTATCCTTAGATGTGATGCTGGTTGTACTGTAGTATGCTCGAAATGTCTCTTTGTCCATTGATATTAACGACGCTTGTCTGAGATAAAAATTCTCCATTCTGATGAGTGTTCACACCTTTCTGGAGTTTCCAGTCTCCTCAAGTAAACCGTCGTTCCAGATTGCATTATTCGTTTCAGCCGCGAGAGGAAGTACATGCTCCTTGCCTTCTGTTGCAACGCTGGTCCGGTCACTGATCAATCCGGTACATGCATGATTCCCCGTTATCTGCTTTTGTGTTCCCTTAAGTCTGCCCAGGTCACTACAGACAAACATCGGAACCCTATGCACTCTTCGTACAAATCCTTGCTTCACGTCTCTACCATTCTGCTTTTGTCAATCAGGTATTACTTCCTCCAAAATGTTTAGAACTGCTTCTAGGCGCATCTCTCCTTTGTCCACAATCCAATGTCACATGTCATTTTCCAACATTTGCTGCAGTTCATAACTCGGTTACAACGTCGTATTTAACCAAGATTTACATAGACCTTTTTCTGTGTTTTCATATGTAGAATCATTTTGCAGACGCCGTAACATGTATTCCGTTACACCCTGTATTTTCTTTTCTGTGCTTCGAGACAATCGTTTCTCAGAATCGGAATTTAACCATTTTCGTGTATAAGACAAATAACAATTTTGTATACCCTTCCGCTTTATACAAACTTTTGCACTTTTCTACCTTCCAATTAATAAAAAAATCGAAGTCTCATTTCTAAGAAAAAGTCTCGTGCACGGATTAGAAATGGTTTCTCAAGAAACAAACTATCATTCCACTAGAAAACATTATGCACACTTCTATTCACTTTTAATTACACTGTTTTATATTAGTTTAGAATATTAAATCAAATAAGATCATTTTTAATCATATCCATCTCTGGGACCACGAGGAAAATGACCTCAAAGTTGGGATCATTGAAGTACCGCTTATGCTAATAATAAAGATACCCACACGTGGATAAATATTACGTAATTGCAGTGTTTATACTGACTTGAGGACGATGAATCCAAGCGAATTATTTTCAAACACATTCGTCCATGGGATACCTAGAAAAGTGATCTCAACATTTGTAATAGAAATAAATATAAATTTCAACTTTGAAATCATCTCTCTAGTGACACCATGGAAGGATATATTTGAAAATGATTCCATTTAATTCAGAATTCCCAAATTAGTAAAAAATCACTATTAGAAATGTATCAAAGCATAGGTACTTTTTACTATTGATATAAGAAATATCTAAAAGATTCCAACTATGAGATACTTTTTTTCGTCACCTCATGGACAAATTTGTTTTGGAAATAGTTTTATTTGGATTCAGAATCCTCAAATTAGTATAAAAAGCGTAATTATAAATGTATTCAAGCGTGGGCATTTTTCGCTAGTGACATGATTGTTAGTTCTTTAAAAACAAAAGTATTTTCAGAGGTATGACTAACATTTAAAAGTACACTAGTTTACATCCAAGTATCTTACTTATTTTGAAAGTTTGAGACAAGTAATGAAGCTTGTGTACATTTCTTCTGCAACTATAGACGGTGGACCAAAATTAACTCCCTACTGAAATTTATATAAATTATATATTTTTAAGTACTTAACCAATTTTCATGAGACAAAAACTAATTTGTTTCTTACAATGATACAATTTATTACACGATATCTCATTTATGTCATTGCAGGAATCAATGGCGGATCGTGAAACAACGTCTAATCTTACGTGATCTGGCTCAGCTTTCATGTATGAAGTATGTCATGCATGATGGCATGCATGTACGAAGTATGTCAGTCCATGGTAAAAGTACAGAAATTGTTGAAAAGTGTCAAAGGACCTCGTGCGTCGATCGGCTTAGACCGTATAGAGTTTCCATTCGAAGCTTATAGACACAGGTTTTATAGCAGATATTAGTAGAAGCGGTCGCTCCTTAACATCCACGACGGTGGGAAATGCGCGAGTAATTTAGGACATGTTCACATGTAGTCCTCAGAAATCACAAGGACAGGTTTCTTGCGAAAAAGGTTTAACCCGACGCACAATCCAAAGTGTTCAGAAGAAAGAGTTAAGTTTTCGTTCATGGAAACTATGTTACTGCCATAGCCCGAAGAGTGTTGTTATATTCGGTTTGATTATGAGGAAATCAGTATGATGACGTGCTTCCTTGGTATGAAGACTGCTCAGGACTTTTCGGTAATATGCTGTGGTCAGGTGAGGTCTAGTTTCATGTTGGGGGCATATTAACGGGCATGATTATTATTGCTGGAAAGAAGAGGATAGTTCTTGAAGAAAGCAAATATTGTCCTAAGATCAGAATGTGGTGCAGCATGACATCTACGGAAGTTATGAGTTCATACATCATTCAAGAGACAATGAATGCAGAACGTTACTTTCGTGTACTTAAAAATTATGTTCAGGGTATTGTATTCACGTGGGACCATTAAAATGACTTAATCATTACGCAAGATGGGGTCCACTTCATTCGCACTTCCATTCCGTGAGTGGCTCGACATCTATTTTCCTCGTTGGGACGTCGTGAACCCCTTGAATGGCCGGTAAGGAGTCCTGGTCTAACACTCTGCGACGTTTTCCTCTCGTGGTGGACGAAAGAGGAAGTTTACGTATGAAACCATTTCACCAAGTTCTTGCAAACCTACTGCTGAACTACTGCAAAAGTATGTTGCTGATATACCCAAGCGTTTATGAAAACTGGCAGAGTTGTGATGCATATGTGGAATTTTACAAATACGTAATTATTCTGATATTCTAAGAAATAAAATGCTTTTTATATCATAAAAATTGGTTAAATGTTAAAACTAGTTATGAACAGTTTTCGATAGGGTATTATTTCCTGTCAATTCTGTAGAATTCGGCAAAACATTCCTAAGAATCGACATTTTAGACAAAATATTTTGCAGTCTTTAACGATTGTTCTACTAAAGCACAGTTAATAATACATTTAGACATGAGACTACTAAGGGTGAACTCAGCAAAGCCTGGTTTGCGGAAAAATGCATTTTAAACTATCTTGATATATGCAAACTGAGCAAAATGTTACTCTATCAATTAGTTATTATAAGAAAGAAAGGCGAACTCCACATAATTTTTCAACGTGCTAGTGTGGTTGATGCCAGGTAATGTACCGTCTGGTAAATTAAGAAAGAAATGAGAAGTCCCTCGTGGCTATATAGTTAGCGCATGTACCTTCGGCGTGAAAGATCCAGCTTCAATTGCCGGTGGAAACTAATTTGGTTAAGATTTCACGTTAAGTTGCAGATTCACGTCTCATTTAGCCCTGCTATTGAAAGGAACGCTAAACATCAATCCAACCGAATATTAAAAGAAATGCTCAATGTTGAGTTCGTTCTTACTATCCTGAGCGCCTCATACGAATTATCGATGTATGAACTATTAGAACTATCATAAGAACTATTAGATATATTCTCAAATTTATCGAATCTAAATGTTCGCTAACAGATAAACATGATCTTGGCGTGACTATTCTATATTTTTTTTGCCTTCATATGTTGAAAACACAATAAAGAAGTTATTGTAAAAGCTCTGAAATAAGTAAAAAAAAGCATTAAGTTCGTAACATTGTGACATCATATGTGACATTTGTAAAACAGTAACATGTTAATGCGTCTAGAAGAGACATTTATTTCTTTTCTTCTTGAATTTAAAAATATACGTTTCGTCTCGCCTCCCACCACCATTATACTTATCTTTTAAGAATACTTACGAGATATAAGAAAAAGGGATAAAACAAAAAACGACACGCTCGGAAGAGTAATACTCCCGCAAGTACGTTTTTTCACGCGATACTCTAGCCAGCTGTTTTACGCGCTATCCTAGTCAGTTGTTTTTAAGTTCGTCACTAATCTATATCATTTAGTACAAGGGGAACAAAACGAGCCTTATATCATGGAGTACAAGGGCAACAAAACGAGCCCTGCGGGGCTTCTAACCCGTTCCTACTACTACTACTACTTATCTGCACAAAAGTAAGTAAATCATATTTTTGAGTATAATTTTCGTATTATTTTAATTTTAAAAATGTTATAAAAATGTTTTAAAATAGTTTAAAAAAACTTTCCTCGGGCCGGGTTTGAACTCACGCCAAAAGAGATTTTCGTTAATAAGCACATAGCGCTAGCCCACTAAATATTTATTGTACTCTGTCACTAATATTACATAGGAAAATTACTTGTATACAATATAGGTGTAATCTAGGACCGACCACTGGGAAGAGAGGCCAAGATGTGGTTCTGAGCGAACCTACTCCGCTGGACGATGATTATGGTTATGCATCACAAGGAAAAAGTCCACAAGCACAATTCATGGCCTCCCGGTCTTACCCGACAGGTGGGACAGAGCTGCTTGCAAAAAACCACTGAAAGACTGTCTTTCTAGATCGACTGAAAAATATTTGCGGCGTTCCCGTTGTAAAAAGTCGAAATATAAGCATTCATCATTCCACGGCATGGAATGATGAACATATAACAATGTGGTACCAATTAACCAGAGGACCGTATTATGTTTGGTTTTTGGGTAATACTGAAATGCAGGAAAGAATAGGAGATCTACGGTAAATAAAGGAACAGGTGTACGGCAGATCAAGCTCAACATACGAAGGAGGAGGTTCCAAATAATATCCGCACCTGAACATGACGTGTAGCGATGGGGTAGTGTGTCGGAGTGGCCACAAAATTTGCAGGTGAGGGTTGTGGTACGTCCAATGCGCAGAAGTGTTTTTTGTGTGGCAGGCAGTTGATGAACTTAGGTCGTCCATACCGCTTGTGTGTGCAAAGGGAGAACATTGGTTCTTAGATTTTGCCAAATATGGCGCCATTGTTTATTGGGGAACATATCCTGTAACCGGACGCTCACATCTACAAGTGACGCTCTCCACAATTGCTGGTATAAGGTTTGGTGAGTATATGTAGTAGGGGAAGCAAGCTCACCAGAATATGTCCATGCTTGAACAAGATTGGTGACATAGGTAGGACATAAGTTGCCAAATCTGCAGAAAGGTGGATTCCTTGGTTGGGAGTATTCGGGCCAGAAACATTCGATCCACACCCGTGTATAGTCCATGTGGGGCTCAACGTCTTGATACGCATCTAGCATGTATAAAACTTGACTTTTAAGACGAATGTTTACTAGTCCAAGGCCCCCTTCGCTGTGAGGAAGATAAATAGTGTTGTGGCGGAGGCGGAAGAAGTAGCCCCGCCAAAGAAACCACATAAATACAGATTCAATTTGGCGAGCGTAAACAGAAGGGAGGGGAAAGGTGCGCGCGTAGTACCAAAGTTTAGCAGCAACATACTGGTTGAGATATTGAATCTTATGTATTATATGCAGACCTCGGAACCGTTGTAAGTATAGCATCTGCTTAATCTGATGAACGATAGGACGCCAGACAGCATCCATTTGTTTGCGTGCATCGCTATGAAAAGTTATGCCGAGTACTGTTAAAGCATCAACCGTGGGAATGTGAGAGCGTGAATCAGGTAAGGAGGGTAGGGAGAATCCGTGAAATGACAGGAGTTTGATCTTGTGTTTATTGTATGCCAAGCCGGAGCACTGGTTGAACTCATTAGTTATGCGGATGGCGGTGAGCATATCTTCGGGCGTAGTTCCTATTAATGTTACGTCATCCGCAAATCCGAAGACGTGTAATTGATGGTATTCCGGTATACCGGGAGAGGTAATCTGAGCCAGAGCCCGGAGATAGGTATCTAGAACTATCACAAAGAGGCTCGTCGAGATGCTATTGCCTTGCCGTAATCCGCGTTGCAAAGCAAATGTGTCAGAAAGATGACCATTGATCTGTACTCGACATTGGGCCGATTGGTATAGTTGTCTTATGACTTGTTGAAATGCAGGAAGAAAACCCCAAGCGTCTAAAGTTTGAAGAAGAAACCCGTGATCAACGCAGTCATATGCGGAATAAAAATCTATGCCAAGGACCCCCGCTTTAATACGCTGTGTTTGCACGTACGCTATAAAATCCCGTAACGAACGTAACACATAATAGATGTTATATTTGGGGTGGGTGGCTGCCTGATAGGGACTAATATACTTTTGCAATATGGGTTTTAAACGTGCCGTCAGAATTTTTGTGAACAGTTTCAAATCGGTAGGCAGTAAAGTGATGGGTCTGTACTCCTGTACATTCTGGGAAGTAGCGGATTTCGGGATAAATATTGTGATTCCGACGTTACCGCGGATGGGGCCTCCCTTTAAATATTTATTAAATAACTTGACTAGGGTATCTGAAAGAAAGGTCCAGTATTGTTTATAGAACGCGTACGGCAGACCTTCATATCTTGGCGCGCCCTTTCCTTTTGTTGCCTGGAGGGCCATCCATATTTCCTGAGAAGTTATGGGGCGCATGAGATCACGACCCTCTTCCTCCGTAATCAGTTTGGGAATAATCGACAAAAACTGAGTTGTAACATTGGTGTCAGAAGGTCGGGGTTGTACTAATTTATAGTAATGCTCACGGAAAACATTTAGGATCTGAATCGAATCACTAGTCATATTACCATTCGGGAGACGGAAAGCTACTATTGTAGCCTGTTTCCGCCGGTGCAATAGACGTACAACGTCGCAAATGGTGACAGTTTCCTGGGCAAGCCTATAATATGTGGTCTCATTAATAAAAGAAGGCATGAGTGTGGGAGCCTGGAGATTTATGAGTCCTAGTTTGAGCTGTTGCACTGTGCGTTTATTCTGTAGTGAGGGGGCCGCACACCATGCCTGACGCAATGCCTCATAGAGGAATTCAAACATCAACTGCCGATCGTGTCGTGTTTCGTGTCCTTTGCCTTGGAAGAACCGAGCGATCTTAGGTTTAAGAAATGTCGTCCACCAAGAGGCGAGATCTGGAAAATATTGTTGCATCCTTTCCCAATAGGAATATTGTTGTGCCAGTTCCTCCCGATAACCGTCGTGGTGAAGTAAGGATGTATTTAACTTCCAGTATCCTCGCCTGCTAAGGGCTGGCAAGGGTTGATCTGTTTTTATGTGGAGCTTGATCGCTGCATGATCGCTGAAAGATGGTATAATAGCCTGTACGTCAATAATAGTGTGAACTAAGTCAGGAGTGACGTATATTTTGTCAATCCTACTTTTCGAATGTGAAGTACAATGGGTATAGATCCTCGGTGAATTGGAAACAATGACTACATCCCTTAAGTGATAAGCCCGCAAAAATTCCAAAAATGCGGGACAAGGGGGAGTGGGCGGAATTGAATCTGCGCTGTTTTCAGTGGTATTCCAATCAGCCATGATTACCATACGAGACATATTAGGAGGCAGGAATTGTGGCAAACTTTGGCCATAAAATACAGCCCGTTCCTTCTTAGCTGTATAGCCAGAAGGAGAATATAGTCCGACGACCAGGTGCCCCTGTATGACACAATGAATAATACGTCCGTCAGGGGAGAGAGTAAGATTGGTATGCCCCAATCCTTTTCTGATAAACATCCCTACTCCAGTGGTGGGTCCTAAATTAGCAAACACATCATAGTCCAGCATATTGTGAAACGAATCATGTATAAGCTCTTGCACACAAACTACATCCGGTTTTTTTGACATAAGAGGAATTATCGTAAATATGCATTTTTATCGTCACTACTTGCGCGATTTAAATTTATCGTGAGAAAGGATAAAGAGTTTATCACAGTCATATAGAGGAAAATTTCGTAGTATAACACTTCTGTGCAATGTCGATATCTACTTACATTTGCTCTACTCAAAGTTAATATGAGTCTTAAAACTAAGAAGTGAAGCAAAAAATAACTTACAAAATCCATGATAGATGTTAATGAATATAAGTGCTGTTGTTAAAATTAAAAACATATGTCGACGGTAGATTTTAACACAACTAACACTCAAGGATTTCCTGTTTGTATACGTGATAAATACCGCTGTTCCGCTCTGCACTCTTGCACTATTAGAATCGTAGGGCACTTGTGTTGTACACACGTGACATAGAGAAAGAACAAAACAAAAGAAGAGGCACACACCACACTACTTGAGGTGAATTCGTACCCATTGACCTTGAAGACCAATACTTTATGTATCTGTTTCGAACACCGGTTTTGAGCGAGTACGTGGATCTCGTTCGCAAGTCAGAGAGACTTGGCTGCCTTCCAAGTGAGAATTCAGCTCTTCCTTCCGGGATAATTTGCGTCGTTTTTGTTTAGAAATAACATCGCTAAATTTATTTCCTTGTGTCTCATGCTGGAGAAACTCGCTTTCAAAGGGTTCAGGATGCTCTTCCTGTGTCTCTGTGTAGGACGTCGCTATCCTCAACTGGTGAGGGATTTGGTTCAACCTCCATGTTTTGTGAGGTGATATGCTGCTCTACTCGTATGCCGGTGGCCTCCGATGTAGTCGATAAAGGCACTCGTTTACTGGGAAGTTGGGTATCGTCCTTCGCTTTCTCAAGAGACTTTATTGTAAGTGTAGGGAACTCCTTTGAGTCCGGAACCGAGGGTCGATGCTCAAGATCATCTTCTTGATCACCAGATTTCGTAGAAATGACAGGTGGGGCTAATTTGTAGGATGTCATAGGAGTCACTTTTCCAAGCTCTGTCATGCGAGGAATTGACGGGGAAGTGGTCGGGATTACACTCGTTCCCCCTCGGGGTTGAGCCCCCCGTTTCAGTACACAGTTCGCTACCGTGTGCATAGAGCTTTGGCATCGAAAACATGTAATCGGTTGTCCACTGTATGATACTCCTACTTTATAACCATGGACTAGAAGTCGGGATGGCACATGAGAAGTCAGTTTAATATGTACATGGCGAGTTCCAGTTTTAATACAAGGGGATAAGGAGGGGCCCATTCCTGATCTTCTATTTTAGTCACTGAACCATATGCGCTAAGAGCCTCACTCAATAAGTTATTCGGTGCCTCGATAGGGAACTCAAACACACGAAGGAGTGTAGTCGGATCTGCTGCTGAAATAATTCGAACAAAACTCACTTCCTTATTTGAATGAGTGAATGGGACCTCACTAGGGGCATGAGCTGCAAAGTCATCGTATTCCTGTTGCGTTTTGAATTTTAGAAAAATACAAAAATTTTCACTATTTAACTGCATGGCACTGATGTGATCAAAAATACCTGGAAGAGTGGAGTTCATCCAATGGTAGATTTCCAAGGGAACTGGTCGAACTGCACGGAACTTCTTGTCAAATTCTAGTTTAAATTGAAGATCTTTTTTATATTCCATATTCACGTTTGCACTGATACACCGACACTACGCCGAAACGGCAATAATTGAGAGTACGGAGTATAACTCCTACTTCAGTAGATTTGCTTTGATATAGTAATCAAAGCTATGAATACACCTAACGTATATATGGTCTACGATACTATAAGCTATAGTACACTGTGAAAGCACCAGAGCACAAGTGTTGTCTCGACGACGGCTTGATGCGAACTCGGCCCACTCGGCCACGAGGACCGACAACGACAACCATCTGAATTCTGCTATTTGAATGCAACGTGGCAAGACATAGATAACGCCAACCAATCAGAACTGTGTTTTCCGTTCCTACTTCCGGGAGCATTACTCTCCTGAGCTAGTCCTTAAAAAAAGCATTGTCTAACGCTAAAGAATATTGCTATCTTCATTTCTTGTAAAAAAAAAAAAAAAAAAAAAAACTGGTTGATTCTGACTGAAGTAACAGAAAGTGTTTTTTCCGTCGTATCCTTTTTTTCAGAAATTACAAAAAGAAGCTCCTGATGTCTCAATAAACCGTGTGTTGCCTATAGTAAATCTTAACGTGCTCGAAGCAGATGACATGTTCAAGTTTCTCGATAGTGATGTCATGTGCAGAGAGCGGAAGACTAGAGTTCTTGTATGTAGGTTACAACCTTCCTCTAACAAGGAGACTTACGGAAATGTCACTCACCAATTTGAATGAAACTTTCCATACTTGTAGAACATCGAAAAATAACCGACACGTTTTTTCTTTCTTTTTTTCTTTTTGTTTCGGCAATGGTGAAGATTTAAGGGTGGAAATCATTCTTTGAACATTAGGGGTGGTATCTAAGCATAGACTGAGAACAACTATTTAATTTAGAAGCAAACGTACTGCAATGGTGGTTTTAGGACAGCTAATTCAGAATCTTACGTCAAAAATTACGAATTCAAAATGGAGGATCCAATATAGTGATTACAAATACAAAATATCGTCTGGTTTGAAATTCTCTACAGTTAGCCAAAAACAATCATAGATGACAGAGATTACTGTAAGGAGGTTGCAGACCAATTTGAAATCCCTTTCTGTACTCATTTTAATGGGATGCTTGATTAAAGTGGGTCTCTGCACCTCTCAGTATAGCGTTTATAGACACAAACAGTAGAAAGTGTGGCACAGTCAATAAATCTATGACTCACAGCTACACCATATAGCCTTCAATTTCTGCAAATGGTGTTCTGTTATCACCATTGTTAATTATTTTGCAGGAGAAGAATGGAACATTTGGCCCTATAGTCCAAAACAATCTCTTTTAATGTGAAAATGTCCTTGTGAAAGCATCGAATTCGGGTAAATTAAAATCAGGTCTTGTGAGATCATGGTTTCAAGCAGTTTTTCTCCCAGAATCTAATGCAAAGTCTATTTTGTTATTAGATTCGTACAGTGGTCGCAATTAATCAACTTTTCAACCTATTTTACGAACAAAAGAGTATCTCAAAATAGAAACCATTCGGCACTAACAACTGGTAGGATTTAGCCTCTTAACATGTTCGTCTTTAGGCCGTGGAAAAACTTTTTGAGGCATTTTACTGATATTGTTCTCTTCAACTATAACATAAATTTACATCTCCATAATAATGTAATTTAGATCCGAATGGCTGATTCATAATCAGTTTTCTTCTCCTAGACTTGTAAATGTTATTAGATATGCGCGATACAAAAACAATTATTTGGAAGAAGATTATGCTGCATTTTGCGATTTGTCACATTTATTGCTGTAATAGTGTGAGCTTAGTGTAAACAATGTTTATGCATCACACTTCTTTTTTTACGAAATATTATTACTGTGAAGTGTTTTCTAAAAAAAAATCATAATTATAACAATTGAGAATATGTGAAATTCTGACATAGTGAAAGGCGAAGAGACTCACTATACATAAGCACCCCGAACAGGGAGATGTGCAGAAACTCACTTTAATCAAGCATTTCGTTAAAATAAAGGTGTTACTAATCAATAGAAAGGGATTTCAAATCGGCCTGCAACCTTCTCGTAGTAGCCTCTGCCAACTATTGTTCTTCGTTAACTACAGAGAATTTCAAACCAGAAGATATTTTGTATTTGTAATCACTATAATATTGGATCCGCCATTTTGAATTTTGTGATTTTGACGTCGGATTCTGAATTAGCTGTCCTAAAACCACCAGCAGTGTTTTTTCTTCTAAATTAAAAATGGTTGCTTTCAGTCTTGGCTTAGATGCCACATCTAACGTTCCACTCTTAAATTTTCACCATTGCCGAAACAAAAAAAGTGTAGATTATTTTTCGATGTTCTACAAGTATGCAAAGTTTCATTCAAACCGGTGAGTGACACTTCCGTTAAGTCCCCTTGTAAGTCTGACACGTTAGGCTTATGGACGATCGTAAGGTGAAATCCATCGGAAGTTTGAGTCCCTCTGAACACCAAATGCCAGTTTAATAGTAATAGAAGATTCTGGGTTCATGCCCCTGTCAAATTGGATTAGGAAGAAGCAGAATGATTAAGCCCCAGTTGGGGTGTATTTTTAAGTAGATAGTAGCCTCGAGCGTTCGGTTTCACATCACAACGTGAAAAATGAACATGAGAAAATCAACTATCTTTAAACTTAGCAGAGTTTAATTCTTTTCAGAAGGAACCAAAGAGGGAAGATATAAAGTCAACAGAAAAAAAAGTACATGATTTTTTTAAAAATAATATTAACAGCAGAAGTTACCTACTTTGGAAAGACAAGATTTTTATTATACATTATAGCTTTTATGATGTAGGTCATACAATCTAAGTCAGTTGAGAATGATCCAAGAGCATTGCCACCACGAACTTAAAAGGAATTACATTTTTCTTCTTAACTTCTACAGGCTTTATACCAATTGTGCTATGTATTACTATTATACTCATTAAATAATTCTTGTAATATATATCTAACCATTTATGATTTCCTTCAGTACTATATTTTCTCCATATGTTTTGCTTAAGACTTCTGTTATAACGTTCTACGATATGTTGTTTCCACATTTTCTGTCTTTATCAGTAATTTCAACTAAAGATATTGATTGATCTTGTATATTGGAAATGTGCATGAAGTGTGAATTGCATGGTCAACGCAGAAATATATAGCTTTATCTTCTGATCTTCTTAACACTTCACATATATCTCTTAGAGGGTGTTCCTAATACCTTACAGTTTGTCGTTTCATTTTCCGTCTAACTTTCCTGGGAATATTTTTCTCGTAAAAATAATTATTCATTGCTACACTGCTTTGTTAAGGAAAGCACAAAGGAGCAATTATATATGAAGTTATTAATGAAAATGTGGAAGTTACAGTATGTGCGATCTTTTTCTTTTTTTTTCCGGATGACGATACTTATCATTTTTCCTGAGAATATTCCCGAAAACTTAAAAAAAGATAAAAAGTTTTCTCCCTTGCCTTATATCCATCATATCGATTTTTGCATATTTTGTTTCACCCATTCCGATCGGACTTTCCAACAATTCGCGTAGGTAAAGATGATATTTATTTACTGTGTATCAAAGAGGGCTTTTATACTTAGATTTATCTTCATAACACACCCTTAAAATCCGTATCCCCTCTGTGTTCTCCATTCTTAACTTGTTTACATGAAATATGTATATACAGTATATTCTCATGAAAACATATTATTGTAACGTATGGTTGCCATTCGTCCCGGCAAATCCAGGACTGTCATGGAATCGAGATCTGAGTCCCGTCTCCGGGACGCTTAAATTTAAGCGAAATATTTGTCGGGACGCTTAAATTTCCCGGATTTCAGGGAAGAAGAAAGAAAGGGAATATTACAATTTGTTTTTATTTTTGACAGGATTAGGTATATAATTATTCTCTTCAACTTCTGAGTATGGCAATTCAAAAGTTGAAAAAGAAAACTTGAATACATAAAACATGGATTTAATTAAGTTTACTACTTAACTACTTTGACATTGAATGAAACATGCATTTCATTGGACCAGGGATAAAATCTTTTACTGCTCAATGTTATTGTTATCTTTAGTACTCTGTTTCTATCAGCATCTTGCTTCTGAAATATTTCAATCATTAATGCCTGACCGATACTTTTGGTAATATTCCGTTCTGCCAGTAGTTTCTGAGTTGGTGCCTCATTTTTACAACTAGCGCCTAAATCAGAAGAAAATTTGACTAGTCATATATCAGTGGTAAGCTACAGGAAGACTGGGGGCTAGGATCACTGCTCATAAACTTGGCCCAACCAGTGGTCCCTACTCAATGTGGCCATGTTGCCACTAACTAAAACATTGAAAACCGTAGTACTAGTCGATAATTACTTCGTGCTATCAAATATTCAAAACTACTGCTCGCAACTACGGCAATCTCTGTACCAACCTTTGGGTTGACTATTAGAAAAAAAATCGTGTATTATAATGAATGTTAAGTATAAGATCAGTGACGACGCCAGCTTTAATTTCTTCAAGGGGCAAAGAGAGGGACAGAGAAAATTTTGGTGATGGTGGGGGATCTATGTTTTGTACAACGAAAATGATAGTTCTATACAGCTGAGGAGCACAGGTTTTGAGGGAGAAGCGACGCTATGGTACAGAATTAGGAAAAAATATTTGCTTACCTTTGTTTCCGAGAAAATAAAGTAGAAAATTAAAGAAAGTGCTTTTAGCTTACACCAGAAGTGTTCAAAGTTATGTTTTAAATGTTTATTCATTCACAAATAAACGTTAATAAATATTCATAATTAGCTTTCCATTTCTATTTATGTTGAAACTGTGTTTTGGGATCTCTTATCTTCCATCAACCACTCAGGCACAGATGAATTTGGGACTACCAAATAATCCTCATATTGTTTAGCCTACATTACAATAGGTCTGTAGGCGGCAGTCGGGGCGTAGCGTTGCATCAAAGAACTACCCCCTTCCCCTCTTTGGCGTCGTCGTTAATTGTATAGATTTTTTGCTGGATAAACACCGTGCATGTGGGCTTTCCCGGATTCTTCTCTTTCCTTTAAATTTCTTAATTCCATTATTTTGCTCATTAGCATCTCCCTTAGTTACGCAGCCCCATTCGAGGTGCCTCGTGACTACGGGTGATATCAATAAAACGGAGAAGTTACTCATTATTCCCAATTTTGTAATAGTTACTCGCATTGGTATCAATAAAAAGAGAACTGAGCACTACTCGTCTCGGCTGACCTCGGAAAGGCCCCACCCTTTTGAAGTAACCACACCTCTATTCTCGAGCCAAGTAACTACTCCGCATTTGATATCAATAAAAATCAAAGACTCCTCTCTGATGCTAGTAACTTCTCCAAATTTGTGGTCAAGCTAAACAGGTGACTCCGTGCGAAATATGGCAGAGTATAGGATTGTTTTGCCACATAGAAAAACTTATAAACTGCATAGAAATGTTGCAAATGGAGATTACAAAAAACTTTATAGGTTCATGAAAGAAAATGTAAAATGGTTAGCACATCATTTTTAGGAGAATCAACCGAAATTTGGGGTGGTGCACTACGTAATGACGAAAAGATGCGGGTGTTCTTGCGTTACGTGAATGATCCGGGATTCCAGGTCGGAATGTCAGGGGATTCTGGTGTGGCTCAAAGTACTCTGTTTATGACTACTACAAGTGTAATGGATGCGATTATTGCGAAATCTGGAAATTGATTGATTCCGGAAGTGTGCGTAAAATGCAAACAGCAAAGGCAGAGTGGCAAGAACAATATCCATTTCCGGGTGCTATCGGAGCACTTGACTATACACACGTGGCAATAAAGAAACCTAGTATTTTGGAGACGAATACGCTAATAGGAAGAGCTTCTTCGTGGCTAAGCGGATAGCGTACATGCCTTTGGCATGAGAGACCCGCGTTCGATTCCCGGCGGGAGCTCATATGGTTCGGATTCCAAGTTAATCAGTGGGTCCTGTCTCATATAGCCTCGCTACTGTAAAGGACATTAAACTCAAAATCAACTCAACTCAGCGCTGATAGGAAGGGTGTATAGCCTACATGAGAATGCATTTTTTATGCCAAGGCGGAAGGGGACACGTATGGTGTGGAAAACGCAATCAGATGGACGTGCTTTGTGACGTGACTGGCTGGACTTTTTTTTAAAGGAAACAAAGCGGCCAAGTGTCTGATTTCGTTCTTAAAGCCAAACAATCTACAAAAGATCTTGGACAACTCGTGATATGCGCTTGTCGTGTTAATCTTGATACTGCTGGATTCGAATCAACATCCATCAGCTCCAATAGGTTCGTTCTCATGGTTTCAGTGTTACTTACTTGTTTCCCGTTTTTTTTTTGTTTTGTTTTGTTTTATTCTCGCTCGAATATTAAAGATTCTCTTTTGGATTTGTGTCTCAGTCGTAGATGTATTTGATATTTCGTTGCATTTCACTGTAGACCCTAATTGCCTTCAAAGCTTCGGCTTTCCTTCGTTTACTTTCTGGTAATTGTGACTTTGAAGGTACCACTGGAAACTCTTTTATAATATCCACAAATGCACTTTGATTGAAACTGTCGTTGCTACTTGCCCGTTCCATGGCGTTTATGATACTACGACATAGGTTAAAAACAACGAAATGACCGCGCGGCGGATGGGATAAATGAGTAATCACTTCTTTTATTGACACGACTCACTGCTACGCGCAGAGGAAACGCAAGTGAACGTTCATATATTTGCAGTAGTCTTGACCTGAGTAGTGGCTTGTTTTATTGATACGAAATTGAGGGAGGAGACTACTCCAGCTGTAGTTACTCCGATTCTTGAGCAGGACTTCTCAGGAATAGTTACTTATTTTTATTGATATCACCCTATATGTTTAGCGTATGCGTCGTCAGCTCGGGAGACCGGGTTTGATTCCAGGCTGGAGCTCAAGTGGTTTTTATCTCATGTTACGCTGAGTTCACGTTTCTATAGCTGAGTAGGACGTTAAACTAAAACCAATATCCTCATCATCATCGGAATACATTTGCAAGGTGTTAAGCTTAAAATAAAAACTAGACTGCAATTCTTCTATTTATATGTCTTCTTTTCACTTGAAAAATATTTTGAGTCTCTTTAAAAGAAGGAAACGCAACAATCATTTGAGATTTTACATTTAAAGAAAGAAAAAAACTGATTAATTAAGCTTATATTATATGGAACTTCTCCACTTTATAGTATAAAAATTTGAGATGGACCATTTATCTTGATGCGCCCATGTAATTTTAAAACTAATTGATAAAAATGACTGGAATTTTGTAAGATGCAAATAACGACAAGGGAACTCTGTCTAATAAACTCTGCAGTACCAACAAATTAATAGTGTTGCCAACATAATATAAAGTTATATTTTTAACGCCACTAGGCCATGTTATTACATATCTCAAATCTAAATATTAAACGAAAACTTACAACACAAATTTGTTATTCAGCGTTGCAAATTAAGGACGCTGCAATATGACAAGCATCTAAACTTCAGAAACCTGATAATAGTATTAATAAAAGCAGAGGCGGATTCAGGACGAACTCAATGGTGAGGAAAGAAAGTAGTGAGATTCTGTTTTCTCTCTCACCGACTTTTGCAGCACTGGTGATTGTGAAACTCAGGGAGGTGAAAAGCCTTTCCCCCCTAGATCTGTCTATGAGACGGACAGTAAAATGCAAACCCGAAATACCTTAGTGTCGAATTCTATGACCATGGCTTATTTCGAATGAATACAAGAAATTGAAAATTAGACTTTTTTCGAAAAATTTCTTACATAAACAGAACGTTTAATCACGTAGGTGATTCTCAAAAGACGTAAACTTCTCGGAGCCGTTACAGCAATTTGATATCCCAAATCGTTCAGGAGATATGAAAAACGTGAATACTGATAGTGATACTCCTAAAAATGACGTATTTGGGGATTGTTTGTAATGTATCTTGATCCTCTTTGCTTTTATAACATTACAGAAACAGATTTAGGTACTTGTAATCAGGCCCGTGCTGGCCCACCGGGACACCGGGACATGTCCCGGTGCGCCCTCCGAAACATTACATTATATATAAAGGTACATTTTTTAATAATAAATTCTTACGATTATTATTGGTAAAGAACTCATGATAAGTACAGTCGATCTTTACATAAGACGCCCTTGCGAAAACACATCAAAAATAAACGGTTTTATTTTTCTGTATGGCACAGTTGTGTACAATGAATACATACTGTTGGTGAAGAACCCGTGAAGGGCACAGTGCGCCCTTTACGTAAGGCGCCCTTGTCATGTGATTATTCCTGTGTGTTTTAGAGCAGTATTGGAATAATCAGTGAGTATTGTATTTCTAAAATATAGCTATATTGATTTATTAGTATATATTTATGTATATTATGTTTGACAAAAAAAATCTTACAAGAAATAAAAAAAAGTTTCTCTAGTAAAGAGGTTTTCAGAGTTTAACTATTTACGTTATTAAACAAACTTTGGGTTTTAATACATAAAATTGCGCCCGTATATTTACAGGGTGTAACTTAATTAACATAAACTTCAGGAGGTGACTCCCGACACGGATATAAAACGAAAAGTATACACCAAATTGAGTGTAAAAATGCCTCCTTTTGGCGCCTTGATGACACGAAAATTTGTCGGAAAAATGTAAAAACAGTCATAACTCAAGAATAAAACATCGGATCGAAGTCGGGTAAAAGAGAATGTCCATTATTTTTAGTCGTAGATCCCATTAGTGTACAGTGACGACGAAGAGTGCCTCCCAAGGAAACTGGAGTATTCCGTCGACTATTTTATCAAACATTGAATGAGGACAATGAACATCAATCAAGTACAACATTTTAACAATCAAAAGTAGATCTAATAGTACATCGTTCAAATTAGAACACTTAGAATTCGAAAGAAAGAGATATACACATGTGTGGTAGATCTATTTCGTCTCAGCACAGAATAAACTCTCGGCGGAATAATATAATTCTCTCGGGAGAAGAATTCTTTAACGTATCACAGTTATATTTAAATATCTTCTAGGCTATTGATAACTAATGATAAATGAACGGCTTTCTGTCCAAGTTACGAGTGTGTGAAGATGGAAAAAATAACTTTGATCCAGATTAGGTTTAAAAAGACCATGCATAGGACAGTCAGGTGGTATGAAAAGAAACATAACATGTAGTATTCAAAAATGCAAAGATCACATGTGACCAATGAGTGTACAAGGGATTTTCAGCATGGAAATTGCAGCATGTGGACAGTTGAATTTGAACACAGCGTACTGGGAATGATCAAAGATCGTCCTGAAACTAGCAGTAGCCATGCGTAGGGCGCAAAAATCCACATGCAACTCTAATGAACGATCAGCAGACAGACTTAGTGTGAGCGCGCGGTGCAGTATGGTGGGTAATTTTGTGGTAGGATCTTATTTATTACCGGCCTGCCTGTGTGGGAGTACGTATAATTTATTTTTACGTAATGTTCTCCCAAAATTGTTAGAACATGTACCCTTGAACATAAGACAGCAGATGTAATTCCAACATGACAATGCACCTGCACATTTTGACAGGTATATGCAGACCTACTTAAATGAAACATTCCCAGATAGTTGGATTGGGAGAGATTGACCTATGTTATGACCACCTCTTTCACCCTACCTCACGCCCCTTGATTTCTTATTTGGGGCTTTATGAAACGTCTTTTGTATGCAACACTAGCCACGACAGCCGAAGAACTCGTTGCTCGAGTTGACATAGCTGCGGCATTCACCTCCGAAATTTCAGGTGTGTTTGACCGCACGCGGAAAAATTTGCTTCGGCAATGTCATCTTTGCAATGCGGTCAACGGTTGACAATATCAGACTGTGAACTGTTATTCTCCACAGCTGTTTCGTGTACACATACGTTTGATAAAATACTCCAAGGAATACTCCAGTTATTTTTTAGAGTTACCCTTGCACCGCCACTGCACTACATCCGATTGTACACTAATGAAATCTACAACTAAAAGTAATGGAATTCCCTTTTGCACGATTTCGATCCGACATTTTGTTCTCGACCATGGCTGTTGTTACATTTTCTCGAAAATTTTCGGGTGGTCATAGCTCAGGCATTTTTACTCCCAGGTTGGTCTATACTTTTCGTTTTATCTCCGGTGTCAGGAATCACCTCCCGAGGTTTAGTATATTAATTAAGTTACACTATATATATATATATATATATATATATATATATATATATATATATATATATATATATATATATATATATATATATATATCGGGTGTTGCAAAATAAGTGTTACAAATCTTGGGAGGTGACTCCTGCCAGTGAGACAAGAAAAAAAGTTCTCTTGAACTTTCGGCTATCGGACATAGTTTCGGATCTACAAGGTGCCGAAAGCATTGGAAAATGACTTTCGGACGCCAATAATTCGGAAACTATCCAACATAAAGAGGGAAGGTAAAAAATTCACTGAAGAAGTCATATCTGCTCTATTGAATTTTGTATGTTTCACAATCCTACCATGCACGCGCAAGGGATTCCCCAAAGGAACGTAGGGAGTCCCGGATAATCTACCAAATGAAACTTGGTCTAAATGGATATGAATTGATAGGCTTTCTACCAGGTAACAATAATTCGTATGTATCAAGTCGATATCTGGAACAAATACAAAATGGCGGACACCTTCATGCCCGTTGTGTGTGGTTGCATAACCGCAAGGTACGGATGCTGGCCAACAGTGAAGTTCTGAGTATTAAGTGTAGCGAATTTGTACTCAAATGCTCTACAAAGGCATCTGGAGTATCGGTAGAGCATAACAGATGAAGCAGTGTGGTTCTCATGTGTGGTAGCACTTAATGGAAAATGCCCAGAAATGCACTCATACTCAGTAAACGTGAGTTCAAAGCGTCGGAAATGGAAGGATTAGCATCAAGAACATGACAGATATTGCCAATTCACCAATAATATTCCTTCAAACCGATGGACTATGATGTGCACGGTTGCATACTAATAAGGATGCAACAACTGAGGCCAAGTTGTAATTGTGCGATCGGACTCACTAAGAAACTGGGTAAACTAAATGAATGTCACTAGTGGGATCGCATGATCGATATTGAAATGTGGCCAATGTGTGTGTTGATATCAACACGTAGCTAATGGACAAATGTCAACATGTCGCACTACTGCTGGGACACCGTCTCACGTGCGAAAACTAGGAAAATAACGTTGTACACTCTGCTATTACATCTGTTGCACCTTTTGGTAGAAGGTAAATAGAACACGATTGTATCAATGTCCCTCTACGCAGGGTTCAAATTCTGACAAAGCGTGAAAATAACAAACTTGTATCATGTCCACGTCTTCTGGGACATATGGCGTACTTGAAATATACGAAAATACCTCCAGAAATTCGTATCTTCCGCACAGTGCACATGATAAGACAAAGACGAAACTGAACCCTTTTGGCACATTTAACACTACAGCTGGAATACCATACATATGGAAAATAAAATGACATGAGAAATAGGAATAAACGCCTTAAAGCTCTGATTGTTTACAACTGTGCACTAGGAGTAACAAAATGAAACACACAAGCATGTCGGGAGGCTGTACAAGGGCGCTTGCCAAACAAAGTGGGTACTCCTTAAATAAATGAATACAGAGAAAGTGAGGCTCCTTCGAACCTCAAGGCTAGAGCACTCGCTTTTGCTCGCGTGGTCGCAGTTTCCAATCCTACTGGGAACCCACGGCCTCAGATTCAATACCCGAGTAGTTATTTTCCTATTTTTCGCACGTGGGACGGTGTCCCAGCAGTAGTGGGACATGTTGACATTTGTCCATTAGCTACATGTTGATATCAACACACACATTGGCCACATTTCAATATCGATCATGCGATCCCACTAGTGACATTCATTTAGTTTACCCAGTTTCTTAGTGAGTCCGATAGCACAATTACAACTTGGCCTCAGTTGTTGCATCCTTATTAGTATGCAACCGTGCACATCATAGTCCATCGGTTTGAAGGAATATTATTGGTGAATTGGCAATATCTGTCATGTTCTTGATGCTAATCCTTCCATTTCCGACGCTTTGAACTCACGTTTACTGAGTATGAGTGCATTTCTGGGCATTTTCCGTTAAGTGCTACCACACATGAGAACCACACTGCTTCATCTGTTATGCTCTACCGATACTCCAGATGCCTTTGTAGAGCATTTGAGTACAAATTCGCTACACTTAATACTCAGAACTTCACTGTTGGCCAGCATTCGAACCTGGCGATTATGCAACAACACACAACGGGCATGATGGTGTCCGCCATTTTGTATTTGTTCCAGAGATCGACTTAATACAAACGAATTATTGTTACCTGGTAGAAAGCCTATCAATTCATATCCATTTAGACCAAGTTTCATTTGGTAGATTATCCGGGACTCCCTACGTTCCTTTGGGGAATCCCTTGCGCGTGCATGGTAGGATTGTGAAACATACAAAATTCAATAGAGCAGGTATGACTTCTTCAGTGAATTTTTTACCTTCCCTCTTTATGTTGGATAGTTTCCGAATTATTGGCGTCCGAAAGTCATTTTCCCACGCTTTCGGCACCTTGTAGATCTGAAACTATGTCCGATAGCCGAAAGTTCAAGAGAACTTTTTTTCTTGTCTCAGTGGCAGGAGTCACCTCCCAAGAGATGTAACACTTATTTTGCAACACCCGATATATATATATATATATATATTCACGTTTGTATGGGCGCCCTTTTGGTAGACTTGTCCACCGCCCTCGTTAGTGACCCAGCACGGGCCTGCTTCTAATTACAATAAATTCTTGCAATTACATAATTTTAACCAGTGTTTCAAACTTTACCAATGTGTATCATATCTCCAGATCAGTTTGAGATATCAAATTGCTGTAAACTGCATTATGATCTTTACGTCCGTTGAAAACCTTCTATGTTGTTGGATATGATACTCATCCAAGCAGTTATCGAAATAAAATCTTTCGGAAAAAAAAGTCAAATTTTCAACCCCTTACGTGAAGACTAAGGAGCATGGAAGCTTCTCAGTTGCGGCAAGTGACTTGCCAATAATGGCAGAATACCTATGATGGAAACTTTGTACCTATTTATTTAAAATAAATCATATCATGATCATAGTATGTAACACTAATGTACTATGGATGTGCATGCCCCGTCCATATTATTTATTACTATTATAGAAGCCTAAAACATTTGGATCTTTGTGGATGTTCGTGATACTGTAACATCCTTAGTTTGTAACAAAATTTTAGCCTTTTTTATATTATTCTAAAAGTTACAAGAGTGTAAAGATAAATAGTCCACTAAGTGTGTTCGTGTCACGTTATTTTTCATTTTTACCCTAAGAGTGTTAAACACGAGTGTCCTCTAAATAAATCTTATCTAACCCATTCGGGGAGAGGGATAGAAGATCCAAATGACACCAATAGATATGTACATTCACTTACCTCTGTTTCTTTTGTGGCTCCATCTCGTATCACCCTCACCCTGTATAATCTCTTCCAGTGACTGCTGTCTTGATGTTTCCTGTATAACACCAACGTGTCGTAATCTTAAATGGTACCACAAGCTAGTCGTTGAAATTCGATTGTGGATAATACTTCGACAGTAATTGTATTTTGAAGAAACACCACCCTTTTTACGAGTGAAATTTTCCCATATGTTCGATTTTCCCATTGTAAATACTTCCCGAAAATATCTCTTCTTGCAGTTCTCTTATATAGTTCGAAACAAGCTCTGCGTTGGTAACTGATATAATGAACGACGGTTGGGTATTCCTCATAACGAACTAATGCTTCTCCTACTAGGCCAATAAACATGTCAGAAGTGTTGATATCGTAGGACACGTGTCCTTTCTCTAAACAACAATCTTTTATTGTTACCAAAATATTCAGTCACAGCGAATATGAAACCACATACCGTATCAGCAAAGGCGAGTACGAGATAGCTGGCTAAAAGCAGTCTCAAATAGCTATTACGATTAGAACACGACACATCAGCGAAATAAGATACTATTCTATTTCAGTCCAGGAGTAAAGCTTATCTGTATGTAATGATACGTTTATTTTCTTTTCTTTATAACTTCAATCAAACCAGGCAGGGAAGGAAAGGTTGCTCTTTCGCAACTTCAAATTTCTCTTCAGTTTCGTTTCGTCCCTTCGTGTTCCATCACCAAACTTTGTCCTTCTGTTTCGATTCTTTTTAGTTTCTCGAAAAAATTTTCGTTTTTCGTTTTTCAAAAAACAATTTCGTTTTTCGTTTTTCGAAAAATTTTTCGTTTTTCGTTTTCGAAAAATTCATTTTTCGATGAAGTATTTTTCGAAAAAATGTGGATATCCCTAGTATGAATAACGTGAGATGAAGGAAAAGTCTTTTGAAAGTGTGACAAGTATTTGTTAAATGGTGCTGAATTGGGTAAAATTGTACCAACTTTTTCACAAAAGGGGCTGAAAATGGGTACCAACGAGCCGATGAATGACAAAAAGGGCTGAATTTGGAACACTTGTACCAAGTGTGAGAACACTGCTTGAAATTGTGCAGCGGAGTTCCCTTCAAGTTCTTGGCATGCGTGTCAGGCGTCATTATGCTCCACCCCTCTCTTCTTGTCTAGGTAGATAACTTATTGGACGCCCCTCGTATCTCTATATTTTGTATATTCCTTTTCATTTCCCAACAAGAGCATCATTTAGAAGGATAGGGGTCATGCCCCTCTGAGTTTGAGAATACATGCTGTTTAATAAATTGTATACTAATACATGAATAGAAGCTGTGAAATTCTTATGTCAGTGGATAAACTTGCCCCCAGCTAACCTATAGGAAAACCTGAAATGACGCTACGGGTGGCCAATCGTGGCTACAAGTCATATTGTTAATGTACTGTTTCAGGCGAAAATCAAATTGTGCAGTTTTAATTTAGATCGGCATTAAACCAATAAATTTCTTTAAGTGTGTTCATTTGAAAGAAACAAAACTTTCAATGCTCTAGTATATTATATCCCGTGCAGACAGGGAATATGAGGGCCACTTTATAAAATAATTTACTTTAAGTATTGCGCTAATATTTTCTAGGATTTTGCTTGTTTTGGCACACGGGCAGACAACTAAGTACAAATTAATAATATGCCAGCAAACTGATATGACATGTTTATGCAAAAAAAAAAAAAAAAAAAAAGACGCAGCAATACGTGTTAAGATAAGTCGAGTAGAATATGGTGGGTTAGGTTACTAGAGGAGGATAAATTAGGTTAGAAGAGTAGGTTAGATTACTACAGTAAAATAGGTTACGTTACGTTAGAGTACGGTTGGTTTAGGATAAATTAACAAATTAGGTTAGTTTAGGTTCAGATACGGTAGATTAGATTAGGATAATAAAGTAGGTTATGTTTGGTTAGTAGAGTAGCTTAGGATAGTAAAGTAAGCTTGGTTACTAGAATAGGGTGGGTTAAAGTACAACAGGTTATGTTATGTAAGTAGAGTGGGGTAGTTAGGTTGTTAGAAGAGTAGGTTAGGCTAAGTTAGTAGAGTAGGATAGATTAGAACATGTACTTTCCTGTCATTGTTTACATTGTACAATATCATCAGAGATGTGCGTCTACGCGTAAAAAACGATAGTTTACGTTTACGTGTCAACTATGCGTAGACAATGTAAACAACGTAGACTATGTAGAATATGTCAACAACACGTAATTTAATATGGCGTCGTGGACAATAAAGGAGCTATCTTTTGTCGTTACCTTGCGAAATTGCGTACAAAATAAAATGCCTAGACCAGCGAATAGTAACTTTCGAATACTTAGTTTCGTCTTAATAAAGGAAAATGAAAAATATTATGCATTTTGTAAAATATGCAAGAAAAAAATGGCAAATACAGCAGATTCAAGACTGAAAGCTCACAGGTGAGAATTAGTTTTGTAAGTTTCATTATAAAAGCAGTGCTCGAAGTGGAAAATCTAAGGAAGTGGTATGTGGAGAGCAGAGTAAACATACAGATTAGATAATTCCCTCTACTTTTTATATGTTAGTCGTTTCCCTAATCTTTCGGTGCACCGAAGCAAAACAACTGAATGAGGAAATATGAACAAACGAGCAACGAAATTGTTCCTTACATTTGATAGTGGTTGTCTACATAGTCTACACGGGAAAAGGTGTAATGTAGATTACGTATAGATTACAGTAGACAATCGCGTAGACGTAAAATTATAGTTTACGGCACATCACTGAATATCATGCTACTAGAGCAAATTTTGGAGTGCTGATTTTACATTAATATTTGAGTCAGAGGTTGGTTACCTACATATACACATTCCTTGCATATTATTCATGTTTTGTGAATTAATGTAAATTTTAAATGTAAATTTTCCTAGAAATCGCGCCCACATTCCCTATCTCCACCTTATATCCCATCAATGATCCTTTGTACATATATACTTAGATTAGCATAAAAATAACTGCTACAAATTGTATTTCTGTTAAATGAATCGAGGAAATGGAGGCAAACTTGTAGTACACAGAACTGGGGTACCGAGAGTAGTGAGACGGTGTTCTTTGAAGTCACTTTTATTTAGATTAAAGCATATACACACAACAAGTCATTTATAGATAAGTGCTTCTATTACGACGATTTCGTATAATTCAATTTATATCGCACAGTACCATGTTTTCACGAGAATGTTATTCATATTCACCAAATAAGTATGGTCTCAAAGAGGCAATAGGGATTTTAAGGATGAGTTATAAAGATACACCTAAAAGTATGAAAACCCTCTTTATACACAGTAAATAAATACAATGTATACTAGGGAAGATTTTTTTTTGGGGGTGGGATTCCACTTTGAATGGTATAAACCAAATATGCTAAATCAAAACGTTTTATAATTTTTACATCAAAAATTTCGCGATACACTCTATGGGGTTGCGTGGAGCATTAGTGTGTCATGACACAACGTTTGTGAACCACTGCTCTACGGTGATCAACATTGTAAACGTATCTGTTGATTGAACTACTTTCGTTTTGTATAGAAGGTTAAGAGAGGATATGGAACCTATTGTTTGACCTCCACACTAAGAAAAATCCGTTATCCGGACAGCGGTATATTGTGCAAAAATACGGAACCATATGTTTACTACGGAAACCTGTATGGAGTATGTGTTTTCCGTATACTACATACGTACTACCCTTAGATGTTACATCATGCCGTTACGTCCATATATTACTTACGTCAGCTATATGTTATATACGTTCATCCGTATGTGAGATCTTTACTGCGTATATACAGTTCTTTCTTTCATGCAGAAAGTAAATATAGATGGAACACTTATACGGAAAGTATTATAAAACACACCATTTCAGTTACAGTCAATTAACTTAGTCGTTCGTTAAATCCAAAAACTACAAGATTCATGCATGTAACCTACGTTCTTACTTACGCCACATATAGTTTTTCCTCTGTGTATTCCTTACGCATATCATAATTTGAGTTCTAAAGCAGTGTTATATGAAAGTGTACTACAGAGCGAATAACGTTTCTCGATATGAATTACGTTACAAATATAGATTCAATCTCGATTTTGACATCCTTGTTATAACCAGAATACACAAAGTTGTATTGTTTATGGTTTCAATAAATGGCTATGAATGGAAAACTGAAAGAGATAGCAACAGTGGCATATCTTGAAAGTGTGAGCTTGTTTACCGCTTCTTTTATGGGATAAAATGTTTACAGTGCAACAGCATTTCTTGATAGCCTACGTATTATATTTTGATATTTTATTACTTACGCATAAATACTATCTTCGCAATAATCATATATCTACTATAAGTTGAAAGTTAACCAAAAGTAAGCATTTGTCCTGAAGCTATGAAGGCTGAACTCAGAAAATAAATTCCGAAGGGATGGAGCTTATTTATTATATATATATATATATATATATATATATATATATATATATATATATATATATATATATATATATATATATATATATATATAAAAACTGACATAGAGCACATGAAAATAACAGTCCACATTTTCCGCCCACTCCCTTTGCAATGATATATCCTTGTTCTCTATAAATCCAGTTGTTTCACACATTAAGAGACTCTTTTTATCTGTACATTACTTCCGTTAGATGTGAGTGATTCTACTAAGTAACCAATTAAATTGCGCACGCCACACCTGCGTCAGAGTACAAAAATGTTCAACTCAGATTCATCTAGCGCTTCTCTTTCCTTCGTTTTGATGCTGCACGAAATAATGTGTTTAGCTGTACGCATACTTTTTAATCACGCTCGACTCTAGTCATAGGAGTTAAATACGCTGTTCTGATTGGTTGAAGTTATCCGTTTCTCGCCACGTAGCATACATATAACAGAAATCAAAGGTCGCCTGCTGTCGGTTTTCGTGGCCAAGTGTGCTAGCTGAATAGGCTAGTAATCATAATTGCTTTTGGCATGGGTTAAAGCCCGGCTAAAGGAAACTTCCATCGTTTATGTGTTATAGGCTGCCGAAATCATGAAAATAATAATTTTAAAGGTTCATAGCTCCAGAACTATGGGACTTCTCTTAGACGTATGTGCTCTATCCAAAAATGCGTGTTTCAGAATCCTGAGGTGCTTCCACAACAATTTTTATAGAAGGAGTTTGACTACGGGCCTATGATATAAAGTATTCTCAAACTACCTCCATAAAAATTGTTGCGTGAGTACCTTAGGATTCTAAAACATGTATTTTTGGATAGAGCACATACTACAGTCGCCGAGAACTATCTTGGCATTGACGTCAACGCTCTCAGTTCCAAAGCTACCAACTTACGCTATTCACAAATAGTGCTTTGATGGCTCACTGAACGCTTTGTACTGTACGTCACGTCGTAACTACAGTTTAAAATAATGCTGGTAGCGAACTAGAGAGAATTTAGAAAACAATGTATTTGAATAATACTAGCATATATGCATTGTTACGACAAAGAAGGAAAAAATAAGATTAGACCCTATATTTATGTCGCCAAACGACAATATCTTTCCTTTCAAAAAGCAGTTTTCTATTTCCAATAGAATTTTTTTAAAAACCTAAATTCAAACTTGCGCAGTATTTTTTGTAATGCCCTCTCAGCACCTTTGAAGTTAATGCTTTTCTTAAGTTCGCACAATAATTTATTTAAGGTGGCGACAATGCCTTCAGCATAGAGATTGTGAATTGTTCTACGAACCACTACTTCATTGAAAGAATCTAAATTTATTTGTCTTTTCTGTGTATTTGGCCTTGCTTTACAGGGTATTACGACGGGTTGTCTAGACTTGACTCCTCTTTTACAATTCGCCAAACGGATCTCTCACTGGCACATATTGCTCGGGAGGTTTTATGAACACTGTCAGATTTATTATTGTTTGCTGCAAGAAAAGTTGTAAACATTAAAAACAATGTCTCCTGCATCACAATACAACGGCTTGCCTTTCTTTAAGGTATTATCACCCATTCTTATACACAAAATTTCGAGAACGAGAATAAAACAAAGGATTGACAACTTTCACCAATCAGCACAGACTTTAAGCCCTACAGAAAGAAAACACGCTCTTTTCAGTTCATTTCATTTCGCTTTTGTTTTTTATTTTTTTTTTCTGGAAGTGCTGTTCTTATGTCTTATTGGTAAATGCTATACTTTTCGAAGCTACATTCACTAACCCCCACGCTCTGTTTCCGCCACCAGGAAACACGTTCACATATCATCCTCTTACTCAAGGACCGTGATAGGTAAAGACATGGGGGTTTCTTTAAAATAAACTTTGGACTTCCCTTCCCATTTCGTCCACTGCATATGTGTGTCTATCTTCAATAGAACGAAAGTTTGTAGCATGTTGAAATCTGAGTGTTGTCAGAACAGAATAAACATAAATGGCTATCATTTAAAATTATTTTCCACATATAATATAAAATTCAAATATAAAATAACAATATTCTTCATGAAAGTTATATAAATATAAAAGCAAAAAATGTAGCATTTATGACTTTTCGAACTCCAGTTATCGTTATACAAAGATGACAAGTATATTTACCAAAACGAATCTCTCATTTCGGTTTATTTCCTTTCGCTTTCCTGTTGTAGAGAACGGAGCGTGCTTTTAAGTTGGTATTTGTGTTCGCGCATTTTCTCTTTCCTGGGATTGGACGTTGAATTGAACGAAGCGTCTGCCTTAACCGCAGTTTTATGTCGTGGGGTCTCACAGACCCCAAAAAATCATACGGCTCGATTATTTCCTTATTTTGATAGTTAAAACACAGTGCGTTTCTGACATCTTCAGAAATTCAATTTTACAGTATATTTTATGACTAACAAATTTTCTTTCGCCTAAGCCATAATTATCTTACTTATTTGTAAACAACCCTGCTTTTTCTGTCGTGGAGTCTGTGTGACCCCAACTGGGAGTCAGTTTGCTAATAGTTATGAAGAATTTTTAAAATATATTACTGAGACTTTCTGACAATTAACCTCGTGTAAAATGAATTCAAAATAGTTCGTACTTCTTTGTTGATGGCAGTGGCGGATCTACCCGAGGCTGGGTTGCCCAGGCCTCTTCAAAGTTTTGAACGTCAAAAACAATTAAAGCTACTATTTATATATATTTTTCAAATTAAAATGGTTTGCGTAAACTCATGATATACCTTTCATAGACTGGAATCTGGTCCCCCCAATTTTACCCCTAGATCCATCACTGGTTGATGATGCTAAGGGACTAGAGCGATTTGTCTGTTGCAAGGGGGAAAGTACTAGGAAAAGACAATTTATAAATTTGTGATTCTAACTTTTCTTTTACTCTAATAATCACAGAATGTTTCCAAATAAGGATGATGGGAGAACGTTTTTCTTCTTTCAGCGTGTGTATGTGTGTTAGTTTACCACCAAATCGACCAAGTGACCGTACCTCAGTTAGGCAAGTTAGATATCTTCACCGGTAAATCCAAGGTATATTCATTTGTAGGTAGCACAGTCCTGCCCTCTACATTATCACTGGAAAATTGCGGAGTGACGTAACTTTGTGACTCGCAAATTTATCATTGATAATCTAGAAGATGGGACTGTGTTCTCTATGAATGAATATACCTTGCATCCACTGGTGAAGTTATTTGATAGAATTAGGAATACGCGCCTCCAGAATCTGATGCATGCAAAGTAAACAGAAAGTTTGGTCGTGTATAATAGACCTTAGTTGATCGCAATTTCTTCCAATCTGAGAAGAAAAAGTTAAGAATTTCTTCATTTACCAGTGTGACCGATGTTATCGTCTCTCCCTGTAAGCAATCATTGTAGTGTAGTGTATGCCTAATTGGTTTTCCAAACAATTAGTTTTTCGGATGAAATTATTTGTTCTTCTTTATTATGTCTGAACCTAAGAGACCTCGGACTGTTATAACAGACAAAAATATTAGCTCTGTACTGTGGAGAAGAATCTGGCTCAGAACCTTGTGATGAAACTTTCAAAACATTTGTTCATAAGTGGAAGGAACATTACTATGGAAAATTATTTTACAAGTGTTGAACTTGCTCAGTTCCTGCTAACTCAGAATCTCATTCTCGTTGCAACCATGAAGAACAAACGTGAAATCCCGGAGTTTATGCAACCTAGTAAATCTCGTAGTCCATTGACATCTGTCTTCGGATTCAACGGAGACCTAACGATCGTAAGTTATGCACCTAAAAGAAGCAAAGCTGTGATTTTGCTCAGCACGCAGCATCATGATACCGCTGTATCTGACACAGGTAAGAAAAAGCCAGATATATCAAGACCAATGGGGCGGTGGATAAATTTGACCAAATGGTGAGAGAATTCACAAGAAAACGGCAAACAAGAAGGTGGCCGCATCTATAATTTTCAAAATTCAAAATCCAGGTTTATGAAATAAACTCAATGTTAGGCGTAAAATTTTAACCAGTCTTGTCGAGGACATGGTAAAGCCTCACATGCAGCGAAGATGAGAGATGTCAGCACGGTTACCCAAATCAGTGAATGAAGCAATGAAACACTTTGGAATCTCCAAAAGTGAAAGGACTTCAACAATTTCAGCGTCATCTGCAAACAGAGGAAAGCGTTGTTATCTTTGTGATAGGAAGAAGGACAGAAAAAGTAGACTAGTTTGTGAAAAATGCAACTAACATTTTTGTGCAGAGCACCAAGCAGTTATTTGTTGCAACATGTAAATAAACGTGAAAAAAACTGAGTTCTCTTGTAATAATGAGAAATAGGTTGAAATGTACCAAATGTGAAATTATGTTTTGAGCATTAATAAAGATTAAATTGTAAAACAGAAGAGGATTTGCTTTTTAAATAAATATTAAGCGAAATAATAAATTCTTAGGTTAGGTTAGGTTAGGTTAGTGGTCATTGTAAATGGTAACAGTAAATTGTTAGTCGTGAGTTTCAATATAGATACAATCTACGATATTAGGTTAGGTTAAGTTAGTTGTGATTGTAAATTGTTATAGTAAATTGTTAGTAGTCATTTTCAATATAGATACAGTCTAAGATGGTCATTATAAATTGTAATATTAAATTGTTAGTAGTCATTTTCAATATAGATACAGTCTAAGATGGTCATTATAAATTGTAATATTGAATTGTTAGTGGTAATTTTCAATATAGATACAGTCTACGATATTGGGGTCTGTGAGACCCCACGACAAAAGAATACGAAAAAATTTAGGACAAAAAATAGGGGTTAACCAGTGGGATGGCATTTGAGCAAGAGCGAAGTCTACGTCACTGCCAAGATAATTCTCGGGCACTGTAGTTCCTAAGTGAAGTCTTGACCCGACTACAGTAGATCCCATAGTTTTGGAGCTATGAACCTTTAGAATTCATTTTCTCATGTTTTCGGCAGCCTATAACATGTAAACGATGGGGTTTTCGCCCTATGTTTATGTTAGCTTTTCTTATAGGGATACTAAATCAAAGTTAACCTAGTACTTTTTTACACCAAAAAACTATATATTGCATTTAGCCACTTTATTCCTAATCTGCACTGATACAATTGAATTCACTTCTTCAAGTACAACATCTGTTTATCATGACATATCTTAATCACCATAAATCTCGTTCTGGGCATCTAGAACTCATATCCAAATCTAAGAATACAAATCCAATCTATATGACAACAACTAATCTTATCTTCCATCATATTTGCACATAATATCACCTACTTTCCTTAGCAACAGCCAGTGTCCATTTAACAAGCACTTTGTGCCCTTTTATATTTCAACATTCTCCCCCCGGTACAAAAAACAGAACCTGTAATGCAATCCGAACTAAAAAACGAAACGAACATCAATCTGTTTAAAAATTAACTGAACCAAAGTAATGATCGGAATTAAATTCCTTTTCCTTCGCAATCTTATGCTTTTTGTGATGTTTAATCCGGTACCGGCTATTCATCAGAAAGTCAATTTGCTCTTGCATGTAAGCTTGTTGTCTAATCAGCCGCTGAATAAGTTCATCTTGCTTCTCTACTTGTTGTGTCTTCTCCCTACTTGTCTGCTCTCCATCTCTGTACTTCCTATTCGTCATACCAGTTTTACTATAACCTCGATCTGTTCTTCTATTGAACCAATTCGTCCAGCTAGTTTTAACTTTTTTCGGGGAAGTCATTCTCTTTTCCTCTATTATGCCTATATCCATGGAATTACCCAACTGTTGTTCTGGATAAGAATACCCGAATGCTTGTTGGTTTTCCTCTGGTGTCTTATTTAAACCTTCGTCGTTAATTTCTGCATCGTGAGGTTTTTTATCGTCCCGCTGATCATAAAATAATATATCTGAGAATCCATCTTCAGATTCCTTGGCAGAGAACGACCGATTATTATCTATGCTATCAACGCCCACATCCAAATTCATTAAGCTGACCATATTGAATAAATCTTCCTGCTCCTGTTGTGCTGAATTATCTCTCTGCTTCTGTGTCTGATCTTCTTCTACAACCAGTTCGTGCATTTTATACTTTTGGGACTGAAAAGTATATCGGCATGCTAAGGCAAAATGATTCCATCTACCACACTTTAAACATTGCTTTCCCCATGCTGGGCAAACTCCTTTCCTGTGATGTAAGTTACAGTAAAGACAGCGACTTGGTGAAGTCGTTGGTGTTGTTTGGGGAGAACCTGAACTTGTACTTGCACTTGAAGCCTTCTTTTCTTTACCAGTAGAGAATCGTTTCCTATTCTGATGCACTGTACTTACTGTATTATCTTGATCGTGCTTGTATAATCTTAATTGATTTTCTGTTGATTCCATGTTGACCGCAATTTCTGTTGCTTTTTGGAAAGTTAAGTCTTTGGTATTTAACAATTTCCTCCGAATTGACTCATCAGTAATTCCAAAAACGAACTGGTCCCTCAAATTTTCATCCAAACAGCACTTGTAATCACAAAAGGACGACTGATTTTTTAAATCCAGAACAAAACTCTTAACAGACTGATATGGTTTTTGCTTTAACGTACAAAATTGATACCTTTCAGAAATAATGTTTACTTTTGCTGAATAATATTTTTTCATTTCTTCTTTAATCTCGGCATATGACTTTTCTGCGGGCGAGACCGGCCAACAGATGTTACATAATTGTTCATACGCTTCTGAACCAATAACTGTAAATAATGTAGAAACTTTCCTTTCTTCTGGAATTTGTGACGCTATACACAAATGTTCGAATCGATCCAAATACGATTGTAGCCGATCTGTTTCTGCATTAAACGGTGGAAAATTGGGAATCATAGACATTATGCAAGCTTGTAGGTACTTATAAAAACCAGACTGCGCCAAATATGTTAGCTTTTCTTATAGGGATACTAAATCAAAGTTAACCTAGTACTTCTTTACACCAAAAAACTATATATCGCATTTAGCCACTTTATTCCTAATCTGCACTGATACAATTGAATTCACTTCTTCAAGTACAACATCTGTTTATCATGACATATCTTAATCACCATAAATCTCGTTCTGGGCATCTAGAACTCATATCCAAATCTAAGAATACAAATCCAATCTATATGACAACAACTAATCTTATCTTCCATCATATTTGCACATAATATCACCTACTTTCCTTAGCAACAGCCAGTGTCCATTTAACAAGCACTTTGTGCCCTTTTATATTCCAACAGTTTACTGGAACTTTTTTGTTTGTTTTACTCTCAGGAATCACTCCTCTGCTTTTGTACAACGAAATTAACGCCATACTGTATACAAAACTTTTATACCCATGTTATTGAACAATCGAATAGTAATGTGTTACTTAAGCCATGAATGGGAATTACCGTGAATTCGAAATCATTGATTTTGATGCTGGAAATATCCTAAATATAGGAACGTCTCTTTCGGGAGTGGTAGTAGTATATTTCAAAGTAGGCAAAAAGAAGGAACTGTAATCGCAAGCACTAGATACTTCTGCTTCCTTTGATTTGGTTTGGCTTGCTATTCATTCTGTACATCATATTATGTGCATGTTTGACTATTGAGTCTTCTTTATTTCAGTTCTTAACTGTAACGATGTTTTAAATTAGAGAATTTTGTGAAAACAAAATGAAGCAACCTCTTAAGCATAAAAAAATATGTCTACTTCTGTGCATAGTAAGATTATTATTCTTTTGGTGTCACAAATTATTTCCTAAATTCTAAATTACTTGTGATAGCTGGTTCGATCCCTGGTCGCGTCAAGTGGGCTTTGTGTTGAATGAATACCGTGTATGTGTTTTCTCGGGGTTATCCTGTTCTCACTATTTTCTTCATTCCGACATATCATTCATTCTCATCATCTCCTTTAGCCTACATTGGAAGTAAAACTAAAAGATTTCATTTCATAAAAGTTATTTATATGGCAATAAAAATATTAATGAGAGATTAATTACAAATTACTTGACTGGGTGGAGTGGGAAGAAGTATCAGAAATATTAAGTCAAGTTGACTGCATTTATACTTCAGTTTGGTGTTTCATGTTAGAATCTCCTGATTTCATGTCAATACAAACGAAAGAAAAACATCTTGCTTGAGAGAGAGCCGATACTGGGCAGTTTTTGAGGCAGTAAGCATTCTTATAAACTGCACCGATATGAGCGCAAGATTAAAACACGAAATTATTTTGTATTTTGATAATTCACCTGCTTTAATCATAATGAATACTTAGGACCACAAACGCCTGCAGAATTTTCGTTACCCGCAAGAAGGGGAAGGGAAAGGACGGATACACAAGGGAAGTATCGAATATACACACCATGATGCAAACAATATCCTTTAAGTAATACATAGTGATGGTTAAATTCCCGGGAAGATATTTTTCCAAGAGGAGTCTTTAAAATGTATATTCTCAACGATGTTATATTATTTTATTAATATTTTATTATATTTAGAGAGTACGGATAAATTGATATTTATTTACAATATGTTATATGAAAGTAAATATGTTTAAAAAATGGTATAGTAAGTCCACATACTTTTAAACCGCTAAACAGTTTAAATTTACATGTAAATGGATTTTCTAAACTTGACTCTACTACTGATATTATAAACAAATTAAATTTTTAAATGTTATAAACAAATTAGGTTTGGTAACTGCTAGAGGACACATGTCCCACCATTTTGCCAACATTTGCGCATAAGTATGTATGTTCACAATATTTGCAAGACACTTTCCTATCTTTATAATTTTGATGTAGCATTGCCACACACGACCCTTCTTCCTGCCCATTTCTCAAAATTTCATGAGTTAATTCACATGTGAAACAAGTCCGAGTACCTCTTCAGAAATTCGAGTCAGAGAGAGGAGAGAGACCGACGTCTATCACTAATAGTGGTTCAGGGTTTATTAATACTAGTTCATCTCTATTTCTACATAATTCTACATTACTTTATAAAATGAATCCTTTTCATCATTTGTAAATTAGTACTTTGCTACTTTTTTGGGGGCCAGCTTTGGGGGCCAGATTTTGCATCTACTCTTATGCGATATTCTATTTCGATGCGGTAGTTTTATGGTTTCATACGTTAAATTAGGTTACCAACATTAAATTCAGACAGCATTGCCGAGCGAGCGTGAGCGAGTGAAGGCGGGTTGGAGTACCGCAGGTCACGTTGTTTTCTATCTTCGTTACGAACAATTTACTTTCTCTTCTCACATAAATCAACTTCCACTTACCTTCACGGTTTATACAAATCCCCTCTGCCCTAAAACATTTGTGTTCGACACTTTCTTGACTACTTATAAACACCACTGTCAATTCATTACTTCCGTAAATCATCCTACTTTTTGCTAATTTTGGCCCCAAATACTAAACAATTACCCTACTTTTTAGTATAAATGGAAATGGAACTTAAAAAATCATATTATTAATTATATAAAATACAGTCAAATATTTTTAAATTTTTTGACCTCCAAATTCTTTAAAACTTAGAAGTAAATCATAATATATTAAAATAAAGTAATTAGTCATATGGTTCTTATAATTTGGAAGATAAACTAAAGAAATGAAAATAAATTCCTTCCCGGGAATTTATAGGCCAGGGAAAAAAACCGGGAATGTTTCCATTTTTTAAATTCCTTCCCACCGGGAATATTCCCACTGCCCATCACTAGTAATACCATAATTATTGACGCATATTTCATAACTTTATAAACTATAGTAAATATATTAATTATTACTATAGTGAGTGAGTAAGCAAATCTAAAATGTTTGAGCATGTATTTCGGACAACCGAACCCCTTTCGAAAATCCAGGGGGATTGCCACATTTTACTTTTCGTTGAGGGTGTCTATACTTAAGACTTTACTATAAAACACCATAATACATAATCTCGCTTCTCTCAATCAGAAAAGGATAGTCTGCGGACCATAACATCATGTCAAGCACGCTTGCATTGCTGGTCTTATACTTACGCCGCTGCTTTTTTCACTGCTACTTAAGCCTCCTTCCAGAAACTTTTGTCTGGGAACAAGGTCAAAAGAGCCTAGACTAGATTATAATTCAATTTTATTAGCTTCGGGAGACTGCTATCCAACTTTGTGAGGGCAAATCCCCTCCTCCAACATTATATATGGAAGAAACACTAATACTCCCTGGTGCGTATTTGTTCTTTGGTTTGTGAATTGTGAATCACTCTTTTCTTCCAAGTTTCTGTATCTCACCTACACTATCAATCGAGTAAAGCGCTGCCAAGCGGAGGAATTCGTAACTATTGCAAACGTTGACTATATACTGGTTGCCGACGAACGTGCAACTGGAAGCGTAGAATACGGGAAGATAGCAGTGATGCATAAATAAATCCACTTTTCCATGTTAATTGATAAGGAGCTCGCTGTCATATGCTCAATGTTAGTGCTTCCAGTGGCAACGCTCGCTGCAACAGGAATTGTAGATATCTCTGTTTCTTTCAATTTTTTTAAATTGATTTTTTTTAGAGATGCATCAGTACTGTTTTGCACTCAAGAGCAAATGTTTAATTTTTTACTGATACACTACTTTAATACTTAAAAATATCTTTAGTATTAAAAATATCCAGTTGCACAACTATGCATCATATAGTACCAGCCGCCACTGGCACAAACTAATATACTATAAAACCTATTACTTCAGTGCTTAATATTAACTTTTACTAGATGTACGGGTTGACATGTTGAGCGACTCAGTGAGAAAATGTGTGTACTGGAGAAGCAATAAGAAGCAATGAGGGTTAGGGTTCATAGATAGGCCTTAAGGGCAAAAAATCTATACACTATAGATATGGATCTACCTATTTCAGTACTTCAGTGCATGTTTACCTTATCTATAATTGCACCGTAAAAAACAACATTTAGAAGTGTTGTTTCTACGTTACACGACTTTCACGTTTGTTCTCTACAGAAAGACGTTTCTTAAATATTAGGCTACTTATTCCTTATAAAGTAACATACCTCTCAATTTTCCAATAATAATAATAATAATAATAATAATATCAATATTCTTAATCTACATCGAATAAAGGATTGGCCTTAATGTAATTGGAAACCGTCCTTACAGTTATATTGATTCACTTGTTGCAAAACATTTTTCTAAAAAATCGTAAGTCCAACAAGGGATAGTAACTCGTGAAATTGGTCAGGTGTTATTCTGGAATACTTTAAAAAATCTTCTGATCAGTACATTTTTATCATAGATCTAAGATCACCGTACTCTGTTTGAAGCTACAAAATATGATAAGTCCTTCAAGTTTTCAGGCTTTCCTCTCGCGGTTTGAAAGATAATACAAACGATGACTCCACGAAGTATGTTCATGATTGTTTATTAACAGAAAGACACGAAATATCTTTAATCAGCGCCTCAGCCACTTCTAAGTAATCTGATGTAATACACGCACCCTTCTATGAAAACAAAAACGAAGAAGATTGAGCACGCTAAGTGCGCTGGGTGTGTTCCAACGCGTTAACGGAAACAAGGCTTTACATTTTGTGATTCCCCTCAACTTCATCTAAACCAAATAGATGTAATATCATGTCGCCCAATGATAGAATAAAGTGATGATTAAGGGAAAATCGGTCAATAATTTCTAGTAGCGCTTATAAATGTACCTCTACATTACATTTTTATTATAAGCATAAATTAACTTGAGTCCTACAGTAATTATATCTTTACCCTATTTGGTACTGTAACTGTATGTTGTAATCCCCTGCAGCACGTGCTGTCTGTATATGCAATAAATTTATATAAGCATATTTTAGATTGTATGACCTACATAACAAAAACTATAATGTATTTATACAATAACAATCCTATGTCTCTAAATTAGTTATTTTTTTCTAAAATACAAATTATTCATATGTGTATATACAAGTTTTCTTGATTGACTAGATCTTCTCTCTTTGATTAATTCCGAAAAACAAATGATAAGGTTTATAGATCAGTAATCTTTTCTAGAAGTTCAAGTCTATTCTTACAATGTGGAAGTCTCAAAGGTGTTTTAATCACAGATGAGACGATATTTTCCTCACGTGCAGCATGTGCACCGTGTATTCGTCTCTAGAATTTTCTCTCTCGTGTGTTGGTTCTCATTAGACAGTATAAAACGATGTGTAGACGTGGCATCTGGTCCCTGGTGCCGTGCACTACCGCGGCTTCGTGTTTTACTACATTTATTAACATTGAACCATATATCGTGCGCGGCACCCATTGGTTTCATTACGGCATTTCGAAGCCTGTGTGTGATCGCGCTGCTACATTCAGAACATTACAAAGTCCCTGTTATATATTAGTCATCTAAACATACTTGAAAAAAAAGACGAGAAATAATAAAATGAAAGCAATAACCGTTGTTGTATCAGGTGATGTAAAAAAAAAAATATTTTAAAAAATCATCATTGAATAGAAGTCGTTTTGTAATGTCGTTACATAACCAAGCATAGGTTTAAAGGAGGAGTGATGACATATTTAATGCAAGAAGATATTAGAGTGTTTTAACTCCCCAGAGAAGGTGAGAGATCCACAATAGAAATGGCAACCTCAATTGTTCAGGGTCTCCTGGCGTTTCGTGGCAGTTTCATTAACAGCAGACAGTAACCATATAATGAATGATTCTAAGCTTTGTCTCCTCCCTCCCGACTCACTTATTCCGTTAACATGGCGTGTTTCTTTCCTTCTATCGCACAATGCACTTCTCTATTCATGGAGTGGGGACAGTGGACATTCCCCTTCGCTTTGAAACACAATATGTATGATTATCATTCTACCTTCCACGAAGATTAGATCAGGACAATAGTAACATGGGTGCCAAAACAACTTCAAATTTTAACAACTTTTATAGGTGAGTGGATGACTGCTGTAGAAGTTTTTTTTCCCTCAGTATTTGCGTTATATATATTTGCGCTGAGTATACATACCATTCCTGTTGGTAATGTCACCAGTATCGTGTTAATAATTTTGTATTAATTTAATTTTCCACAATGGGTACGTTGAAGTAGAAGGAAGAGATGTTTTTCAAGAGGTTTTTTTAAAGTATAGTGAAACTCTTGATATTGCAAAGTTGTAAAAAAGCGTATAAAAATTATTAATTAACCAAAGCTAAAGATAATATTTGTAACACAAGCATTAAAAGTGCATTATGCTTTCTATTCACTTTCTTTTTATTACTGTGTTTCAATAAGTGGACAAAAGCAGAACTTTAGAAATGATTCTATCTGTTTCGTTTCTGCATAAGTTTTTGTCTATATATATATATATATATATATATATATATATATATATATATATATATATATATATATATATATATATATATATATATATATGCTGGATGAAATGAAATGAAATGAAAGAAAGAATGAATGAAAGAAAGAAAGAAAAACTAGTGATAAGACTAGCAGCCGATCTCCCCCTCTCCTCCAGTTGGGAGAGCAGTTCCGGTGGTCAGAATATTGCGGAAAAGTGACACGAGAGCACGTAAGGAAGATTTCTTGCTTCCAGACATGCGCAGTACGTGTAATATTTGCTTCTCTGTTGTGCAGTGTTGGTCTATTCTTTGCTAGGATGGGTAGTTCGGTTCCTTTTCCGAAATTGATTCCTTTCAATACATTCCAAAGAAGAATTCTTTCCTCCGGATCGAATCTTTTGATTCCGGCAAGTTGTATGATTCCGAGTTTCTTGGTTTTTCAATCCGGTTCCTCTAAATAAGGATTCGATCCTTCCTCTCTGGATCGAATCCTTTAGTTCCAATGAATTGAAGAATAATTCCGAGTTCCCATACGCCTCTTCATTGTGATTCCTTCCAGCCAAACTACCCAAACAACTTTTTTCATCTGATAAGTTATTCTCCCTGAATTAAAGCTCTTGTTTATTTGCTGACCAACTATTGTGCCAGTGTTGCCAGACGTACAGTTTTGAACGTACAAATAGGATAATTTGCTCTTCTTACGATATACGTCCTGACTTCTTAACCGTATTAATCATTTACAGTGTTGCTAAAATTTTGTAGCAAAATTCTATTTTTAAGCAAAATGGGTTATCTTCTGTCTTGTTTTCTCTCTCTCAATATCCAGTAGTTCACACATTGCCGCAAGCAGATGTGCCTTTGGCGCAAACACCCTTTCATATTTCATTAAAACAAATGTAATTAAATCAGTGGTGATTTCAAGGGTGGCCCAGGAGGAATATTTTCCCTGAGACATATCTGAACCGTATTTACTGTGGGTTACCAGTATTTTTGCAGTACTACTTTTGCCATCCGTGTATTCAAAATCCCCCAAAGTAGGATTACCGGAATTTCTGGACACCAACGGACATTTATTAGAATGGGATCGGGTTATTGAAAAGTTAAAAAAGCCTAACCTTAAATTTCAAATATGTTTATACCCATTTTCTTTAATTGAAGTATGTTTTATAACTGTCTTAGTTATTTTCTAAATTATTTTTTGATTAAAATTTTATTTTTCTAAGTAAAATATTCTTCCTAAGAATACCTTATACTATTCATTTTTTCCATAAATGTCCGCACGAAATAGCTTTGTAACCGATTCGCTTGCCAAAACAGTGAAATTTTCCGGTCTTCCATTAAATAATCCGAAAATTTCGGACATTAGTTAATCTCAAAGAATTTTTCGGATAAGGGCCTGAATCCTGGACGTATCCGATGGGAATCTTGAAATTATCACTGAATTTGAAAAGATGAAAAATGGAAACAAACTTACTATCTCGACAATGTACGTTCTATGTTCTTATACAATCTACGTTCTAAGCAATCGGTCTGTGCACCATGACGGATCCACAGGCTAGCGGATCCAAAAACGTCGTTTGGTGGGGGCAAATTACCTCCCGGACGAATAGGGATGCACGCGAGACGAGACGAGACGAGAAATGGAAAAGTCTCGTCTCGTCTCGCAGCCTCAAATGTTGGTCTCGTCTCGCGTCTCGTCTCGTCTCGCAAATGTGAACTCTCGTCTCGCATAAAATTTTGAGTCTCGTCTCGCGTCTCGCGCGAGACTTTCTCGCATGGTCTCGCAATCTCACATATATTCTGGTCAAAATTTTGCAATGTGTTATTCTATGGCTGTTAATGAATGATGATGTGATATTCTGTCCGAAGGCAGGTATTTGACCTAAAAGTCCCTTGGCAAGCTGAATCCTTGGTGGTTTGCCATTGCTTTCCATGGGATGAATGTTCATAACATTCTAAGGAGACGGAACCTAAAGTTCAACATGGTATCCGAACTTGTGTCCCCTCCGCTCCAAATTAAAAGAAAAGTTGTGCTGGAATTTGATTCCTGGACCATTAATTTTCGTCAAATTAACCCTTTCCGGTACCCGGCTTTTTGGGCTATTTTTTAGACTTTCAGTCAAGCAGCTACTGCATCTTCACTATTTATCCTAGGATCATGGTTCATACCTCTTTCTCTTCAGAATGAAGCTGGCTTTCAAATGGTACCACTTACATGATCATACCATATACCAGAAGCGGGAAAAATGATGTCAAAGGAACAATTACGGAGGGATTTTTTTTCTCGCACTTTGGGCCCCTCTGGAGCGGCCCTGTGTGAACGTACTCATCTAAAAAATCTGATAAATAGTACTTGGTATACTAAATGTGTGTGCCAAATTTCAAGTTTCTATCTTGAATAGTAAGGGCGGAAGAAATTTTATCAGGAATTCCCACCATGCCCCAAATTACAGTAACACACCATGATCTCAGGTAAAAAATTTCCTGAGACATCCCTAATTACCCTTGGGTCATGTTTCGCCCATTATTCTCTTCAGCTTGGAACTGCCTTTCAGGCGGTATGACTCACATGTCTCCATCATGTATCTAAGGCGGAAAAATCCCAAAAAAAGGGATTTTTGGGTCTAAATATCCTTTTTTTCAACTTTTAGCCCCTCTGGACCCCCCTGTTTTAACGCAGAGATATGCACAATTCCAATTTTCCAGGTGCAAAAAGTAAGCCCGCCAATATATATATATATACCGACAATGTCCCATATTCCCGTATACAGAGGGAAATTTTTAAACATTCCCTGAGACATCCCTAATTACCCTAGGATCGTTGTTTGCACATCATTCTCTTCAGAATAGAACTGCCTTTCAGGCGGTACCATTCACTTGTCTCCATCATGTATCTAAGGCGAGAAAATCCTGTGAAAGGAATTTTTTGGTAAAAATTTCCCTTTTCAACGTTTAGCCCCTTTGTACCCCCATGTTTTAACACAGAAGTACGAAAAGAAATCTCGTAAATACTCCTCGGTGGACTGAATGTTTGTGCACAATTTCAATCTTCTAGGTGCAAAAATAAGCCCGCAAAAAATAATACCGAAAATGTCCAAAATTCCCTTATACAGAAGTATATTTTCATAAAAATTCCCTGACACTTCCCTAATTACCCTAAGGTCATGTGTCGCACATCATTCTCTTCAGAATAGAACTGCCTTTCAGGCGGTACCATTCACTTGTCTCCATCATGTATCTAAGGTGGGAAAATCGCGAAGAAATTGATTTTTTGGTAAAATATCCCTTTTTTAAACTTTTCGCCCCTTTGGATCCCCCCCCCCCTGTTTTAACGCAGAAATCTGAAAAAATAATCTGGTAAATACTACTCGGTGGACTGAATGTTTGTGCAAAATTTCAATCTTGTAAAAATAAGCCCGCCAAAAAATAATGAACATAGACCGGCCCCGCAATATTAAAAGAAAATATATATTTTAGAATTATGACGTCATCACCTCCTATGTCTCGACGCAGGAAGGTGTGAAACCATACGTAAGGTCTTCTAGAATGCCTCTGGACATGAAAAAAAAAAAAACGGACGAAAAAGCTCAAATAGGAGAGTTATAACGCAATGTACCATGAAACATCCCGTATGGTACAGATTGTACCATGGGATCCCCAAAGGGTTAGTAGCATAATTTACAGCAAAACCAGCATAAATTGTTGCTGGATCCAACATTGCTTTCCAGCTTAGTGGTCTCCAGCAATATTTGGCTCTTCTAAAATATCGTCGCCACTATCAATATTTACAAGTTTTGGTCGTTTCCTTGAAGGGTGATTTTCCATTATAAAGATGTTTTTATACCGCCAAATGCGCTTGTAGACAACAAAAGAACTCCTCACAACACAATACGACCCAATTCTTTTGGTTCGTTCGCGCTTGTAGCAATGTTGCATTATCGCATTTTATCAACTTTCGCTTTCAACTTGGGGGGCGCGGTGGCTCAGTGGTAGAGCGTTCACCTCTGGTGCTTGGGGTCCTGGGTTCGATCCCAGCCCCCGCCAAGTGAACTTTGTGGTGGACAAACACCGTGCTCGTGGGTTTTCTCGGGGTTCTCCCGTTTCCTCCCACTTTCTTCATTCCACCATTTCACTCATCTCTCATCATCACCGTCTCCTTTAGCCTAGCCGGCATAACCGTGGGACGTAAAACTCAAAAGATTTTTCGCTTTCAACTTATATAGTGTTGCCAGATCTAGAAAATAAAATTACTGACAGATATAGGGCCATTCCTACCATCTCGCATCAAACCTATAGGGCCATCCTACCAAACCAGTGTTTGAATTAAACTTCCAAACTAGAGGGGGATGTTTTTGATAAATATATAGAAAGAAAATACTTATTCCATGTAAAAAATATCATGTTATTTCTGCGAGACGGACCCGGGATAAACTTTGACGAGAGGGGATTTCCCCAACATCCCCCAACATAAATCGCTAGTAGTAATGTGAAAAAGACAGAAACAACAGAAATATCACATTTTGCAGCAATAGGGAGTCTTATTCGCTTTCCAGACCAAAAAACAGAAGTTCATGTATTCGTGCGCGCCCGCGTGTATGTGTTTGTGTCGCAAAATAAAGTCCTAAATCGATGTTGTAATAAATTTCCAATTTACAAAGCTTTTCTTTTTTAATGATGTTTAGAAACTAAAGAAGGCTTTAATTCTGAAAATCAACCTTGAATAATAATAAATCTCATAAAATGTGTATTGCCCCAATCACTTTTTTGTTCCTGGAGGCATTAACACTCAACTTAGAAAATTCAATAAATGTAAAATCACTAAATATATAATTACATGTAATTCATAAATGTTGCGAGACTGCGAGAAGTCTCGCGAGACTTCTCGTGCGAGACTTAACTGAGTCTCGTCTCGCGTCTCGTCTCGCATGGTTTAGTCTCGTCTCGCGTCTCGCATAAAATTTTCAGTCTCGTCTCGTGTCTCGTCTCGCAAATGCGAGACGAGACGCGAGACGAGACGAGACTTCTCGCGTCTCGCGTGCATCCCTACGGACGAATAATGTAGTTTTAAAATTCAAGAGTTTTAGATCAATTTTGAATAACGTAATGCATTATTTTAGATATACGCCTATAAAAAGGTGGTCTTTGGGGGGGGGAGAGGTCATCCCCACTGCCCACCCCGTAGATATGTCAGCGGACCCGTATATGACAGTTTCATACAATTCCAAAGTAAGTTAAACTTCATGGGTTGTATCCTGTATAGTTCGAACCAACGGCGTATGCAGAATGTCATCAAGGGGTTTGTGTTCCTTAAGTCTAGCAACGTTGTAACGTTAATGCTGGTTGTAAAACAACATTTACACACCCTTTTCGAAAATATAAAATACGTTACTAAGTACTTTTTCTAATTAATAAAAAATACAGAGAAATTTTAATGTTAGACCGTGGTGGCTGTGATAGAGCACCCGCGTTGGGTCCTTGGTTCGATCCTATCCCTCATCTGTGTGCGTGGGTTTATCTTCAGGATTACCCCGTTTTCTTCCGCTTGCGGTTGCTTGGTGGAGTTCAACAGTGATGTCTTTTTTTAACGAGGTTGCGGTGTCGCAGTAGTAGAGTGTCACTCTTGGCGCGAACCCATACCATGAGAATTCGTGATGGATAGCATTTTGTTACGGGGTTTTTCTTGGGGTTATCATGTTTCCTCCCACATTTTCATACCATCAAATTTCGTTAATCCCTTTCATAATCATTTACTTTCGTTAGAACCTTAAGAAAGAGACATTTAACTGAAGATGTTTTTCTTAAATATTGGCAACTTTGGCTCAGAAACCTAGTCGTAGAAAGATCAGAATTTTGGAAAGCATATTAGTTCACCGCAAGACGTACGCAGAGTTTCGCCAAGGGCGCTTCAAGCTCCCAAGTTGGTATAATTTTAGTATTTTTCATTATCATCTTATTCAGGGGATGTTTAAACCTCGAAAACTCCATTACATATGCCAGTAATTCACGTAACGTCGAAGTATTTTCTCCCTCTTTTATTCCATTTTCTCCTGTGTCAGTTTATTCATTATCTCATCCCGGTAAAAAGACCTGGGACAGAACTCTCAACAATCAAACAATCAATTTCGAATTTTACATTAGGATACGTGACAATGGGATCAACATAGGTTACACCAAAAAGCTCATTTTCTTAATTACAAAACAAAAAATCTAGACCTGGCAACTCTGAACACGTGTGGAAGAGAAAACAGTCAACAAGCATTTTGATAAGACTAGTAGCCACCCTTCCCTTTCCCTCCATTGGTTGCTCACCACTCCCAGAGCAGGTTGGTGATCAGAATATTCTGAAAAGGTAGACAAAAGTCACATAAAGAAGGCTTGGTTGTTTCTAGACATGCACAGTAGTTTATTATTATTATTATTATTATTATCTTTTTCTGTTATACGTTGTCCATCAGTTTTGCAGTATTGCTTTTGTCCGATTCCATCTATATCAATGCATCAACTGGGTCCATACTTGTGTTGTTTGGTTCCGACCTTTCATTTTACTAACCGACTCCACTGTCTTTCTTTCGCTGAGCGAATCCACCTTTTGATTCCGCCGAAGTCAATCCGGTTCCTTTCAGAGATTTGATCCTTTCATTCCACTAAAGGATTCGTTCCTTTGGAACGAATCGTTCCGGAATTACCCATCACTATTCAGTTGAGAAATTAATGAAAACGAGAGCGCACCAGCAGTAGAGATTAGTCACTCTGAGTTTGTTCGTACATCAATATTGTGCAACTGTTAGTTTTAAACAAAAGTATGTGTTATGCAATTCTTAAGGGAAACTGTATGTTAAAATGAGCATATGTAATTCAAATAAATTCGTAATAATTACAGTAAATTGTAAATATATTTTATAATAGGAGAGAATTGATCCTGATTGTCTTAGTTCATTATTTTCGTTACAAAAGGTAATTTCAGCTTAAATAACGACGGTCTACTTATGGGTGTTTTAAGATACTTTTATAATATAGACCTATAGGGAAATTCTTAAGACTGTGATGTACAAAATTCAAAACGTATTTCCCGTAAGTTGTACCTACAACATAACTGAATTTTTTGGTAGCACGCACGGTTGGGATGGGTGGGACCGATGCCCCTGTTAAGGTTTCTTCTACTTAAAATAGTTCTTAAAACGCAATATTATGTTATTGACATAATAAATCTGTTATATAAAAATGATAAGAATCTTGTAATCACGCCAAGTGAAAACAGTTGAACCGTTTAAAATTAATTTTTTGATATAGTTATTAACACCTACTTCGAATTCAGTTTTTATCATGTTACTTTGATTTGATTCAAGTGAGTATCCACAAGGGACACTGGGGCCGGGCCACTTCTAAATTTTTATTGTCTCCACTAAAATTTTCAAGGTAGGCTTGCAAATGACCTATATAATATGGCGATGAACTATAATATGGTTGAATTGCCCTCCCTAACATCCACCGAGCCCCCCCTACATTTTTGGGCTGGCTATGGGCCTGATTTGATTTGGTTTTGAGTTTAGCGTCTTTTTCAGTAGCGAGGCACTGTAGCTCAGTGGTAAAGCGCTTACCTCTGGATCATGGGGCCCCTTGTGGTGGACATTATGTCCGTAGGTTTTCTCAAGTACTCCGTTTCCTCCCACTTTCTCATTCCACCAATTCTTCCATCATCATTCAGTTGATTTAATCATCGTCTTCCTTAGCCTACAGGGCTTAATCGTTTGCCATTAAACTATTTCATTTTATTTCAGCAGCGAGGCTATATGAGACGTGGACCTACTGAAAACGTGGAACCCGAACTACATGAGCTCCCACCGGGAATCGAACGCCGGATTTCCCGCGTCAAAGGCGCGTACGCTAACCGCTTAACCACGGGGGAACTCGTTACTTTGATTAAAATGTGTATACTAAGGGGGATGTGGTCGCCAACATTTTTAGGAAATATTTAGTTTCTCACGATGTTGTAATAAAATTATATTTTTGGCATTGAATTTAAAGTTGTAACACTTTCGTAGTAATTCTAAAAATGTATTGCTCTAGCATTGAGTCTAAAGTTCTAATATTTTGATTCCTTTAGGCTGTAATTTGCATATAGCTTTTTGCATTTGTGATGTATTTACACACTTATTAATAGTAATTTTATTTAGTCTAATTTGTATGTGTATTTTGTATCTTAATTGCATTTTTGTGTGTTACATCTGTTTATTGTAATTTGAATTAGTTTAAAAGTGTAACTTCCTGTGATATTTTAAAGTTAAATTTGTTAATAGCAGTATGCTTGTAATCTAAAATTGGAGTTATACCTTTTAAATTCAGTTTATGTAATGCATTTAGTCTGATAACACAATTTCAGTTTTTAACTTCCTCCTCAACCCGTTGTAAAAATACAAGTGAGTCACTGAGTCGTTCAAATGAATCGATTCATTTTAGTAAGCGAACTATTGAGCGGCGATGTCAGAGGTGAATCGTCTTGCCCATCACTAGGTATACGTAATATTTACGTCCATTTAGACAGCCCCCCCCCCATCTTGTCAAAATTAAACGAAAATGGTATCAATCGTTTGTGCATCGTTTGTGCAGAAATGTGCAACACAAATTTTCGTTTGTGCAACAATGAGCAATGAGCTAGAGCGAAAACAAAGTGGGGGGGCTGTCTAAACGGTAGCCCCCCCACCTTGTCAAAATTGATCAAAAATGGTGTCAATCGTTTGTGCATCGTTTGTGCAGAAATGTGCAACACAAATTTTCGTTTGTGCAACAATGAACAATGAACTAGAGCGAAAACAAAGTGGGGGGGCTGTCTAAACGGTAGCCCCCCACCTTGTCAGATTTATTAGTCGAAAATGGTGTCAATCGTTTGTGCATCGTTTGTGCAGAAATGTGCAACACAAATTTTCGTTTGTGCAACAATGAACAATGAGCTAGAGCAAAAACAAATTGGGGGGCTGTCTAAACGGTAGCCCCCACCTTGTCAAAATTAGTGTAAAATAGTGTTAATCGTTTGTGCAGAAATGTGCAACACAAATTTTCGTTTGTGCAACAATGAACAATGAACTAGAGCGAAAACAAAGTGGGGGGGCTGTCTAAACGGTAGCCCCCCCACCTTGTCAGATTTAGTCGAAAATGGTGTCAATTGTTTGTGCATCGTTTGTGCAGAAATGTGCAACACAAATTTTCGTTTGTGCAACAATGAACAATGAGCTAGAGCGAAAACAAAGTGGGGGCTGTCTAAACGGTAGCCACCCCACCTTGTCAAAATTGGCCGAAAATTGTGTCAAACGTTTGTGCATCGTTTGTGCAGAAATGTGCAACACAAATTTTCGTTTGTGCAACAATGAACAATGAGCTAGAGAGAAAACAAAGTGGGAGCGGTCTAAACGGTAGCCCCCAACCTTGTCAAAATATGTCGAAAGTTGTGTCAATCGTTTGTGCATCATTCGTGCAGAAATGTGCAATACAAATTTTCGTTTATGCAGCAATGAACAATGAGCTAGAGTGAAAACAAAGTAAGGGGATGTCTAAACGGTAGCCCCCTACCTTGACAAAAATGGTCGAAAATGGTGTCAATCGTTTGTGCATCAATGTGCAACACAAATTTTCGTTTGTGCAACAATAAACAATGAGCTAGAGCGAAAACAAAGTGGGGGCTGTCTAAACGGTAGCCCACCACCTTGTCAAAATTGGTCGAAAATGGTGTCAATCGTTTGTGCATGGTTTGTGCAGAAATGTGCAACGCAAATTTTAGTTTGTGCAACAATAAACAATGAGCTAGAGCGAAAACAAAGTGGGCGCTGTCTAAACGGTAGCCCCCACCTTGTCAAAATTAGTCTAAAATAATGTTAATCGTTTGTGCACAAATGTGCAACACAAATTTTCGTTTGTGCAACAATGAACAATGAGCTAGAGCAAATACAAAGTGAGGGGCTGTATAAACGGTAGCCCCCACCTTGTCAAAATTGGTCGAAAATGGTGACAATCGTTTGTAAGTCATTTGTGCAGAAATGTGCAGCACAAATTTTCGTTTGTGCAACAATGAACAATGAGCTAGAGCGAAAGCAAAGTGCGGGCTGTCTAAACGGTAGCCCCCACCTTGTCAAAATTGGTCGAAAATGGTGGCAATCGTTTGTAAATCATTTGTGCAGAAATGTGCAAGGCAAATTTTAGTTTGTGCAACAATAAACAATGAGCTAGAGCGAAAACAAAGTGGGCGCTGTCTAAACGGTAGCCCCCACCTTGTCAAAATTAGTCTAAAATAGTGTTAATCGTTTGTGCATCGTTTGCGCAGAAATGTGCAACACAAATTTTCGTTTGTGCAGCAACGAACAATGAGCTAGAGCGAAAACAAAGTGGGGCTGTCTAAACGGTAGCCTTCCACCTTGTCAAAATTGGTCTAAAATGGTGTCAATCGTTTGTGCACAAATGTGCAACACAAATTTTCGTTTGTGCAACAATGAACAATGAGCTAGAGCAAAGACAAAGTGAGGGGCTGTATAAACGATAGCCCCCACCTTGTCAAAATTGGTCGAAAATGGTGACAATCGTTTGTAAGTCATTTGTGCAGAAATGTGCAGCACAAATTTTCGTTTGTGCAACAATGAAAATGAGCTAGAGCGAAAGCAAAGTGCGGGCTGTCTAAACGGTAGCCCCCACCTTGTCAAAATTGTTCGAAGATGGTGGCAATCGTTGGAAATCATTTGTGCAGAAATGTGCAGCACAAATTTTCGTTTGTACAACAATGAACAATGAGCTAGAGCGAAAACAAAGTGGGGGTTGTCAAAAAGGTAGCCCCCCCACTTTGTCAAAATTGGACGAAAATGGTGTCAATCGTTTGTGCATCGTTTGTGCACAAATGTGCAACACAAATTTTCGTTTGTGCAACAATGAACAATGAGCTAGAGCAAAGACAAAGTGGAGGGCTGTCTAAACGGTAGCCCCCACCTTGTCAAAATTGGTCGAAAATGGTTGCAATCGTTTGTAAATCATTTGTGCAGAAATGTGCAGCACAAATTTTCGTTTGTGCAACAATGAACAATGAGCTAAAGCGAAAACAAAGTGGGGGTTGTCAAAACGGTAGCCCCCCACTTTGTCAAAATTGGACGAAAATGGTGTCAATCGTTTGCGAAGAAATGCTTGACACAAAATTTCGTTTGTACAACACTAAACAATGAACTAGAGCGAAAAGTAAGTATGGGCGGTCTAAACGGTATTTCCCCAACCTTGTCAAAATATGTCGAAAGTGGTGTCAATCGCTTGTGCATTATTCGTGCAGAAATGTGCAACACAAATTTTCGTTTGTGCAACAATGAACAATGAGGTAGAGTGAAAACAAAGTGGGGGCTGTCTAAACGGTAGCCCCCCCCCCACCTTGTCAAAAATGGTCGAAAATGGTGTCAATCGTTTGTGCATCGTTTGTGCAGAAATGTGCAACACAAATTTTCGTTTAAGCAACAATTAACAATGAGCTAGAGTGAAAATAAAGTTAGGGGCAGTCTAAACGGTACCCCCCACCTTGTCAAAATTGGTCGAAAATGGTGTCAATCGTTTCGGCATGGTTTTGCAGAAATGTGCAACGCAAATTTTAGTTTGTGCAACAATAAACAATGAGCTAGAGCGAAAACAAAGTTGGGGCTGTCTAAACTGTAGCCCCCACCTTGTCAAAATTAGTCTAAAATAGTGTTAATCGTTTGTGCATCGTTTGTGCAGAAATGTGCAACACAAATTTTCGTTTGTGCAGCAACGAAGAATGAGCTAGAGCGAAAACAAAGTGGGGCTGTCTAAACGGTAGCCTTCCACTTTGTCAAAATTGGTCGAAAATGGTGTCAATCGTTTGTGCATCGTTTGTGCACAAATGTGCAACACAAATTTTCGTTTGTGCAACAATGAACAATGAGCTAGAGCAAAGACAAAGTGAGGGGCTGTATAAACGGTAGCCCCCACCTTGTCAAAATTGGTCGAAAATGGTGACAATCGTTTGTAAGTCATTCGTGCAGAAATGTGCAGCACAAATTTTCGTTTGTGCAACAATGAACAATGAGCTAGAGCGAAAACAAAGTGCGGGCTGTCTAAACGGTAGCTCCCACCTTGTCAAAATTGGTCGAAAATGGTGGCAATCGTTTGTAAATCATTTGTGCAGAAATGTGCAGCACAAAATTTTCGTTTGTGCAACAATGAACAATGAGCTAGAGCGATAACAAAGTGGGGGTTGTCAAAACGGTAGCCCCCCAGTTTGTCAAAATTGGAGGAAAATGGTGTCAATCGTTTGTGCATCGTTTGTGCACAAATGTGCAACACAAATTTTCGTTTGTGCAACAATGAACAATGAGCTAGAGCAAAGACAAAGTGGAGGGCTGTCTAAATGGTAGCCCCCACCTTCTCAAAACTGGTCGAAAATGGTGAAAATCGTTTGTAAATCGTTTGTGCATAAATGTGCAACACAAATTTTCGTTTGTGCAACAATGAACAATGAGCTAGAGCGAAAACAAAGTGCGGGGCTGTCTAAACGGTAGCCCCCCACTTTGTCAAAATTGGACGAAAATGGTGTCAATCGTTTGTTTACAAATGTTTAACACAAAATTTCGTTTGTACAACACTAAACAATGAGCTAGAGCAAAAAAAGAGTAGGCGCGGTCTAAACGGTAGCCCCCTACCTATTCAAAATATGTCGAAAGTGGTGTCAATCGTTTGTGCATCATTCGTGCATAAATGTGCAACACAAATTTTCGTTTGTGCAACAATGAACAATGAGCTAGAGCAAAGACAAAGTGCGGGGCTGTCTAAACGGTAGCCCCCACCTTGTCAAAATTGGTCGAAAATGGTGACAAACGTTTGTAAATCATTTGTGCAGAAATGTGCAGCACAAATTTTCGTTTGTGCAACAATGAACAATGAGCTAGAGCGAAAACAAAGTGGGAGCTGTCTAAACGGTAGCCCCCACTTTGTCAAAATTGGACGAAAATGGTGTCAATCGTTTGTGAAGAAATGTTTAACACAAAATTTCGTTTGTACAACACTAAACAATGAGCTAGAACGAAAAGTAAGTAGGGGCGGTCTAAACGGTATCCCCCCACCTTGTCAAAATATGTCGAAAGTGGTGTCAATCGCTTGTGCGTTATTCGTGCAGAAATGTGCAACACAAATTTTCGTTTCTGCAACAATGAACAATGAGGTAGAGTGAAATCAAAGTAAGGGGCTGTCTAAACGGTAGCCCCCCACCTTGTCAAAAATGGGTGAAAATGATGTCAATCGTTTGTGCATCGTTTGTGCACAAATGTAAAACACAAATTTTGTTTGTGCAACAATGAACAATGAGCTAGAGTGAAAACAAAGTGAGGGGCTGTCTAAACGGTAGCCCCCCACTTTGTCAAAATTGGTCGAAAAGGTGTCAATCGTTTCGGCATGGTTTAGCAGAAATGTGCAACACAAATTTTCGTTTCTGCAACAACGAACAATGAGCTAGAGCGAAAACAAAGTGGGGGCTGTCTAAACGGTAGTCCCCACTTTGTCAAAATTAGTCGAAAATAGTGTTAATCTTTTGTGCATTGTTTGTGCAGAAATGCGCAACACAAAGTTTCGTTTGTGCAACAATGAACAATGTGCTAGAGCGAAAACAAAGTGGGGTCTGTCTAAACGGTAGCCCCCACCTTGTCAAAATTGGACGAAAATGTGTCAATCGTTTGTGAAGAAATGTGCAACACAAATTTTCGTTTGTACAACACTAAACAATGAGCTAGAGCGAAAAGTATGTAGGGGCGGTCTAAACGGTATCCTCCCACCTTGTCAAAATATGTCGAAAGTGGTGTCAATTGTTTGTGCATCATTCGTGCAGGAATGTGCAACACAAATTTTCGTTTGTGCAACAATGAACATTGATCTACAGCGAAAATAAAGCGGGGGATGTATAAACGGTAGCACCTCCACCTTCTCGAAATTGGTCGAAAAAGGTTGTGAATCGTTTGTAAATCATTTGTGCAGAAATGTGCAGCACAAATTTTCGTTTGTGCAACAATGAACAATGAGCTAAAGCGAAAACAAAGTGGGGGTTGTCAAAACGGTAGCCCCCCACTTTGTCAAAATTGGACGAAAATTGTGTCAATCGTTTGTGAAGAAATGTTTGACACAAAATTTCGTTTGTACAACACTAAACAATGAACTAGAGCGAAAAATAAGTATGGGCGGTCTAAACGGTATTTCCCCACCTTGTCAAAATATGTCGAAAGTGGTGTCAATCGCTTGTGCATTATTCGTGCAGAAATGTGCAACACAAATTTTCGTTTGTGCAACAATGAACAATGAGCTAGAGCGAAAACAAAGTGGGGGCTATCTAAACGGTAGTCCCCACGTTGTCAAAATTAGTCGAAAATAGTGTTAATCCTTTGTGCATTGTTTGTGCAGAAATGCGCAACACAAAGTTTCGTTTGTGCAACAATGAACAATGAGCTAGAGCGAAAACAAAGTGGGGTCTGTCTAAACGGTAGCCCCCCCCCCACCTTGTCAAAATTGGACGAAAATGTGTCAATCGTTTGTGAAGAAATGTGCAACACAAATTTTCGTTTGTACAACACTAAACAATGAGCTAGAGCGAAAAGTATGTAGAGGCGGTCTAAACGGTATCCCCCCACCTTGTCAAAATATGTCGAAAGTGGTGTCAATTGTTTGTGTATCATTCGTGCAGAAATGTGCAACACAAATTTTGGTTTGTGCAACAATGAACATTGATCTACAGCGAAAATAAAGCGGGGGATGTCTAAACGGTAGCACCTCCACCTTCTCGAAATTGGTCGAAAAAGGTTGTGAATCATTTGTACAAAATTGTGCAAGACAAATTTGCGTTTGCGTAACAGCGAACAATGAGCTAGAACGAAAGCGAAGTGGGGGCTGTCTAAACGGTAGCTCCCACCTTGTCAAAATTCGTCGAAAATGGTGTAAATCGTTTCGGCATGGTTTTGCAGAAATGTGCAACACAAATTTTCGTTTATGCAACAATGAACAATGAGGTAGAGCGAAAACAAAGTGGGGCTCTCTAAACGGTAGCCCCACCTTGTCAAAATTGGTCGAAAATGGTGTCAATCGTTTGTGCATCGTTTGTGCAGAAATGTGCAACACAAATTTTCGTTTGTGCAGCAACGAAGAATGAGCTAGAGCGAAAACAAAGTGGGGCTGTCTAAACGGTAGCCTTCCACTTTGTCAAAATTGGTCGAAAATGGTGTCAATCGTTTGTGCATCGTTTGTGCACAAATGTGCAACACAAATTTTCGTTTGTGCAACAATGAACAATGAGCTAGAGCAAAGACAAAGTGAGGGGCTGTATAAACGGTAGCCCCCACCTTGTCAAAATTGGTCGAAAATGGTGACAATCGTTTGTAAGTCATTCGTGCAGAAATGTGCAGCACAAATTTTCGTTTGTGCAACAATGAACAATGAGCTAGAGCGAAAACAAAGTGCGGGCTGTCTAAACGGTAGCTCCCACCTTGTCAAAATTGGTCGAAAATGGTGGCAATCGTTTGTAAATCATTTGTGCAGAAATGTGCAGCACAAAATTTTCGTTTGTGCAACAATGAACAATGAGCTAGAGCGATAACAAAGTGGGGGTTGTCAAAACGGTAGCCCCCCAGTTTGTCAAAATTGGAGGAAAATGGTGTCAATCGTTTGTGCATCGTTTGTGCACAAATGTGCAACACAAATTTTCGTTTGTGCAACAATGAACAATGAGCTAGAGCAAAGACAAAGTGGAGGGCTGTCTAAATGGTAGCCCCCACCTTCTCAAAACTGGTCGAAAATGGTGAAAATCGTTTGTAAATCGTTTGTGCATAAATGTGCAACACAAATTTTCGTTTGTGCAACAATGAACAATGAGCTAGAGCGAAAACAAAGTGCGGGGCTGTCTAAACGGTAGCCCCCCACTTTGTCAAAATTGGACGAAAATGGTGTCAATCGTTTGTTTACAAATGTTTAACACAAAATTTCGTTTGTACAACACTAAACAATGAGCTAGAGCAAAAAAAGAGTAGGCGCGGTCTAAACGGTAGCCCCCTACCTATTCAAAATATGTCGAAAGTGGTGTCAATCGTTTGTGCATCATTCGTGCATAAATATGCAACACAAATTTTCGTTTGTGCAACAATGAACAATGAGCTAGAGCAAAGACAAAGTGCGGGGCTGTCTAAACGGTAGCCCCCACCTTGTCAAAATTGGTCGAAAATGGTGACAAACGTTTGTAAATCATTTGTGCAGAAATGTGCAGCACAAATTTTCGTTTGTGCAACAATGAACAATGAGCTAGAGCGAAAACAAAGTGGGAGCTGTCTAAACGGTAGCCCCCACTTTGTCAAAATTGGACGAAAATGGTGTCAATCGTTTGTGATGAAATGTTTAACACAAAATTTCGTTTGTACAACACTAAACAATGAGCTAGAACGAAAAGTAAGTAGGGGCGGTCTAAACGGTATCCCCCCACCTTGTCAAAATATGTCGAAAGTGGTGTCAATCGCTTGTGCGTTATTCGTGCAGAAATGTGCAACACAAATTTTCGTTTCTGCAACAATGAACAATGAGGTAGAGTGAAATCAAAGTAAGGGGCTGTCTAAACGGTAGCCCCCCACCTTGTCAAAAATGGGTGAAAATGATGTCAATCGTTTGTGCATCGTTTGTGCACAAATGTAAAACACAAATTTTGTTTGTGCAACAATGAACAATGAGCTAGAGTGAAAACAAAGTGAGGGGCTGTCTAAACGGTAGCCCCCCACTTTGTCAAAATTGGTCGAAAAGGGTGTCAATCGTTTCGGCATGGTTTAGCAGAAATGTGCAACACAAATTTTCGTTTCTGCAACAACGAACAATGAGCTAGAGCGAAAACAAAGTGGGGGCTGTCTAAACGGTAGTCCCCACTTTGTCAAAATTAGTCGAAAATAGTGTTAATCTTTTGTGCATTGTTTGTGCAGAAATGCGCAACACAAAGTTTCGTTTGTGCAACAATGAACAATGTGCTAGAGCGAAAACAAAGTGGGGTCTGTCTAAACGGTAGCCCCCACCTTGTCAAAATTGGACGAAAATGTGTCAATCGTTTGTGAAGAAATGTGCAACACAAATTTTCGTTTGTACAACACTAAACAATGAGCTAGAGCGAAAAGTATGTAGGGGCGGTCTAAACGGTATCCTCCCACCTTGTCAAAATATGTCGAAAGTGGTGTCAATTGTTTGTGCATCATTCGTGCAGGAATGTGCAACACAAATTTTCGTTTGTGCAACAATGAACATTGATCTACAGCGAAAATAAAGCGGGGGATGTATAAACGGTAGCACCTCCACCTTCTCGAAATTGGTCGAAAAAGGTTGTGAATCGTTTGTAAATCATTTGTGCAGAAATGTGCAGCACAAATTTTCGTTTGTGCAACAATGAACAATGAGCTAAAGCGAAAACAAAGTGGGGGTTGTCAAAACGGTAGCCCCCCACTTTGTCAAAATTGGACGAAAATTGTGTCAATCGTTTGTGAAGAAATGTTTGACACAAAATTTCGTTTGTACAACACTAAACAATGAACTAGAGCGAAAAATAAGTATGGGCGGTCTAAACGGTATTTCCCCACCTTGTCAAAATATGTCGAAAGTGGTGTCAATCGCTTGTGCATTATTCGTGCAGAAATGTGCAACACAAATTTTCGTTTGTGCAACAATGAACAATGAGCTAGAGCGAAAACAAAGTGGGGGCTATCTAAACGGTAGTCCCCACGTTGTCAAAATTAGTCGAAAATAGTGTTAATCCTTTGTGCATTGTTTGTGCAGAAATGCGCAACACAAAGTTTCGTTTGTGCAACAATGAACAATGAGCTAGAGCGAAAACAAAGTGGGGTCTGTCTAAACGGTAGCCCCCCCCCCCACCTTGTCAAAATTGGACGAAAATGTGTCAATCGTTTGTGAAGAAATGTGCAACACAAATTTTCGTTTGTACAACACTAAACAATGAGCTAGAGCGAAAAGTATGTAGAGGCGGTCTAAACGGTATCCCCCCACCTTGTCAAAATATGTCGAAAGTGGTGTCAATTGTTTGTGTATCATTCGTGCAGAAATGTGCAACACAAATTTTGGTTTGTGCAACAATGAACATTGATCTACAGCGAAAATAAAGCGGGGGATGTCTAAACGGTAGCACCTCCACCTTCTCGAAATTGGTCGAAAAAGGTTGTGAATCATTTGTACAAAATTGTGCAAGACAAATTTGCGTTTGCGTAACAGCGAACAATGAGCTAGAACGAAAGCGAAGTGGGGGCTGTCTAAACGGTAGCTCCCACCTTGTCAAAATTCGTCGAAAATGGTGTAAATCGTTTCGGCATGGTTTTGCAGAAATGTGCAACACAAATTTTCGTTTATGCAACAATGAACAATGAGGTAGAGCGAAAACAAAGTGGGGCTCTCTAAACGGTAGCCCCACCTTGTCAAAATTGGTCGAAAATGGTGTCAATCGTTTGTGCATCGTTTGTGCAGAAATGTGCAGCACAAATTTTTGTTTGTGCAACAACGAACATTGATCTACAGCGAAAATAAAGCGGGGGATGTCTAAACGGTAGCACCTCCACCTTCTCGAAATTGGTCGAAAAAGGTTGTGAATCGTTTGTACAAAATTGTGCAAGACAAATTTGCGTTTGCGTAACAGCGAACAATGAGCTAGAACGAAAGCGAAGTGGGGGCTGTCTAAACGGTAGCACACCACCTTGGAAAATTGGTCGTAAATGGTGTTAAACGTTTGTGCATAGTCTGTCCAAATATGTACAGCACAAAGTATTGTTTGTGCTACAAACGAACAATGAGCTAGAACCAAAACAAAGTGGATGGCGGTTTAAAGGTTAGCGTCCCCACTTTCACTACATTGGTCAAAAATGTCAAAAGTTTGTGCATCGTTTGTGCAGAAATGTGCAATACAAATTTTCGTTTGTTCAACAATGAACAAATAGCTAAGGCGAAAACAAAGTGATGCCTATCTAAACCGTAGCCCCCACCTTCTGAAAATTGGTCGAAAATGGTGCCAGTCGCTTGTGCATCGTTTGTGCAGAAAGGTGCAACACAAATCTTCGTTTCTGCAACAATGAACAATCAGCTATAGCAAAAACCCAGTGAGGGGCCTTCTAAACGGCAGACCCCCACCTTCTCAAGATTCGTCGAAAATCGTGTTAATCATTTGTAAAGAAGATATTGCGATAGTGTAAAGAGAGAAATTTCCTCTGTGCAAATAATTTTCTTTGAATAAGTTAATTTTCTTGGAACAACATTTTTTTTAGATTACTAAAACACTTTCTGATACGATAACATATTCTTGATAGTTGACGAACGACAGGGTTAGATTTTAACCCACAATCACACACTACGATAAATATTATTTATTTTTAATTCTAATTTCTATTTTACTAAGTTCAATTCTAGATCTCAGTTGTATCACATTTTACCAATGTTGATTGGAAGTCAAGAAATTATTTCAGAATATTAGAAGATCGTAAAATAAAATTAATTTCCAAACAAAGCTAAATTAAAATAAATAATCAACTAAACAATGAAAGAAAAAATTATAATCAAGAATTATTCTTATTATTGTACAATTTGACAATAATTATTAACGCAATAATGCTCAAAAAACTGAAACAATCATAACTGGTTAAGGCAAATTGAAAAACCAGATAAGACAGCAACAAGTTTATTTTTGTAATCGTTCAATGTTGTAAAAAAATTGTGTTGCACATTTCTGCATAAACGATGAACAAACGATTAAAATAATTTCCGACCAATTTTGAAAAGGCGCAACCTACCGTTTAGACAGCCCCATTTTCTCTTTGTTCATTGTTGCACAAACGAAAATTTCTAATGCATATTGCTGCACAAACGACATCATTTTGGATTGATTTTGACAAGGTGGGGGGTACCGTATAGACAGCTCCCACTTTATTTCTCCTCAAGCTCATTATACATAGTAGCAAAAACGAAAATTTGTCTTCCACATTTTGGAACAAAAAATTCACAAACAACTCAAACGATTTGCGACCAATTTTAACAAGGTGGAAGCTAACATTTAGACAGCTCCCCACTTTATTTTGGTTCTAGCTAATTGTTCACGGTTGCACAAACGAAAATTTGTGTTGCACATTTGTGCACAAACGATGCACAAACGATTGACACCATTTTCGACCAATTTTGACAAGGTAGGGGGCTACCGTTTAGACAGCCCCCACTTCGTTTTCGCTCTAGCTCATTGTTCATAGTTTCACAAACGAAAATTTGTGTTGCACATTTGTGCACAAACGATTCACAAACGATTGACACCATTTTCGACCAATTTTGACAAGGTGGAAGGCTACCGTTTTGACAGCTCTTACTTTGTTTTCACTCTAGCTCATTGTTCGTTTTTGCACGAACGAAATTTTGTGTTGCACATTTCTGCACAAACGATGCACAAACGATGAACACTATTTTAGACTAATTTTGACAAGGTGGGGGCTACCGTTTAGACAGCCCACACTTTTTTTCGCGCTACCTCATTGTTCATTGTTGCACAAACGAAAATTTGTGTTGCACATTTCTGCACAAACGATGCACAAACGATTGACACCATTTTCGACCAATTTTGACAAGGTGGGGGGCTACAGTTTAGACAGCCCCCACTTTGTTTTCGCTCTAGCTCATTGTTCATTGTTGCACAAACGAAAATTTGTGTTTCACATTTCTGCACAAACGATTCACAAACGATTGACAGCATTTTCGATTATTTTGACAAGGTGGAGGGCTACCGTTTAGACAGCCCCCACTTTGTTTTCGCTCTAGCTCATTGTTCATTGTTGAACAAAGGAAAATTTGTGTTGCACATTTCTGCACAAACGATTGACGCCATTTTCGACCAATTTTGACAAGGGGTGTACCGTTTAGAGAGCCAGTCACATTTTTTTGCTCTAGCTCATTGTTCATTGTTGCACAAACGAAAATTTGTGTTGCACATTTCTGCACAAACGATGCACAAACGTTTGACACCATTTTCGACCAATTTTGACAAGGTGGGGGGCTACTGTTTAGACAGCCCTCACTTTGTTTTCGTTCTAGCTCATTGTTCATTGTTGCACAAACGAAAATTTGTGTTGCACATTTCTGCACAAACGATGCACAAACGATTGACACCATTTTCGATTAATTTTCACAAGGTAGTGGGGCAACCGTTTAGACAGCCACCACTTTGTTTTCGATCTAGCTCATTGTTCATTGTTGCACAAACGAAAATTTGTGTTGCACATGTCTGCAAAACGATGCACAAACCATTGACACCTTTTTCGACTAATTTTGACAAGGTGGGGGGCTACCGTTTAGACAGCCCCCCACTTTGTTTTCTCTTTAGCTGATTGTTCATTGTTGCACAAACGAAAATTTGTGTTGCACATTTCTGCACAAACAATGCACAGACAATTGACACCATTTTCGACAGATTTTGAGGAGGTTGGGGGCTACCGCTTAAACAGCCCCCACTTTGTTTTTGCTCTAGCTCATTGTTCACTGTCGCACAAACGAAAATTTGTGTTGCACATTTCTGCACAAACGATGCACAAACGATTGACACCATTTTCGACCAATTTTGACAAGGTGGGGGCTACCGTTTAGACAGCCCCCCACTTTGTTTTTGCTCTACCTCATTGTTCATTGTTGCACAAACGAAAATTTGTGTTGCACATTTCTGTACAAACGATGCACAAACGATTGACGCCATTTTCGACCAATTTTGACAGGGGTCTACCGTTTAGGGAGCCCCTTCCTTTTTTTCACTCTAGCTCATTGTTCATTGTTGCACAAACGAAAATTTGTGTTGCACATTTCTACACAAACGATGCACAAACGTTTGACACCATTTTCGACCAATTTTGACAAAGTGGGGGGCTACTGTTTAGACAGCCCCTACTTTGTTTTCTCTCTAGCTCATTGTTCATTGTTGCACAAACGAAAATTTGTGTTGCACATTTCTGCACAAACGATGCAAAAAAAATTGACACCATTTTCGACTAATTCTGACAAGGTGGGGGGCTACCATTTAGACAGCCCCCACTTTGTTTCCGCTCTAGCTCATTGTTAATTGTTGTACAAACGAAAATTTGTGTTGCACATTTCTGCACAAACGATGCACAACCGATTGACACCATTTTCGACCAATTTTGACAAGGAGGGGGGGCTACCCTTTAGACAGCCCTCACTTTGTTTTCGTTCTAGCTCATTGTTCATTGTTGCACAAACGAAAATTTGTGTTGCACATTTCTGCACAAACGATTCACAAACGATTGCCACATTTTTCGACCAATTTTGACAAGGTGGTGGGCTACCGTTTAGACATGCCCCACTTTGTTTTCGCTCTAGCTCATTGTTCATTGTTGAACAAACGAAAATTTGAGTTGCACATTTCTGCACAAACGATGCACAAACGATTGACACCATTTTCGACCAATTTTGACAATGTGGGGCTACCGTTTAGAAAGCCCCCACTTTGTTTTCGCTCTAGCTTATTGTTCATTGTTGCACAAACGAAAATTTGTGTTGCACATTTCTGTACAAACGATTGACACCATTTTCGACCAATTTTGACAAGGGGTGTACCGTTTAGAGAGCCCGTCACATTTTTTCGCTCTAGCTCATTGTTCATTGTTGCACAAACGAAAATTTGTGTTGCACATTTCTGCACAAACGATGCACAAACGTTTGACACCATTTTCGACCAATTTTGACAAGGTGGGGGGCTACTGTTTTACAGCCCTCCCTTTGTTTTCGTTCTAGCTCATTGTTCATTGTTGCACAAACGAAATTTTGTGTTGCACATGTCTGCACAAACGATGTACAAACCATTGACACCTTTTTCGACTAATTTTGACAAGGTGGGGGGCTACCGTTTAGACAGCCCCCACTTTGTTTTCTCTTTAGCTGATTGTTCATTGTTCCCAAACAAAAATTTGTGTTGCACATTTCTGCACGAACGATGCACAGACAATTGACACCATTTTTGACATATTTTGAGGAGGTTGGGGGCTACCGTTTAGACAGTCCCCACTTTGTTTTTGCTCTAGCTCATTGTTCACTGTTGCACAAACGAAAATTTGTGTTGCACATTTATGCACAAATGATGCACAAACGATTGACACCATTTTCGACCAATTTTGACAAGGTAGGGGGCTACCGTTTAGACAGCCCCCCACTTTGTTTTTGCTCTAGAGCTCATTGTTCATTGTTGCACAAACGAAAATTTGTGTTGCACATTTCTGTACAAACGATGCACAAACGATTGACGCCATTTTCGACCAATTTTGACAGGGGGGCTACCGTTTAGGGAGCCCCTTCCTTTTTTTCGCTCTAGCTCATTGTTCATTGTTGCACAAACGAAAATTTGTGTTGCACATTTCTGCACAAACGATGCACAAACGATTGACA